>NW_027150648.1:3401595-4001595 GCF_020800215.1 Phytophthora ramorum | reverse complement strand
GCTGCACTCAATGGTGATTATGGGATGCATGTAAAGATACACGTGAAGTGCGTACTATGATTATGGGATACTACACATTTACTGTGTACTCATCGTGAATCGTTTGAGAATCTGGAAATTATTTCGTTTAGAAGTCCTTGGCGAATCCTTTTATTAAGGGCAGTGGTCATTTGTGCCATTGCACGAATGGATAGCTGAGCAGTCTTTTTAACTGTTATGCTTGGTCGTGAGGGATCCGTCGGCTCGTATCGATTTTCGAGGTAGTTTTCTTAGCCTGAATACGGTAGGCGAGCGAAGTGCGTTTTGGACCGCAAGCGCAATAATGGGAAACTAGTCCAATACGTAAAGTACAGGTAAGCTTCTAACCTAGTCGGCCGATCAGTGTTTTTTGTTTGTAATTTGTATTACTCGTGTGGTAATGCTCTAAAAGTCGGCAACCAGTTTTATAGTGCAGTCTGCCGAGCCATTTATAATACTATTTGTATTAAACTATTGCGAGCTCCAGGACTCTGCATCAGTTGTTTTGCAGCAAACCTTTTGCTAGAGCCACCGAGTTTAGTTGTTTTGCATGGCCTTTTCACACTGAGCAAGAGTCAAACGTTTCCGTCTTCATCCGCAATCATACAGTTCACGAGGGATTGAGAGCTTTGCGTTTCGATCATCTGCCCTGGCTGAACTACACAATGTGTACACATGCTGACGCGAATCATCACGCTTTCACAAGGGCTTTGGTCAGTTCGAAACTTGCGCTCCAGAGCCCAAGCCACACTGCCCTGCTGATCGACCCGGACCCACCATGCGCTTTTGCTACCTCGTCCTATTGGCCGCAGTTACCCTCTTGGCAGGCGGTAATGACGTTGCAGCCATCACCGCCGCGGACTCCAAGCAGCTTGCTCAGCTGGACGCCGTTCGCTTGCTCGCTGAGCAGAACGAAGTCAATGTCGCCGTCAACCGCCTCCTGAAAATCGTCGACACGGAGGACGAGGATAGAGCGGCGTCGGCGTCTTTCCTTACGAAGCTCAAGCAGGCTGTCTGGAGGATCAAGATTACTTCTTGGTTCCAGGCCAACAAGACCCCGGCGCAGGTTAACCAGCTAATGCTGAAGCAGGGCAGCAAGATCGACTGGGCTCTGGCTACCGCGTATGCATCGTACTTCCGCAACATGAAGTACGGCCCCTTCGCTATCGACATGTATGACAACGTCAACAGCAGAAACGCGTAACTTAGTTGTTCGAATAGGGGTAAATGCCATGGGAGCCCATGGCCCAAGCCATCGATAGTCGAGTTGCGCACATATCATTGGTAATTGAATGGACTTGTAACCTGAAAGTAGCAACGCTAAGAGGCGTCAGCCGACATCAAGCACAGACATATAGGCATATGTGGGGGAATACGCGGAAGCTTCTACGCGAAAGCTTGTAAGCGAAGCTGCCCGGACTACGCCGTACCGCGGTAGCCACTATCCGACCGGCCAGTCCAGCATACTCCACCTCTGTTGGGGTTCCAGGCAGTTCCAACCTGGAGCTGCAGCAGAGATGAAGTTGACTGAGATCCAGTGCCCCATCGCGCATTTTTCTCTTCTCCGATTTAGCTCAGGATCAATGATAGGATTCAGGATGGTATCGAACCAGATCCGAAAGGCGATCCCAGCTTGGAACGCATATTGCGATTCGGAAACAGATGGACTAAAATGGATCGAAAGTGGACCGCAGCGGTGCATGCATTCGTTTCGGTGTCACTCTGCCATGGTCTGCTGGGTTTCTGCAGTTTCAAATTTACATTTGATTTGCTATAAAAAAAACTTCCTGTTGCCAGGCTGCATCATCCTACATGTACATCCAAGGGCGGCCTCACAGTTTTTGACATGCTTGCCACTACAGTAATCTGCGTTGATATAATACATGTAGAACATCCAAATACATCAACGCCTTGTGGCCGATGTAAACTTGTTTCTTCTATTATCTCTTCGTGCCCGGGGAATGAATACTACATGCATTAGGCACTACCTACAGCGACATGCTCACAATTTTTACCTGGAGCAGCATGCTCACAATTTTTACCATACTGCTCACATACCAATGGTAATGGGTAACTTCATACTGAATGGACACGATGTACTTCTTGATATGCCCGACACCATTCCCTTTGACCGCTATACACACCATTCCCTTTGACCGCTATACGATTTTTATCATTTCATGTATACTGTAATACTTCTTACCGACGCAACTTGCGGAGGACGTACAATGCAGCAACCAGAACAGATACCGATGATACTGCTGTGCGCATTGACGCGGATCCCCCATTCGTAGCCTGGTCAGAAATCTGCGGTGTCCCGGAATTTCCATTTCGAAGCAAATACTGCCTGGCATAGCGCAGCAGAGGCACTGTACGCCCCGAACTCCACTTCAAATCCAACAGTTGCACAAATCGAAGGAAAATCGCGCAACAAGCCACCGAGCTCAACGCTGACGCTGCAGCAAACTGCACGAACGTAAGGAAAGCTCTGCGACTCCCTCGTGACGCATACAACTGCATCACCAGCAGTGCACTTGACATCGCAGCCGTCCGATTAAGCGTCTTCGAACCCGGCATCTTCACCAGCTCCTTGCATCCGTTCCACATTCTCGACGTCACAATCTCGTTGAGAACCTGCTCACGCGTCGGTGGCGTACGCACAGTACTAACCACATCGGGGCGATGGAAATCGAAACCTGACGTCGGCGTTGACAGCAAACTCAGCACCTGGTTGTGTTGCGCCTCAACTTGTTCGTCCCCCCGCTCCCTATTTTCCAGCACAGTTAACGCTCCGTCGCCTGAGTCTGCACATTCACCCTTGTCTTCGTCATGGTCACTACTGTCACTGTCCTCCGCTGGAAGTAAAACTTTCTGCACGGAATCCGGCAGCAGCGGCAAAAGTCCGGGTTTCGTCAGCATGACCTGAGCCTCTGGCGGCATCTGCTCCATCAACCTCATCTGCTCGGCCCTCGTCAGCGGCAGCAAAAATGGCACAAAGGGTGCCACTTTATCGGAAAAGCTTGTATCTGTGAGCCACTCCAAAAGTGAAGTTTCAAGTAAAAGTTCCCGTGTAGATTGGGGCAGGAACCCTAGCAGCCCTTTTGTCCGCGCTTCTTCTTGGTACCATTTCCAGACGGGAACACTCCACGAGTACAAAAGCCCCAGCGAGGCGTAGGCCAGCGCCACGAACGCGAGCATGGCTCTCCTGGATAAAAACTCAGCGAGCAGTACCGTGAGTGCAAAACTCACGGTGAGGCAGCTGGCGACACGCAAAAGCAGGAGCGCTGCCTCGACTTTCGAGGACACTTGGGAATACGCGATATGCACCAGCAGCAACCAGGTCAGAGGCGGCGAGATGGCGACAAACACGACGAGGTGGTCAACCGCGAACGAGTCGAAGTCCAGCACCCACCCGTTGTTTGAGGGCACAAAACGCCTCAAATAACGTCGCGACTCGTCGTCCAGCCACGGCGCCAACGCGAGCAGCGCGAAGCTCAGCAGTAGCAGAACCGAGCTCAGCGCGAGCAGCTGTACGCTCAGCGGGTGTCCGAAGCTGCGCCGCAGCACGTGGTCCAGCACGCGCACGTACAGCGGCCGGGAAGACGTCATGGGCTGAAGAGAAGAATGTGTGGTTGAGATGACAGATCGGGGTTGTATGACGGAAGGAAGGTTTACCTCCATTCTGTCATACAACCCTCATCTGTCATCTACTGTACACTTGCTTACGTGAAAGCGATGTTTACGATGTTGGCAAGACACATCTTGTGATTTATTGTGGTTTTCAACCTTTTTGCCGCCTGTTTTAGCTCCACATCTCGGAGTGGCTTGTTTTACAATTCGGGCCTTCAATAGGGATAAGTCACTCTATCTTGGTGGGCCGAACAGCTCGATCACATACTCCTGCTCATTATTGCCCCTTTCGTCCGCCACACACTTGAGACGTCGTTTACGTGAATAAGGGCCACAGTCCGCCATCTAAATTCGTCCGCGTAGGTTATGGTGCAGCGAAAATTGTGTGAATGGTTATAGCGTGTTGGTGGCGGGCTGAAGCAGGTATTCCACTCCTTTATATCGTTCATAAGCGGCAAAACGGAAGTGTTGTTTTCATCTATGTATTTTGGCGAAACGGATGCCTCCGATCCAGAGATGCGGGGTCTGAGATAGCGGGCATCTCAGAGATAGCAAAAAAGAGGGTCCGCAATACTGGGAGGAATAGGTTTATTAAAAAGCTGTGAATTCAACCCCGACTTAGCACCTACCGTTTTTGACGGTTTCAGACGGCATCAACGAGTGGTCTTCCTGCTTCAGCCCACTCGCACATTTTTCTTTCCACCATGACGCTTGGAGACGATTTTCGCTGGCGAGCCATAGCTTCGATGCATGTCTACAACGTGTTATCTGTGTACGTTTCAGAGCTATTTAGACCGAAACAGCGGACGCTTCGCCGTCGGGCTTGGCTGGAGACAAGTCTCCGATTTGGGCTATGAAATAAATCAACCTAGCCCCATGCACAGGTCCGAATTCAAAACTGACCACTCAGAGTTGTCCAGCTAAAACGGGCGGCAAAAAGCTCGAAGAGCACAATAGTTTCTTAGCTAAACACAAATACGCGTACAACATGTATTGTGCTTTGCAGCCAGTTTGTCCAGCTATTTCGTGCATTAGTTAGTACTCGTACTTAAACCATAGAGGCTTTGAGTGGGTCTTTCCGAAGTCATGTTTCATGCACGACAAGGGCAGAAAATGGCGCTGTTAGAATACTTTCAGATCTCCCAGACACATAATGGGCGAGTATGAAGCATGCACGATTGACAGCAACTCGAACTCGAGTACGATTTATAGGAATCTTGTGCAAGACAAGTCGTACGAATTGCCAAAAAGAATGCACAATAATAGAGGACCGAGTCTTTTAAGAGGTATTTTAAATACAGTACACGTAATAAATACATTGGAGGTACCCCCCCCCCCCCCCCCCCAAAAAAAAAAAAAAAAAAAGAAGAAATGTTCCCGATGACTGTAAAGTTCGCCCAATCCTGTTTACTATCGCAGCAGAAAGCATGCAGTGATGAGAAAGACCTATTCCCTCATTGCTCATTGAATTGAGACATAGTGTGCCGATATCAAGCCAACAATTTATTTTAATAGGCTGTACTACATGTAGTACTCTAGTACAGCCTATGATTGATCGTGCTTGTCGCGATGTGGGACCCGCACGCAAAAGTATCTTGCTCGTGCCAAGCCACATTTCTCCAGTACTTTAGTAGAGCTGTGCGCTGCGCGGAAGCAAAGCCTCAAGATAATTCAAGGCAGTTCGCACATGGGAAGTTCGTTGTGACCATCATGATGCAATGACGCTCATCCGAGGTGCCTGTCGCCGCAAGAGTCTCGCACCGTTTGTGTGGTACCGTTTATATCGTTCTGCAGCTCTCGCGGTAAAATTTGAGATTACAGCCGTCGAGACCTCGATTATCGCAGATCGAGCTAGATGTGACCCTGGGTTTAAGCCACAGGCGTCGTTTAGCTTCGCTAACATAACCTTTATTGTGCTTTTCATCCATTTTGGCAAACTTGAGTTCCATTCCCGAGATAGAGGGTCCGAAGCAGAGATAAGCTCCGAGATAGCAAACGACTAAGTCCGAAATGTAGCAAGGGGGAAGGTTTGCTCTGCTACTGCATCCTGTTATAGAGGCTTACATGCAGTCCTGGTTTAAATACACATGCTTCGGAAACAACATTTGTTTAATGGACCCCGTAATCACCGGAGAACAAATCAATTGTACAGCACAGACTCTTCCGATCGGTTTGCCGACGTGTGAAACCAACCGCCTTGTGAACAATTACGGTACATGTACAGATAACGACGGATCGTGGGCCGGCGGTACCATGGTGCTTAGACCTCAGTTTGCAATTTACTCTCCACCCCACAAGCACCCGAACACCAAGAATCAACACTTAGCTATGCGCTTCTTCTACGTCACCCTCGTCGCTGCGGTCACGCTTCTTGCAAGTGCCAACGCTGTCTCCACCAAGCAGAACCAGATCTCCGAGACGTCGCCGGAGATTGTGGCTCGCTCGCTCGCTGCCGCCCAGGACGACGCTGCTGTCAAGCGTAACCTGCGCAAGTACGTCGAGGAGGACGACCTTGACTCCCTCGACTCCCTCGACTCGTTCGATGAGACCGAGGAACGCGCAAAGGTGATCAATGTGAAGCAGCTCAAACAGCTTGCTAAGACAAAGAATGCGCATCTACCGGTCAACTTTGCGAAGCTGAACTTCAAAATGCAAATGAACACGGTCAAGACTTGGGCAAAACAAAATATGAACCTGAAGCAGTTCGCCACAAAGCTGGGACTGAAGAGCGTGAACGACGTCGGCAACAAGAACTACCCGGTTTTCAAGATGTTCGAGGCGCGGTTTACCTAGTCGTAGACGTACTCCTTCGCTAGGCAACCACGAATAACCGATTTTGTAGCCGACGCTTAAATCACTTGTATCGAGCATTCATACGACAGTTTGACGACAGTGCTAACTAAATGATATCACCGGTCAATAGTATCCGGCAAGCGCGACAAAACTGAAGCAGAGCGTTCAAGTAAGTGCATTTATGCTTGGCGTCTTCTCTTCCTCTGTCTAAATGCTAAATTGCGAGCGTTGCTACTCTGTTCGTGTTCTGTCTCCCTAACTAGATGAAACATTATGGTGATCTTGAGTTGTGTTAACCGACAAGAGCGACGAGAAGAGCTAATCAGCAGACCGTTCACCCCAGTAATATACCGCATCGCTGCCTGCTGTACAGTCATAGAGGTAGGTGGTTGCGCCCCAGTCTCGCGTTCAATTGCTGCAGAAGTGTGCTGCAGCATAATTCGCCACTCTGAATAGGTTTGCCGCTTTCTCCGTGTAGGTAGATCACCTGCGCCTGCTCCTCCTTGGTTGCGCTCAGCTTCGATGCGCTTCAGACCGGCGAAAAATGTTTTCATGCCATCAATGTAGGCAACAGCGAGTGGCAGTTTCTTCTGCCGGAAGACGTCTTTAATAGCACTTCGATAGCCGCTGAGGGTTGTAACCTTGAGAGTTTTTTCAGTATCGTCCGTCTTAGCTAGCAAAAGGCCTCACAATCTTTCGGCGTAATACATTGGCGTCAATTTCACCGTTAGAGTCAAATACCTCGCAGAGTCCGTCTTAACCGCATGGATCCATGCAGAAATACCGCGGCGATAGCTGCGGTAAGCCGTTTGAGTCCTGGAGGTTGTACATGCGCGGCGAACGTTCTCCGCGTTGAAAAACTCGGTGGGTGGCGTTGAGGAGCTCGGAGTAGCACCATTGCTTCTCGCAATAATGGTGGGGTCTTCAGGGGAGGACAATCACGCAGAACGAGATGGGGGCATGGGGAAATGCTGGGGGCTGAGGGCTGAGGGCGGGAGCTGGAGACTATGTGAGGTGCTCTGAGCGATTCTAGCCAACGATATAGCCCAGTCTATCGTACGACGAGTTGTCGTCACGCTGTCAGACGGCGGCTCTCAAAAGACAAGATATGTCTTACGAAGGCGCATGAATCAATGATGCTACAGTAGGCAATGCCGCGATGATAATACGGTACCATAGTGTTGGAGATATTCTGGTGGATTACATGTTATGTTGGTCGCAGGAAGACACATCGTGTGAGCAAGAGCTTGCTGCTCTTCTTTTAGCAGAGCTGCGCCAAACAAAGCTCTACATGTATGGGGATAACAGGAGCGGTGACGGTCTCTACTTGCTTGGAACCGATACATGTAGCGTTTTGTTGTCACCTGTGTGGCGACGATGGATTTGCCACTCTCTGAAAAGCAGCGAACTGATTGTAACAGCAGAGAAGCAACATTATTCATCGTCTGCAATTTCCACAACGAATCAATTGGAAGTTTCCAATGAAGTCGTCCCGCAGATGGCATGCAGTGTTCAACGTCGAATTTTGAATCGATGTTCAACCTAACTTGTGTTGGTACAGATGTCCCCTCCAAATCTGCAATGGTCGGACCAATAAAGACTGCTAGGTTACTAGATTAGCATAGGAATACATCAAGAGCCAAATGCACTGCATTATTCCGAACTACACGACTAATAGCAGAGCATGTGTGCAACCTGCATGCATGCATGCTTCCCCAAGACCGGTAAATGTAACTTAGATTAGTACAGCATCGCGGCAGCCAGAGCAAATCTTCCGCAGATCCATACTATCTGTGCAAGGAAAATTGCTGTACGCAGTTCTCCCTTTGCCGGGGAACTCCGTACATGTTTTGAGAGAGAGAGAGAGAGGTCAGACTTGTCTATTTAACTTTACGGTTTACAAGATGTCTGGCATTTTCAAAGCCAGGATAGCAACGCCGATATCGGTTCTCGCCCGGTGGTTGTACTTGACTCACCGCCGATGGTGGCGCCTCTTTTGATTGTCTCGACCGTATTTGTAGACAGATGAGCAATCGTGTGCCCTGAATTATGGTGTGCAGTCCTCTTCGTTCTCGTGTTGCCAACGCACGTATGTGTCTGAGTCCAGCGTTTAGAAATTCTTGAACGCTTCCGTGCAGTGTGACCTTTCCACCGTCGTGAACGACTCGATTACGTTGAATCCATAGTACTGTGATGCAGGTGGAGCTGAGGATCCACCATACCCTTTTCCAGTCTCCTTCATACTGCTCCGGGTTATCCGCTACTGTTGCCTGGAGTCGCTGCCGGATCGCAGCGGGTATCTTCGGCGGTTTGCGTGATATGCAATTTCCCTTGAAATTTGCGTATGTGCTGTTGTGCCCAGTCTTGCCCTGTCCATTGACTGATGAGCGCTCGCCAGCAGGCTTGTGCAGACAAACAGTCCCAAATGATGATCCTTATACGTGTTTTGCAAAGGGGCCAGAAAAAAAATGTTGACGTTGAAGCATATGAAAAAATTCCGCTCAATTGAAGACTGGCTTGTTAGGCTCGGTGAGGTTTCGAGCTGATAAGCGCACAGAAAGCTTCGACTTGATTTCAATCGATTATTTTCTAATACTACGTGTGCAAGAAGAGCCTTCACAGTCTGAAGAAGCCTATCTCATCTCCGACTTGGCCTCATCAGTCGTAAAAAAGGCTGTGTTTCCTCCTGTAGTAGTACACCTCGTATCCATCAGCAAGATCCCAGTCGACGTAGCGACCTTGCGCCTCCCGGTTCCGCAGCATTTGTTTGACTTCTTTCGGGTTCATCCCTGAGCGATACCAACCACGGTACGTCGTTTTCGCGGCATACCGATTAACCAAGTAGTCGAACAACCCCTTCTCCTCGCTGCCGTCTTTGGCGTTTTCATCGTCCTCCTTGCCAACGCTCTTGTCAGCCCGCAGGCGTCTCGTGCTCTCAACATCAGCAGCGAGGGCACGGACAGAAGCCACAGCGTTAGCTGAAGTCACTTCGCCGATGTTCTTTTGGTCAGAGGCCGAGACCGTGTTGCTGCCCGCCAGAAGGACAGCCGCTGCTGCTAGAACGAGGTAGGTGAACCGCATAGTCGTTTGAGATCGGAGCTTTTTGAGGCTGGGTTGCTTGAGCTCTGTAGAGTGAATTGCGAAATGGAAGTTCGTAGGAAGCTACCGCATAGGAATTGTTTACACTATCCGCGAGCCGTCTTGCTGTCCGCATTGAGCGTGTAGGCAAAGGTGCGGGCTTCGCAACTGCCGGCAAAGCTCATGATGGCAGCCCAGGAAACGTATCTTTTCCCCTGGTCTAGAAAAACGGCTGGCTTGGGCCTGGGAAGACTTAATCGCACTAATTCACAAATCACAAATTTAGTGTCGGTCAATTCCGACCCGGAAAATGGCCGCGGAGCGCAGCCCGCAGAGTCTCTGGCGCGCGGCGGCAGGTGCGCCCGCCACATTCCTCACACCCTCCCGCATCTCCTCTCTCCAACGCACTATTTGCACGCTCCAACCTTTTGTCCCATAGAGAAATTGGCCACCGCCGACTTCCTCCTCGTTGCCACGGGCGCAGGCTTCTCGGCCGACTCGTCGCTGCCAGTGTACGCAGACATCGCCAAAGTGGCGGCCTACGAACAGATGGACGTGGAGTACCAGGACCTGTGCGACCCGTTCATGCTGGAGCAGGACGAGGAGATCTTTTACGGCTTCTGGGGCAGCTGCACTAACTCCTACAGGGACGCGAAGCACCACGCAGGGTATGAAATCCTACGCCGGTGGAGAGACACCATGAAGGCGAAGGCTACGGCCACTACAGGCAGCAGCCGAAAGGAGAAGCAGTCAGCTTTTCGAGCGGCTTTCGAGCGGCTGAAACAGTGTGGCGATCTTCCGAGAGGAGTCGCCACGGATTCCGTGACGAACGACCCGTTCTTCATCTATACGTCCAATGTAAGGTGCTCGTTAGGGTGAAAGGAGACGGCTGTTAATGCTGGCTTGTGGCAGGTGGACGCGCACTTCCGGCGAGATTTCGACGGCAAGGAGATCTACGAGCTGCATGGAAGTGTCGAGACGTGGCAGTGCGCGGGAGACGTCGAGACTGGCGCGAGAGAGCCGTGCCACAAGATCTGGAAGCTGCCGGCGGACTTCCGCTTTGATTTAGATGTGACCACAATGAGAGCGCCGGGCGCAGATGCGACCACGTGCCCCGAGTGTGGAGGCAAAGGCCGCCCCAATGTGCTCATGTTTCATGATAGGCAGTGGATTGGAAACGTGTCGGAAGAGGTGGGTGTGCTGCGAGGGATTGGCGAAGGAATGTGTGGCACGTTAATGCTCATCTATGCTCGTGCTGTATTATGCTGCAGAATGGCTACATCGCGTGGGAGGCGGTGATAGAGCTGGTAAGTTGCTGAGCAAGTTATCGTTATCTACGTGTCTGCTCATACTACTTGAATGTTACTGCTCTACTACGTGCTCTCATTGCTATAGATGCTGCAAGAACACCCGACGCTCAATCTAGTTGTGCTTGAAATCGGCTGTGGAACTCGGGTTGGTGCCATATTCGCTCTAGGCACAAAGGCCGTGTTGAAAAATGTCCTCATTCTGGTTTTGGTGCTTGCTCTAGGTGCCGTCTGTCCGGAAAGAAACAGAGATGGTTGTCGCGGATGTGCTTCAGGCCTGCGGTCGTCCGCAGGCGACGCTCATCCGTATCAACCCAGACATCCCAACTTGCAACAATCCGGTCATTTTAGCGAACGACCGCTTCCTTTCCATCCGTTCAAAGGGTTTGGAAGCTTTAGAAGGCATCGATCAGGAACTCCGCAACCTTCGACCAAAGGTATAAATGATAACAACGTTTGAGTTGGGGCACCACGAGAGCGGGGCAGGCGACATGATTTTATATCGCGACGGGATTGTGGGCATCGATATTGAACTCGAACCCCGCGAATTTTTCCTGGTCTTCTGACGCGATTCGATCTGATCGCGAGTTTACATTGAGTACGTCATCGAAGTCCTGAGCCGCTGTATCGCAGTTTGCCTTCTTTTCATCCACGACGGGGACGAGAGGTGGCGTGGCAGTTTGTGCCACGTATCCATCCCAGTCGAAGGTTTGCAGCCAGTCGTGCTTCTTGATTTCTATAATGCCATCAGGACCTGCACCAAGTCGCTCGGACTCCATTGGATGCAACAAGCCTCGCAGAAAGGAGCGACAGCTCTGTGACAGCTTGGCATTGGACCCAGACGTGCTGTCCAAAAGTTCTATCGGGTAGTACCTGTCGAATACACTCTCTGAGAACTCCTTGATGACGTCAGGGCACTTTTCGAGGTGCGAGCGTACGCCGCCATTCCATGGCCTCCTCCCAAGCAGCAGCTCATAGGTCATCACGCCTAGACTGAAAAAATCTGACGGCGTGCCATGCTCTGTGGATCCCCGGAAGATCTCTGGCGCCATGTACGACACGGTTCCGCTACGGCTTTGGAATCTCAAGTTCGCGGTTTGTACTGAGATGCCCAAGTCCGTAAGGCGAGGATAGCCCTTTTCATCAAGGATAACGTTCTCTGGTTTCACATCGCGGTGCAGGATATTAAGGCTGTGCAGGTATTCGAGCGACAGCAGAACTCCAGCTGTATAAAACTTGGCTTCTCTCTCTGGGAAGCCCTCTTTGCGTGTGAATCCGAGGTGGTACTTAAGATCCCCACCGAGCAGCAGGTCCATGACCACGTAGCAGTTGTAAGTGTCCTGAAATGTGTGGTGCATTCGCACGATCAAGGGGCTGTGCACTTGAGTGAGCAGATTTCGCTCGTTCCAGATCATACTGACGCAGTTCCTGCTGATCACTGTCGCCTTTGACAACGTCTTCATAGCAAGCCACTTGACTGGAGTCGACTTCTTGCGGATGACAGCATTGACCTTGCCAAACCCACCTTGGCCGATGATCCGATGAACTTCAAAGTGCTTCACAGAGATCATCTTCGAGTCGAGCGGCGCACTATCACCTCCGAAAGAGCTGCAGCCGGAGCCCATCGACGCCACTTCTTGAGCTCCAGCAGGGTGCCTGAAGTTGAGTTCCAGATAAAGATTCCTCGCTCGAAATGCTCCGTCGCCGCAAAACGGACACCACCACAGCAAGATGTCATGGAAGCATCCAAAAATACAAGACAACGGTCTCCGCGTTAATAAGAAGGTCTTAGCCTGCCGACATGCTGGTCTGCTAACGCGCCTCCAGTCTAAAAGGACGCCACGTCATTTCGACACGAGTTTCTCCTTCCATTGCGAAACGAGCTCTGCTTGTTCGCTCTAGCAAAAGCACACACATCGTATCAGTTTTGAAGGCATTCATAACGGTCTGAGAACGTACCACTGAGAGTGAGACTTCCGTTTGAAGAATCGAGTTGAACATCTCCTCCGTGAGGTTTTCATACGCAACACTGTCACCGGCGATCACGAGCCCGGAGAGCTCAGCTACGGCAATGCGAAGGCGGCCAGGGTGCACTGGGCTTCCATCAGCATCTGCAGCGCTGAAAGTGCTGAACAAGTTGACGCCATTCTCTTGCTGTGCCTGGCGTGGGAAAATGAACACGACCATGCCTACGACCAAAAGGTTGTGCGGGACCCCTCGACCCTGAAGAAGCTCCAGCAGAGCCCATGCAGTCTCAACGACATGCAGAGCATTGCCGTTTGGGTCCTCAGGCTCGATCGCGTAGCACGTCGTCTTCCACTGCGGAAGGCTTTTCACGACACCTCCGTCAACACGGAACATCTCTTCTCGTCGCTGAGCCGCAACGGGGAAGTTGGTAGCCCTCTCTACTTGAGGAAAGTAGTAGCCTTGCAGGTGAAAATGATTCACGGACGACCAAGCTCCAGCACTATTGAAGCCTATTCCTCTCCACCAAGAAGGATAGAGACGTCAGTGCTCTCCTCGGTTCAGTTTTACTAACCCCAACGTACCCAAAGCAAAGTCATTGCGCTGAATGGCTTGCGTGATGCTAAGCGCGTACGTCAGATACGCCTTCGTCATTTTTTGCGGCCGGACGCAGTTCAAATCGGGCACGACCAAAATGTGGCCTCGCACCTGCACGACAACAGTCAGAGCAATAGCTTTTTAAAACCACCATTTGATCGATCTGCTGTACCAAAGGGGCCACATTGACGAGAACGAAGTGTTCTGCATCCTTTTCGATTTCCTCGGTCTCTTCAACGGCTTGAACTGACGGAAGGCGCTGCTCATCAGCAGTGACGAAGCACAATCCGCTCAAAAACTCGTTCCTCCTGGACAACCATCGCAAGTCAGCCACAATCTTGGACCGCATCTCTAAGCAACAGCCTTACCTGGCCTTCGTGAAGTTGAACGCTGATGTTTTGGGCTGCGCCGGTTCTGCTATGGGTGGCGGTACCAGTAGCTGTTTGTCCACTGGCCGTTTGCTCTGCAAGAGCCACACGAATGCCAAGAGCAAGTCAAACGCGAGCATTTCGTCTCCACTCGCTGTTTGCCTCACCTTGAGATGACTAGGATTGAACTGGATGACGAGTCCCAGCTCACCAGGGATCCGACGACGCATCGTATCGTCCACATTCGTCCGCATGACGCCTGGGACATCACGGGACCTTCAGCCTAGAGCACATCCCCCCCCTCCAGCCACGCACCTTCCGACGCCGCATGACTCCATCGACTCAACAGCAGCGCGTCCAAGCTCATGACTGCGCCCCAAATAACAAATCGCGCAAGCAGTTGCGCTCCCCCATGGACGGTCCATATTCACTCACCCGAGCCGTGCTCACATGGACGTTGAAGACTCGTGCCTATCAGGCTGGACGCTGTATTATTTGTCCATACCCGATCACATCGTGTGTATTAGTTTTTTTTTTTTTTGACAACTTCCACCTCTACAGCTTGGACGGGCCCACGCCGGTTTCCGCGGCGCCTATCTCACCTCCGTCACAGGCGATGACCATGCCCGTGATCCATCCCGACGCCTTGGAGGCCAGGAAAATGGCGAGTCCAGCCATGTCCGAGTCCTGACCGAGGCGCTCAACGGGGAGGAACTGCTGCATCTCCTTGAACGACTTGCCCGTCACATGGGCGATGCCCATGGACATTTTGGACGGCACCAGTCCGGGGGCAATGGCGTTCACCAGAATGTGGCCTCCATTGGGGCGTCGCGCGAGCTTCGCAGCCAGCACGCGCGTCATGTGGTGCACCGCCGCCTTGGACGTGTCGTACGCGATGGTGTTGATCATCTGGGGCATGAGGCCCGCAATGGAGCCAACGTTGATCACCCGAGCCGCATCAGGCGAAGTGGCAGCTTCGTCCAGTAGCGGTAGCAAGTAGCGAGTCAAATGGAACGGCGATGTCACATTCACCGCCAGGACCTTGGTCCAAGCTGCCAGACAATAAACAAGTATTTATCAGTGCCGTTCTTACAGACATCAATCGTTAACAAATAATTTAAAAACATCACAGACCAGACTCGGGCGTGTTCTCGATGTCTCCTCCCCACGCAATCCCGGAATTGTTCACCAGCACGTCCACACGCGTCTCCCGCTTGGAAATCTCTTCGGCCAGCTGCTTGCACGCCGCCTCATCCAGCAAGTTCGCTTGTAACTGTAAAAAAATACCCCATATCTCTTTAGTAACATGTAACAAAACACCTTTACTATTTTTGCGTACGGGGATGCATTTGCCTGGTCCTTTGGCGGTGAGCTCCTTGGCTGTGGCCTCGCACGCCTCCAAGCTGCGCGAGGCGATGTAGACCTTCGCCCCGTTCTGCACGAAGCCGTCCGCCATCATCTTGCCGATCCCGCGGCCGCCGCCCGTGATCACCACCACTTTGTCCTTCACGTCGAAGAGTTGGTTCAGGTTGAGCGAGCTCATCGTGCTCGTCTTGAGAGTCGAGGGGATATTTGACTTCACTCGAATAACTGCTAAAAGAAACGATATGATTGGTTGAGATTGTCTCACTTCAACGGCGAAAACCAGCTTGATCTGAATTTCAAGATTAAGCTCCAAACTTCTACCGGTACACAAACTTCTTGCACAAAACTCGGTGTAGGGGTCGACTCGCTCATTTCCGATTGCCCTTGTCTTGCAGATGCTGAAGCAACATGATCCCATACATTTATGATTGCCCATTTAGCAAGGAAGCCTTCATTTTGAAATCTGCTCTCCACGACGCACCCCGATCCCAACAAGACTCCTCTCAAGAACGTCCATGCGTCTAAGCTGCATCGTCCTAATCGCTGTGACCACTATATTGACTAGTGCCAACGCCGTGTCAGCTGTCACGGAGCAGACTTCTTCCAAGGTGGCTCCGCCAATGCTCAGTGGTGTACAGAGCAACGTCGAGACGAAGCGAATGTTGAGGACTGAAGAAGCCGCTAGTGAGGACATCAACACCGAAGAAAGGCGTTTGGTGAATGTTGATCTCATCATCAAGGACGCTGTGGTGAGTCTGAAGAAGGCTGTCAAATGGAAGGCGGAGTTTCTTGTGTGGAAGCTGGCCAACAAGAAATCCGCACAATTGGCTACTGCGTGGGGAGTCTCCAACAGGGGGCACACCAAGTGGAAGAAGCTCATGGCTTACAAGAAGTACTACGGCCCGGAGTACTCGTAGGAAGTTTACTCGCGTGAGTTGGAGCGCACTACAACGACTCGTCTCTGTAGAAACGGATGGCGAAGAGAGTGCTCACCCCAGAGAAGGGGAGACTGAAACACGAGGCGGTATATTGACTTGTGAGGACGTTAACGAACTGGACCAATGTCATCTGACCCTGCGGAAGTGGTGGGTACTACACCAACTACTTTCGTTTGACTAATCCGTGTACCTCAACGGGCCCTTGCCGTAGAACTCGTGATAAGCCACGTACTTCTTCCAGTTCGAATGCGACCTCATGGCGGTGCCCAGGTGAGAGATTCCTAGCTCTTGAGCCAACGTGAATGGTTTCTTGTTGATCATTTTCCACCAAAGAAACTGCGCCTTCCACGCGGTCGCCTTTTTGACACTGATAGCGGCGTCCTTGAGGATGAGATCGATGTTCACCAGCCGTCTTCTTTCTTCAGTGTTGGGGACATTATCACTTGCTGCATCTCCAGTCCTCAGAAATCGCCTTCCGCCGACATTGTTCTGCTCACCGTCGAACAGCGGAGTTGCAATCTTGGAAGCAGTCTGATCCGTGGTGGCTGGTAGTAGAGCGTTGGCGCTAGCCACGAGGGCACCCACAGCAACCAGGAAAACGTAGCTCAGACGCATCTGCGTTCTGAGTAGACGATTTTTCGGATCGGGCTCCTTCGGGGGAGCAAAATGAGAAGTGAACTGTGCCTTGGTTTGTCACCGACACCGTAGGCAAGCCCGTTTTATGTTCGTTTTGCTGTACATCGTAATCATCAATACTCGGCTAGTGATTACCCGATTTTTCTTAACCCCTTAATTCCCGAAGAGCGTCCTATAGGTATGTAGCTTACAGAGTCCGAAAGGGCTAATGCCTGAGCCGTTTATCACCATACAACCCACCTCCAGACAAGCACACGGCGACACTAGGAAACTTTTCTGTTACATCTTGTTTCGAAGCAAACTTGGACGGTGCGCAGTATCGTCATGCAGGTCGCGTGACGTGACATCCGTTGAGCAGCTTTCGAGTCGACGCAGCATTCTCCTCGAGCCTTACGTCCGCACTGGGAGGTCCGCCAAGAATAGCATTTGTGGATATGGCGGGTACCTAATTATCTACCTGTAGCTCCTCAGCAACAAACAATGGGCTGTCGGGATTCCTTCAGCGATCTTCTCCTTCCTCCTCCCTCTCCTCGTCTCCGCGGGGGACGGCGCTTGTGTACTGGAGCTTAGAGCTTGGGCGAGTGCGCTTGACGGAGCAAAGTGAAAAGTGAGAGCTTGCTGGAACAGCAAAGCCTCGGGGCGTACCTAACAACACCTTCGAGAACACCTTCGAATTGGCTTCGGATGCTGCGTTCATGACAACAATGCTGAAGTGCGTACAAGCTGCAGGACAATGCGTGCGGCCAGCAATGGTTAGACAGCAATGGTAGACTTGAGAGCTGCACGGACAGACCAGATAATATGGTAAAAAATGCACCAGTGTATTTTACAGGGGAAATATCCGGTACCGTCCGGGATCATCCGGGAATATCCGAGAATATCCGGGACCATCCGAGCATATCCGAGATCATCCGGGAATATCCTGGATCATCCGGGATCGTCCACACAGTGCCGCCCAGGCGAGTACTGTCCGGACTAAGACATGTCGGCGAATATCCGTAACTGTCCGTGGTCACGTGAAGTATCATCTTGGAAATATCGTCAAGAACCGTAAAGACCAATATAGCAGTACAGAGAGTGCCTCTCCAGAAATTGACTACATTGCCATTTTTATCTGCATCATTTTCCTTCTACCTGGTACGCAACACGCACGTTTTTTAAGGACTCTCGCCAAAATGACGTGCCTACTTTATGGAGCTCCCTTTAGATTTTTAAGAATGGTCGTGTTATACGAAGCCAAGCATTTCAGTCTTCATGTAGCAGCGTGTGGTCAAGCGTAACTGGGGCCATTCCAACCAGGAATCTCCAACTGAGCGCCACAAGCAGCTTCTATGGAACCAATTTGGTAGTCTTAAAGGCCTTGGCGATGGTTTTGGCCGCGGCAGATGGGCTCATGTCAGCGCAGCTGATGATGTAGGGGTACCTGATGGCGCTGATGGCAAGTTGGGCACGAGCACCACCCAAAGTTAAATTGGTAGCAGTTAATTTTGAAAGGATAATGTACGGTTTTCGCAGTCTCATAGTACAAGTAATGCTCACTGAGGATTCGTCCAGCGTCCCATAGTGTCGTAATTGGACCACTTTCCGTTTTAGGGCAGTCATCTTGGTATTTTTAAGCGCTTTTGCTTTGTTCTCCTTTCTTGTTTTCCATCGGAGTGTATTCTTTTTCCGCTGAGCAGATGTGAATTTGAATCGGACGGAGGTTTCTTTGACAACAGGCTCGGAAGTATTACCATCCAGATCGTCTCGCTCTGGTGGATGAATTGATACATCTTGACGAGAATTAAAAACTTTCATAACATCGGTCAAACATCCAATGTGTCCAGCCCTAATAGATCGTTCGATGCTGTGTAGCATGCCCAGAGTCTGACCGTATTCGCGTTGAGGCAACTCTGCTCTTAAACCTTGAATGGTCTCGCACATCACACGACTCTCGCTGAACTTAGCCGAGCGGTTCATTGCTTTCCGATCTTTTTGTGGTTTTATAACCACTTTAAGACGCCCAGCCATTTCCAGCAAGCCACGCGTGAAATTATTTCTGGGGCCAGAATAGATCAACGTCGAGAGTAAAATCTAGCAGGAGGAATTGCGGACTCTGGGCTAGAGTGTGTTCGATAGTATATCACATGCTGACAAGGGAGGAGCAAGATCAACATGAAAGCGCAATCGCACTGATATGTCTGCAATATCAAGTTGTGGTACAACAGATATACCACATCGCAAGTTCAAATATGTGTCTCACCTCTTTATTCATCACATGTTGTTTTCCGTCGTTAGTGTTGTTTGAAGTCAGAACTGCATTGATTGGCGTAGAACTGTCGATGATGTA
Organism: Phytophthora ramorum; assembly: GCF_020800215.1. Taxonomy (NCBI): domain Eukaryota; phylum Oomycota; class Peronosporomycetes; order Peronosporales; family Peronosporaceae; genus Phytophthora; species Phytophthora ramorum. Next base: position 3,982,571 of record NW_027150648.1, on the reverse strand, counting down.
GTGGATATCGGGGTCCTTTGCGAATTGGTACTGGTTAGCCACTAGACGATAATCATGGGGGCTTAATTGAACTACCAGAGAAAGTAGTTCCGGGTCTGAAGCATCAGCTGCATCAGGGGTATGTCTGGCTTCAATCCCCTTCAACTCTTGAAAGTAACGATCTTCGCTCCACTCTTGTAGTAGAACAACTGTCGAAATCAGTTCGTCGATAGTATATTCCCTATCAACTTTCTGTTTAAGTTTCCCCCAGCAGTTTTCGACACGGTTGTTTGTGCGGTTGGACAAATGAGGCAATTATCCCGTTCAAAATCTATCCATTCTGCAGTAGAATCTTCCCAGTTTGCCTCGAAGTACATGTAGAATGGGTTAGATTTATATTTAATGACGAGAAGACTCTCCATCGAACGCTTATAACTCTGATGCTCGTCCAATGAGTTGTATCCACGAGAATAATCTCCGGATACGCATTGAATAACCACTTTTGTCTCGCTGTTTCGAAACAAACAGTTTCTGCACAGGGCTCGGACAATTTCTATTGTTTATTGATTGTTGGATCGATGTCCATCTCAATCAATATTGAAGCAATACCAATATACGAGCACAGGTATTGCAATACGACGATCTTATTGTGGACCCCGCACTTCACTGACGCTCTCGGTAGAGATGTACATGCACGGGCTTCATAACCTTACCCATACGGAAGAGGAAATGCCAGCGCTCGTCGCCGGGTAGCCCTTCATTTCTCAACTCGTCTTGGCCTGACCAGGTCACACAGCCACACGCCAAAGACATTCCGCCGTCCCCCAGTCTACAAGAAGTATGGCCATTCAATCAAAGTTCGCGCCCCAGGCTCAGAAATTGGCGTCGAAGACAGTCGTCGCCATGATGCTCCAGAAGCTCTGCGATCTTGGTGCCGTCTGCAATGCCTGCGGCAACTTCGTGAGGCAGCCCAAGAAGGCTGGTTACACAAACCTGATCTCGCACCTGAACTTGAAGCACCCCGGATACGCTGGTGTAGTCGAGAGCTGCATACGTGACAAGCGACAGGTGTCAATGCGCATGTTCATTGATCGTCATGCCCAAGCTACGTACCAGTGGATGAACTTGGTCGTTCGCAAGAACTTCACCTTTGGTGACGTAGGTGATGACACGGTGCGCAGCGCGATCAAGTACGACAGCATGTGCTCGAAGACACTCAAAGCTCGGATGAAGGCAGCCGTGACTGTGATTGAGCCAACCATTGTTGCAGAACTAATAAAGGTAATGAGAAGTTCGTCCTGGTGTCACGGATGACTGTGAGCACTTGCTGGCAGTCTTCGCTGTACGCGGAAGGGTGCACGGTTCTTCGCTCTGTCGTCATTCCTCGACGAAGAGAGTATGACCGTTGACGAACACATACGCTTTCTAGATCTTATCTTGGACCAGTACGGTCTAGACCTGAGTAATCTAGTAGCGATTGTGTGCGACAACATGGAAACACACAAAGCAATCTCACGGCGCATCATGGCTCCAATGATCGGCGGCGCGGCCCATCGTTTCAACCTTGCAGTCAAAGATCACGTCAAAGACCACAGCGAGGCATCGATAAGGTGGTGACGCTTATGCGTAAGACCAAGACGGTGAAGAGAGTGGCTCGACTCAGGAGTAACGGATGCAAACACAAACCGGTTCCAATGCACGAGCTACGATGGAGCGGTCTACACCGCATCCTAAAGCGCTATAAGCAGCTGCATCCGTTTTTGTACTTAATCGAGCGAGATGTTCACGTCGACCGTGACATACCCAGCGATACCCCTAGAAATAACACCAGGCGCTTCCCGATTGTCGACTTTCTGCCAATAGCCTCAGAGCATTGCAAAATCATGGATCTGCTAGATGACATGGATCTCCTGGAATGGGCCACAAAGCGTCTTCAGAGCGATGATTTAACGATCATCGGTGCTCGTGACATTTTTGACGAAGTTCTGAATGACTTTCCAGATCTCAAACACCGTCTCAAGGCTGATGCCGAGATCGTCGAGTCATGTATTTTTGAAACTGCGGTCGTGAAGATAATGACTGGACAAGAACACAATCTCAACCGGGAGGAGATGGACGCAGTGCAGCGTCTGAGACAGTTCCCTGCGTCAGAAAATAATGTCTCAGGGCGAAATGCCCCCGGCGTTGCAGTTTCATGGCCATCCGCTTCGAAGAGAAAGCGATCTAAACAGTCCGGGCAGTCCGCGCTAACAGAAACACAACCACCTGCCAAGAAAAAGCGTACTTCATCGAATCTCAAAGCGGCGGTTGCCAAACGAGCTCAAGCTCGCGAAGAAGACATGTCCATTTACTTGTATCTCAAGGGGTTGACTGCAACATCGGTCGAGGTGGAGCGTCTCTTCTCCACCATCAAGTGCACACTTGGGTATCTGCGGAAGTCCATGAGCGCAGAAACGTTAAAAATGATCTTGTATTTGCGCATGAACTGGGACCAGGTAACTAACGAGGTAACGTTAATGGCAGTGAAATGTGAGCGAGAGGAAGATGTCGAGGGGGAGGAGGAATGCGATAGCCTTGAGTAGACATAGCGGTCTAGCTGATCAATATGGAACAATATGTGCTGAAAATTGACACTCCCTGAACAATCAATATTATTCTTCAACAATAAGTCAATGTTTCAATAACAATGTGTAAATTCGGAGCCCTGGTTTCTGCAACTCTGGTTGTGTCATTGATAACGATGACAACATCATTTCCATCAGTCTCGCATAATTCTGTTAGGAGAGCCTTTGTCCGTTTTCATCACTTTGATCACCACGTCTTTGTCACTTGAGAGCGGCAAGCAAGTTGCGTACACCTCGCAAATGGCATGCTTTACCTACAAACAACAAAATAAGATACAAAGCCAGTAATATTGCGAGAAGAAATGTTTACCTGACTCTTTGCGTAATTACTGAAAAATTCCCTTGATGGAAGCTCCAGCTTCCTCCATGTGTATTACGTCAGCCAAAAGTACAGGGTCTGTGATTTTTTTGTTCTCCGCATAGAATTGATATATGAATGCATTTCTAACGTGGTTGTGAGATCCTTTCCGACTCACGAAAATCTCCTAGTCTCCTGTAGGGGAACGTTTGACAAGTTCATTCGCCTGAGCCTTGCAATCTAGAAATCGATTCATGTGTCGCTTGCCATTTTCTCGTTTGTTTTGTGCAATTCCGTGCGTGCAGCAAAGCGTATAAATGTAGTATTCGAAGCGATTGACCGGTATGATACGCGCATCCTCCTCCAACGCGTCGTTAGATATCAATTTATTGTTACAAGTTGTGGATTTGTACGACGAACGTTTATATAACAACTGAAAAGTCGAATCAGCATGCTTTTTCAAAGCACAAATAGAACCATTCCATGATAGAACCCAATGCGATTCAAAACCTGTCATGAAAGCGCCGGTAGGTTCATTTTCGCTGCCACGAGAATCAAAAATCTCTGAGCAAGCTCTTAATTCAGAGGATGCAGCAGCTGCTATGCTTGCTTCGGTTGAATTTTTATCTTCAACATCGTCCACGATTGTAGAAAATTCATTAACTGCATTTTCAGTTGTGTCGACTTGAGCATTTTGTTGCGCAGAGCATGGTGGAATTGAACAGTTGTGCACGCTTTCTTGATTGTTGTTGTGGTTGGACTGGTGATTATCATTATGAGCCTGCGAAGGAGCGCCGTCAAGAAAATTTGCAGTATACCACTCCGTTCCAGAACACTTGTCCACTTCAACAATTGGTTTGTTTAAGATTACTTGTCCTCTTTTTATACTTAGATTAACTATAGGAGGAGGATGTGACGCTATCTAACGCACGTGTAACCGAGATAGTGTAGTCAGAGCAGGGGATACTTAAAGGAAGTCTTCCCTCCCGGGGAAGCTTGTCTTTCCCCATGTGCGCGAGCTTGTAGATGTTCACTCCGTGTTCTCGAATACAGGACTCCATTACACACTGGGGCGAGAGGAAGATGTTGTTCAGGGTCTCCTCCGGCAATTCCCAGTACGCCTCGGTCGTGGCGTTCACCAGATCTTCTACGGTGCGAGCCGAGCGCAGTTGTTGCCGGGCTTGGATAGCGTTAAACGCACCGAGGTCTAAGCAGTTCATGTCAGGGCTATTCGGCGGTTGAAACTTTAGTGTAACGTTAGCATCAAGTGCATCGATAGCGGCGCACAACTCTGGGCCCTTGGGATCGATATGGGGGGAGGTATTACCTTGCTGAACCGTAATCCACAAACCTCTTCCTTCCCCCGGTCATTTTGACTTGATCGCAGGCAGAAGCTTGCCGATGAGCATTCCACGGTAGTTTTCCTTCGTAGCTTCAATGGACTTGACTAATGACGTCCTTGCAACTCGGTTGCGGCTGGTCCTCTGCGCTAGTGTGTGCTCTACAAACGTCCATTTCCCACAACTTCCCCTCGAAATTCACTCGCCTGCCGCATTGTATCGCGGGCGGGCCACGGCCACCAGCATCATTACTTTCGTAATGTGCCACTTACTCTTAAGCTTACGAGCAGGTTCAGGCTCGTCGTGAAGCATGATGGAGCGCCGCTTCACAACCAAAAGGAAGAAGTACTTCTCGTCCACGTGGATCATGTCCATCATGTCGCGGTACTTGTTGACGGACGTGTCCTCGTGGCCGAGGCAGAACTTGATGCGGGCTCTCAAGTTATATGCCGTGAGCATCGGGCGGGTCACGCTTGTGCAGGAGCGCAGCTTGCTCTGCTTTAGACGGCGGAAAAGCGTCGTCGATGGCACCCCACAAGCTACCGCCGCTGCACGAATCGTCGTCCGTCGTTAGAGGTCAACGTGGCGGAGGCGCTCAAGCATAACCGCCAGATCCCGAGGTCTTCCACAGGAGCGATGCTTCAACAACGGCGGCCTGTAGATACCGTGTTGGACAACATTGTCTGTGGCACGCTTCCACAGCCGCACAATTGTTCTTTTGTACACACCGAAGAAGCCGGCGATATCCTTCAGGGAGGCTTCCCCACATGAACACGTGCTAGATTTGCACTCAACGCCTGCTGGGGCTCCTTTAGGGTTAGCTCTCTTGTTTTAGGCTGCTCGTTCGTCATGCTGGTGACTTGTGGGCTGGTTCGCGGCGGTCAAATTTGGTTGTGAGAGAGGATAGGGGATATACTAGATGGTTTCTCGCTATTTGGACGCCTAAAGCACTCTAATCAAGGCATCAATACGGATGCCCTCGTGGAGCTCTGAACGCCAATCGAATGGATCCGACGCCAGCTCTTATTTAAGCCCAATCACAGTCGTTTCCGTGCTATTTTGGCAAATCCCGAGCCGCGTTTGCAAAAGAGGACAAGTGATATGGGACGGAGTGGTATAGTGTTGTTAACGCGGCGCCCAACTGGCACAATATTGACGAACCGGCCCCTCTCAGTAGCCGTAGCAGGATTTTTGAAGCGATTTCAGAGGGATTAGATATGGTACTATCAAATGACTGGTTTTTATGGAGTCTCATTCATCGGATATATAGGGGTATTAATAGGAAGAGGTGGATACTGTAAGGGATGGCTGTATCTGCAGGTCCGACGAAAATGTTGGCAGTTCCTTCGCGTTAATTGCGGACTGCTGATGTAGAGCGAGTTTGGTCGACAGGAAAAACGTGAGCCGTGTCACATGTTCTGTGTACACCACAAGCAGCGAAACCGTTATGTGTTGGCGATCACTAGATTTGTTGTTCGTAGACCAGTTACTGTACCAGCCTTTTTGAGTTCCGAGTCCCGAGTACCCAGTCCCTTCACTTTGAAATCTGCTCTCCACGACGCACCCCGATCCCAACAAAAGTCCTCTCAAGAACGTCCATGCGTCTAAGCTGCATCGTCCTAATCGCTGTGGCCACTCTCTTGGCTAGTGCCAACGCCGTGTCAGCTGTCACGGAGCAGACTTCTTCCAAGGTGGCTCCGCCAATGCTCAGTGGTGTACAGAGCAACGTCGAGACGAAGCGAATGTTGAGGACTGAAGAAGCCGCTAGTGAGGACATCAACACCGAAGAAAGGCGTTTGGTGAATGTTGATCTCATCATCAAGGACGCTGTGGTGAGTCTGAAGAAGGCTGTCAAATGGAAGGCGGAGTTTCTTGTGTGGAAGCTGGCCAACAAGAAACCCGCACAATTGGCTACTGAGTGGGGGGTCTCCAACAGGGGGCACACCAAGTGGAAGAAGCTCATGGCTTACAAGAAGTACTACGGCCCGGAGTACTCGTAGGAAGTTTACTCGCGTGAGTTGGAGCGCACTACAACAGCTCGTTTCTGTAGAAACGGATGGCGAAGAGAGTGCTCACCTCAGAGAAGAGATTGAATCCTGGACTGAACTAAATTTCATTAGTCGTGGATGGGCTCCACTCGGGGAATCGGAGGAAAGCTTGTATTGACGGTGGTGCCCTGCCTCTCCATTAATGCGTCGAATTCTGTAGATACATTGACACGAGCGAGCTGATGAGGCTTGATTGATCCGCTTGGGCCTCTGTACTACATCGCTTCATTGTCGAAGGTCCTGCCATCGAGAACCGACAGCATGTCGCCAGATTTGCTATACAGTATGCAAACACTAGTGTTAGGGCATCTCCACCGCGAGTACAGTAGTACCGTGAGCGTTTGTCCGAACGCTAACCTTAAGCGAGAGCGCACCAGCGGCAAGGACCAACTTAGGTATCCGGTAATCAGGCGCACGTGTCATTGTCTCGACGAGTAGGTTAGTTGCTAGAGCCTAGATTTCGCCGCTTCAATAAGTCCAGCCTCATCGTGTATATCCACGAGCACACACTACGAGCGCAGATTAGTCACCTGCCACGACTCACAGCAAACTCAAAGGGGGAAGGATGGTACTTGAAGACACTCCGTTCACCAGTTTTCATCTCTGCCCCAGTCGCCGTCTAAAGCTTTGACGGTCCAACACCCGTCTCCATCGTGTACACCTGACCACCATCCGAGGCGATGACCATCCCCGTGATCCAGCCAGACGCCTTGGACGACAGGAAAATGGCGAGTCCAGCCATATCGTAGTCCTCGCCGTAGCGCTGGATCGGGATACCCGTCGCCAGATCATCCATTCCCAACCCCGTGACGACCGAAATGCCCTTGGACATCTTGGACGGCACTAAACCCGGGGCGATTGCATTCACTAGAATGTGACCTCCATTGGGACGACGCGCCAGTTTAGCCGCCAGCCCGCGGGTCATGTGGTGGATCGCCGCCTTGGACGTGTCGTACGCGATGGTGTCGATCTGCTGCGGCATGAGACCAGCCACCGAGCCCACATTGATGACGCGGGCAGCGTCCGACGACGTGGCAGCCGCATCCAGCAGCGGCAAGAGGAACTTGGTCAAGTGGAAGGGCGACGTCACGTTCACCGTCAACACCTTGTTCCAAGCTAAGCAGCAAGCAGCAAAAAGTCACAAAATTGTGAGCTCCACATTCTCCCCTCACACTCAGAATTTCCGTCGTACCGGCCTCGTGGTGCTGATCAAAGTCTCCGCCCCAAGAGACCCCCGAGTTGTTGATGAGCACGTCCACCTTGCTCTCCTTCTGGGCGATCTGCTGCGCCAGCTCCTTGCATCCAGCCTCGCTCAATAGGTTGGCGTGCAGCTGGAGAAAAAGACAAAAAGTCAACGCCGCACTACACAATATCGCAATAACAAGGGTGTCTCACAGGGATGCATTTGCCTGGTCCTTTGGCGGTGAGCTCCTTGGCTGTGGCCTCGCACGCCTCCAAGCTGCGCGATGCGATGTAGACCTTCGCCCCGTTCTGCACGAAGCCGTCCGCCATCATCTTGCCGATCCCGCGGCCGCCGCCCGTGATCACCACCACTTTGTCCTTCACGTCGAAGAGCTTACTCAGATTCAGGGAGCTCATTGCGCGACTTGTGCAAATTGAATTGTGGAGCCGATGATAGGCTGGGCCAGCTAGCGTTAACGTAAACAGTTGAGCCTCAGCTTCAAGATCGTGTGCGAAACACAAAGTTATATAATGGTGTGTGTTACATAGACAACTTACCAGGGAAATTACCAGGGAAACGTAGCTCAGACGCATCAGCGTTCTGGGCAGACGTTTTTCGAATCGGGCTCCTTCGGGGGGGAGGAGCATATTGAGACATGAAATTTGTCACCGAAGGTCTGAATGAATGAAGAGAGGCTTCTGTGCCATAAGAAGGCGTCTTCGGGCAGATGATATGCTAGCCAGTGTTCTTTGCAGCGATACTCTTTATAAGAGGAATTAATTTATTCAAGTAGATTTGGCCCTATTTGCTACTACCGCGTAAGTAGAATGTTGATACTACTTGTAAGTAGGTAGAAGCCGAACCTACGTATCCGTAAGTTTACTACGATTATTGTGTGTGTTGATCTCATTCCGGAATTGGAGAATAGCTTTGCTGTCAAGCAAATAAGTCGGAAGCTGTGTATTTTTAACCTAAAACTCTGCACTGCACTGCCAGTCATATTGAACACCACCTACGTAATTGCCTCCCAGGTCAAATGCCGCACGCATTGTCCTACAGCCTGTACGCACGTCGACATTGCTCTCATGAACTCAGCCCAGCGTCTGCAGACAATTCGAAGGTGTTCTCGAAATTGTTGTTGTTGGGTACGCCCCAAGTTTTCGCTGCTTCAGCACGCGGAGGCGAGGAGGAGGAGGAAGAATAAGAAGATCGCTGAAGGAGTCCCGACAGCCAATTGTTCGTTGCTGAGGAGCTACAGGTAGGTAGGTAGGTACCCGCCATATTGAAAAATGCTATTCTTTGCGGACCTTCCAGCGGACGTAAGGCTCAAGGAGAATGCTGCGCCGACTCGAGAGCTGCGCAACGAATGTGCACGACGATACTGCGCACCGTCCAAGTTTGCTTCAAAACACGATGTAGCAGAAAAATTTGCAAGTGTCGCCGTGTGCCTATCTGGAGGTGGTCAGGCATTAGCCCTTTCGGACTCTGTAGGCTACGTACCTATATGACGCTCTTCGGGGAATAATGAGTTAAAAATGGGTTTCATGGAGGGACGCGTAAGTGAATCGCCAACCGACCGCCGTCCAAGAGAACAATGGACACGGTTCGGAGTGACCACTCGGAAGGCAGCCTCACTTCCAGCCGCTTCGACGACGGCAGCGCTACTGGTCGTGCGTCCCTGTCTTTCTCCAATTCCCATACCAGTCGACTTTCGACCGACAGCGCTTCGACCCGCTCCGACTACCTCTCCAACTATGAACGTCAGTTCCAGGAACGCAAAGCGGCCAAGCACAAACGCTCGGAGAAAGCCAAGCGAGAGAAGGAGAAAGCGGATCGGCAGGAATTGGTTTCAGCAGATTTGAGACGCAAAGCAGCGCGAGAAGCGGAACGACAAGCGCGTCGTCGAGAAATGGAGACCTGGCTGACGGATCCCAATGAACTGCGGCGTATCGAGCGGCGATCGCAGAAACGGAGTCGAGATCGGATGCGGACGCTGAAAGAATGGTACGTCCCGGCAACTTCAGGGCCGGCAGAGGAGGTTCAACCGGTTTTTGTTGCAGCTATGAATCAGAGTAACCAGGAGAATTCAACTCGCAACAAGATGGGGAAGCCTCTGCTGTCCAAGGAAGCGGCCGCGCTTAAAGACGAAGAGGACCGCGAGGCGTTGGAAGCTGTTCTGCAGCGAAAAGTGGCAGCTTTCACGACCAAACTGGAGTATCTGGAGCAGTTGGCGGATCCGACGCCAACGCGCGCAAAGATTCGAGCAGGACTGCCAAGACGACGACGACGTGTTGCAAGAGAAAATCTGCTTCTAGCCCCACTGGGTCCTGCACGCAGCAACTTGCAAGCCGCTAAGAGCGTTGCCAACCTGCCTTCACATTTCGACGCGAGCAGCGAAACCAAGCTGAGAGTGTCGACGTCAGTGCAGACATTTCGCCCACTATCTCGCCTTCATGTTGACAGTGAAGATGCAGAAGACGCGCTGGATGATGCTGAGGTTGAGCACTACTTACTGCATCATCGCAAGGTTGCCAAGCAAGGCTACGCGGCTGTAAAACTACAGGCAACGTGGAGAATGCACATGCGTCGGCGGAGATATCTTCCTTGGAGACAGAGACGCACTCGCCATCGGCGTGCAGTCTTTGAGCTTTGGGTGATGACGTACCGCGTAGGCAACCGGGCCCAGCGCTCGCTCCTGCGAAAGTACTTCAGTGCGTGGCATACTGACGTTGTTGAAGCTCTCCAACTGCAGGAGATGGAGCTGCATCTCTTTCGACAAGCTGCCACTCAAGCCGAGCTGCCACGCATGGTGCTCAATCTCGTGTTCACTTCCGACTGGGAAGATGACAGAGCGAAGCGTATGGCAGCAAAGGCTGCTGAAGCCGCGAAGAAGAAGGACGTCGCACCTCCGAGCAAGGCGGCTTTCCTGGGTGCCTTTCTGAGCTCCGCGTTTGGAGACGTGGAGTCTGCCTCGGACAAAGGACGCAGTCGAGTGCATCAGCTACGAGCTCAGCATCTTGCAGCCCGTGAACAAGTGAGCAAGAAGGTCGTGCAGCACATTTTCCGCCTGTGGAAACGAGTGCACGAAGCTAACAAGCGAGTCGGGCTCAACGCCCAGCTGTGTCTCAAGCGTGCTGTTCGGATGGCCTTCGGGACTCGCCAGCGTTGGCCCGCCGAAATAATGCTGTCGGTGTTTGACATCTGGGCTCGCTGGGCCAGCTTCAATCGGTGCAAGCGGCTCGGGTTGCCGCTGCCCCCTTTTGCACAGCCGAATCCGCACTGGGACATCTGGTTGCACAACTACCAGGAGCGCCAAGTCCGGTGCGTCAAGGCTGCAGCGAAGGCTCCAGGCGCACGTTTGCGACGCTTTTTCCTGAAACTTCACGCATTTGCACGTCGAGCCACCCGTGAACGGCACGTTTTATCTGTTGCTTCTGATCATTATTTGGGAACTCTGCGGCGGAAAGCACTGCTCGGGTGGCGTGAAGCGATCGCCGACAGCGCCTCCGAGAAAAAGCTCCTTCGTGGCGTCCTGCTACGCTTCCATCGCTACGCTAGCGCAAAGCGGAAGCTCCGTCCGCTCAAAGACGCTCTTCGCGAACGCCATCGAGAATGGCTGACGCGCTGTGCATGGAGAAGCTGGAAGCGTGTCGAGCTTCACGCGTGCTTCAAACGGGAACTGAATGCGTCACGCCTGGAAAACAGTCAGACATGGCGCTCGCGACTGCATCGTACGCTTGATATATGGCGAGATGAACGGGACTCACTGCTGCTCTGGAAGACGTTCGAGGCTTGGACACATTCCGTTCGTAAGCGCAAGTTGTTCCTCACGCTTCGGTCGCTTTGCACGCGTCTACAGCGGAGAAACCTTCTTCAGGGGGTCTTCGATGCGTGGAAGGCAGCAAAATGGGACCGTGTCGATGGCTTCTTGGAAGACCGGCTACGACTCGACGCGTGGGATGTCTACCGAGAACTCTCCGTCTTCTTCCCCATGATGTTCTACGGCTGCTTCTCCGATGCAGGCGCAATTTTCGGAGGCTTGCCAAGTCACATGCACGGTGACAGTACTGCCCTGCAGGGTCTGAGCCAGAGCAAGGAAGAGCTGCTGCTATCTACCTCGGGTGACGCCGTTCGACACTTCCACGGCGTGTTGGCACGTGATAGCGTGATGGAGGTCCGCAATGCCATTCTACAGGCTCGACACCTGGTAAACGCTGTCGATGACTCAACCGGGAATACGGCGCTGCATGTAGCAGCACAGATGGACGAGTCCGAGAGGCGCTTGGAGATTGTATCTCTGCTTCTAAGCGAGGGAGCAGCCACTCTGAAGCGCGTGAATCGACACGGACTCTCACCCGTGCAGCTGTCCCCTGACCCAGACACGCGCTTCCTGCTAGCTAAAGGCATTTTCGCTTTCCACTCGCGGAATTCCCTGAACCGTGAGGTGGTTGAAGAAAAGACTGAGAACGATGGCCGCTTGCTGTGGTGTATGGTGGCGCTCATGGCGAGAGAGTGGGGGGCGGGGCTTCGCATTCCTGCTGAGGTGAGAACCGGCCAGTGGCATAGTACGCTGCGTGACGAGCTGTGGCTACGGCAGAAGCACATTCGGTTCGCTCCTGAGTCGACGTTTGTGTCTGCTGTATTGCGTTCTCGTGGGTTTTTAAACGCTCTCAAGACGCGCGTGTGTGTATCACACTACGACTTGTTGCATCCTGGTCTTCCTCAAAAGCCTTTGAAGGTGAAGGAAAACCCACACGAAGCCCGAGAGCGACGGTATTTGGAGTGGGAAGAGCGCTCTCAGATCAAAAGAGCGCGAGCTAGCGAGACGGGCAGCTACGAAGCGTATGCTCGCTATCTCTTGGCGGCAACACTTGACACTGAGACCTGTGAGCAAGAGCTCATACCTAGTTTCGTGGGACTGCTCTTCTCGCTGGAATTCGCTGTGGATGATGTGCTTTTACAGGCCCGTCAACTTGAAAATGACTGTGCAACGGCTGAAGATGAGCTGTGGTCGCTCTATCAGCGTATCCAGCGAGCTGAGCGAGCGTGGACTGCACTCTTCTCTCAGGCAAACGACTCGACTGCAAAAGGTGAAGTCGGAATGCTTCGACTCTTTTCGGATGACGCGGATGCAGACCTCTTCTTCCGAAGAGAGATATTTCTGCTAGAGTTTGAGGAGTTCCAGTCAAGGGATTGCCACGAGAGCAAAGATGGAATGGATATTCAACAGGAAGCGCTTGTGCTGGAGATTGACCCGCTCATAATTCGGACGAAGCGAAAGCTACGAAAGGCTGAAAAGAAGATCAAAAGAGTCCAAGACCAGATTGATGACAGGGAAAGAGAGTATCGTGAGGCCTTGCTTGAAACTGCGAGACGAGTGGAGCGTATCACTACGACGCGAATGGCTCTGGAGCATGCACATTTACGGATGGCCAGGTCTTTGCTGAAGCACAGTGACGTTGGAGCTGTGGTTTCCCGCTTAGAGCATGCCAAGCAGGGGCTACAGAACGGGAGTACACTGCCAGATCAAGGTTTGGGTGATACATCTCGAGTTCTCGATGTGCTACCGCCATTTGTTGCCGCAATGCCGACCGAAGAGCGCAGAGCGTTCTTGAAAGAGGAGATGGCAAGGTACTCGACCATGTTTCAGACAAGAGTCGTGCTGGAGGAGACTCGTGGTGCGGCAAAGAATACGGTGGACAGTTCCCAAGAACTGGAGACGGAAGGGCTGCCAGACGCACTACATCCGCTGCAAAAGGAAGCAGCCGGCAAAGTCCACAGGCTTTTGGTATTGAATTTGTTCCGTTCATGCTGCTGTTGGCTCGCAGAGAACATGAGCGCTATGCAGAAAGCGGTCGCCGAAGAGAGCGACAGCGGCAGTGAAGGCAGCGACACGGAACAAGCTCCGACCGCAGAAGTTTTTAACGCAACCAGGAGGAACAGTGTCAAGACGGCGCATGTACTAAACGCCGCTGGAGCTCTGTTGAGCGATGGATTGTCGCGGCGCCGCAGTAGTATCAAGAATACAAGACGCGTCCTCGAGACGTACCATCGAGGGTGCTCAATTGTGGACATGCTCGACTCGGATGGAGAAGTCATGAACGCAACGTATGCAGCAAGTGCTACATTACTCTTCGAAGAAGAACGCCGGGCAGCTCAAGCGGCCGAGTGTGAACGGCTCCGTACCAAGAAGATAGAAACAGTGTCCACAATTTATGAGCGGAACCCGATCACTGGTGAGCTCGAAGTGCCTCCTGATCACATCGTGGACATTAACGCGATCCCAGATTCAGCACCAACGGATACGGCACCAGTACTTGAGACGAATGAAATGCCTCGCAACCGTAAGAAAGAGGAGCTCCGGCGTGCGATGATGCACCAACCTCTTCAGCGTAGCAGCGACAGCGATAGTGATGACAGCATGGATCCAACACAAAACAGTTTGCTACCAGTTATCCACGGCGCCGGATTTCACTTCGGAAACTTCGTTGCTGGTGATGGATCCTGCTTGAAAGACGAGCACATACAAGACAACGTCGAACCAAACCGTTTAGCACCGCTACAGAAACAACCCCAAGACGCAGCTACCACTGAAGCGATGTGGAAGCGTGGAGGAGTGAGACTCGCAGATGGTTCTGCCCCGAGTATCAAGGAAGTGTTGGCTCACGCCCATCGATTGAGCACGTCCAAGGGAAAACTTCGGCCGGGAAGTCGACCCCAAGGAGAGATCTTGCAAGTCCCCCCGGAATTTCCGCTACCACCGGAAGAAGTCCCGGTATCTCAACTTAGGTTGCCGTCAGAAAGAAAAGAACCCGCCAGCCCCTTACAAGTTGGAGATTCCAACCCAGTGAACGAGCAGGAGAAAGCTAAGCGGCTGAGCTCGATGGTGGGAAATCGCCGCCTTCTTGCTCGTGCGTCGTCGTTGTCGTGCCTTCCACCAGACACCAATTCTATCTCGACGTCACTTGAGGCTACAGCAAAAACTGGGACAGAGCTACTGCTGAAAACGATTGCGCCTCCCTTGGGTGCGCATGTAAACGACTCTCAAAGTGGGAAGGGGGTGTCAGAGGAGTATGTCATACCAGTGGTTCAGATTAGCATGCGCAGCAGACCGAGTTCCGGGATTGCAGTACCAACAGGGCGTGGAACCACTCGAGAGGAAGATGGTAACGTTGTCTCGAGTTCTCAGTCTCAAGACCAAGAGCAGGAGCAGGAGCAGGAGCAGGAGCTGAAAGTGGACGAAGAGGCTGTGGAAGTAAACAGCAGCGACAGTGAGAACCTGGACGCGGATAAAGAGCTGATGGAAGTCCATGAAGATGGAAAACGGGAGCAGCTGGCAGTCGACATACCCGAGCCAACAATTCAATCGCCTGTTGTTCAGATCAGCACGTCAGAGTCACTGACGCAGACTGGATCGCCACCAACTCACGGCGGTGTAAATCGGTCAGTTCAAAGTGACTCACTCGTTAACTCGGCCAGCACTTTGATCAAATGGGAGGAGACGACAACTCTTGAAGCTTTCCCACTGCAAGTGGTTCCTACCACTCAGTCGAGGCCCGTCTCCGTTGTAGGAGAGCAGCGAAACTCAATGGACCGGGAGAAGGGGTCACTTGTGCCACGAGTTGGCAGTGTTCACGTAGCAAAGGCGGAGACTCATGGTCGGGATCATGATGAGCTTCCAAGGACGCGTTTTGTGTTGGATGACAGCTCTCAGCAGTTGTTAGAACTGCCGTCTGAGGATGTGAACGAAGCGTTCACTGTCCAAGGGAAAGCACTTACTGTGGCGAAAAAGCAAAAGAGGATGATCCACAGAAGCAGCACCACTGGAGCACCGGGTACCGTTGTAAAAGCCAAGCGATACCCGAAAGAAGGGCAGCATCCTGTGCAGACCAGTACGATAAATATTATCGACATCAACTCGGCAGACTCATTGCGATTGACGCCTTCAATCAAGGTGAGAGTCGTCACCAAACCTGCAAAGCGAGAGGAGGACGTTCCGGAACCCCCTGAGATTGGGATCGACTTGTCCGTGGCAGAGTTGTCTCCAAGCGAGAACTCCTCACCGCCACCTCCCAAGCCTTTTGTGAAGCTCGAAAGCGCAGTAGACATCGAGACGCATTCAGTTGCTTCGTCTCCGTTGCAGTTGGATGGCATGGGGTTAAGAAACAGCGTGAATACCTTGAGCACGACAAGTAAAAGCGAAACTACCGAGCAAGACCTACAGCAAATTTCGTCTCCTTCCCAACTACCTGGAACGGCACGAGCTTCTCGTGTACTAGCTCGTCCAAACCGAAACTGTGCGCCAGTCGACCCTCTGTCTTTATCTGTTGCAGATCTTACGCTACAAGGAGCACGGATGACCCCAAAGACTAGCAGGGCGAAAACTGTCGAGAACTCGCTGGAGTCTACGGGATTCGAAGGGATGGGGCCAGTATCAAAGGCCGAGAAGGAGAGGGTCTGGCAGGAATTTGTCGGCGAGCCACTTTCAGCAAGTGTCCACGACGCCTACGCGACTCTGTATCCCCAGACGTACCACCAATCTATTACTACGGAGACACACAATTATCACGGAAACGAAGTACTTCCAGCTCATAGTCGAGCAGTCAAGAAAACTCCTTCTCAGCCTACGCCACTTACAACTGAGTCCTCACCTTTGAGTCACTTGGCGTTGCGAGCGGGCTCTACTCGTCAGCCAGTGCAAAACGCGAGTGAGCTAGACAAGAAGTTCTGGAGCGCAGTGGAAGGCTATCGAGCAATTGGAAGTTCCCCGTTGATCCCGTTAGATGCTGCCACCATTGCCCAGCGTCGCCAAGATAAGGCTAAAGCCATCTACGACCAATTCTTCCGTGGCCAAAGAGCTGTCCCTGGCGCCGGAGACTATCGTGGACTGGCATTGGCGTGGTTGGAAATGTACCCCAAGGAGGTGGCGGACGTGCGCCGACAGCTGTCGATTGCCCCCAAAGCACTTTTTGATGAGCTCCAGCGCACGGCAGAGCTCCAAATCTCCGCAGCTCTCGCTAAACAACATGCAGATGAAGCACTTGGCTAGGAGATTTATCGGAGACTTTTTACCACATTGACGGCCTTTTATTGACTCCAGTGGGCACTGCCACGAACAGCGCTCGCTTCTGACTGTAGTTAATTGATAACCTGACAATCGATTTCGAGAACGGTGGAAAGTACTAGGACAATTCGGTGGCGAGAGGACGCTGATAACTGACGGGTATAACCGCACAAGAAAAGAGAATGAGGACATTTCTTCGTTTGTTGTACCATTTTCAGGCTTCACACACATGGTCGCCTACAACTTGGGCGGACCAACGCCACTCTCCGCAGCGCCGACCATGCCGCCATCACCTGTCCCAACATTCACTCACGCCTTGGACGCCATGAAAATGGCCAACCCGCACAGGGATCGCCTGACTCATGTCCGCGAAAAAGGTTGCTCCATCACGTACGCAGTGCCTTCCGTCAGTCTGGACGGGACGTACCGGTGCAATACCGTTCACGAGAATATTGCAATCGACGAGCGAGTTTAGCTGCCAGACCGCGCGTCGGGTGTTGGGCCGCCCCCATGGACGAGTCACACGCCATCGTGTTGATCTTCAGTGGTCTCAATCTACCGATAGACCCAAAGTTGATGATCGCAGTGATACTACGCATACTTTCCGCCCCGAATCATCCTGTTGTCATAGAATTTTAAATAGCTCGCGTAGTATTTAGAAGCGAGGACATCTTCAGGCTTGACCTTGCCGAAAATCCACCTGTGGTACAGTGCCAGCCTCTTCAGCTTGGCGCCAAACGTCTTGGCTGCCGCGGGCACAGTAATACCTCTTTCCTCGTCGCCGTCAGCCATTTTGGCTCCGCGAAGGGAGGCCTTAACAGGGGCTGCAATTTCTTCGGTAGTGAGCGAGCGCTCCCACTGAGTGGCACCAGGTGACATGACCTCCTTCGTCGTCTTGGTCTGCTCGAGGACAGCGTCCCCCGTGGCGGGGACGGAGGCTGTAGCTGCGTTACCGCTTGCGAGGAGGGTGGCCGCAGCAGCCACTAGGACGATGTAGGAGAGACGCATCACCGGTTAATGGTTGCTCTTGAACACTCTTGGTACTTGGGTTCTTTGGACTAGGGAGCAAATTGCGAAGTGAGACTGGAACTGTTGGCGTTCTTCTTGCGCTCAGCAAAGCGAGCAGTCAGGATGAATGGCCGAGATAAGTGTCTTATGACGGAGGAACGTACAGCATGGCAATCCCGGTAGGGGGGAGGGGTGAAATGCAATCCAAAGAAAGCCGCTCCTGAATTCTCTCATCTGGCGAATTCAAAGCTCGTCTTGTTGAGGACCTGGCTCGAAAATAGCGCTCGGCCCTGCATCACGGGCATCCCGCGGGACTTGCATGGACTCTCTTCGCGCACTCGCTCGAGCGACTGCTTTTGTGAAGCGCACAGGTTCAAAGGCCATGATAGTGCATGACATCCGTCCTCCACATCTCAAGATCTTGCGATCCAGAAACATGTACTAGTACTACTAATAGCACATGTACAGACTCGTCAGGAACGGCCATCAACGTTATTGCGATGGGAATCCCACGATTACGAGACACTCATGGTGACTCGCAATCAAGCTGTTTCGACGCCGCAACGATGTATCCACGGATTTGAAGTATAGTAGACGAGCTGGGACTGTCGAAGTGGAGGACTCCACCGGATGCCTTGGTATCAGAACATACACACTGTACTCTGAAGACATATTTGTGATTGTACTACGTGTATTATAACAAGTACATGTAAGCAGCACAGTCAGCGTATGCGAACACTACGGACTGAAGATTCGGTTTTCAAGTTTCTCCGCGTGCACCTCCGTAGTCAAACCCACAACACAAAATGTTTCTACTATATCGGTCGCCGCTCTTTCGCGAACAGCAATGTTGAAGCGATCAACTTGAAGACCAATGATATTCTACCTAACTGACTCGGTTCACTCGCTTCCTGAAACGTATGCCGGTATCAAATTCCTGGGAGTCCATACACGGCCATAAAGCGCGACAACGGCGACAACGGTCATGGCGGAGGGAGGACGGTCAAGGTTCCTGACTTGGGGAAGATGACCAACGGCTTCGAAGTATAATATAAACGATTTGTTCAAGAGGCGGGGAAACCGAAAGAGAGCTCCAACCTTTTGACAAAACGACGTACCACAGTGAGCTGCTCAATCCTCCTCCCTTTCCAAATTTGACAAGTCAAACTTTGCCGTATCAATATCCAACCGACCGACGTTCAACAAAACAATGGACACGGTTCGGAGTGACCACTCGGAAGGCAGCCTCACTTCCAGCCGCTTCGACGACGGCAGCGCTACTGATCGCGCATCCCTGTCTTTCTCCAATTCCCATACCAGTCGACTTTCGACCGACAGCGCTTCGACCCGCTCCGACTACCTCTCCAACTATGAACGTCAGTTCCAGGAACGCAAAGCGGCCAAGCACAAACGCTCGGAGAAAGCCAAGCGAGAGAAGGAGAAAGCGGATCGGCAAGAATTGGTTTCAGCAGATTTGAGACGCAAAGCAGCGCGAGAAGCGGAACGACAAGCGCGTCGTCGAGAAATGGAGACCTGGCTGACGGATCCCAATGAGCTGCGGCGTATCGAGCGGCGATCGCAGAAACGGAGTCGAGATCGGATGCGGACGCTGAAAGAATGGTACGTCCCGGCAACTTCAGGGCCGGCAGAGGAGGTTCAACCGGTTTTTGTTGCAGCTATGAATCAGAGCAACCAGGAGAATTCAACTCGCAACAAGATGGGGAAGCCTCTGCTGTCCAAGGAAGCGGCCGCGCTTAAAGACGAAGAGGACCGCGAGGCGTTGGAAGCTGTTCTGCAGCGAAAAGTGGCAGCTTTCACGACCAAACTGGAGTATCTGGAGCAGTTGGCGGATCCGACGCCAACGCGCGCAAAGATTCGAGCAGGACTGCCAAGACGACGACGACGTGTTGCAAGAGAAAATCTGCTTCTAGTCCCACTGGGTCCTGCACGCAGCAACTTGCAAGCCGCTAAGAGCGTTGCCAACCTGCCTTCACATTTCGACGCGAGCAGCGAAACCAAGCTGAGAGTGTCGACGTCAGTGCAGACATTTCGCCCACTATCTCGCCTTCATGTTGACAGTGAAGATGCAGAAGACGCGCTGGATGATGCTGAGGTTGAGCACTACTTACTGCATCATCGCAAGGTTGCCAAGCAAGGCTACGCGGCTGTAAAACTACAGGCAACGTGGAGAATGCACATTCGACCGGAGGAGTGGCAATTCTGGGGGGGGGGGGGGGGGCTTGCAAGATCTCTCCTTGGGGTCGACTTCCGGGTCGAAGTTTTCCCTTGGACGTGCTCAATCGATGGGCGTGAGCCAACACTTCCTTGATACTCGGGGCAGAACCATCTGCGAGTCTCACTCCTCCACGCTTCCACATCGCTTCAGTGGTAGCTGCGTCTTGGGGTTGTTTCTGTAGCGGTGTGAAATGGTTTGGTTCGACGTTGTCTTGTATGTGCTCGTCTTTCAAGCAGGATCCATCACCAGCAACGAAGTTTCCGAAGTGAAATCCGGCGCCGTGGATAACTGGTAGCAAACTGTTTTGTGTTGGATCCATGCTGTCATCACTATCGCTGTCGCTGCTACGCTGAAGACGTTGGTGCATCATCGCACGCCGGAGCTCCTCTTTCTTACGGTTGCGAGGCATTTCATTCGTCTCAAGTACTGGTACCGTCTCCGATGGTGCTGAATCTGGGATCGCGTTAATGTCCACGATGTGATCAGGAGGCACTTCGAGCTCACCAGTGATCGGGTTCCGCTCATAAATTGTGGACACTGTTTCTACCTTCTTAGTACGAACTCCGTTGCTGGCTGGTTTTTGTTGCAATTGATGACGTGCCTCTGGTAGCTATTCCATTTCCGAGTTCTTGTACACTGCCCATCTTATTCTTCGTAGCAGCACGAGTCTCCTCCAACACAACTCTTCTTTGAAACACGGTCGAATTCCATGCTATCCATCTCCTTTTTCAAGGACACCTCGCCTCTTCGGTCGTCATTGCGCCAACACATAATAATACATATCGACTTGCGAGTGCGTTGAATGAGGGCGATAGCCAATGACTCCTGTTCGTGAGTTTAGCGATGACCGATCAAACTCACGTGGTTACGGCACCTCGTCTAGTCGAGCGAGGGGTATAACAGATCCAAAATGGACAAGCACATGTATGTAACCAGTTCGCGATATGGAGATAAAACTTCCTGGTGAGTGCAACACGCGGCTCGCTGTGGAATTCAGCGCCGAGGCCGCCTTCACAATTAGCGCGCGGCTTGCTTCGCGGGCTCCGTGCGCAAGGTCTGGCGTGTCTTCGCGCGCTCACACCCCTCGCCTTAGTTGGTTGAGTGTGTCTGCGTACATAGTCTGAAAAGAGCACTGCGATATCAACGTATCAAACCCCATGCTTATCATGAGGGGGTTCCGCACTCGGAACTTGGCGGCGCGCCCCACAGGCTGAGGGTCAGCGGGTGTACAGCTGTCTGATCCCCCTCGGAGGGGCCCTCCCCCAGCAAAGAAGAGGTCGTTGCGCACCCGTAGGTGCCATTCTGGTGCGCGTAGGGTGGTTGTAAGGCCCTAGAAGGCCATTATTCTGGAGGCCAATTGAGGTCATCTGGGCATCCCAAGATCATCCCAGCCGAAGATAAGGCTCTGTCGTGCCATAGCCTATTCAATGTTTTTGTACGGGGTACATGTATCATCTTGATGGGATGATTCTGGGATGCCTCGATGGGCCCAAAGGATAATCCCATCATCAAGATGATACCCTTTACAATTCCCATCTAGATTTTACGATTGGGCCAGTTGAGACATCCCAGAATCATCCCATCAAGATGATACTCTTTACAAATAGGACGAGTATACCGCCACATACTATTCTATGGGAAGGACATGTATGCGGCTCGAGAGAGAGATTCGCATGTGCAGTATGTGGTTCAAGAATATACATACGGAATTTACACGATAAATCCTGCGGGAATCGATCCAGTAACTTGTTACAGAGTTCCCAAATCCACGAACAATTTTTTTAACCTTGGACTATTTATTGAACCGACCGACGGGGGGGGGGCTCTGTCGGAGTTCCCAATTTGGAGTTCAAAGTCAAAGTCAGTCTATGTACCCCTCACTACTCTACTGTGATGATTTGTGCCGGTATCACCAAGCAAGGTGTTTTACTGTTCGTTTGCCCGAAAACTGCACCATCGACTTCTGCTGCTCTTTCGACCTCAACTCAGCTCTAAAGCTCGCTGCTCACGGAGTCCGATATTAGTATATCTAGAAAACACAAGACACCCCATTGCGTCGATGCTAACAAAACACTGAGCCATCCATTCGGTAGTGGCGCTTGAATAAAGGGATACCGTATTCCTTATGTGATTGACGACGTTCAGTCATTAGCCGCAAATCAGCCGATCATAATGCTTTACTTTATTTAGGCGACATTGCATTGCATCCTATGCAGGCAACTTGCATGCTCGTGAATAGCCCCAGTTCACTTCAAAAATATGCCTGTCGTCATTTCACGACTCGTCAATCACATCAGGAATACGGTTCAGTGCATGTACACCTGTAAAGTTGCATCAAACAGTTGATAATTGATCACGCCCGCAAGCGCACGTTCGGGAGTCAACTTGCGGGATCGGTACGATAGTTCTAAGATAGCAGATAGGCTTCCCCGATGGGGCTCTCTATCACGACAGAGGACAGAGGATATTTGCACCACATCAGCTTAATTTGGCTAGTCGTATGTCTTGCTTTTTGTACGCTATGTTGGTTTGTGACCCGCAATGAACAGAGCAAAATCTCTATCTTGAGATGTGGAGGACGGATGTCATGCACTATCATGGCCTTTGAACCTGTGCGCTTCACAAAAGCAGTCGCTCGAGCGAGTGCGCGAAGAGAGTCCATGCAAGTCCCGCGGGATGCCCGTGATGCAGGGCCGAGCGCTATTTTCGAGCCAGGTCCTCAACAAGACGAGCTTTGAATTCGCCAGATGAGAGAATTCAGGAGCGGCTTTCTTTGGATTGCATTTCACCCCTCCCCCCTACCGGGATTGCCATGCTGTACGTTCCTCCGTCATAAGACACTTATCTCGGCCATTCATCCTGACTGCTCGCTTTGCTGAGCGCAAGAAGAACGCCAACAGTTCCAGTCTCACTTCGCAATTTGCTCCCTAGTCCAAAGAACCCAAGTACCAAGAGTGTTCAAGAGCAACCATTAACCGGTGATGCGTCTCTCCTACATCGTCCTAGTGGCTGCTGCGGCCACCCTCCTCGCAAGCGGTAACGCAGCTACAGCCTCCGTCCCCGCCACGGGGGACTCGACCATGGCATCGTCAGACTTGGTAGCTTCGCTTGGTACGACGGCCCAGGACGTCGGCGGTGAAAAGAGGTTTTTGCGCAAACACAAAGACGAAGTTGACGAGGAGGATGACGATGAAGAAAGAAAGAAGCCCCCCCGGCTTCTTTGACTCGCAGAGGCTGGAAAAGATGTTGGGAAACCGGATATACAGCACCCCTGGAACGAACCTCAGGCCTCTGAACCCTAAAACGTCCAGTAACCGTGTCAAAACCGGTGTAAAATTCGGTTTGTCGGGGTATCTGGTTCTCACCCGAATTTAGAGGCAAAGTTGATCCAATATCCCACGTTCGCTCCGAAAATAAAGAGAACCCGTCAGTGTTCCACGATCTGGATCTTTCTATTGGCTGATAACACCCCTGAGTTAGGTATTCTCTAGGGTCTAAAATCATGATTGGCTTCGGGCAATTGCGATCTTCCTAGCAGCCGCGCCACAGGTGCCAAACCGTTCTTGCCGCTGCGTGCAAGTGGTCGCAGTCCTCGTGCCCGTACCTCGTGTTGCGACCCACAGTCGTTACCGTCCCTCGGTATTTCGAGCTCCAGCGCGAACAAGTTGCCGTCGCCCTCCAACAATGTGGCGAAGGACCAGGGCTCAAACAGAAGAAGCTGCGGCCACGCGACTCCCAGACGAACTCGTGACACCTTCCCTGGCACACACACCCGCGCCAAATGTATGTCCAGTATCTGTACCATCGCAGGAGCCAACGCTACGGGCTGTCACGCCTTCAGCAGTGCGAGCGGCCTCGTCACGAGTTGCACCAACCTCAACAGTGCCTACCAGACAACCAGAGGTTCCTGTTGCTGTCAAGGAGGCCATTGCGTCCTTCACCCCTCCTGCTGGCATGCGTGTGGCGGCTGTGAGATCCAATCAGACGTCCTTCGTGCACGATTGGGGTGTGCGCGTCGCCAGCATCTCCAACCCCGCGAGCACCCCTGTCTGGATGTGCTTGGTCTGCGAAACATGTCGAAGCCAGCGCGCCAAGGTCTTGATGTCAGGGGGGGGAAACATCAAAAGCTACACAGCATCTGATAAAGTCACACGGCATCGGCTCCGAAAAGACCTCCACCGAGGCTGGCAAAAAACGCACCCGTGACGATGAACTGGAGAATCTCAAGCGCAGCCCACTATACAAGGATGACCCTGGTCGTGCCTACGTACTCTTGGAAACTGTACGCATTGTTAACAACAATCTCCCGTTTCGCATTGGGGAGTACGAGGAATCTCTGATCATCCGCGACCTAATGATAAAAGAGGAAACTCGTGTGGCCTTGAACAGTAAGGTCATTAGGCACGCCATAGTCGAGCTCTATGACGCAACAAAGCGGCAGATACAGGCCATGCTGGCAGAAAGCACAATAGGATCGGCGAAATGTTTCTCCATCGTGGCAGACTTTTGGACTGCAGCGCCGATGAACATCAAGTTCTTGGGGCTGCGGCTCTACATGGTGGACGCGTCGTTAACGTTCAAGTCGGTTCTCCTTGGGACCCTCATTTCCCCCCACAATACGGCGAGAGAGACGGTGGAATACGCGACCCACTCTATAGGTGGATTGGTGATGTGCTGGGAGATTTCGGCCTAAGTCGCCATGACCTCTTTGGGTCCACAAGCGACGGAGGAAGTGACGTGAAATGGATGATGAAAAATGGCCTCAAATTGTCCTGGGAGTTGTGCGTGCCGCACTTCACGCACGCGGCGACCAAGGCTGCCTTCGGTATCGTTGCCGGCAAGAGTGTGTCAAAACAAATCCAGCCATGACAGACTTGCTTCGCAGAATTATCAAAACCATCTACCACACTCAGCACGTGGAAGTCATGGGGTCTTTATTTCATGAGCTGGTGGCTTGCATGGACTTGGAGGGCGAACATCCCCAGAAACTGCTCAATTTCCAGACGCATCGATTCCTAGGCCTCACTCGTGTCGTTCGACGAATTCTCCTGCTGTGGGACCGCTCGTCGAATGGTACAATGAGCGCATTGCAAAATCTCACTGTGGCGTTGGGTTTTGGTGCCGAACTGTCACGGTTTGGCTGACGTTGCACCTTTCAGTGAACGGCGACAGAGCGTCTTGATTGGCGGGTCTCATTTCCCGCGCTATAGTGACCTAGGAACAATAGTGACCGAGGTCTCGGCTGGGTCTAATAAAACCCCGACCGAGGTTAAAAGCCTCGTTTGTACCCATTTCGTGTCGTACCCTCGGCTGTGTAGAGCCGGCTATACGATTTCCCACAGAGATCTGTTTACACTTGATATTTGTATAGAGATATAGGACTAGCCAAATGATGACCTACAGAGGCTCCCAGAGCTGTAGGATAAGAGAAATAAATCAGCAGTCTTCCCCACAAGCCACCAAGGGTCAAGTCCGTCTTCGGTAAGTCTAGCTAGCTTGTCTTAGGGTCTGGATACGCTCGGCTGCGTGGGATGCCTGTCAGCGAGCTTGAGGTACATTGAACCGAGAGTTTGTTGCTGGTCAGTCCAAGAGATAGGAGTGGCCGAGAGTTAGGGGCGACAAGGAGTGTCGGTCCCTATATATTGGTGGAACCCGAGTGTTCCCAAGTGTATTTCACTACCCGCCGAGGTTACCCTCGGCAAACCCGTATTAGGCGTGACTGCCGGTACCCTTACTTCTGAGGGACTGCGGGGGTTCGCGCGAAAGCGCAATATTGCATTCTAGCCCTCGCTCGTGGCTAGTAGTGCAGGTTTTAAGGTTGACCGAACTCAACCTTGGTATACAGAGGCGCTTACAACCAACCCGGTGTAAGGGATCGTTCCTGGTCTTCAGGTGTTGATCCAACGTTCGCTGACCTTTCGCGAGGGAAGCGTGTGTTGTTGGTGGGACTCATACCGTTCGGTAGTGAGATTTTCTGCGTGTTCCTACACGACAACTGGTGCCGCGACCCGGGATTGGTGTGACCTTCTGTGTGTCTTGGTTGCATATAGGTTCTTACCTTAACGAGCATTCGAGAGAAGAAAGAAGAGAAGAAAGAAGATGGCGAAAGAAGCGAAGTCAGCGGTACCAGCAACGCCGGCGAGGTCAAGTGGAACGCGTACCGAGGGTTCGGGGCGTTCCGGTTCGTCGTTCGCGACGCCGAGTACGTTGGCGTCGATCAACGAGCGTTCGGACAGTTTTGATGAGCCGATGGACTATTCTGACGCCAAGGAAGATGACGAAGAAGATGACCTGGAAGAGAAGGCAGCTATGCCCGAGCTTTCGGAAGCCGCTGCAGTATCTGCAGGACGCAGCGGAGGGGTGAGGTCGCTTGCGCGAAACCTCACCGAAGAGTTGAACGAAGTGGCTGGTCCCGAACCAGCCAACGGTTACGACGAAGATGAGTCCGACGATCACCGATCGTCGGCGATGGCCGAGGATGCGAATTCTCGGCCGAATGGCGGCCGGCCTCCTCTTAACGGAGACACCCCGGCCGCCAACCGAGTTCTGGGTCGATACCTAGAACTCATGAAGGTGAAGAGCAACTGGATGCGATCCTTCGCTCCAGAGGTTGTTCGCCAAGCCATCTGGATGGAGCTCGGTGGCGAGTTAACTGTGCCCGTGGAGTCGTGGAATACTCGGCAGGTGGCCGAGGACACGGTGCAACTCCTACGCGCTATGGGATGTGAACCCCAAGTGTTCCCGTCGGAAGCAGACCTCCGAGCATGGGCACCCGAGGACGCCGCTACGGCGCTTCGCAAGTGGAAGCAGAAGCTTCGGTCGGCCTTCGGGGTGGCCGAGGCGGGAGTTAGCCGTCCACCGAACGTCCGCCACGCATCGGATCCGGTCGACCCGTCCATGATTCCATTGCCAGTCGACCCCTGGGAGACGCCCCAGAGGGTCGACCGAGGCCGGAATATTTTCGGCCCAAGGTGCGACGTCGACGTATTTCCAAGACTCTCACATGGTGACGCCGAGGTCGGTCAGTCGTACAGAACGACTGGCGAGAGAGGCCGAGGGATATCGAACCGCTCCGACTGCTGGACGAAGCGCAAGTCGGACGCCCAGCCGACGTTACGACCTCCGCGATGACTCATCTGACGAAGATTCGTTCGACGTCGGAGACACCGGGGGTGACTTGACGGGAGAATGGGCACGCCAAATTCGTGAGCTGAGCGCTGTGGAGAATGACAGTGCGACACCGAGGCTAGAGATCGCTACGCATCTCCCACTCGGAAACATCAAGCCGTACTTGGGACTCCGCGATAAGAGCGAGAAGTCCATGCAGTGGCTCCGAGCGTTCATATACGAGATGAAAGGGACGCACACGCCGCCCAACGAATGGTGCATGGCGTTTGAATTGAGCCTCCAAGATGGTGCTCTGCATTGGTACCGACAGCTGCCCCGCAAAACGAGACGCACGTGGAAATTGTTGAGCGATGCGTTCATTAAGTACTACTGTTCGAGGTTCAACCAGTCTGCGAAGGCTCGGTACTACTCGGCCAAGCGAGAGGAGAAGGAGCATGTCTGCGACTACCTCAACCGACTTAACGGCTATGCTCGCAACGCCGGAGTGCAGTTCGAGCATGGCGGTCGTGATGCAAAGGACCACGTCGAGCACTTCTTGGATTCGTGCGAAGACCGAGGTCTAGAAGAGCGTCTGTGCCATGTCCGAGTTAAGAACATTCACGACCTCGAGGATATGATCAATGATATCCTTCGTCGCAGAGAGCGAAAATCTGGACGCGAGTCCTCGGTCCGCCGCCCTCGAGGGCAAGAGGTAGCACGCCGACGCGATGGTGGACGCTCCGAGGATCCGCGGGACGGCTATCGCCGAGACCGACGTCACCGAGAGGACGACCGTCGTCGAGAAGACCGTTACCGAGACGATAACCGTCGCCGGGATGACCAACAATATCGACCGAGGGTCACTCTCACTGACGCACTGACCAACATAGTGACAGCACTGAATGCGGGACGCTCGGTGGACGCGCGTGGAGGATACCCGGAAGCGTACAACGACGGATATGATGACACCGAGGAGTATGGGCCGGAGTCTCACTCTGGCGATGACGACCGATACTCCGAAGGGTACTCGGACGACGGATACGCGTCGACCGAGGACCGAGGCCACGTGGCTGCCGCAAACGACTCTGAACGTCGCAATGCGGCTGAAGGAACGTTCGCTCGCGCCGACAACCGTCGGCCGAGGGCAAGTAACGGCCAACGCCCGTATGACCGAGACGACCAGCGCCGAAACTCCACCGGACGCGATGGTCGACGCCAATATGGTCCATGCGCCGCCTGCGGAGGACTCACCCATTCGGCTCACTACTGCTTTAAGCGATGCAAGATGTGCAAGCAGGTTCATGATGCCGGGAAGTGTGAAGCCTTCCAAGAACTCACGAATCTCCTCCGAGCTAAGGTCGAGAAGAAGGACCTCTCGCCGGAATTGCAGGAACTCGTCTATGGGAGTCATTTAAACTAGGCAGCCCGCCAACTGAAACTGGGTTGGTCCCAATCGGGCTGCCACAGTTAGCCAAACCTGCGCTGGATGCGGACTATATGTTCGCATTCGCAGGTGTGAGCAAACGGCCTGATGACTTGAATATGGAATATGTGAAAACGACGGAAAATGTAAAGGAGAGAGGCGTAAGCCTCGGTGAGAGTGAAGTGAATGGACGACGTGTGGACGGAGACGGAGTGGAGCTAACCGATGCTTCGATCCTCAGCATGGCCAAAATCGACCATCCATCCCGAGACCTCGGCCAGACGATTAAACTGTTATCTGGCGAGAGAATGGGGTGGTGGTCATCCCAGCGCTATGACAAGAGGAAGCGATTGCGAGCCCTCGTCAATGGGGCTGTAAACGACTCGCGAACGAGGATTCTGCTGGACACTGGAGCGAATGTCAGTGTGATTTCCGCGTCATACGCGAAACGGTTGCGCTTGCGCGAAGTTCCAGATCACGGTAGGAGTCTGGAAGTGCGAGGAATTAACCCAGGGGTGATGGAGACCCGCAGACGAGCACTCGTTAAAGTCACGCTAGGCTGGGAGCGCGTGTACGAATTTGAAGTATGGGTTATGGATCACAGTGCAGGAGTGGACTGTAGGTCCTGGGAACAGGACTTCATGATTCCAGCCGGAGTCCGGTTGGATCTGTTCCACGGTACTGCGAGACTACCGGACGAGGTAATGGTGCCCCTGGTGAAGTCGCAGAACCCAGCAGAGGCCGAGCCGTACAGCATGCAAGTGACTGGACGCCCGACCGAAGATTTGTCGGTCCCAGGGCGTGAGTGGCGAGAATTTAGGTTACCACGACGACGGCCGCCTCTGACTACTCACGACGTGTGGGCACGCCGGATTGGAAACCTGGTGCCCACTGTAACGAGGTCTCGACGAGGGCAGCCGACGATGGTGCGACTAACGAACGTGTCACCGAAGATTGCTCACTGCGCGAGACACGAATCGGTACTGCTGTGGGTGAAGAAGGGTGACCTGCCGCAAGGGGATGGATACACTCGTTTGAACTCCGCTAAGTATGAGGAGTGGCAAGTCCTGGCGTACGCGGAGTGTCGAGACGAGACTTTGTTCGCGCGGGAACGCAACTCTACGAACGATGGTTGGCAGATCAGCCACCAGCTGTAGAACGACGAGACTATCCGACACCTAGCGGCATCCTACCTCGACCATCCGACGACTTGGAAGGCCTAGACGAGGGCCAGATAACGTTCGCGAATAGGGACACTGAGGAACCGACAGAACGAGACCGAACTGCCGTTGACGACTTCGGTGCGAACCCTCTGACGAACCCGTTGGAGATAGATGGGTCGACGAAGATGACGACTCGGTGGCGACCGACACCTCTGATGGCGCGGATACACGTATACGAGTGAAGAGAACTCCATCCCAGTCCTCGGTGATGACCCGGAGACCCGATTGGACTCTGCCTTCGTAGCAATGATGCATGAGATTACCGCGGGGGACGGTTCAGGTAGTGGGAACACCGATACCAATACGTCCGAACATTTAGCGAATGAGATCGAGTTGACGGACTATGCACACGAGTTGGCGTTCTTACCGGACCTGACCGAAGCCTCGGAAACGGTACTGGATTATTCAGGACCGAATGTTCTGAACCCGAGCGCGACAGCCCGTCAACAAGAAAGTCTCGTTGCGGTGCTGAAACGACACGAGAAGATCATGATTGCGAGTGGGAATGCTCTGCCACCACCGGCCTACGGTGTGGTGTGCGATATTGACGTACAGGGGCATCCACCCATCAAACAGAGAGCTCGGAGAACACCGCTCCGACACCTTCGGAAGCTGTACGAGCTTCTGAAAGGCTTGCTGAAAGCTCGTCTAGTGGCGTTTTCGGACAGCCCATGGGCGTCGCCCATCGTGATCGTGCTCAAGAAGAATGGAGTTGATATTCGGTTGTGCATCGACTACAAGCTGGTGAATGCAGTGACGGCGATTATGGAGTACGCCATGCCGTTAGTCGACGACTTGTTGACCGACCTGGAAGCCTACTTATGGTTCTGCTCGCTTGATGCGGCCAGTGGATTCTGGGCTATTATGATGACGATGCGGGCCCGCAAAGTCTCGGCATTCGTCTGTGCACTCGGACATTTCGAATGGCTTCGTATGCCGTTTGGATTGAAGAATGCACCGATGATTTACCAACGAATGATTGACAATGCTCTGTGGGGTTTCGTTCAACCCAAAGGCGGCTGGCTCCACTTTTCGGAGCTTATGCGAACGGCCGAAGCCCACGCCGAGGTTGCGCGGACAGGGGTGACCGACCCTTCATCGCGACAACTTGAGGAGTCAACAACTCGGGTGACCAAATTCGAGGCCGACCGCGAATCCTCGGTCACGCTTGACGCAGTGAATGGGTTAGTGAACAGCCCTGTTGCCGACATGTTCTCCACCGGAGAACCGGATGAATCCTCGTTGGTGCCAGTGTTCGACCGACGGTCGTTCGTCGATGATATCTGTTTTGGGTCCGAGACTTTCGACGCGTGCCTGGAGACGTTAGACCGTCTGCTCCAACGGTTCACCGAATGTCGCATTAGTGTGAGCTTTACGAAGAGTATCTTCGTCCAGCCAAAGGTGGATTTCCTGTCACACGAAGTCTCTGCAGAAGGTATTCGAGCCGACACCAAGAAGATGAAAGCAGTGACCGAGCTGCCATTCCCTGCTTCAAAAAAGGGGATGCAGTCTTTCCTCGGTGCGCTGAATTATTACAGTCGATTCATCCAGGATTTCGCAGTGTATGGAGCAGCTTTGTATCAGTTGAAGGATGAAGACTTCACGCCTAGTGGCAGCCTCTCGGCGGCCAAGCGAAGCTTCGCGGCGCTCCAACAGAAGGTTGCAGAGGCACCGATCCTCCGGCACTTTGACCGAGACAAGGAGGTGCATGTCACGTTATTCGTGAATGAGTGGACATTGAGCTCCACTTTGATGCAATACCATGATGACAAGCTGCACCTGGTTCGATTTTGTGGCCGAGTCCTCAAGGACGCCGAGATGAACTACCACCCGGCCGAGAAAGGAGGTCTTAGCGCTACTGCTGGTGTTGAAAGTGTGCTACTCCCAGTTGGTGGGTCGGACCATCCGCGTCTATACGCGTTTTTCGACGCTCGAATGGGTGCACAAATCCAAGACACTGTTCGGTCGAGCGACCCACTTTGCGGTTATGTTGTCCCCGTGGCACCTGGTGGTCAACCGAGTCAAGGAACGCGATTGTACGTTTGCTCAGCTTCTCCAAGCTGGCCTCACAAGCTTCGTGGAGTTGGAAGACTCGTTGGCCCCAGTTACACCGCCGACGAAAGGGTCACCTACTGCTCGTATGGACCCCCACTTGCTTTATGCCTGCCTACCGAGGACCTATACCGGATTTGTGATGTCGTTCGATGGTTCGGCCAAGACCGAAAAGAACGGTGGATATGGCAGTTGCTCGTGGATTTAGTGGAAATTACCAGAATGGACTGTAGTGACGGCTGCGAGTGCTTATCTCGAGACCACCACGGTAAACCTCGCTGAGTATGCTGGAATGAACAACGGCGTCTCAGCTGCGCTCGAACATGGAGCCGAGGATTTAGTCATCGTGGGAGACTCGAGACTCGCAATCCAGCAGTCCCTAGGGGTGATGGCATGTCGAAAGGAGTCTCTGATGGTTCAACTGAATCGTCACCGAGAACTCACGACCAAGCTGCGGTCGGTGAAGTACTTGCACGTGGTCCGAGAATTCAACGCTGCAGCAGATTCGTTGGCAAGCGAGGCTCTCAGCAGCAAAGAATCCAGCGTAGCTTCGACCGAGGCTAGGAAATTAGAATTGGTCGAGCTGAACCGGATCGGAGAGGTCATCTATGAACCCTCAGTACAGACCACGGCCGAAGAGAAACCGACAGTCAGCTTCGCCCGAGCCCAAGTAGCCCGTGGAATCTCCCGCGACAGATCTTTTTTCGACTTTGTGCGGGACGAACCCGACTACCTAACTGCAACAACCAGACACCAAGCAAAAGCGAGGAAGAAACGAGTCCAGTTTGCAGATGAAACGTCGGTGATAGAGCCGAATGGTACAACTGAGCGAGACGAAGCGAATGGTGTGACCACCGAAGCTCAGAGTGAGCTGAGAGCCGAGCAATCGAGCAACGAGGTAGACCCTGGCGCTCCAAACGCAGAAGACGTTGACCCTGTGGTTATACAGGAAGAGCGCCGGAGACGAATCTCCGCCGCCCAGGATGAAGAGCTGAGATGGTCGAACCTAAAAGCGGTCCTCCGAGGCAAGGAAACAGACCTCAGCTACAGAGCAGCCAGAGACGCTTGGAAGATGGCCGACAAGTTTGTACTTAGCGAGGATGGTGTACTGTATTTTCTTGGAACGAACCGTCGGTGGGGCAACGAACGCCGAGAGGAGACAACGATGCGTCTAGTGGTGCCCACAACGATGATTCAGGAAGTACTACGGAGTTGCCACGACTCGTTGGAAGGTGGCCACCAAGGTATCGGTCGAACGTACCACCGAGTCAAATCAGACTATTTTTGGATTGGACTATATGCAGACGCCGAACGACACGTCAAGTCCTGCCCCGACTGTAGTTCGAGCAAAATTCGACCACAGTTCTGAGGCTATTCGCCAGGAAATGTCTTAGCAGAGCGACCGTTCCAGATGGTGTCGATGGATTTCGTCATACCGTTACCGAAGCCTCGTCGGGGCAACTCAGCCCTACTACTGTTCCAGTGCGCGTTCACAGGATTCGTCATGGGTAAAGCTATGTCAGACACTACCGCTCTGAGGGTCGCACAGGCTTTCGAGGAATGCGTGTACCGAAGATTCGGAGCACCAACTCTGATCCGACATGACCGAGACCCTCGCTTCATGAGCGAGGTGTTCCAGGCCTTTGCAGAAATGATGCAGTCTCGGTCAAGAGCGACCCTGAGCTATCGGCCGCAGGCGAACGGACAGCAAGAGAGGTCGGTGAAGACGGTCATGCAATCGGTGCAGGTGTACGCAGAAGACCCGCTGCAGCAAGACTGGGACGAGATCGCGGAGCGATTGATCTTCGCTATCAACAACTCTCAAGATGGCACCCGGAAGGACACTCCGTTTTACCTAGTTCATGGGTGGGACGCACAATCCACGCTGCGAGCGATGTCGTCGTCACTCAAACGAGGATTCGGAGGCCAGACTGACGCATTGGCATGGCGCCGAGAAGTGAACCGGCAACAGGAAATCTCGTGGAAAATGGCAATGGAGTACCAAAGTGTCGAGAAAGCTCGGAGGGCGAGAGAACACAATGAGTCGCTGGAGCGACGTGAGAGAGCTGCAGTACCGAATGTTGATGAAAACGAGACTTCTGACGAGTCACAGGTGGAGACGGGGGCAACGTCTGACCCCACTGTCGAAGGACCGAGGTCTCTGTTCCACCCCGGAAACAGAGTTTGGTTGTATATGGAACGAGTCAAGCCAGGGTTGACCAAGAAACTCGCTCACCGATGGCATGGACCATTCAGGATCAAGAAAAAGATTGAAGAGTTTGCGTATGAGTTGGAATTGCCAGACCGAAGTGGGTATAGATTCTACCCGGTGGTACACGTGTCCCGACTCAAAGCCGTCAGCGAGTTCGGAGACCGACCGAAGAGTCGGTTAGCACCCGAAGTAACCGAGGATACGAGACTGGACTTCGACGAGGAGTTGTTGCCTGAAGATAGCTGGGAGCCAGACCAGCTCGCTGGCGAATATGAGGTAGAAGCCATCCTCGATGACCGATCCCCGCTGTCGACGGGCACTAGCCGTGCTGTCCGAGAGTTCAAAGTGAAGTGGATTGGGTATGATGAGCCCACGTGGGAGCCTGCCTCAAATTTATCATGTGGTGGACTACTTTATGATTATCTGCGAACTCGACGCAGCGAACGACGATTGCAGATGGTTCAAGTCGCTGACGAGAACTAATCTGGAGAGCTAACGAGAGTTGAACTGTCTACGGGGGTGATACAGCCCGTAGCAACAGATGAAATTTGCTACTGTATCAAAATTGCGAGTGACCGACTATTGATTGCTACCAAGCCTCTGACGAGGCCTGGTGGCGACGTCGGTTGACGAATGAACTGCCTGCGGGGATGATGCAGCCCGCAGTGACAGACGAAAGCTGCTACTGCATCGAATTTGCATATTTACATGTGACGTGAACGATTTTCGAATGGAATTGGATTAAATGGAATTACTTGGAGCTCAAGAACTGCCGCTACGGAGGACTACGGGCTTCGGACGGCACACTGGCAGCTTGAGAAACGAACGTGAAAATTGGAGGGGGCCTGACCGAAGCCTAGATCTCAGTGGTCGACGCGAGGTTGGCCAAAACATCCAGGTCTGACCCTTGGGGAGCGGCCGACGTGTTGGTCGGTGCTGGAACCGGGGAGTGACCAGGCGAAGATTCGGAGACGTCTTCATTGGCTTCCTCCTGGCTCGATTGGTCGGGAGCACCACCGACAGAAGCCTGGGCAGCCCATGGGGCTGTCACCATAGCCGACGACAAGGATGGATCCACCATCAACCCAGACACCACCTCCGCTTGCGTCATTCCCCGAGGCACGAACAAAGGCACTTGGGGGTTGCACGGAGCAAACGTGGTGTTGAAAGGGTGGCTAGCCGGCGCGTCGACCCAACAATTGCGCCACGGTTGCCTGTCATCCAACGTAGCCAATTCGCCGAGTCAATCCTCTGACGCCGGAGCCCACTCAATCACCTCGAACGAGTATTGGAGATAAGTGGGCTCCAACAGGAACTCGGTAATCGACTCGCGAGGCTTGCCGGTGCGTTCAATACACCACTCCCAACAGCGGTACAGCATCTGTTGGCGGATGCGGTCGGCACGGAGGTTGCGAGCTTTGTTGTACTCGGTCCAGGCGGCACGGAGAGCAACGACCGATGGATCGGTCACCCCAAGTCTCTGTGCCTCGCTCCGGAGATAAGTCTCAACGGCAGCTACCTGGACCCAGTGGCGCCGTTCCCACAAGGCGAGACCGAGGTCTGCTTTCTCCGTCCGATCGGTGGAGGTGCCTTGGAACTGGCGCCACATCTTCACTGTGCGTGCAAGCCCGCTGGCGCGAATTGAGATCTTGGACCCTGGCGGATTTTGGTCCAGACCGAACAAGCAGGGGACCTCCGGCATCCTCTGGCGCACTTGCTGCCAAGGATGGGCCGGGTCGGTCCAATTAGCCAGAGCCCGGATCCCAGCGACCGAGCATGGGGACTCGACACCCTTTGCGATGGGTGGAGTCACGCTCTGGTTCTGGATTTGGCACCAGGCAGTTTGTGCGCCTGGTGCCGTGAACCCAGGAGTCAAGAACGGGTTCGCCAGCATCGACAGACGCTGGGAATCCACGCTCCCGGGGACCGTCGGCACGGCCGGAGCGAACGAGTTCGGGTCCGTGCCTGGAGCGGTCGACAGCGTGGCCGTGACCTCGGTGTGCGCACGACGCGTCACAGACCGAGCCACCGAAAGACGTGCGCGTGGCTGACTAGCCGACGCTGAAGAGGTCTCGGGGGCACCCACAGCCGACCCAACCGGAGTCGCCGGTGATGGAACCGACGAGACCGAGGGTGGCGCCGAAACTGGTGGGCTGACCGAGGTCACCAGAACGGCAGGCGACGGCACAACTCCGCTGACCGGACCCGGGGCAATGACACCACCACTGGTGGGAGCCACCGGGGTCTTAAGGGCCTGGGGAGCCTCGGACGACTGGCCAGAGCCAAGGATAAAGTCGTCCGAAGCCTCCAGAGTCTCCAGAGCCTTCATCGAGCGCAAATTAGCCAGCACCGAGGCACTGCGCGACGGGCGACCGTCATGCCGCGGTGGAGTAATCACCGGCGACAAAAATGGCCCGGACGCAGGAACCGCAGCCACCGGAACTTCGGTGACGACCTCCTCCCCCGACAAGTCAACGACTTCGGCCGAAGATGGAGGCACCGAAGAATCCGGGGCAGGCGTATGCGCCGGAGAACCAGGTGACGGCCCCGCCGAAGGACTCGGTGAGGGTGTGGGGGTCGACCCAGGCACGGGAGATGACACTGGAGTCGACCCAGAAGCGCCCGAGGGTCCACCTTGAGCGCGAGCTCGAAGGTTGACCGACGGTCGGCCCAACAGCTTGCCAGCGGGGAGAGCCGACTTCGACGGCAAGCTCGGAGAAGAGCTGCGCTGTCGGAGACGCTTGCGCCGGTCACGCCGACGCCTGGAGACCGAGGGGATGAGGGGCAAGTCGTCCGACTCACCGCTGTCATCCCCGGCGCCGGCAGACACCTCGGCTGGAGCCTTGGTCTCGTCGCCAGAGTCCATGGCAGCATCGGGGCTGTCCTCCGAACTCTCGGAGGACGAACTCCGACTGCGCTTAGAGCAAATGCTCGGAGGCGACAGCCCGAGCAATTCCCAGTCGATGTCCTCTGAGGTGATACCTGACAGAGGAAGCATGATGAGTTAGATGATGAGAGACGACCGAACAAGTGGAGACCGAAGACTTACCAGCAGAGGCAAGGACCAGAGTGTCCACGTCCAAGTCGTGGGCGGCCGAGTGACGGCGCAAGACAGAGTTGGCTCGCTTCAGGCTTGCATTTTCTTCTTGCAGAGCCTGCAGCTGAGCCGGAATCGCACCCGCAGAGGCTTGAGCAGACGCAGCGAGGTCACTCCGAAGCTTGGCCAGCTGCGCTGTGTAGGCAACGAGGCCAGCTTTGAATCGCTCCCGATCCTTCCGGATCAGTCGCTGGGCGGCCGCCGCCGAAGTCTCGGCAGCCTTGGCACGAGCCGACAGGCCTGCCACGATGTCGGCGTGGTGGCCGAGAGCAGCATTGGCAGCGTTGTGGTGCCGGGTGAGAGCCACGTGATCTTGGCGGAGCTGACGCAAGGCATCCATGGCCTGGTTGCTGTCGCTCGTCGCCTGGGTGCAGAACACCTCGATCTTCTCACGCTGTTGCACCTCTGTATGCAACCGATCCTCTGAGTCGGCGCACTGGGCCTGCAGCCGAGCGATCTCATCCCGCAGAGAGATGATCTCCTCGGACTCGGCGAGCGAGAGCCGAGCAGGTGCAACAGCAGCCGACAGAATCTCACCGAGATCTGTGGCGCTCTCCAGCCGACTGTCCAGGACAGAGTCGACGCGTCGCGGACGCTGGCGCGCAACGCCGACGACCAGGTGACCCAGCTGCAATAGCTGCCGCTCGATGGACGAGGGTTCCGAAGGCTCGGCTTGAGCACTACGGGGTAGATCACCGCCGGTGGGGTCAGTTTGACACCCAACCGAGACGCTGTGGGTCGTCGGCGACCCCGGCGGTGTCGAAACAACCGTCGGAGTGGCGCCAAGGAGGTACGCCAACACCGGGGAAGACCCCAGTGATGACGGAGGCGTGGGTAGGGGCGAACCCTCTGCACCCTCGCCAGCAACCATAGGCGTGGCAGTCGGCGACCGAGGAACGGTCACCGAAGATCCGGCGGAGCCAGAAGCAGCGGATGGAGTGCCGCTAGCATCCTGTGAACGTGGACTAAGATGGATACAAGCACCGAGAGGTCAGGCAAGGTTCAAGGAGCATGAAGAAGAAACGAGAAGCAGGAAACGAACCTCTCCGGATGCATCAAGGGCATGAAGGGCGGCGGCCGTAGCTCGGTTGAGCAACGGCGAGCGGCGAGCCATCAGGGCGCGACCAAGAGGCGCCGCGACGCGCACTACTTGCGGAAGCTTGCGTCGAGGCGGGGGCAGTTGTGGCGTTGGGTTTTGGTGCCGAACTGTCACGGTTTGGCTGACGTTGCACCTTTCAGTGAACGGCGACAGAGCGTCTTGATTGGCGGGTCTCATTTCCCGCGCTATAGTGACCTAGGAACAATAGTGACCGAGGTCTCGGCTGGGTCTAATAAAACCCCGACCGAGGTTAAAAGCCTCGTTTGTACCCATTTCGTGTCGTACCCTCGGCTGTGTAGAGCCGGCTATACGATTTCCCACAGAGATCTGTTTACACTTGATATTTGTATAGAGATATAGGACTAGCCAAATGATGACCTACAGAGGCTCCCAGAGCTGTAGGATAAGAGAAATAAATCAGCAGTCTTCCCCACAAGCCACCAAGGGTCAAGTCCGTCTTCGGTAAGTCTAGCTAGCTTGTCTTAGGGTCTGGATACGCTCGGCTGCGTGGGATGCCTGTCAGCGAGCTTGAGGTACATTGAACCGAGAGTTTGTTGCTGGTCAGTCCAAGAGATAGGAGTGGCCGAGAGTTAGGGGCGACAAGGAGTGTCGGTCCCTATATATTGGTGGAACCCGAGTGTTCCCAAGTGTATTTCACTACCCGCCGAGGCTACCCTCGGCAAACCCGTATTAGGCGTGACTGCCGGTACCCTTACTTCTGAGGGACTGCGGGGGTTCGCGCGAAAGCGCAATATTGCATTCTAGCCCTCGCTCGTGGCTAGTAGTGCAGGTTTTAAGGTTGACCGAACTCAACCTTGGTATACAGAGGCGCTTACAACCAACCCGGTGTAAGGGATCGTTCCTGGTCTTCAGGTGTTGATCCAACGTTCGCTGACCTTTCGCGAGGGAAGCGTGTGTTGTTGGTGGGACTCATACCGTTCGGTAGTGAGATTTTCTGCGTGTTCCTACACGACATCACCGCAAAAACGTCGTTCCGCACGCAGCGTTCCCCCTGGCACGAGACAAAATGGAGATGGTGCAGGTTCTTTCCCTGCGTTTCTGAATCAGGCTGGGCAAGGAGAGAATTGTAATCAGTGCAATGTGATGCTGGGATTATAAAAACTGCGGATCTCACTTCTTGACATCACACAGCCGTTAAAGGACTGACGCTCGACTAAGGATGAACAGCGATTTTTTCGTCCAGAGGAGCTGTCGAACCTGGCATCCACGACACGCACATTGCTGCACAAAACGTTTCACCGAGTCTTCTTCAGGCGATATACAGATCGCAATGTCATGAGCAAATGCTCCTACACGTTCGAGATGCAGCTCCTCCTACATCCTAACTTCAAGACCTCAGATGGTGCGCTCAAGCGGATCGTCATCTTGTGCAATCTGCAGGCTGGAGCATCTCAGCAGGTGGCAGAGCGCCATTACATCAAGGTCCGCCGAATTGTCCTGGATGGTGTGCGAAAGTTCATGGTCGCCGTGGACTCAGCACCGAGCACTCCCGAAGTCGTCACTCCTCCACCAGCCGTCGTCTTCTCCGAAGATATCATGAAGCTTTTTGCAGACACAGCAGATTAGATACTTCCACAGCCACTAGCGACGGCGACGTCTTTACACGAGCAGCGGATCGCCGATGAGTTTGAGCGTTGGTTAACGACGCCAACCACACTTCGAGGGGCTAGCTTTAGTGATTTTGAGCCAGTGCTCACCTTTTGGAAACGCCAGCAAGACATGGGCACCTTCCGCCTGCTGCCTCTGGTGGCGCGTGTGGTCTTCTCACTGCCATCTTCGTCGGCCCAGATCGAGAGGGACTTCGGGACAGCAGGTAGGATGGTGACGCCTCAGCGCAACTCGTTGGCGCCACACAATGTGGACATGACCACGTTCCTCAACTGCAACAGATGCTACGTGAACATTGCGCAGTGTCCTAAGGTCTCTGCAGCCGCTGCATCGGAGCGCGTCCCATCCAACGTGATGGTCAACATTCTGCAGGAGCAAGATGACAATTGGAATTTCCTCGCGGAGTTTTTCTCCGCCACCAGTTTCGACTTGGGGGTCTCCGATGATGAAGATGACGGTGCCGGGAGAGACTTGGACCTGTAGTCAGTGTTGGCTATTTGACGACAGCGATGGTTTGTTTTTGACAGAGCTTGAAATCTGTTGAATGTGCGCTCAACTAAGTGATGGTGTTGGTGTCTTGGTGACAGCGTTGTGCGACTTGACGAAGGCATTGTGAGGCTTGGTGTTGCTGATGACGGCATGGAGGCAGTTGAAATGGGCTCTCAGCCGTGTCAGCGGCTTAGTCACGATGCAGGCGAACTTGTCAGCTGTCAAAAAGTCTGTGATATATTAATATATGGTCATCAAAGTGCATACTCACTTACACGTCATGGTAATCAATGACCATGCTCACCTACGCGTCCTGCTCAACCTACTCTGCTTCTGTCGCAGCAGCTTGGTAGCGCGCGCATCAGAGCGTTCAATTTGACTTACTAAACGCTAGGTAGGCAGGTGTAAATCATTGCGAGCCCGGTCGGTTTTGACCAATAAAACGAGATCTTGTTAGCCAATAAAAACTAACAATTTGCAGAACGAACCAAATTCTCGCCCTAGTTCGGTTCAAAAGAAGAGTAAGCGAACCAAGCTCCCCCCCTGGTTCGGGTTCAAAAAATGGGTGGAACCATGGTTCCAGTTCGGTTCGTCCCAGGGGTGATATACCGTTCAAAGTGGTTCAACAAATGGAAGAATGGTGGATACAAACCCGGCAAAGTCCAAAACAATATGGACAATGACCTCTACCAAAAGTACAGGCACTGGTATTACCACGGCCCGGGTGCACGTCGCAATTAAGCTTAACAGACGTAGATCAGAGTTCAGCTTCGGCGCTTCCGGCTCCGGATTTTTCTTCTCGGAGCGAACTCCACGGACTGAGATGGAGAAAGGAGGTGAGCTCTGTGCGCCGGTCGTGACATCGGCTACCTGCCTGTCGATTGCCACACTAGATCAAGATTAACGTCGGCGTGTGGGGCCAGGTGACCCCTGCGCGTTTTTAAGACCAACAAACACCAAGGCGCAATGGACCTGGCGGACCCTTCGCGTTCAAGATCTCGCTGCCAACGCACAGAGAACCCGGTAAACACTCTAGTGCTCAAGACTCACTACCAAGGCGCAAGGACAAGGTGGCCCCTCGCGCTCAGCTCAACACCAACGCACGGAGGTCCTGGTGTCCCCCCTCATGTCCAAGATCACACCGACAGCGCTTCGGGCCTGGTGAGCCCCTCGCGTTTCCATTCAAGCACCAAAGCACAGAGAACTTGGTGGCCCTCTTGTGTACCTGTTCTCACCCGAGGCAAGAGGACTAGGTGACCCTCTTGCTTTCATGCGTGTCATGCCGAATCACCCGGCCTAGATAAAGGATCTTTGGGTTTCGACACCCCCCATACAGAGAGTCTATAGTTAGTAAAACTAACACAATAGACTATCCCGACTGTCGTTTCATCTCATGAGCATGCAGAAGCCGGCTTCGGAACAAACGGCAATGCAACCAACACAGGCATCGGCGCAGGCGACGGTCACTACGAATGAAGTCTCTAGGGATACGAGCACCTCGGAGCCGAAAGGGCCTCCTGTGAAGGTTTCTGTGCTTGAGAGGTTCCTGTCGGTTCGAGGTCGCAGATCAGGGTCGAAGACATCAATTCCGACCAAGCTGACGGCCGAATCGCTATCGAGTGCATACACCAAACGCCGACACGACGAGAAAGCGGTGGCTCAGCGAGCGGCGATGCGAGAACCGGACGATATTTTCAGTGAGAGCATGGACGCCTACGTCCCCAAGAAGCGCGAGCAGGAATTGGTGAATTTGCATCAGGATGAAATGGAAGTGAGTGAAGTTTTCCTGGCGGAAACACGAGCGCTATCATTTGAGCGAGAGGTGCTGGATAAAGTTGTGTGTGATCGAGAAGAGAACCGAGAAGTGTTCGAAGAGCGACTGTGGTGTTTGCTGGTAAATGACCGGGGGCTGCACCTGGTAGAAGACGACGGCGATCAACAAGAACCAGTAGGAGAGGAAGTAGCATCAGAAGAACAAGTTGAGCAGTAGGGAACCAATGTATCAAACAGCCATGTTCGCTAGTATCATTGCCAACCTCTCGTTCGACAGAATATTTCGCCACCTGGCGACAAGATTAAGTGACAGCCATGAGCTCTCTGAACCGCAAGTAGCTTTTTAATAAGGTGGTGATCGTCCCATAGTCGCTGATCGCCGATGGATTCGTGCAGAACGGAGCAAAAGTCTACATCGCGTCTCGCAATCTCGAAGCCTGCCGGGTTACGGCTAAGAAACTAAAGGCCCGGTATCTGCATTCCAGTACGAAGACATCTCTTGTATAATAGGCGATCCAGCTAAGCCTGGTCTAAAACGTTGTGCACCTTGTAGTGAATTTGACGAGTCAGCTAAGAAGACACAGTGACCTCCACCTTATACAAATTGCTGTTACTGTGTGGAGTTCCACAGAAAATGCGTAGTGCCGTATCGAAATTGTTTTTTGCTGGGGCTACTTTTTGTGGTGACTTCGAATACGTTGAAGGCCCGTCAGGGGAAGTACTGAAGCAGATTCAACTTCTGTACATGGAATTGTGTTTACGTGGTGGCCGTATACACATGTCGTTTGTTGTTTACTCTTGATCACGGGATGAGTCGTGGCCTGGTTTGCAGGCTGGTCCAGTCGCTTTGAATTTACCGGAGTACATGTATTAATGCATGCATGTACTGTAGTTAAGAGTAGAGAAACTCATCGTAAGAAGGTTCATCAGTAGAGCTACCTACATACATGTACCGCATCATCACACTCAGGATCACTAATACA
Organism: Phytophthora ramorum; assembly: GCF_020800215.1. Taxonomy (NCBI): domain Eukaryota; phylum Oomycota; class Peronosporomycetes; order Peronosporales; family Peronosporaceae; genus Phytophthora; species Phytophthora ramorum. The sequence goes on along the minus strand of NW_027150648.1, from coordinate 3,939,704 downwards.
TAGGATTCATGATGGTGTCGACCCTGCCTGTTGCGGCCCCGTAACTAAAAAGTTTACGAGCCAGCTAGCTCAAATGGGACGAAAGGCATTCATGTAACAAACTCGAAGTGGCTTTCTGCAATGAGCCATCCAGTCTGGATTCCAGACCCCAGAAGCGAGCTACGGCCATGCGTTTTTTCCGGTCTTGTTCTGATTGCTGCCGCCAAGACTGCGATCTCCCCCGATGTCTCTCAATGGGATCGCTCTCTCGCTACCGAAGAAAACGGAGCCCCTGAGCAGAACCGACACGGCTGATGAAGAGGAGGAAAGAGGTAATATTACTACCCCCGCTGTAGCCAAGAAGTTTGGTGCCAAGCTGAAAAGTCTGACACGGTACAACAGATGGATCTTTGGTAATGTCAAGACTTAAGATGTCAGCACTCCTAAGCACTATTTAAGTTTTTACGAAAACAGGATGGTTCCCGGAGGAGGTATGCGAGTGTTTGTCGACCCCTGGTGTAACGGCGCATACTCGATGTCATTTTTCCAAGCAGCGATGGTACCAACAAAGCGTATTGTGTCTTTACCGGCTCTTGTTGCAGAAATTTTCAATAATGTTGTCTAATTGGTAACCTGAACAATTCTTATACTACTACTAGTAGTACTATGATTTTATGAAAGGAGGTCACCGGCGCTAAAAGTGATGAGCGACAAGAACAAGTTTCACTTTCAGACAAAAACAATGGAACCCAGTACCAGAATTGAGAATCGGCAAAGAAACTGTTTGACGGCTTGGTCCGCTCGGAAGTCGAGTCGGTCGTCACAGCACTGATGCTTGCGAGAAGTGTTTACAACGAGTGCGATTAAGTAGAGACGCATGCAGTTGATTGAGATGCAACTTGTGTATTTCTTATGCTAGGAAACCGCTATCCGACGTTCTAATTAGGTGTCTACAGTTAGAACTATTTAGCTCCACCAACCTGTTTGATAATGTAGATAGCTGTGTTAGCAATATAGTTATTGTTTGTGCGAACTCTTTAGTACTTCACTTTTGTCGGAAACTTCAAGCTGGTGGATATATGAACTTTTCACGGGAAACTATCTGTGTAGTGTTTTCTGGCAAGCCAAAGTGGAAAATCACCACTTCAATGACATGCCATACAAAAGCTCCCAGCGTACGAAGTAGTGCCCGTCAAAGATGCGCAGCAAAAACGTTTTCTATTTTGATTTTGCCTTCTCGTGTCAGTTTATTTATCAAAGCGGAGAAAACTAGCGTTGCATGTGAAAGTACGCGAGCACCTACACGCATGGCTCTACAGTCGTATTTGCGTCGCCGAATGTTCTCAAGCATCTCATGAACAAATTGGTACAGTAACAAGATAGATTCGAGTGAAACCAGCGAATGCTCAACGCTTCATGCGTGTGGGTAGTTGCTCGTTCTGCCGACCTGTCAGGGTATTCCGAATCTCATTTTCTTCGGTCCAACATCTGCTGCAGCCCAGAACACTGGCTACGACGAGCAAGATACGCACAGCGGGGCGGTAGATGGGTTTTGCGGTTTGGCATACTGGAGGTCTCGGTTATCGCCGGGCTCGTCAAACGGATTCGTCAACAACTCAAAAATATGCTGAACACCATCGTAGTCACCGTCATGAGCAAAGTCAATAGCCGTTTGAGCCACATGATTGCGCAGCACGAACAGCGGATTCACCTCCAACATACGACGGCGACGCCCAGCATCACTAACTTCATCGCCTTCCTCTTTGGCACGGGAAATGTAAACATCAATCCAGTCTTCCCATGCAGTGCGAATGCTGTTCATGCGTTCGTCGCTCGTCGTTGCATCAAGCACCTGCTTCGCGTCGCGATTGGCCTTCATCCGTGCAACAAGAGTTGGCGTGATACCATATTGACGAGCGCGTACCGGGTTATCCCTGAACAGCATCGCAATCATGTCGTACTGAGCGTCGGAGACTCCTCCTGATTTCTGCTCCAGCTTGCGCTTTTGCTGAGCCAAGGTCTCTGACACACCCACAAGTTGGTTCAGAATACGTTCCCGAGAGCCATCAGAGTTGAAGACGTCAAGTTCCGACAGATACCGGAACGTGCACGTGAAGTCAGCGCCCGTGTGCGCAAGAACGTCGAATAGCGTATCAACTAGCATCTTGTCCTCCTTGTCTTCGCCGTGCTGCGGTGTGAGTCCCACCTTCTCGCGCATCAAACGCAAGTACTCTCCTTGGTAAATTTCATCAAATGCATCCAGAGCAGGTTCAAAAACTGCATGTTCCGTCACCAGTCCAAGTTGACCAGCCAGCACGCTGCAGTTCCACTTGCAGATTTCAGGTTGCGCTTCGTATCGGTAGCGTCCGCTATCATCCGACGTGTTGCACACGTGCTTGGGGTCGAAATGCTCCATAAACCCAAACGGACCATAATCCAGCGTATCGCCCACAATGCTCATGTTGTCCGTGTTCAGCACGCCATGACAGAACCCAATTGTCTGCCACTTGGCCACCAACTTGGCTGTACGACGCACCACCTCCTCGAAGAACTGCTCATACTTCCGTTCCCCTTCAATCTCCGGGAAATACTGACGAATGGTAAAGTCCAGCATCTGTCTCATCATCGTCTCTTTGTTCTCCAAATGAGCACTGGGTCCAGCCACGCCCGTGAACTTGTCTTCATCCTTGAAAATCTCAAAACTGCCGAATCTCAAGAAACTCTTAGCGATCCGAGTGACGACCGCAGTGGGCTCCATTTTGGCGTTGCCGTTGTAGAAAATATCTCTCAGCACCTGCGTCTCTCTGGACATGACCACGCTCCCCGCTCGAGTCGTCGGCACTCCAAGTGCGAACATATTTTCACTGCACAGGAACTCTCTCAACGTGGATCTCAGCACTTTTCGACCATCGGCTGTTCTGGAGTACGGAGTGAGTCCCGAGCCTTTTAACTGCAGCTCCCACCTCTCTTTTTCCGTCGCCACTTCCCCCAGGTAAAGGGCGGCTCCATCTCCCAATTGTCCTGAGAAGAACCCAAACTGGTGGCCACAATAGCATTGGGCAGCAGTCTCGGAACCTGGCAGCAGCTCGTTGCCAGCTAAAACCGGCACGAGCGACTCGAGTGGCTGTAATTCGTCACCTTGTCTCTTAATTGCTTCGTCATCACTGCTAATTTCCGCTTCGGTACCCTTAATTACCAGGTCGATCCCGATCAAACGCAACGAATTAGGAGACGTCACCACCAGCTGCGGACTTGCGATCGGCGTGGGCTCCACACGCGAGAAACACGCACCAGAGACCGCCCCGCGCACGAAATTCTTGGGCTCCGCGTCAATTGGCAGCTCCCGTAGCACAACGTTGTCAAATCTGGCGGACGGAACGCGTCTCCAGCCGCTCAGCGAGCGAGACAGCGGACTGCGGCCGTTCTTCATTCGGGCCATCATTTGGGAAACGTGGGGTTCTGGTTTAACAATCCTGTGAATAACGATAGTGTAGCCATATCGAAATAGTATTTACTATTAGCCCATTATTCCCCTACAAAGCGCCGAAGATCGCCCAGGGGCGCTCGACTTCGACGACCCGAAGGCGGGCGCAACCATCTGCACCAACGCCGAGTAGCACACGCAGATGTCGCCATAGACCGGTGCGGTGCAGCCCAGAGGGGGGGCTGTGTGGCGAGTTAAAACCGACGTGGTGATGCTGGTGCCGTGTGAACTCGGTGCTGCAACGCGACAGCGTCGAGAAGCGCTATCAGTTCTCCCCTTGCTCGGATGGACTGATCAAGAGCTTTCACGTTCGAAGAGGTCGATGAGATCCGGGACATTGTGGCCGAGCAGAGAAGAAGCGCGCTGCTCAGATTACTGTAGTGATGCACGGCAAGGAGGGCTGGGAGTACATGGTGGACGACAAGCACGGCGTCTACAGTGGCATGAGCGAGGACGAGGACAAGTTCCATGAGGACAAGTTCCAGGAGTGAGTTCATGGAGTATGTTAAGGACGGAGACCACTGATCGAGAGGACGGACAAGGATGGGGCGTCGAGTGGAAGTGAACGCTAGCTGCTGTAGGAACGAACTGCCCACACTCGTATCATTAAATAAAAAAGAGTTCTGTGTGTTGCAGTACTTGGTTCTTGCTGGTCGTCTTTTGTGCTGACGTCGAGACAACCCAGGGTGCTTTACTACAGACAAAGTTGAGAGCAAATACTGTATGGACTCAATAAATACTACTGCTACTATGTACTCGCTACGATCTGCACATGCTCATCGCAAACTGCAAACTTGTCTTCAGGAGGGTCCTAGTTAGCTGGGCCGCTTGCTCATCAGGGTGGACTGCCTCGAGATTGTCGATTGAAGAAGTCCATTCGGCGAGGCACATCCCACGAAGGAAGCATCGGACGCGAGCACCGCAGCAAGGTAGAAGAGCAGGCGGGTGGACGATCAAAGCGGCCAACAGGGAGTAATGAGTCCCCGTCGACCACTTCGGAAGCACACCACGACGCGAAGCACGCCAGCACCTGCAGCTTCAACGGAGCTAATGAGCCCCGATCAACTGAGACTGCTGGCGCACGTCACGTGAGGCCTACCAAGCCTCGGCGCTTCACGTCCAGGAGCCTTCCACGAGAGATCGGCCACGACAGAGAGAAATGGGTCTCTGCTCGCCAAACTGCATGTGTGGTGCCGCTTGATGTCGGAGTTGCTTGGAACAGCGAGAGAATGAGTCCCGCGTCGCGCGGAATGGCCACGATTCGAGGCAGAGATGGGTGCCCCTTACCGTACCAATTCACCACGCTAAGCATCGACTTGCCGACAAACATGATCTTCTGCACCACAGCATGCCAGGCATAGCTTTCGTCAGCGACGACTAAGCTGCCGATCGCGGAGACATCTCGGGCGACGACGACGTGGACGATGTCGCTGCAGACGAAGGCCCCGACCGCTGGTTCTTGTACTGCTCCCACCTAGACGTCGCCTTTGACGGAACACTCCTGATCTCCTTGGGCTTCGTCAACTCCTGCTTCCGGCCAGGGCGCTGCAGCGTTTGCGCTGGCACCTTCGCAACCCCCCGCAACGTCACAGGCGACGCCGTCGTCTTTGTTGAGGCCTTGGAGCTCGTTGTCGTGGGTCTGCTCACCGTCGACGGACTGTTATAGCTGCTGCTCTTCTCGCGCAGCCTTTGCCTCTCCTGCAGCGACTTGACCTTCTGTTTCCTCTCCAGCTCAAACCTCCGCATACGATCCTGCAGCGTATGCGCTGGCATCTCCACGGGCTTGACCGCTGCCTTCTTCAACGTCGCAGCCGTCGCCGTCATCTTTGCCGCGCTCCTGGTGTTCACCGTCGACGGACTACCACTGCTGCTGCTCTTCTCGCGCAGCCTCTGCTCCTGTAGCTTCACAGGTGTCTTGCGCTGCTGTATCCGCGCTGGCACTTCCACGGACTTGGCGAACCGCCTCTGTTTGATAAGGTTCGTTGTGGCCGGGGCCGTCTTCGCGCCGTTCTCCAGCGCCGCGCGAAGCGTCCGGATCACCTCCTCGTGCTTCATGGTCTCGGCCTTGGCCTCTGCGAGATCCTTCACGACTTTGTCCGTGGCCTCCTTGCTGGACTGGCGGAAGCTGTCGAAGTCGTCGTCTTTCTGCTGGATCGTGCTTTGGAGCGACGCAACCTCGCTCTCGAGCGCCGCGATCTTGTCCATCAGCGCTTGCTCCCGCTCCTTGGCCAGCTTGTGCGCCTCAGCGAGCTTGCGCTCCTGCTCGCCCTCCAGCTCGGCCACCTTGGCCACCGGCCAGTGCGTCTGGTCATACTCCTGCGCCAGATACGCCAGGTACTCTTCCTCCAGAACCTTCCTCTCCACCTCCTTCACGAGCGACGCGCATGCGGCCTTCCATTTAGAGTGCTCGGCTTGGAGTTCCTTGTGCTGGGCCTGTAACTTGTTGTTCTGCATCATCCAAAGCCACGTGTCGCCCTCCAGATCGTTGCGCTCGTTCAGAAGCTCGGCGTGCTCCTCCTGCAGCTTCGAGTGCGCGGTCTTGACCTGCCAATGCTCGTTCTCCAGCAGCGAGTGCTTCTTCTCCAGTAGCGAGTGTCTGTTCTTGCTCTGCGCCAAAGCCTTGCGAAAGTACGTCTCGGTCACCATGGTTGTCTTGGGCTTGGCTTGCTTGGTTCGGCTCCAGTTGTGGAATGAGCAAAACCCCACAGTGCCAAACCCGAGCGAGAAAGTGCAGCATTCTCACCCCCGGAATGACTCGCGAGTTGAGAAAGTGGCGCGTCCGACGTGGTCATCAACTTCAAAACCTCGGCCCCTCCGAACCCCACGTTTGCCCTGGGACGAACAGCGGTTGGGGCTGACGAATGAGCTTAACTTGCCATCTCGCTCGACTTGACCCTGCCAGACTGAACCCTGCAAGGATGGGGCCGTACTCGAGCGGCGTCTTGCCCCAGGACTCCTGGAAATGGGCGAGGATCTCGCTCGCCTGCCGGTCTTGCGCTCGCAGCGCTCTTCCTCTGCACAGACGTTCACGTTGATACCTTCAGCCTGGACACGGAGGTCGTAACCAGCCACAAGCTCACCATCGAAGATCGAGACGAAGACGCCGCCAGGATCGGGTGTCACTCTGGACACGGGCGTTGCACTGCGCGCATGCGGCCATGGTGGTCGCAGTCGCTAACGCTGCCGTAGTGATAGCCAAAGATGCGCTGCAAGTAGAGTCCGTCGTGGCATCCGGGCCCCAGCACCAGACATGTCCGTCGAGGTGGCAGTGGTCGTCGTAGCGGCACCTGATCCCAGCAGCGACGTCCCCCGGAAGCTTCGTGGATCAAGGCGGCGATGCAGACTCCACGGGCGGCCAGTCCTGTATCGGACAGCTCGTCAGGCGATACTTGTTTCACTCGCCTTCGATCGGCGGCGTTCACTTCTCCTCCATTGCGTACGCAGTCCACTCCGCCGGCAACTACTGCACCCGCAAACTCGGCATTCGTCCCCCCGTTACCGTCTACTGGATCGAAGCCGCCGTTGTTCACGTCTCCGATGACGTACCGCTGGATGCTGTGGGAGTGTCAGAGTCAGCAGATGCGAGACTTGATCTCCGCTTAGCAGGCCGACCTCGCGATGCGGCAGTGCACGCTGCAGCAGACGATGGAGCTGGTGCGGCGGATGTAAGACCAAGAGAAGATGTCGTGATAGCCCGCAGCCGCCCAACGCATCGCTCAACCCCTGGAGCAGCGTCTGGGGGTTCTAATCTATGGCACAGTGAGCCAGCCTCCTTTGCGTCGTCCATGCACTTGTAGTAGCGTACATCATCAATCCATTCTCTGCGTCCGTTAGGAAATCACACACGCACACACACCCGTACGTGTTGGCCACTTGCCCGTCGGCGTTTTGCATTCGCAGCGAGCGAACTTTGCGCGGAGCAGCTCTCGTCCACGCGACCTTCCTTGCCTTCCTTGCTTGTTCCTTCTTCTACCATCTCGTCTTGCGTCGTCTAACCTTCCTCGCCAGGAAATGCGACGTGATGGAGATCGGCATGGCGAAGAGCACCTTGGCCACCTCGATGTCATCCAGCGTCCACCCATGTCTTGAGACCCCACTTGGCGATCGCGGCCTCGTTTCCGATCAGGTCTCCAGCGTTGAGCTCCTCCCAGGACGACGTGTGCAGCGAGTGCTGGTGCTGGTCCTGCTCCTTAAGGAAGGCGTTGCCACTCATGTCAACGCCCCAGGCCGCCTTGCTGTGGGCCGCCTTGTTGTGGACCACTAACGTTCATTGCATTCGCTGCACCTCCATCCTCTGCCTGATCTTGGCGCTTCCTGTCATTGCCCCCGGGGACGGCCTTGCTCAGGATCTTCACGGCCCCATCTTCTCCGCAGGCCTCCATCGCTCGCTGCGCAGCATCAAGAGCCGCAACCGGCAGCGCCACCACTTTCAGAGGAGCATCGCCGCAGCTGAGTGTCGTACAAACATGTTGAGCTGCTGCTCTTTTCACCTTCTTCTTCAGGAACGCACTGTCGTGGAGCACTTCGTCCAGCGACTTGACCACCGCTCGCCTGGGTTATGGCTCTGCAGCCTCAGATACCCATCGTCCAGCGCTCGCAGCCACGCGTGGATCTCCACATGCCAGCCTTCCACCAGGAACTTGGAGACGATCTCCTGATAAGCTGACGAGTTGCTGGTATCAAGGGCTCCTCCTCCCATGGCCAGCACCAGCTTCTTCGCATTGGCGGCGGCTGCTCCTTTCTGCAGCTGAGTCAGTAACTGCGCCTGCAGCACGTTATCAGCCTTCAGTATTCACTCGAACTTCTCCAGAGCCTGTGAAATGTGCAGGCTCGTCTTGCTGGACGTGGTCACTTGGCGCATGACTAGGCTGACGTTCTGGAGCCGCACAAGTGGTCGGTGAGCGCCTCGAAGTTGAGACGCACGTCGTGCCGGCACTGGGTGTCTGCAACGGAGCGAAGAGCAGGCGGCACATGGTCAGGGACGCCGCCGTGGCGTCCAGATTGAGGAACACGTGGCGCTCGCGGTGCTTGGGCGCGGACGTCTGTCGAGAGCCACGACCGGCGACGCTCCACATCCTCCCGCTCGGTGTTGGCCTCGTCGTTGTAGTTCTTGTGCGTGCAGCTATGACTGGGAGGCGTAGGCGAAGATGGCCATTGCTTCAGTCTGCTCTTCTTCGACGTCGTATCGGATTCCTGGCGGAGTCGAGCAACAACCAGCATTGCCGTAGAGCTTCTCTTGCAGGTGGAAATCCGGCAATGGCTTGTTCAATGCGTTCTGGTCTTTTTTCAATGACCTGTCCCACCCGAGCTGTGTCCTAACTAACTGGTAGAACACCTTCACGGACCATGGTTTGGCAGCGGTCGGTCGAGCTGCAGCACTAGCGTTAATTAAGCAAAAGGGTTAAGCAATTCCAGTAAAAAAAACAGCATGAACGACAACACTACCTGGCTGCATTTCCTTCAGCATCTTCGTCTTCGTCACTTTCGTCGCACTGCTCCGCGTCAAACGCGTCTCTCTCCGCGCGGTATTGCTCGACCAATTCTGTCACGTCGCGATTTGGGTGAGAAATGGTGTTTGCGGCACCATGAGCAGCATTTGTCCACTTCGTCGCGCTCTCAACAAGCCACGACAGCATCTCATAATGCAGCCCCTTGTCGTCGTCTCCTTTCGTCGCCACATGTTTGAGTGCCCACCCAAACTCTACCAGCGCATGAGCAAGACACTGGCTTGTCTTGCAGTAGGTGGCTGCTGGACACCTCACCGCAGCCAATTGCAACTCTCACGAAGATACTTGGTCAAATCTCTGAAGCTCCGTCGAACGTCGTCCTGGGCGGTGGTGGCTCCGTCAACACGTCGATACACTGTGCGACTTGTGAGGGGGCGGCGGCGGCCAGCGCGGCGTCGTCTTCGACCACCGAGTCCGAGGCGTAGAGCTCAGGTGCTCAAATCGACGCAGAGCGCTTTGGTCGAATTTCCCGCGACGACGAGTACACGGCGCTACCAGACGCGCCCGACGCGATCGGCAGAGGCGTCGTGGCCAGAGATGCGGAGGTCAAGAACGTGGCCCCCGCCGCCGAGGACGTGCTGGGCGAGCTCTACGCCGTGATGCTGTCAGGCTTGGACCAGTCGGGCAGCTCACCTGTGGCCGGTTCCGGTGGTCGATTGTGGTGGTGAAAACTCGCAGAAGATCTGCATGTCTAGGCCGGCACTCGAGCGCGCGTTGTGGTGCAGCCCCACCACGTGGGCATCCACCCACCCCCGCAGGAAGGTCTGCAGCAGCCCGTCGAAGTGTTGCTGCAGCTGCGTGTCCGAGAGCAGAACACCTGCTGCACGTACTTGGTGGAAGTGCAGGACAGACAGATTTCGATACTAATGAAAAGGTACACTTTAACAACGCTAAAGTACAGTTCACCAGCATTTTTATTTCTGTTTATTATTTACTGACGCTTGCCAAATGTAGCAACTCTGTAGGTCTTAACCACATTAAGTACGTCCCCATTTTGCTTTGGGCGACAGTGGTGCAGCTGGAGGTGGGCAGCTTCGTGCGCGAGTTGCTGGACGGCAAAGGGAAGGGAAAGGACGGGCTGCGTGCTGAGCTGAGCTGAGCTGAGCTGCTGCAGAGGCTTCTGGACGCCACCAAGACCATGCAGATCATGACGAACCGACTTGTAGGTTGTCGAGTAGGAGAGGGAAAAGGAAGGAGGAGGGCCCCAGGAAACGAATTGAGGGCTCGTGATGCAGGGACGAGCTGAAGACAATGCGATGACAAGACAAGCTCACGGCCGTGCGGACCCAGACCGTGTGCGGTCTCAAGAAGCTGCAGGGATCCACTGAAGACGAGGAGGTGACGCGTGAACTGAGGAAACTCTTGAAGTCCGACCCCGTCCAGGTGGGTTGCAGGCCTTTTGAGAGGATTTAGCTCCATCTTTTGCTGACGGCTGGCTGGTGCAGCGTCGTCCGGAAAGCGGCGCTGATGACCTTGACCGTGATCAAGAAGGTGCACGATGGCGTCATCCGCGACGCGAGCGAGGGCGTGCGGTTGGCAACGCGATGCCGCTGACGACACTCGCCCGTAGGGGGACGTCGTTGTCGGCTTCTCCTTCCATGCGGACGACCTGAGCCACGAAGTGCTTTCCAACGCGGCGTCACCAATATCAGTGAGTTTGCGAGGCGTGCTTGCGTGTGGACGTGTGCCTGTGTTCTAACTGGGTTTGTGTTGCGTTGTGGTACTGTAGAGCAAGAACTGGAAGACGTCGTGTATGAGCTGGGCGTGAACCTCGACACTGTCAAGGACACGCAAGCGTGCATGAAGGCGGTAACGAACCAACACAACGGATCACGAACGAGCCCACAATCGGGGCCTTCATCGAAATGTTCGTGCTCTCGGCTGTGATGCTGCAGATTTCGTTCCTGCGGCGCCCACTGAGGTGCGGCGCATAGTAGGCTTCAAATGCCAAGGCAGGCGGGTCAAGTAACCATCGGCAATAACGTTTGCTATGTGCAATGCAGGGAGTGTCCTCCTCCTGCTGTCGACAAGCATGTACAGGTTGTTGCAGCCGTGCACGCTCTGCAAGCGTAAATATCATGCTTTGGTGATTAAAAGTATCTGCCTCCCCTCTAAGTCTCTGCGGCAGAATGAAATGCCTCTGTGGGCCCTTCAATGTTATCAGTACATTCGACACGTACTGATACAAAGGAAATAGTACCAAACTTTTATTCGCACTTAGCCCGCTCTGCGAGCACAAATCGATCACGTGGTACAAGACAAATACCCGAATAATTCGTGAAATCATTATCAAGATCCTTCAGTCGGTGGCTGTTCTCGCATGAATGAATATATGAACTTACACACCTAGTAGATAGTAACTGTACGACGTTCGAGGAATTCTGATTAATGTGGCTTTAAAATACGAGATTCAACCAAATCTTACTGTGAAAAAAAATGTGAGTGGCTGGTCGATCATTGTGCGAAACGGAAGTTCACACATCATGCTGAATCGTGTCAACAACACCTCACCACTAGCACTCCAATGTGAAGAGCGCAATTGGTATTTATTTGCGCAGCGAACAATGAATCCGTGGGTTTTGGTTGTGAAATGCGCCAACATCAACCTTGCTGCTGAAAAGACAACGAAATTGCAGCGATTCCGCCAACTTGAGGAGGAAAAAAAAACTGAGCTGGATGAAGCATCCATCTAGCCACGACCTTCAGGCTAGACCCCGTCCCCCACACCCGGTCGTCCCCAAAGACGTTGTGCTCCTGCAGCATCTCCAATCTTCCGTTTCGATCACCGGCAACGAACAACTAATAGCATTTGCTCTCATTTTGTCATCGAAGCTCACTCTGTTGTACGAGCAGCCATTGCGCCATTGCATTGTGTCCATTGTCAATAGCAGCAGATAGAGCCAATGCAAGTACACTCTCGCTCAGATGCTCATGGTACGTCGTGTACACCCACTCGGCCACAATGACGTGGCCATTGTCCGTTGCAGAGTTGAAGGCCCAGCCGAACCACTGCATCTCGTCTTTAGGTCGCACGCTCTGAAGCAGATACTGTACCACTTGCAGTCTTCCTTGAGCTGCAGCGCCGTGGATCGCCGCCTTGGTGCAGCCTTCGCGTCGATTCGAGTGCAGCCACCGAACGACCTCCAAATGGCCGTTCGTGGCGGCACCGTCCATGGCCCACGTGCTACATCCGTCCTTCCTGTTATCGTGCAACCACTTTACCACGTGCACATGCCCATTGGCAGCGCCAAAGTCCATGCATTTCGCCATCCCCAGATCCTCGCGGTACAAATGTAGCCATTTTACGGCCTCAAGGTGGCCGTTACTCGCCGCCCAGCTCGAGGCGCGTCCTGCGCGGCACCCGCTCGCATGATCATGCAACCATTGCAGCACCTTGACATGGCCGTGCTTAGCCGCTTCGTCCATTGGGTTGAAGTTGTAGTCGCTCCACAAGCTTTTCGCTTCCTTGTCAACGACTTGGTGATGCTTGATCCACTTCAACACGTGGGTGTGGCCAGCAGCAGCTGCATGACGTACCATGTGCTGGCTCAGAGGCGTGGGGTCCCGCTTGAAGAGGTACGAGAGCTCTCGCTCGCTGTCTCCGCGGCGGATGGCGGCGGCGAACACTCCTTCGCGACCCAACGCGTCCAGAAAGTCGCTGATGATGAGCGTGACGTGGGGCAGCGCTGCCGGGAGGCACTCGCGCGTGACCAGCACTGCGGCCGAGAACGGCGGCCAGGAAGTCATGGTAATGGCAAGTGACGAGCCGATCTTGGATTGGGGCGCGATGACTCGAGCGGATGGCGATGGTTCGCCAGGGATAGGGCCATGTATCGGCTGGCGGACAGTTGAAGCTGCCGTGTGCGTGTTGTTCAAAGGAGATATGACAAATACGGCGGTTGCACCCTTTCGAGTGCAACGGCTAAAGTGGTGGTTCAACCAGCAAAGGCACAGCAAGATGGCGCGAGGACTGACTCCAAGCTGCATCCGCAAGTCTTGGTAAGGGAGAGTTGATGCTGTACAAAAACCTCGTGCTTTAGAACGCAGCTTGACGACGCCACCTTCGTCTGTTTAGAGAAATGTTGGTCGAATGGAGAAGATCACGTTTGCGATCGCGTCGGATGATTGCAGGACCGAGTTTCTCCATCGTTTCGACCTCGCCCTTCGTGTTGAGCGGTCTTGCCAGGTTAATTAAAACTGCACAGGCCTCTCACAGCTCACTTTCTCTGTCTAGCTGGGCGCCCAACGCCACCGCTTTTCCGAAAGCTGAACATTCTCGAGGACTCCTCGTTCAGCAGATATGTCACGCCCGGCGATGGTCAAGGCATATTGTGGTACCAATTCTGCAAACTCAAAAGTCTCGACCTTGATGGGACTCGAACCCACAACCCCCTGATTAGAAGTCAGATGCGCTATCCATTGCGCCACAAGGTCTTGGCGTTCGCTTGCTAGCTAGCCAGCTAATTCAATGGCAAACTCAGCGACATTCGCAAGGACAACAGTGGCCCAGAAACTACAATGTATCGAGCAAAGCTGGAAGGTGCAAGTTGTCTATTTATCTATACCGCTGGCTGCAACACCAATATGCTTTCCGAGGTTATCTGCGAAAGTCATGGATCTACTCGACGCCATCCGTCTGTCGGAATCGCTTGAGAATTCCCATGAAGAACGCCTTGCGGTTATTCACGCGGTCGCTGACACATCGGTTGTACTCTTCGAGCGCCGTCTTGGCCGTCTCGTAGTCGAACCACGACAAAAAGTCAATCATGCGGTCGTCCACGTCGTCCTGCTGGAGCTTGTACTCGGGTCCGTCAATGTGTTTCTGGATCAGCGCCTTGGTCTTCTCCACCTGGACGTTGCTCTGCTTCTTGCGCAACGAGTCGATCTTGTTGCGTCGGTTCTCCGACTTGTTGCCGCCGCCACTGGCCGTCATCTCCACGTTAATCCGACGGCCCTGCAGCAGCGTGTGGTGGCGCGAGAGGGCCGCGCCCAGCGCCTTGCTGTCCTTCACCTCAATGAAGGCTGTGCCCTTGAACTTCTTGGTCTTCTTGTCCGTCAGCATACGCAGCTTGATCTCGCCAGCCTCTGCAAAGTGTTTGCGGACCATCGCCTCCGTCGCGCGGAAAGGCAGCTGGCCCACGAACAGCGTCAAGTGGATGCTCTTGTGGTTGTCGCCTTCCTCGTCCGCAGTCTTTTTCTTCCTCGTCTTCTGCTTCTTCTGCGGCGGGTTCTGCACCTCGACGCCCTCGGCCTTGCGCTTGGCCTGACGCTTCATAAGACGCCGCTGCTGGGCATTCAGTTCGTCAGGTGAAGTTGCCGTGACGACAGGAGGTGCTACGTCAGTCGATCCATCTCCAGCTTCAGCTTTCTGCTTGGCCAGTCGTGCCAGGCGACGACGCTCCTTGGTGTTAAGTTGCTGGTCCTCTCCATCTTGAGATTCGGCCTTGCTAGGCTGCTCAGAGTGCGCAGGCTCGACGGGTTCGGACTGGGCGGTGGCCTCGCCGTTCTGCTGCTGGCGCAGCAGCTTGCGGCGCTGCTTGGCGTTGAGCGTCGCGTCCATCGAGGCGGATGGAGCTGCTGGCTGGAAGTGAACGATTGATTGGCTGGCTGGCGGTGTATAGAAATTAACTGGTGTGGTTGTCATGTAAGCAATCAAGTAGAAATATAGATTGATGTTTGCCACACCAAGAAACACTTCAACCCGACCACCGGAATGAGAGACAAATTACAGTGCTGGGAACTAGGAAATGGTGAGCTGCAGTTATGCTAGCGATGCCGTCCAAATGCTTTGTCGAGGCTAACCACGTAGCATATTTCGCCGTCCACGCTGGAGCTTCTCCGACAGGTCTTCGGTTGTGGCGGTCTTGATTTTCCCCCTCCGCACACGCACGTCGCGAACAGTAAAAAGGCTGCTGGGTGGCATACATCCATGTGTCTTGCAACAGCGCACTAATCACTGCGACTCACAGGCCGCGCAAGGGGTCATCCGTGGGGTACCACATTCGCATTCGGAAAACTAACGTTGGAAGGTACATTTTTTTCAAAAGAGTTCCGACCGTCGAGAACCTCTACCGGTATGCGTTTCTTGATGGCTATGCTTTTCATTCTCAAAGCTTAGCGGTGAGCAGAATGCTGTCAGTGGGAAGCGCTTTTCAAAGTGGCGGATGCAAAAACAAAATGTTGTTGATCTATTGAGCGTGTGCCAGACCTGAACGTATGACACCAATATGGCTACAGTAACGCGTTGCGCTTAGTTATTCGCTGCCTTCTGGGCGCGGTAGGCGGCATCCTTACCCTCGGCGCGGTACTTGGCCTTCTTCTCTGCCTTGTGCACGCTTTCGAACTGCTTCTCCTCCCGCTGCTTGCGCTTCAGGTTCTCAGCGTTGCGCTTGCTCTGACGGTCCTTGCGAGTGGCCTCGCGGTCGCGACGCACGGTGTTCACGCGCAGCATGAAGCCGTACTTCTTCTTCTCCTCCGGCTCCAGCACCACCGCACGCTTGGTCAGGTAGCCCTTGCCAGCCTTCTTCTTGTCCTCCTTAGGCTTGCTGGCGAACGGCAAGTTGGCCTGCAGCTTCTTGGGCACCTTCAGCGCCGAGAACTGACGCTCTGTGCGCATGATGGGCTTGTACAGCGAATCCGGGTTCACGGGCACCGCCAGCTTCTGCTCCTTGCGCAGCTCGTACGTCGTCTTCATGAGCCCCAGAGCGCTCTTCTTCGACGACCCCTTCACGTTGGTGAGGAGCGACGTCACAGGGTTGTATAGCTGCTTCGGCTCGACAGGCACCCACGTACGGCAGAAGACCAGGTCGCTCTTCAGAATCTTGTCCTCGAAAGTAGCACGGAAGTCACCCTTCTCACCGCGCAGCGCCTTCTTGATGCGACCACGCACTCCGCTCACAGTGCGAACGCTGGCGCCCTCGAACTTGGCAACTTCCAGTTCCGTATTGAACATGCCCTTGATGAAGGCCGTGTTCTTGTGGATCTTGCTCGGGGTACCGATCAGCTTCAGCTTCTTCACCACGTTGAACTTGTGGTCCAGCTCCAGCACCACGCCAGTGCCGCTGACACGAAAGCCCTCAGCACTGTTCGACAACGTCTGGAACGCCAAGACACCAGTGTTGGGAGGGCACATGGGGCCGAAGATTGTGGCGTGGCAATGCATGTGCTCCGGCGTGTACTTCAGGTACCGGTGACGCTCGTTTGTGTCTTCGATGGAGTATACGGGCAGACTCTGGAACCGCCGCCAGCCGATAGAGAACACCAGGGGGTCATTGGTCTTCAGAATCTTCCTGTGCCAACGGTGCTTCTTGAAGCGCATCCGCACAAGGCCCAGCGTGTCCTCCATGTTGGGCAGGCCACCAACAACAATCGGATTCTTTGGGTCGTAATAACGCACGAACTCAGCAGGCACACCCGAAAACTCGATGCGGACGTAGAGACCGTTGCGGAAGCCCTCCAGCTGAAGACGCATGTCCTCGCCTTCTTCGCCAAACTCCTCGGCGTTGCGCTGGGCCTGCTCTTCCCGAAGGCGCTTGGCCTCCACCATGACCTCCGTCAGCTCTTCGTCCTCATCGTCCTTGTTCTTCCTCTGGCCGCCAACTTCCACGTCGTCGTCATCCTCGACCGTCTTCTTTGCCGATTTCTGCGCACGGAGGCGCTCGCGGATCTGCTCATCGGTCTCCTCCTGTTCTTCTTCTTCATCTTCACTTCCATCGTTGCTGCTGTCGTCGCTGTTATGAGCTCCCTTGTGGACTTCTCCGGTCTCCAAATCCTCGAACGAACCGTCCATATTGTCGTCGTTCATCGGATCAGCTTGGCCATCATCAACGTCCTCCTCGTCGTCATCGCCGTCGCTCTTCTTGTTAACGCGCTTCCACGATCCAGTCACAAAGCGGTTGCGAATACCCTCGAGCACGTCCGGCATCGTCCAGTCGCTCGCATCATCAGAGCCCAGGTGCAAGCGTGAGCAGTCCATCGCGTTGACAGTGTTGTATTTGTCCGATGCTGACGAGGACTGTCCTGAAGCGTTCGACTTGCGCTTCAACGTAAAAAAGTCGTCGTCGTCATCGCTGTCAGTCTTCTGGGAGCGTTTGTCATTCTTAGTTTCTTCCTCGTTCTCCAGGTCGCGCTCTGTCATGTGAAGCTTCTGCCGCTCGCCATACACGAGCTCCATGAGGTTCACGTCGGCCTGCTCGCGCTCCAGGAAGTTGGCAGCAGCACGCGACACGAGATTGTCCTTCCACCGCAGCTGTGACTGCTCTTCAGTGTTTTCCTCCTCTTCGTCGCTCTCATCATCGTCACTATCGTCGTCGTCGCTAGAATCCGAGCCAGCACCGTCCTTGGCAGTCTCAGGGGCCTCCTCGCCCGCATCGAACACAGCGCGACGGCGGAGACGGCCAGTGCTATCGCGAACGATGGCTTCCTTGGGCTTGCCGACGTTCGGCTGTCCTTCCTCGTCCTCATCGTCGTCGTCATCATCACTGTCGTCGGTCTCCTCTTCATCATCGCTGTCGACTTCGTCAGCACGAATCGCAGCTGTGTTCTTAAACAGCGAAAGACTCGCACCCTTCAGCCTCTCATCGAGACCAACGTCCATCTTCTGCATGCTCTGCACCATCTCCACGCCTTCACCGCCGAGGCCAATGCGCATGCCGCTCCTTCCGCTGGTCTCAACGTCATCCGCGTCCTGCTCATCCGGCATGACATCGCCAGTGTCCGGGTTTGTGTAATTCAGCTGGCTCAGGTTAATGTACATGGCGTCCTTGTCGTACATAATGTTGCCGACATCCGACATGGGCGCGTACAGCAGCGTGTCCTTCTGGGTCAAGTGCTTCTTCTTGGCTGTACCATCCGCGTTCCGCTTGCTCGACGGCACGTTACACGGGTCGGGCATCGCCGTCACGCTGTCCATGTAAAAATCTCCAGCACCTGCAACGTGCATCTTCATGCCGGGCTTCAAGTGTGTTCCACGCAAGTATCCGTACAACGTCACGCGACGGTCCACCATCGGGTTCTGCTGAATGTCATCCGGCGCCGTGACATCCTCAAAGCGATCCGCGAGCATGTACGGATGCGAGTTGCGCCACGTCAACGGCCTAAACTTCATCCTGGAAATATACAGCGACAAATTCTGGATCTCTCCTTTCGGATACTTGTTCGCCGAAATGCCGGAAAAGTAAAAGAGCTTGGCGCCCTGGTAAATCTCCGTCCAGAAGCGTGCCTTGAGGCGTTTCTTGGTCTTGCGGAGACTCTTGTTCTTCTTGAAGCTGTCCAAGTGGGTCAAAATGCCCATGACTTTCGGGAAGCCTGAGACCTGCAGAATGTTTAGAAACTCGAACGTTTCCATTTCAAAGCCGAAACTCGCGTCCACCAATAGCAGCACGAGGTCGGCGATTTTGGCCAAATCAATCATGGCGTTGAGGTCGTTCGGGCACTCGAAGAACGTAATCCGCCGGTCCTTACCACTCACTACCGTCACCGGGCCTTTCACTTCCACCAGGTTGTGGCGCGTGTAGCGCTTCACCAACGAGCGGATCACGGTACTCTTTCCACTACCTGGTGGACCCATGACGACGACGGAGATGGGCGGCGGCAGCTCCTCGGCGCGGTTAAGTTGCGGTACATACTCCTTACGGTGCGCGCGGTCTAAGTTGCGCTGGATGGTCTTGCGGGCGCGGCCAGCCTTGGCCACTCCGAAGGCCTTGGGGTTCTTGCGCTGCTCGGCCAGCGATGGCTGCTCCTTCTTCTGCTTCTCGAAGGCCTTGCGCTTCTGCTTGTTGACCTTGGCACCCGCCTTGGACTTGCGGTGGCCCTTGACGGCGCCAGCGAGCCCGTCCATCGTGACTTGATAAGGAAATGGCACACTGGCAGTTGCGGCTCGGTTTTGGTTGGCTGCGACGAAATGGTGTATATCTACGTAATAGTACGTAATATACGTAAATATGAGTGGTGGACAGGAAGTAGGAGTGCTGGTACGTTGAAGTGACAATGGCTACAATTAGCTTGTGCAGCTAAATGAAGCTGAGTGTGCGATCAGAACGCTAAGCGTGGCAAGGAGGCAAACAGCGCATTGCACACGAACGCTTGGTGGCTGCGATGGGAGGTGCCGCGTCGTCGGCCAAGTACGGGCCGGACAGCACCAAGCTGGTGGTGGACACGCTCAAGAAGCTGCCGTTCATGCAGATGATGGACGACCACTTGCTGCAGGAGCTGGCCAACTGTTTCCAGGTGACCAGGTACGCCAAGGGCGCGACCATCAAGAACGACGCGTCCTCGCGCTTCTTCGTGGTGGCCGAGGGCTCCGTGGACATCAGTACGCTGCTGCACACGCCCAACAGCAAGCAGCTCGTGTCGGAGTTGCTGTGTCAGCGGAAAGCCGGCGACTACATTTCCTACGTCGCGCGAGATCAGTTGGTGGCGCAGATGATGGCCGACGACAGCGACGACGCGCCTCGCAGTGCCAAAGCAGCACGGAAGAAGCTGGCGGTGCTGCTAGAACTCAATCGAACCACAGCAGATCCCTTCGTCGGCTGCACGCTGCTGAAGCTCAACTTTGACAAGTTTACCAAGCTTAGGTCCCGGTTGACGGTGCACTCCGTTGGTATGAAAAACACGGCTCGATTCTCAGGGGGCAAGAAGGGGAAAGGCGGCATGGGCGCCATGACGGCTCCGGAGAAGCTGCACTTGATGGGGTCCATCGTTGAGTCGGAGGTGGTGAATTACCTGGTGGAGATCCCGTTCTTGGAGAGAGTCGAGATGACGCGCCTCGTGATGCTCGCCAACATGTGCTCGTACCTGTATGTGAGGCGAGGCGAGTCTGTGTGTGTGGAAGGCGAAATAGGCGATCGATTCTTTGTTTGCATTAAAGGGAGCTTGCAGGCTACTCTACAAGTCTCACTTAACGCAGCTCAGCAAACATTTACCGCCCTGACCCCGGGGATGGAGACGCAGCGCAGAACAACTATCATAGCACTTCAGGAAAACGTTGCTGGAGTTTTCGGTGACAAGAAAATCCAAGCTCTGAAGCGTATGGGCACCGGGTCATACTTTGGAGAGATCTCCCTGGTGTTTAAAATTCCGCGCGTGTGTAGTATCACTGCTCTGGACGATGCGTTGCTGGTGTATGTCGACCGTACTGCCTTCTGCAACTTCCTCAAGGTCGCTCCCGACGCTGCTGTGGTATTACTCGAGCATGTGCGACTCAACTTCCTCGATACGCTCATCAAACAAGGATGTGCTTTTCTGAACGCGATCCCTCCCCTCAAACTGCAGGAACTGAGCTACATGAGCGAGATTGTAGACTACGAATACGACACGATGATAATGCGGCGTGGCGACCAGCATACAGCCTTTTACTTGCTTTTACGCGGCGTTGTGGAGATCGACTACGGTGAGACCAGCACCATGGCGGAGACTGAAAACGAAGATGGTATCGGAGAGAATCAAAATGTTCCTCAGAGTGGACGGGTGTTGGTACGTCCAGGAGGATATTTCGGCCAAGAAGCTCTGCTATTGAATTCAGAATCCTTGGTAAATGTCCGGTGTTTGGATCATTGCTTGGCGCTAAAACTAATGCCGGAGAACTTCCACGAGTTCTTCTCAACTTTACCGGAACTGTACGCCGAGTTTTGCATCAAGTGTCTGCGTGAAAAAGCCCGCCCAGAGCACATAATGCAGCACTACGACGGTCACAAGCTGTGGGCGGCAGACTGTCTCACTCGATTTCGGCATCACGAAGTCGCCCTCTTTGAGTATATTGAGGACTTCAAGTGGGAAGCTGACATTTCAGAGGATCGCATCCACGAGCGAGCACTAGTTATTTATCTCAAGTTTTTGGCGGATACAGCGACAACTCCAGTGAATATTTCGACCGCTGTTCTTGCCGCAGTGGAGGCTGAGTTGTCGTCCGATGGTGTGGGGCGCGACGTGTTTGCTGCAGTCCGAGAGGAGATTCTTAATGGAATGGACGACGAAGCCTTTCTCGTCTTCAAGACCTCGCACATTTTCCAGGAGTTTTTGGCTGTATTGCATTGCCCGCAAGCAGTGTTTGAATCACTCACCCCAGAGCTGGAAGAGTTGCTGAGTATGCGTTCCCCTCCCTCTCTGGCCGTGAGGAGGTTTACAGCGCAACACGGGGCTCACAACGTTGAAAACAATGTCCCGGTCCCCAAACGAGCATTTGGATCAGGGGGTCTTGGAGGTGGTGACCGGTTTCGACGAAATTCTGCAACGGTGTTTGCTGTAGCGAATTCGATGAGCACAGCAGATGACATGTTTGCACCGCTCGGTGCCCACTCTCGGCGAAAAACGAAAGCAGGGGGAGGCGCTTCCAGGAAGCTGTCGACGTCATTTGTATTCTGAATAACCATGTTGTCAATAGCATTTTGCTCGGTTACTACACAATTGGCGCATGACTTACTGTGATCCTGGTTCTAGCCAAGTCAAGATCAAACAAGCGCGCTGGTTTCAAAATATCATGATAATTGATTCGTGCAATTGTTCTGCTGCTGCTGATGCCAATCTCCTCCACATATTTGCCTGTTGCCCCGCTCGGGGCAACTCGAATACCATATCCTCTTTATGTACCCATTCAATAAATTAATGCAGCCATTCGTACTTAGCACAGTGCAACGCGCTCCAATCACCACTTTGTCAAAAACCTGTCAACAATGGACACCAAAATGGAGGTGTTGATGCGGCCTGCGGGCGCCCCTCGAGGCCCGCCGCGCGTCATCGCCAACTCGTCCATGACCATGAGCTTCTCCCTGCCAGCCTCATTCCTCCAGACGCGCGTGGCACAGTCTGTAGCCTCCACAATTGAGACGTCAAAAAGTGTCGAAAATGTGGACAATGCCGATAATGATTCCTGGGAAGAGCGCGACTGGGAGGCGGAAGGCCCGCCGAGAAATGTCAAAAAGGAAGAATTGACATTGGACGCCGACGACTGGGAGCAGGAGACGCCCGAGCTACCAGACGACTTCCCCAGACTCATCGTCAACCTCACGCGCGTGCAGCGCCACCACTTCCCGTCCTCAGAGGAGGAGGAGTTCGACATGATGGAGGTCTTCCACCGTGTCAAAAATACAATTCACGAGCACTACTCCCAACTGGCAGAAGTGCTCTTTGAACAGAGTAAGTGGGTGAAACTAGCTGCTTTTTAGGTGTCCTAGTGATTATTGACCATTATTCTTCATGTTTGACAGGGTCGTGCTTCCACTGCACGTACGGATCTTCGCGTGCCATGATGGACGGACTGCATGCGGCGCACCCGGAGGACTTTTTCGCCATGGTGGACTACCCTACCACAATTGATGACGTTCCGTTGCATGAGTATCTGCACACACTGTCGTCCTCGTCCAAGTGGAAAAGTGTCGACTATTTGAAGGACTGTTTGCGGCGGTGCTCTCGAGATATTAAGTGGAAGAAGGACATTGTTACAGAGCTGGAGGTGCTGGCGGAACAGGAATTTGCGCAGTACGAGGAGCAGCAGCAACAACTTAGTGACGAGATTGACGAGGTACGTGGTTTTTGGTGTTCGACGGTTAAAATCGTGGATTTTTATTGAAATGGTCCTGATGTTTTATTTCTGTGTGTGTGACCAGCTTACTCGTCTGCGCGACTCATTCCGCGAAAAGCTAGAGAAGATGGCGAGCAAAGAGGGCAAAGTGAATGGACAGTATCTGATGCTACGCAAGCTGGAGGATATCGAGAACCGGTTAGTGGCGCTCTTGGATGATTATCTGAAAGACCCGGAGCTGGAGGAAGAGGAATGCTACAGTGCGTTTGGCAACCCAGGTGGAGAAGCAGGCGTGAGCACGGGTATGAATGTTCTGGACATGGTAATCGCCATGGTCTTTGGTCGCTTGCCGCGCGATTTCAGTCAGCAGTTCACGACGGAGGAGCATTTCCAGATGCTATTCGATCACCATATTCACATTTTGCGTCTGTGGAAGAAGGACTTTGGTCGACTGCCCCCTAAGACACGAGTAGCAGCTCCGAAAGCTAATGGTTCAGATGCAGATAGTGTTCATGAGTCACCCGGGGAAGGATGTGATGTTTCGGACGTTTCTGACGAGGATGACATGGAGGTACAAGCTGAAGCCTTTTCCTCGTATTGCCGGGTGGATAGTGGGGACGCTGGAGGCTCAGACGAAGCGACATACGTTGGATTAGACGACGATTGGGAGAGTATCAGTGTCAATGAGCGAACAGACAAAGAAGCCCGTCACGACAACGATTCAGATGGGTATGGTGCCGATTTCGACAGTGACGAAAGCGAGGACGAGGACGAAGCGGCTGCAGCTCAAGCTCCGGTGCAGAAGGTGGAAGAATCAAAGTCTACTGCACCTACCCGACCACGCCGGAGACGCGCCAAGCACACACGGCGCTCGAAGAGATTTCAAAAGTCAATGGTGGAAAGGCCTGGGAGCGTCAACGAGCCTGATGCTGCGCCGTTCCAGCCGTTTGCCTGCACTGGTGCCGTTGGTCTGCTCCGCCTTGCAAAGGAAAACGAAATGTTTTGAATAATCTAGAGCAATTGAAGGGGAGGAGAGTTGTACACTTGAAATTGCGTCCGCTTGGGATCTGCTGGCTAGGGCGCATTGCTATCGATTATTTGGCAAACCACAACGTATACAGCGAGCGTATCCAGACGCTGAGCAGTTGGTGCACAGCCTGCCTGCACTGAAAACGAAGGTTGCCCATGTATTGTCACCAACTGCGTCTATGTCCGCTTTGTGGTCACCATCTAGGCCGATAGTTTGGGTTGACCTGGTGAACCCAAGTCGGAGTTTCATTCAAAACGAAACTCCGTTAGTGCGCTCCGTTCCTCACTTCCCAATTTGCCGCCATGGACTTCGTGGAGACGGAGGGCGCCGTGTATTTTTACGGACTGCGCGACTCGAAGTTCGGCTTTCTGAGCAATTTCCACCCGTGCGAGTTCACGGACGCACAAGGTCGGCGATTCTTCTCCAGTGAGCAGTATTTTATGAAGCGGAAGCAGGAGACGTTCGACCCGCACAACGAAAAGCTGGCTGTCGCTATCCTGCGAGCAAAGTCGCCACCTGTCGCGAAGAAACTGGGACGCCAGGTCAAAAACTACGACGACGAGGTGTGGAGCGAGCACCGGTACGAAGTGATGCTGGAGGCGCTGAAGCTCAAGTTTTCGTTTGATGAAGCACTAGCCGCTAAACTTCTAGCGACACGTGGTAAGAATCTGTACGAGGCCTCGCGTCGTGATGCAATCTGGGGCATTGGTCTCGGCGTGGCCACCATCGCTAAAATGTTTCGAGAGAGCAAGTCGTTCCGAGGTACAGGCGACGTGGACGCTGAGACGCAATCAATGTGCTTTGGCAAGAATATGCTGGGTAATGCGCTGATGGAAACGCGAGCCTGGTTGGAGCCACAAGAGTAATACGCTAGTTAGTAGAAACCCGTGAAATTGAGATGAAGATTTTGCGATGGTCTGAACAGTGAGGTTTGCATAACGTAGGTGTATTCTTTAGCAATACCTGAAACAATTTATGAATGTAACAACAGCGTAGATTGATACAAAAATGTATACCAGCGTTCTCGTTCAGAAGAAGGACTCAGCTTAGTTGCTGGTGTGGAACCTGATGCCTCCGGTGGAAAAGTACTGTTGGAACCACTGGGTGTAGCGGTGGTAGACAGCGATCGCTTTCCCGGTACTAGAAAGGGGGTCAACCTTCAGAATATTCTTTGCCACGTAGCCCGGTGCTCGTCCTGTGACGAACCACAGAGCGAACTGCGTTTCCTCTTTCTGGCTGACCAACTGCTTGTTGCTCAGAACCTTCTGCAACTTCGGAATGAGCTTCTCGGCCGCCGCGGTTCCGGGCATCACTCGCTCTTCCTCGTCGGCCTCCTCCTCGGCGATCGTCGTCTCCGATCGCAAGAACCGCTTGGCTGCACCATCATTTCCTTCAGCGGCGAGTGGAATAACCCAGGCCGGGGTCTCAGGTACGGCCATCTTCGACTGTTCGATCTCCGTAGCGGCATCGGTGGAGGCAAGAAGAGCGGCGACGGCCAGCAGAACAACTTGGTAGCCGCGCATGACAGTCGGAATGGATGTTCTTGAGCACTTGAGTGGGTAGTGGCGAGCAGATTGCAAACTGATTGCCAAGAACTCGACACCAACGCGTAAATGTGAGAGGAGGACAAATCTCTAGATAACGTTTTGCTGGTGATCATTACAGACAGAAGGGAAGAAGGGAGTGGCCGGTTGCTAGCACGCTTGCTTGAAGGAGGTTCGTCTGGCTATCGCAAATGGGAACGCGATCTGTTTCTCAAGCTCTGGTCCTTCTCAGACACGGAGAACTTTCATGCACAACTAGCCGAATTGTACCCTCAGCGCTTTCGGCTTCAAAGGTTTCTTGTGCAAGATTTGCATTCTTATATGTAGTAGTAGTGGGGATGGTCCGGCCGACGTGGGGACAAGGCTTCTTTACGGTACAGCATACATGTTACACTGTAGTTTGGAAGACGCAGATCCCCACGGCGACAATTCCTGTGGTCTGCAGTGCAGGGTTGCTAAAGCGCCGGAGGCAGTGCATGCCAGTGATGAATTATCGCTGATGACACTATCCTATCCCAGGATGAGAGTCCATCTCCCAAGCAAGAAATCGTTGAATACACCGGACAAACGCGCTCTTGCTTGCTGGGTCGTTGTAAGGAATGCCGATTTTCGATAGAGGCCTATATGCTGAATTCGAGTGTAGTGGTCCTATGCTAACTTTTGTCTGCTGCGTAATCAAAGGGTAAATACATGCGAGTTTCCTGCATTCGGTCACTATGGAAGTCCAAGTACATATCTGTATCTCCCGCTCGTCCGGATATCGATCACTTCAAAAGTGAATTTTGCGCTCGGGAAACGTGATCCGCGAGTGTGATGGGAAGACAAGAAACCGGCGCACGAGTAGTCTGCTGCAGCCTAGATTTTACTACTACCGGTAGTAGTATTATTTGTACCCGGTATGCCTGGATGAGCTTCTTATAGTTTCCGTGCGATCTGCCATAAATTGAGGAGAAAAGTTTCGAGCAGCATTCGTGCGTGGGACTCTTTGCACGATAGTGTACTAAATAAAGATTGCGTCCGCATGAATCGTTCTCGTTGCTTCTATCACGATTCCTCTCCCAGTGAACCGCAGCCTGTGGTTTTGCACCATCCTTCGTGGCAAAATGTAATGCCAAAACTTTTCTGTTTGGGATAGCCGAGAGGAAATTAGTGCAGGACGGCAGGACTTGATCACAGGGTCAAGCTTTAATAAAGTCCTGCTAACGCACTTGGCCAGGTGACGCCAATCTTGGACGATGATCACAGTCGTAGCTTTCCGATCTCGAAGTAGATCCTGACTCGGAGGGATGCTCCGCAGCTGTGAACTGGGCAGCAGTGCAAGGAACGAAGACCCCAGCTCTCTAGCCAAATGATCGGCAAAGTCTTCACTGCCGCAATAGATGCACCTACATGCAAGCCAAGCGCAAGTAACACATTCTGTGCGCTGCCAGATCGAATTCTAAGCTGTATTATCTACGCACAGAGTTCCGCTACCTCACATCATGGACAGGATGCGTACCGAGAAGTTATCTCTTGGTTGGCCAGAGTCTGGGCTGGGATCCTCCTCCTCTGCCGAGCACATGCATATTTTCTAGTCAATGTAGTATTCCCTAGCTACATGTATAGCACTCCAAACCGTCACGGCACGATGATGCTTCGCTCATAACCCACCTACTAATTGCCATGCACTTTCCTGACTCGTCTCGCAAGATGTTCGCCATGCGATTCACCAGGAAAACGCTTGAACCTTTAGTCCGTAACCAGCAGCTCACCTTTTTGACAAATATACGTCGAGGGGGCCCATTCTTGACCAAACCTAGTGCCAACTTGACACTGCCTAGTAGTTTGCTGGCAGACCACCAGTGAAAGATTTGTGCAGCTTTCAATCCTTAGAGCCCCCCCTTCCAATTAGAAGTTGTCCAGCAGACGCGCACGAAATACGCTGTATTTCTCAATCGTAGTTTGTACAGCAAGGTTTACGCGCAGACGCGGAGACTGAGGGTGCAACAACAAAAAAGTATATCGCCACCATCACTACCGTTCGATTTTGAATCTTGCGGTTTAGTCGGCGGCTCCTATGCTCCAAGCCTAGCTCGGCTGTCTATGGTCCATAGACTATAGATCATATGTCACTAGGTCATAAGCCTGCGGTAGGCGCTCATATAGAGCGTCACTTAGTTGGAAAAACATAATATATTACTGTATTGTCCCACTTAAATTACGTGGTGCACATAGATTATCGAATATGAGCCAATCCCGATCAAGTTCTCCATACCAAAAGCGAGGATCGCGAAGTGAGCAGGATGTCGGGCTGGGTGAGCGCGTGGCTGCAGGGCAAGAGCGAGGGTGACGAGGAGAGCAAAGCGGAGGGCGGCGGCTTCCAAGCGGGGGGCAACACGCTCTCAGACGGAGCGGCGCCAGCGTCGGCCGACGAAATTCGGCGCAAGCGGCTTCAGAAGCTGCAGGAAGCGCAACTCCAGGCTCAAGAATCAATTCCAGCCAATCAGAGCGCTGGAAACGATAATGGTGACGTCGTTATGACCAATCAGGAAGTGTCGTCTCCCCAAGCAGACAAGAAGCAGCGTGTCGATCTCCCTGCTGTTACAGGTAAAGAGTCCAAAAAGCCCAAAAAGCAGGGCACGCAGCCCCAAGTTTACGTCAACGACATG
The DNA here is from genome assembly GCF_020800215.1 of Phytophthora ramorum. Taxonomy (NCBI): domain Eukaryota; phylum Oomycota; class Peronosporomycetes; order Peronosporales; family Peronosporaceae; genus Phytophthora; species Phytophthora ramorum. The sequence goes on along the minus strand of NW_027150648.1, from coordinate 3,911,996 downwards.
CTGCAGCGCGTGCTGCACGTGACGCTGAATCGCGCCACTAACAGTAGCGAATTGCTGTTTTTACCGCAGTTTGCTGCCTCGGACGAGGGTGAAACTCAGCTTTTAACGCCTTCTAACGTCAGTGAAGTGCTCTACTCGCGGGTCATTATGAATCCCGCAGATCTGCCGGGAGGTGCACAGCATCCTTTGGCTGCGGTGGCCTATCTGGAGCAGGTTTTCTATCGATGCAGAGACGAGATGCAGAAGCTACAGTCCTCGTTTCTGAGGCTGCCGGAGGACAAGAAACAGGAGGTGCACGAGTGTTTGGTCAGCATTCGGGACATGTGCGTCAACTATAGTGCCACGGCACTGACGGATCCAGAGATCTTCCCTTTCGAAGCGGGGACGATCAACAGTGACGCACTGGAGAAAATTGTGCGGCTGCAGGGTAATCCACAGACACCAGAGTTTGTGGATGGCGTGGTGGTCGGACTCGAGGCAAGTGGTGCGACGCTCGAGGCGTTTGCACCGATTTTCCAGAAATTGTTGGCGGAGTTGTTCCTAATCAACCCGCCGTCGCTCATGTCCAACTTCTACAACAACATGTACGTGCTGACGGTACTGTGTCGCAACAAGGCGCTGGCGACGGCGTTCACGCAGATTCCTGGGTTTTTGTTAACCCCGGGCCCGCCCATGACGGGTCGTCGTCTGCAGGATGCCACTGCGCTAGGCTTGTTGCTGCGCTTTAGCTGTGGCCAGGACCCGGCGATCACGCAAATGTTCACGAACATCACGAAGCGCACTAAGAATGACGTGGATAGCTCTATCCTGACGATTCGAAACAAGCTGGACAGTGTGCAGACCACAGTCTCCGATATTGTGACCTTGTTGCTGAAGGCCGGTGGCCCAGCTCGCGAACAGGTACTAGCATGGCTGGACCAAGCGATGCAAGTTAACGCCGAACGCGCAAAGGAGAACCCAGATGCGACCATCACAGCCACAAACGGTATGTTTGTTAATCTGACGATGGTACTGCTTCGGTTGTGTGGCCCATTCCTGGCTGCGAAGTCGAAAAAGGCCCAATTGGTTAAAACGGAATATTTGGCTACGCAAAACCCTCTGTTCCCTTTTGACGAGACAAGGCTGGTCGGCACTAGCTCGGATAGTGCACCCTTGCAGCAAGATGATCGCTCGTCTGCGAATACGTCAGACTTCAACTTCATCACGCGCTGCTACTTTATCACAGCTCGGGCGATGCACCTCGGACCCGTTGGAATTATGGGCCAGTACATGCGCCAGCTTCGCCAGCTGTCCTACTTCCAGAGTCGCATGAATGCCCCGAACGCAGACCCTCGCCTCCGAGCACACTTCGACCAAATGGCTGCGGCAAAGATAATCATGGATGCCGAGTTACTGCACCCGGATTTCTTGCACGAGACGATCCGCTTCTCGCTTCTTACTTGCGCAGTTGTAAACTCTGCATGCACCGGAGCTGATGTATATGACGAGAACTGGTCGTTTGAGCTGCCTCTACCGGCACCTGACACAAAGCAACCCACCGTCCTCAAGTTCATTCCAGAGCATTTAGTGGATGACTTGTGCACGACACTCAAATTTATCGCACGATTGCAACCGAAGGCGCTGAATGCGTTCGAACTCGACGAACTCCTGAAAATGATCATCATCTTCCTATCCAGCCCGGGTTACGTGCATAGCCCTCACTTACGTGCCAAAATGAGCGAAGTACTGTTCCATATCTTCTTGCCTTCAGAGGAGTCAGAGGAACGCGAGACTGCTGGGACTGCCTTCGGTGTTGAACTGCTGATGACGAACCAGTTGGCGCAGCGGCATCTTGCGCCATGTTTACTGGGGCTTTATGGAGATGTCGAGCACACGGGGTTCTATGAGAAGCTTGAACACCGCTACAACATTGCCTGTCTGCTCAAGTATTTGTGGAAACTGGACGGCCACAAGCCTGCATTCCTTCGCATCGCCGAGGACCGAGAAAACTTCGTGAAGTTTGCTCACGGACTGATGAACCACATCAACGGACTGGTAACCGACGCACTCATTGCACTACCGGAAATTAAGCTGCTGCAGGAAGAAATGCAAGACGTCGCGCGCTGGATGGCTCTCGATGAAACTGTGCGCGAGCAAAAGCAGAGTCTGTTGTCTGATAAGGAGCGCACAGTCACGTCCAGTCTGCAGTTGGCCAACGAGACTATCCACATGATGTCTTACCTGACGTCTGAGATCCAGGAGCCTTTCGTGAAGATGCCGGAACTGGAGGATCGCCTCGTAAGCATGCTGAACAGCGTGCTCGTGAAACTCGCCGGCCCGCGTGGGTTGGAGCTCAAGGTGAACAACCCCGAGCAGTACAAGTTCCGTCCCAAGGTGATGCTGAAGGAGATCGTGCAGACTCTGCTGCACTTCGCCCACTACCCGAGCTTCCAGGAGGCGGTGGCCACAAATGGCTTTTATGACGGTCAGGTGTTCCGTAAATGTGCCCAGATTGTAGCCCGCACTCAGCTCCTGGAACCGACCGACGTCCTCAAGTTCGAGGCATTTGTCGTCGACGTCGTAAAGGCCGCGGAGGGCGCTGCCAACCTCGAGGAGACTCTGGGCGATATCCCAGACGAGTTCTTGGACCCCTTGGTGTGCACCTTGATGAAAGACCCCGTCCTGCTTCCCAGTGGCTACTCAATGGATCGGTCGTGCATTACGCAGCATTTGCTGAACGACCAGAGCGACCCATTCACGCGCGTGCCGCTGACCATGGATCAATTGCAACCGAACACGGACCTCAAGGCGAAGATCGAGCAGTGGATTCAAGGACAACAGCAAAAGCATAAGGAGGCCGCAAAGTAGAGCAGATGGTACTGGTCTAGTAAAGACCGAACATTATTACTACTTTAGTACTATTGTAGTAAATAAGTTCTATTTCGACTTTTCGCTAAATTCTAAAAATCACCCGGGCAATGCTGGCCCGACGAGGAGCGCCTGCACTGCATGGGGGCGGTGTGCGGCGCTGCTTGTCGGTTGTTGGGTGTTCAAAGCTGGTCGAGCAGAGCGAGGGAAACGAGGCAGATCCCTGGTCGTCTCGTCTTCATACGACAAAATCCCAGCGAGATATGGAGATGTTGGGCGAACGGTTGGCTCGAGGGCGGCAGCGGGGAGACGTCGTGTTCCTGCGCGGGTGAGAGGCGCTAAGCTGCCGCTGCAATGAGGAATGACGCTGACTGGGGCTGATTCTGTGGTTTGGGTGCAGAGATTTGGGCTGTGGGAAGACTTGTCTGGCCAGGGGATTCGTCCGCGCGCACACGAAGCTGGAGGAGCTGGCGGTGACGTCACCGACATATTTGCTCGTGAACACGTACGACGAGGCGACCGATCTTCCGGTGGTGTACCACGTGGACCTGTACCGGTTAGATGCGGTTACGGGGCAGGATGCAACTGCTCTGGGCCTAGCAGAAGCGTTCGAGAAAGGTGGGGACAGGAGGAAGAGGGAGCGGGAGAATGGGGACTCATCACTGGTTGCATTGTGGTAGGGATCACGCTGGTGGAGTGGCCCGAGCGCTTTGATGAAGAGAGCATGCCGACAGAGAGACTGGACGTTGAGATTTCGTACGATGAAAACGATGCTGAGATTCGACACGTCGAGTTCAAGCCCTTTGGCGAGCGATGGACGAAGCAGTTTCCTCCACGCAAGTAAATACGAGGGGTTTTGCACACATGCAACATTTAAACCACCATGGTGAATGGAGTGCGGACGCTGCTGTAGTCTTTGAATTTGACTATTTTCTCTTTTGTCCCGAAGGCTTCTATCCTGTTGTAGCTGTCACGGTACTGGAAGATAGAGAAGTTCCGTGACTCATGGACAAAAGCAGCCGTCGAATTTCATCAGCACTCGCAGTCGGCGTGGAGCGGAAGCTCTCCTTTTGCTGAGCCAGGAAACACCTGAAATCATGGCGCGAAATGACACCGGAGCGCGTAGAGCACGTCGAAGAGGCGACCGTTGCGTACGATATTTCACTTCGGCAGTCGTCATTATCCCCGTCATCGTGGTCATCTCCCACGATTACGACTGACGGCGCTTCTTGCAGGAAGCGCAGTTCCTGCTCGACGCGACTGAGCCGCTGCCTCTGAAGGCGCTCTGTTTTCGTCTGCTGGATGACGTTGCTCTTCGCTGATTGACTGCTATCACCAGGAGTGAGGAAGGCATCATCGGTAAGATTATCTTGCTCGTCAATGGCAAACAACGGGTACGAGCAACTTTTGGATGCAATGAGCTCGTCAATGGCTTCCTTTTCGGAATCCGCCATTGTGAACTCGTTGCATTCCTGGAAAACAGCACCTGTTTCTGCGTTGTTGCTTTCTCCAGCAGTAGAATCTTCACTGGTTTTGCTACCAGCAGGAGGAATGACCTCATCGGAAAGCAGTTTCTCCAGTCGATCCTCCTCGTCTTTGGTCATGTTCGCTTTCATTCCGTTGGCTACCACTTGTTTGTTTCGCTCAACGAAGTTGTTGCTCCTCTTAGCGCAATTTGCTATGGTCCATTCCTGGGTAACATCGCTGGAGCTCGATTGACTACTGCTCGCGCTGCTTCGGCTGGTATTATTTCCACTCGAAGCGATTGCTATGGACTTTGCTTGGGTCACAAACGTTCGACTTGCAGAGCTGGCAGTGCTAGTTCTACTGTTGATATCTTGCGTCGTGGTCGGCAGAGAGGGGGTCTTCGCCCGCTTTTGCTTCCTCGGGACAATGCTAGAGTACAAGTTTTTCCCAAGTTTCTCTTCCAGGATTGTGTCTAACTGACGAATGTGGGCCATCTTGAGCGCGATTTTTGCTGCCAAGCCACCGTTGCCATCGGGATCGTCGTCTCCATCCTCGAGAATACCCTGCAATTATTATAAGCAAATCATCAGCTCCCGAATAAATGACTCACACCTGCAAGAACTTACAAACGCTTGCTGCTTGGACAATCCGGATTCTATGAGCACACGCGACCAACTCTGGCGAGTAGCTTTTCCGTCCTGAGCCTTTTCGTTTTCCTCTCGAACATCCTTTTGCGTCATAAGTGACACAATTTGTCGATAGTTCCGAGGGAATTGAACAAGATGTTCTCCATCTTCGTCCCTGCGCGAACCGAGTGAGTCCACGTACGTCTCGAGCTCTTCTCGAATACGCTGGCGGTTGGCCTCGTCATCGAGCAACCGTGCACGATCGGCAAGCAATTCTCTGTATTCCCCATCTTCGTCTATGTCGTCGTTGGCAGAGTTCTGTAGGCCGTGATTTTCATCTTGGTTCCGCAAATTCTCTGCTACAAGATTGTCACCACGGATATCCGCCAAAATGGGCCCATGAACGTCATCTATGGAGCGATTTTCTTCAGGTGGTTGGTCTTGTCCTTCTTCATCTCCTTCTGACTCGAGTGAGACAGTAGTGGTGTTTGGAACGGAAGTGCCCCCTCTCGCGTCGTTACTGTCACTGCCATTAAGTAGCTCTAACGAGGGACTTGAGGTATCTGAAGGTGCCAGTGTTGACTGGAAATGAAAAATCGTTGTAGCTGGGATACTAGAAGGTACCGCTTTTTCGAGCGAAGCAAGCCGCGGTGTGGATTGCTCGTCGTTCACATCGAAAGCGACAACGTTCGCCTCTCTAACTGGAGCGAATTGCTTGATGGAGCTCACAGAGCGCAGCTGTGGAGGTGAGTTGGGCAACTGTATCAAGATCGAAGGAGATTGCACTATCAATTGTTGTGAGCTGTGCCAGTCTCGTTCTACGTTCTGACCAGGCGTTGGAAGAAGCCGCTGGATGCGCGGTTTCTGTTAAAAAATAATACGACAGAGCTGTAAGAATTGCTGTTGAATACACCTTTAGCGTGGAAAGAAGCAAGCTTACTGGTGTGGTATTCGGGCGACGTGGATTGCTGAGGTCGCTGTACTGACTTCCGTCTCGATGGTCGCCTGTGCTAAACTGAAGCGAGCGACTAACCCTCGACGGTCGACATTGCGAGTGTGAGGCGGGGCGCCTTCCTTCGGATCGAGGCCGCTGCATATTCACTGTTGTATCAGGAAGACTGAAGCGAAGTGCCGGTATTCCTGGTGCTGTCGCGGAGTTTCACGATTATCCACAAATACCGCGAGACTGTTTGATTTTCGCAAGCTCTTCGTTCACGTAGACATAAGCCGAGTGTTTCTAGTTTACTACAAGCCACGGCAATACGAAGAACTGCTTTTGAATTATGGCATTAAACCTTTCGGCTACGTATCGATTTGAAAGCATTGCCTTTCATCGTACTTAATCGAATCGCTCGTACTTAGCCCGTCATTAGTTTGAAGTGCCATTCTCGCCCCACAAAATTTATATAATCTATCGGCCATGGGCGAGCGGCTGCACTCGACGGTGCGACTCAACCAGTTCACGCTGCAGTTCGAGGACGCGGCGCTGGAGCGCGCCTACCAGGCCACGCTGCACCTTCGCAAGAAGGCTCTGTGGCTGCGCTCGCTGCTGCCGGCGGCCGCGTCTCAGCTGCTCTTCGCGCTGGCCGACGGGCTGGATCACCCAGTGGATAACCTGCTCGTGACGCTGCCGGCCAGGGTTTTTCTGGCGGTGGGTTTTAAATGTTATTTTTTACTAAAGAAAATATAAAATGTACGAGGCCATAATGAATGTTTTTGTGATTATATTGGTTTAGATGATGCAAATGGCCATGTTCCTGCTGGTACAATGGGACCTGGTGCGCGCGGAAGAGCAGACGATGCTGCTGGTGGCGGTGGCTAGTGGGATCCCCACGCTGCTGCTGCATGCGCTGCAGAAAACAAGTCTCTGCCAATGGGTACATCTTTTTGTTGTATTTTTTGGACGTTTTAGAGAGCAGATCTTGATGGTTGCTATTCGTTTGTAGGACGCGCTGTTTGTGACTTTTGGACTGTCGTTCTACACTATCCCCAAGATCACACCGCTGGGCTACGTGTCGTCGTTTTACGGCAGTTGGGCCACTGCGGTGGTGTATTCGGCGCTCACTTTTGTGGTTCGACCGCCCACAAGAACAGCGGAGAGCGTGCTAGGGGTCTCGTTCTTGGTGCCCATGGTCTGGGTCTTCAACACTATCGCCTACTACTCAGAGTATAACGCACGAGAGCGGTTTGCTCTTCGACGAAGATTGCGGCGTGAAAGCATCACGTTGGCAGTGTCGTGCACCTCTGCGGGAGGTGAGCCTTTGTTGCAAGGCGGAGAAGAGGATGGCTGGCTGCTGCTGCAGACATTATCTCTGCGCGGTCTGATGGCCGCAAACACGAATAGCACGGCGTCTTTCGTCGTTGCTGTGATACTTTGGGGGGCTTTTACGCTGGGTGGCTGGGCGTCACTTCCTGACGCATTAAAGTTCGTGGACGAAGCCACAGGGTGGGCTTGGTTCAGTCATTGTGCAGGAGTGACTGTGTTCCTTTTGGTTATGACGAGGAGACTTCGATGGCTGCTGGTGGTGCCGGTGGTCGGTGCGTTTCTTCTGTGGGTGATGTCGCTAGCTATGCCGGCATCGTGGATTATTTTCTCGGCTCATAGTATGGGGTACGGTCTTCTGCTGGCTTCCGTCGTGATTGCGATGGGTGTTTTTGGCTGGTTTGTATGCGCATGGAGAGAGCTCGTGTCCTTCTTGACGCGGTCGTGTTTCCTGTATCCTCAGCTTCAGACTGGTATGGAAAGGGAGTATCCGCTGCTGGTGCGGATCGTATCCGAGTACACGGCAGGCTTTGACCCCGAAATCTTGTCTGCACGCGTGCGGACGGAGACGGCGATCGAGTCGATAGTGGCACAGGATGCAAGTGCAAGTACCTCACCCCAACAGGAGGAGGTGACGGATAATCCGTCGTCGAAACCGTCTCCCGCTGCTAAGCAACCGAAAGGAAAACCCAAGAACGCATCACCAAACAAGAGTATTGAGAAGGCTGAAGCTTCCGCGTCTGTCCCACGTAAAGTGTCAGATGTTGTCCCTAGCGATGTCACTGACGCAAACGTGAAGGCGAGTATTGTGACTACGAAAGAGTGCGAGGTGTCCGATGCTATCGCGATCTCAGATCGAAGGATGGTGTCTGTCTTGCCGTCATTCAAGCCTGGAAAGTGTTTCTTCTGCTCCAAGAATGACGCAGAGCATTTTGTTCCAGCCTGCGGCATGTGGGGCAAGTGGACTCACTGGCGAATGAACCAGCAACACAACTTGAATAACGCGTCCATTGTTTCCTCATCGCCAGGAGCATCGAAGGGCTCCGTTGCTGTATCAATGTGCACTTCGTACTACGATCTTCAGAATGACAAGTCTCAACTCGAGGAGCAGCTTCAAGCTGTGAAAAGCGACAACTTAGGTCTCGCCAAGACTCTTGCCGCTTCCGAAGAACGTGAACAGAAACTTGTGCTTGAGACCATTCGTCTTCAAGCAGATATCCATGTTCTGGAGGAAAAGCAAGCTGCGGAATTGCGACGTCAGGAGACGCAGCTTCAAACAAAGATGGAGGCTGTTCAGAAGGAGGCGAATCGAGCGGCACACGATCGTAAACGTGAAACGAAGAAGTCGGAAGTTGCTCACTCTTCAGCTCTCCAGAGACGAGTTGATACCAGCGAACGACTGGCTAATGATGCGAATGCCCGTGCACAGCGTGCCGAAGAAGACTCGACGGCATTGCGCGAAAGCCTTCTTCAAATGGAGAAAGAAATGGATGAATGGAAAGGAAAAGTGAAGGAATTGAGAAGCCAGCTAGCGAGCATTGAGCTCCGGCAGCAGCCAAGCCATTCTCAGAGCAGAATGTCTCCGCTTTTTGAGCCTTCCTCGCTGGAATTTTCGTTCTCTAGTGGTGGGTCGTCGCTCGATTCCTCACCCGTGGGGGTTCTTCAGACGTTGCAGCCGTCTGGACGGCTGCCATATGCGCAGTCGTTGGAGATCGAAGGCCTGCGAGAGTCCAGCAGACACTCTGAAAACGACGTGGATTATTCGAAGCGCTGGAGGCTTCTACAGACTACAAAGCTCAGCAAACCCAACGACTCCCCATGAGTCTGGGTGGATGAGTTTGGCGCCTTCGTGAATTGATTTATTGCGATGCGGTCTCACTACCAATACACGCCATGAAATGACCTACATTAATGAATGTTGCCAACTTGATTGCGCTACTCGGCGAAGATCGACAGGGCCTTTGTCCGCACAGCGTTTCACTTTTCTCATGTCCGCGACTTCAGTTCCTAGGCTCGGAGAGGGACTTCGACAGCGTCTTCAAAATCGGCTTCCCTCCCCTGAGATCGCCTTCAGTTTCGAGAACTGGAACGTTATTTTATTCAGGAGAGCGTCGAGCTTGTCGACCCCGTCATCGCTCTCTCTTCATCACCCTCTGGCGACTCACTTGGTTTGTTGCTGCTTTTGAGGTAGCGGCGCGTGATGTCTCCACCACTGGAAAGTTGTTCACGATTCGAGTTCTGCTCCAGGTTTGCGCTGCTGTTGGAGCATACGACGGCGACCAGCAGAATTGAGAAGACACTTTTGAGCGTGTCTGGTTGCCGTTCTGCGCGTTAGCAGCACCATCGCGAAATGAGCAAGCGAGTCCGTCCCAGCACATTTGCTCGGACTGTACAGGCCGCGGAGGAAGGTCTAGCACATGGGATCTGCAGATAAGGGGCACCTATAGGTCTCTGCTGGAAGACAGGTAGACCTCCCAGTCCATGAGAGTTCTTCTCGTAACCGCAGGTGGCGAAGCAGAGCCATGCTCGGTATCTACGATTCCGCAGTCTGTTGACATGGACAATCACGGCTGTCACGGCTACTGTGCTTCAGCCGACTTACACTTTACGGTGACAAGACATGAAATACATTGAGTGGGTGGGCACCGCCATGCACGTATGGTCAATGACCTCAAAAAGCCTCAACCTTCATCTCACCTCAGAAGTAGCCGAGAGGTGGCGCTTCCACGCTGCCGTTGCTGTCGAGCTCACGGTAGTACTGCTTCAGGAGGTCCGAGTAGCAGCGCAGTGAATGTGCGGTGTACACCTGGAGGTTGTGAGGATATCTTACGGAGCTGGCAAGTCTGCGGAGCTCGTCAAGCGCTGCCAGCTCGTCTGCGGGGAGGTACCGCAAGTAGTACGGTGGTTCGCGGCGAAGCTCTTGATCCAGCAGCTCGACTTCGTGACAAGGTTTGCCACCGGGAAGTCCCTCGTTCACGCTTGTGGTCGCCGCTGCATTTGAATCTTCTGTTGTGTGGCGACTCAACTTTCGGAAGGCCACTGCGCGACTGCGAGCCGCGACTTGATCATTTTGGAACCTGCGGTTGCCGTCGCGGGCGTGGCGGCGCTCTTGAGCAATGACCACAGCTAGGCAGGCGTCAAACGCACGCCAAAGCGCTTGCTCTGTCCGAAGGACATTAAGATCGGCCGCTGTCATGCTGGGATTGCATGGATGCTGACTGCCGCTGTGGTGGTTTTTGTGTCTACCATGGTGACTGCGGCCGTCCTCTTCTTCATCCGAGTCGTCATCGTGGCTTCGACTGAGTTCGAGAGTCGAGATGGCGCATCGACCGACAAGTAGGTGGTCCATGGCCGAGTCCAGGACGAAGCGGTTTGCTCGTACGACTCGGTACACAAGCAAGTGGTGGTACTTGATGCGCACATCGGCGTTCCAGTGGAGGAACAGGATCATGTGCCGCTGGACGAGCGCCTTCAGAATACTCTGCCTCAAGTCGCCTTCAAAGTAGTCCATGCGATTGTACAAGAACAGCAAGGTGCTGGCGAGAATCTCGCAGTTTTCACTCGAGAGCATGAAGCGCATGCCGATGGCGAACGTTTGGCCTCTGAAGCCAGGCGGCAAGCGATACACCATCATGCCGCTGCCACGCCGTCGATCAGCACCTCCAATCTGGGTCAGCATCGCGGTGGCACTGAACCATTCCTCGAAACGGGTTAAGCACACTTCGACGCTGCGGGCGTGAAGGACGTTGGTGCATTCGTACATGGCCAGCACGCAGGTCTCCAGCAGTTGGTTGTTGCGCAAGATCTGGACCACGTTGTCCAGAACGGTTCGAATCGCGCGAATGGAGTCCAACTCGAACGGAAGGCGCTCCTCTTCCTGGCTTCCCGGCTCAATTTCGATGGACGAGGATGGCAGAGGACCAGAAGTGTCGCGCACGTAGAGCCACTTTGCCCAGCAGGCCTCTTTCAACAGCAGCAGCGACACACGAATGAGCAGCGTGTATCCTGGCAGGCAGGTCCAGACCACGTCGCTCCCCAGAGCCGTGTTCGCCGCATGAAGGCACACAAAGCCCATGAATTTGGAGAAAAATTCCCCGTCGTGACTCAGTTTCTGCAACCAGCCATCGCGAGCCGATTCATTCATCCGGAAGATGTCCGTGTCAGGGTATGGCCCCAGGTATGGCGAAAACCGCGACCATTTGAACAGCGTTGGGTTCTGTGTCACGAACTCCTCCTCATCGCTGCGAAGGGCGGAAGCAGAGACGATGCCCGCTGCGGTAGCGGAAAAGTGCTGGGTATGGTACCGACTGGAAACTTTTGCCGTGCAGGTTCCGTCACCGTTTGTCTCCTCGCTCAGCCCGTAGCCACCATAGTCCGCCCACCGCAGGAGGGATCCAGCAAATGTGTTGCCGTTCCAAGGCCTCGAAGACGACGGACGCCGTTGAGACGGAGTATCCGATGCTGGTGCACCAGGGCTGTCTTCCGACAAGTCCTCCACGCGGGAGTCGTGGGCTTGCAGGTTAATCCACTGCTTTTCGCGGTAACCTCCGAAAACTTGCTCCAGCATCACGTTCTGTAGCACTGGTACGCGGAAGTAGCACACTGCAAACACGCGCGCGTAGAACCTCGTTTCCACCAGTGAAATGTACGGCCGCTTTTTAAGCTTCGCAGCCTCTAGGTTCTCCACGGCGTACTTGAATGTGGCGATCAACAAGCAGCGGTACAGATACAGGTCTCGCTCGCCGTCTGCTCCGTCCTCACCATTGCCGAGATTCTGGTTCGCATATGCGTTTACGTTCTCGGAGTTTGCCGTCGCACTCGATCCGCTGTTGTCCCGCTCATCGTCGCCGAAATCCATCCCATTCATCGACGCAGTAGGCGAATTGGCGAGCCACCCCATTCCTGCGTTATTGGCCGTGTGTCCAGGGGCTTTTGGAGTCTTGGCTCGGGTAGGCACGGCATCTTCCGTGTCTGAGGCATTGGTTGGCAGGTGAAACTCCACGCGCTCCATGATGATCCCGATGAGCTGAAAGTACAAGTTGCGCGTCCCCGTTGACAACATCGCTTTCTCGTCATTGAGCTGGGCGACGAGGAATTTCCAGCACAGAAGAAGTCCTCGTCGACACTGCCGGAACAACTTGCGGCGTTGGTTCCAGCTGTACGATGCTGCAGCAGGGCAAAGTACACAACTCAGTCAGTGATCTTCTCAAAAGCAAGTGCACGCCCGAGCGAGTCGCTTACCACTACCACCAGAATCCCTGCCCGAGTAAAACTGTCGGACTTGCTGCTGGTTCTCGCGCCCAGCCATTTGCTGCAGCAGTGCCAGAAGATCCTCCATACTCTTCGCTCCAGTGCTGGCAGTATGTTTTGTCGGTGGGTTCGTCGTCGCAGTGGTGCACGTGGTGCATTCTGCAACGAGCTTGGGGATCTTCGTGAGAAGCGCAGCCCAGTCGATATCGCCGCCCTTCGTGAATACTTCCACTGCTGGGGCCGCTGTGTTTGTTGTCGTAGCTCCTGTCAGAGATCCAGAGGTCTCGAGACGCGACTCCAGCTCGGCAGTAGTCAAATTCCGAGAGGTAGACGCGTGGAAGGCAACGGATGAGGAGGAGCCGTAGGGACCGCTTACGAATACAGCGCCATTCACCGATGGTAACGTGGTGACAGACGCATTTGCCGAGCCTGATGAAGAGCTCGAGTGTTTACCACCCAGAGACTTGAAAAACCGTTTGAACTTGTTCACCATGACTGAGGCCGATACCAACTCTCGACGCAGAGAGCTCTTGCTGCTTCAAGGCTAATCGGGAACTGTCGCTGGCTAGCGAGTGCCACATGAAACGCGGTCACAAGTGTTTCTATTATTCTCGCGAGCCCGGCACACAAACGCACAAGTTTTGGGTTCTTCTGCGATTTTCCTTCTACACACTGTACATATGACGACTATGGAGACTAGTTTCATGCAAATACTTCTCTGAACCGTACACTGCAGGCGTTACAGGTTCATGCTCGAAAAAGCAAGCAAGTCGGGTGCTGGATGGTTCTTGCTGCGTTGGACTACTGGCACACACGTTTGCTATTGGTAGTGTGGAGCTTTGTGAGCGCGTCGAGTTTCTCCAATGAGCAGCAGCAGCCCCGACCAGAATGGTGCGCGTAATTGCATAGGCAGAGGCCCTGGCCAAGAACATTTGGTGCGAAGTCCTGCTGACCAGCAGCCAGACATATTCAGAGTGTGACTGTCGACGAGCGTGTGTTTTTTTCACCGACTGATGCGTGAGTTTGCGAACCTTGCGACGGTTTGCGATAAGTACTTTCGACGCTCTGTTTGCCGAGCACTTCTTCTACTGAGCTAGCAAGTTCCGAGAGCTGCAGCCAAAATCGTACACTTTCACTTTTGTTGGATCCATCGCCGCATCTTTCAGCCACGCCTGAGCAGGAGCTTGCCCTTCGCTTGGCCCAGCTCCTCCAATCGGCTCCAGATCTTGGCCTCCGCGTCGTCGTGCACGGCACACGTGTTGGGCAGCACCCCATCGACGGCGACAGCCGGCGCGTTGCCCGCCGTCCAGCAGGATACTTCACGGGTTTAGATGGATTTTGAAATTGGTAAACTAGAAAGTATGAGGAATTTGAGGAACAACATGCACTCCTGGCGCCGCTGCTGCCTCGATGCTACATGTATCCGGCTGCTTTACTCCGTAGCCGCCAGAGTTGAGAGAAAACGCTCTAGCGCATTGCTAGTCTCACTAAAATGTATTGACGTTATCTAAACTCATCGCGTAAAGTGCAAACTTGTCTTCAGGGTGCCGTCTTGTCGCCACTTGTGGTCTTCTACCACCTGGCTGCCAGCTTCAGCCGAAAATCACTGATAAGCTCGAGTCTAGCGCGGCTAGTTCCTCCAATGCGGTCTGCAGTCGCTCTGGAGATAGCGTGCACGGGCTCGCTGTCGCTGCTGTTAGAACTGCGTCCACCTGAAGTAGCAGGCGATGAGGCTGGCCGGCCCGATCGCGGAGAAACCTCCGGCCACGACGATTGCTGTAGCTGCACCATCACCCAAGCCTCTGCCAGGAATTTGTTCTGGGTGTGCAGGTTCAACTCGCAGAGCGCCAGTTGCTTCTCCATCTCCTGCTTCTCTTGGACCACGGTCAGCAGCCTCTGCTCGAAGCTGTTCCTGTCGACCACAGCCACTGCCGCCCTGTTCATCAGCTTCGTGTAGAGCTTCCTGCTCTTGCGTTGCTGCGCGGCGTCGGCCTGTCTCTCGATCCTGCGCTGCTGCTCGAGCTCCGCGTTCTTCTGCTCGAGCTCGGCCGCGTGCTGCTCCAGCCCCGAGTACTCGTTCTGCGTGTGCGCCTCGCGGTGCGCCATGGTCGTCGTCAGAAATGCCGGTTGCTGTTCGCTGCGGACCCACGCGCCTTCTGGTAAGAGTGATGGTCACCCTTCAACTGGATCCTCACTCACTCACAGTGGAAAGCCAACGAGGCCAAATGCAGCATACACGTCAAGACCGCGATGGCGGCGGCAGTAACTACCGCGTACCGTTACCGCCCACTGATGCCGACAGCGTCAGCGTTGAAGAAGACTTGTACGTTCGCCTCGAGCTCGCGATACGAGCAGAGCAACTGAGTGCCCGTCAAGGTCACGAGAGGGACATGGAGGTGGAGTACCTGAGAGATGTCGCCAAGGCACGAAACACCCAGCTTCTGGAGGCAGAAGCCGCTCAGGTGCGAAACACGGAGACGAACCTGCAAGATTCTGAGCAGACGGTGGACACCAAGAGAGTGGAAATGGTGGAGCTTTGGCAGATAGACCAGTGTGCAGCGCATTTGTCCTCATTGCAGTCTCAAGTGGAGGCAATGAAGGCTGACAAGAAGAAGATGGAGAGCGCGGCGGCAGCTTTGGAGAGCGACTACCAGGCGGACATCCAGGAGTCATCGGCAGCGACCAAGGAGCTGTTGAGACGTGACGCAGAGATCGACGCATTGAAAATCAAGCGAGACATGATCAAGGAGGAGGCGACTGCGTGGAAGACTCGGTGGTGGACCCTGACGTCCGTGGCGCGGCTACAAATCCAACGCCTGAAACGCTCCCACCAAGAGCTGCTGAATCTGCACACCTCGTTGACCAGCACGTAAGTAGCGATCACGCCAAAGTGTGTTGACATTGTCTTCCTTACCAGTGACGTTAAGTCAGAGGCTGCTGCAGTCACCTCGAACACCCCACCTCAATAACCTGTCCGTCGTAGTGCAGACTCAAATCCTAGTGAAGCACGTATCTCCATCCTCATCATTTAAACAGTAAATGTATCATTTTCGAGTCTTTTCTAGCGTCTGTGCCACGCCAAGTCCACCGTGAATTCCCCGTCGGAATGGCATTCACGGCGTCATCTCCTGCGTCAACCGACGCCGCTGGTATCCCAAGACGAGCTGCCGTGCATCAACAGATCTTCGCGTGGACACGGACGACAAGGTGCGGTTCGACCACAAATGCTCGACCGAGCACGCTTTGGCGGTCGCCAAGTAGTCGGCGGGACCGAGTGGCATATCGCACAGGTCGCGGAAGGAAAAGCGGCACACACCCGCTTTCAGTGCGTGCACCACGCCATCACCACGCGGTAGTCCGTGGTCCAGTCTTCCAGTGACTCGACGTTGCGCCGTTCTCCAAACAGATAGATGAACGGCACGAACAGTTCTCGCTGCAGTTCGCTCGTTCTTGTACAAGTGGCCACTGGCTAGTCTGTTGGACGTGGCAGCCATGGCGAAGTCTCGAGCCAGCAATACCGAGACGAGCCTCCTCTAGATGAGCGCATCCGCCACACCCGTCGCCTGGAACTCGTCGAGGCACAGCAGTCAGCTGCCCTGCAGTAGCTTGTCGGCAATGAGCGGGATGAGGTCCCCTCAGAAGCCTTGTCGATGCAGCTCGTGCATCTGCGTGTGAGCGTCCAGCATGGACTTGTGGAAGCGCGTCTTCCGACCTGGTAGCGTCGACAGTCGTGTACAGCACCTGCAGCAGATTTCCAACGCGAAGTACCATCTCGTCCTCGCCAAGGTGTCGCTGGGGTTTTAGTCCACTGCTGACATTGACAACGCGAGCATGAGGACTCTGCATGGATACCCATACGCAGTATTAGGTCGCCACTGTGGAAAGATGCAACGTGCGCAGACTTGGTCTCGCTCGACTGGTGCTGAAGAAACTCGGCGCTCGTGATGGTGGCTAGACGAAGGGCCTTGTCCACAACGCGCAGTGCTCCATCCCGCACAATGAAGTGAAGATCACGCCTTTAGTGAAGATCACGCCTTTAATGTAGATCACGCCTTTAATCGTCAGTAGATGGCTCAGATACTGGACCAGCGCAGATACTTTGCTGCCGTACGTTGGCATTTGCTCATGTTCTCATCTTGGCGGACCACTTCCGAGCCAACAAGTGCCGCCCGCCCAGCTGCCTGTTTGTATGGTAAAACCTCGTTGGGATCATATACGGTACAGATCTGGTATTGGATCAGACTAACTTACTCTGACAGTGATCAGTAGGTCAAACCAGCATGATGCAGTAGAATAGTAGGGTAAGCCGACGTGTATTAATCTCTCCCGGTAAGATCTTGTTATCACTAAGCTATCTGTTTCTTCGTGAATACTTTATCCGGCCAAGGCTTCTCCTTTTAAAGCTCTTGCTTGGCTTCTCCGTCCTCCTCATCCGACGAGCTGTCCGACGGCAGCTCGATAACCGCAGGCGCGTCGTCGTCCGAGTCATCGAGGATGTCAATCGGTAGATCAACGGGTACGGGCAGCTGAATACGTTCGTGTGTAGGACGTCGCGCGCGCCCGCGTGGAACGTCGGCCAAACGCTGAATGTATTCAGCTGAAAGTGTCTTGATGACACCCACGAAAGTCGCCTTACTAGGGCGAGGCTTCGGAAAACGGTCGTTGAGCTCGCGATTAAACCTCTCTAGAGGGTTGTTCGTGCGCGCTACGAGCTCGTTGTTCAGGCCGGCCACGTTCCACACGCTCACGTCGTACTGCTCCAGCCATGTCCGTTGAAAATAACCCCAAAATCCTCGCCATTTAGCTTTAGAGTACGCAATCCCAGCGACGTCGCAGCGCTGTCGGATCTCGCGCTTAACCCACTTGATGCATCGCTCAATCAGGCTGTGGTCAACCACCGTTAGCATGTCGAGGACCCTACGGGTCATCGCAATGCCGCATTCTTCCTCCGGGATCAGGAACCGCTTCATCGCACGCCTGAGCGCCTGCTTCAGGTGAAACAGACACCCAATAACGATTGCGTTGGGGAACTGATTCTGCACGGCACCAATTATGGCGCTCTCGAAGTCGCACACGACTTCCGCCGGCTCAAGATATTGGTCAGTGCTTTGCACGACGAAATGCACCATGTCCCAGAATGAATCGCCACTGCGAGAAGTGCTCAATACATAGTAGACAGGCACATATAGTCCGGAGCCTCGGTCGTGCACCATAAAGATGACACACTGCTTGTACCCAGGGGGTACACAGCGAAATGTACCATCGACAAAAATGGTAGTCCCGTTGTAGCGAAGTAGGTTGATGAGGGAGGGGTGTGCCCAGCCAATGAGTCGGGTAGGCTTGCTGAGGTTCACGCGGTTCACCGTGACGTAATGAAACTGGAAGAAGGAGACAGCTTCGTTCAGTGCCGTTGAAAGTGGCGGAATTTCAATGGCCCCGTGCACGTTTCCGCTAAAGTGCT
This sequence comes from Phytophthora ramorum, assembly GCF_020800215.1. Classification (NCBI taxonomy): domain Eukaryota; phylum Oomycota; class Peronosporomycetes; order Peronosporales; family Peronosporaceae; genus Phytophthora; species Phytophthora ramorum. Next base: position 3,894,082 of record NW_027150648.1, on the reverse strand, counting down.
GGCTCCTTGCTTGGTACACACGGTGAAGCACTTGAGGGTCAGATAGCCCGCGGACGACATGCTCGTTGTCAGCTCCGTAAAACTCGCTCCGGACAGCTTCCCATATGCGACATGCAGGGAGCACGACTCGTTCGACGGCCAGGGTGTAGACTCTGTCTTTCATAGCGCTGGAGACGTCGACGAGACTCGTGCCAGCAGCATCGACATTGCGGCAAGTGTGGGGGCGGCCGGCGGTGTACCCCATGGTGGCAATGAAGAACGCCATCGTGCCGGGACAGCCCTGGCGCCAATGGCTGCAGCGGTAGGAGATTTTCCTGGAGGATGCCCAAGAACGTGTGTACTTATAGCCGCGGAAGTAGCACGTGCTGACCTCTTGCCGCACTGAACCCCTTGTACGGCCGGGTATGGCGCTGCCCAGAGGGCCGACGTTGCCTGGAGGTCCTACAGTGCCCAGGAGAGAATGCGCTGGCGTCTGCTTGTTACCAAATGAACCCTCCCCGACACAAGCGCTTCGCCGGCCAAGGCTCCACGTTGCCTACGTGCTACCGTGCATTTTCAGATCTCAAAGCCGATCCGCGCAAAAATGTCATATGTTCCAAAAGCAGATCTGTACCGTATATGACCCCTTCTGGAGGTTATCGTTTGTAAAGCATTCGAAAACCGGCTTTAATGTCTCCACCCATGTCGAAAAACTTGCTCAGCCCGTATCCTTCGATGTCCTCGAAGCATTGATCCACTTTGGCGTACGTATTCTACCAGATAGTCTTGCAGATTCCTGCTGTGTTTCTGGCTGTAGCGACCAAGCGCAAAAAAGAAGTGGATGCGATGGAGGCTGCGACCTGCTGTCGGTTCAAGTGGTAGCTTTCACCACGAAACAGGTATTACCCTTGACGCGTGCAGGTACGGGGATATCTGTAGCTCCATCCTGCTTGCCACTACGCTCGCGGTCAAGTATCCGACCAGAGATGCCGGCGTGCACACAACTCTGGCGAGCAGCTTTTTACTGCTCTACCCACAGCATTTCCGACAGTCGATCCCTATCGGTCGTTGCCAGCGACCCGTTGGTGCCTCCTCCTGAACGACAGTGTCAGCAGCGCCCTCCTTTCCTCCAGCAGCCAACAAGTCGACGCGTCATAGAGCGAACACATCATACTCGCTCTGTTTCGCAGCCAGCATAGCAACAACTCCTTCGGGGGCAACTTGACAGGGTGTACCGTTCGTCCACCTTGATCTCGTCCGTGATGGCTCGCTGCCTCACCTGCGCACAATAGAGATCCCGGTTGGAGTCGGCAACGCAGGGTCGTGCGACAGCAGTCACAGGCGCCTACACCCCAATCGCTGGTTGTTCGCGCACATGGACTCATTCCGCCCTGCTGTAATCAGCTACACAGTGTGAGCCCAGACCCAGCACCACGTCGATCTCTCTGTCCTCGACGAGCTGGTCCACCTCGAGCTTCCACTGCGTTAGCAGATGCGATACCGGCATGGGCTCTTCGGTGGCAGGAACAGTACCTCGAAACTGGACATCCTTCTGCACGCGCGTGCCGGCCGTCGAAGACCCCACGAACACTCCGGTAGTGAAAATGTACTGCGCGTGGAAGAGTCCGAGAGCATCGGCCGCGGACTTGATCATCTCCTGCTGGATCTGTGTGAGGCTGCTGCCGTTGGGCATCTCGATGTCCCGTATGATGCCCAGCGCGTAGTCGTAGTACTGAACGATGCTGCTTAGGACCGTGAGTCCTCGATGTAGTCCTCGTCCACCTCGCACTGGCAGTTGTTCTCGTGCAGAAGTCCTGTGCGATCCATTTTTTTGGAGATGAGTTAGGTCAAAAGCAAGAAGTCGATTTGCATTTTTGGGCTTCTTAAATGATATTCCAGCTTTTCCCATTCCAATCATAATATGAAGTATTTTTTTTATATTTTGGATTGCGTTGGGAACTGTATCCGTCTGTGGAGTGAACAGCTCAGGATATCGCAGCCTAGGAGATCATCTATCACTTGTGTCGAGCATTCGTACGACAGTTTGACGACAGTGCTATCTAGGCGATATCATTGGTCAAAAATATCCGGCAAGTGCGCCAAAACTGACACTGAGTGCTCAAGTAAGTGCATTTATGCTTGGCGTCCTCTCTTCCTCTGTCTAGATGCTACATTGTTGCTCTGTTCGTGTTCTGTCTCCCTAACTAGACGAAGCATTGTGGTGATCTTGAGTTGTGTTATCCGACGAGAGCGACGAGAAGAGCTAATCGGCAGACCGTTCATCCCAGCAATACGCAGCATCGCTGCTTGCTGTTCAGTCATAGAGGTAGGTGGTTGGGCTCCAGTCTTGCGCTCAATTGCTGCAGAAATGTGCTGCATCATAATTCGCCACTCTGAATAGGTATGCCGCTTCCTCCTCGTAGATAGGTCACCTGTGCCTGCTCCTCCCTAGTTGCGCTCAGCTTCGATGCGCTTCAGATCGGCGAAAAATGTTTTCATGTCATCAATGTAGGCGACAGAGTGACAATTTCTTCTGCCGGAAGATGTCTTTAATAGCACTTCGATAGCCGCTGAGGGTTGTAACCTTGAGAGCTTTTTCAGTGCCGTTCATCTTAGCTAGCAAAAAGGCCCCAAAATCTTTCGGCGTAAATACATTGACGTCAATTCCACCGTTAGAGTCTAAGTACCTCGCCGAATCCGTCTTAGTCGCATGATCCATGCAGTAATGCCGCGGCGATAGCTGCGGTAAGCCGTTTGAGTCCTGGAGGTTGTACATGCGCGGCGAACGTTCTCTGCGTTGAGAGACTCGGTGGGTGGAGTTGAGGAGCTCGGAGTAGCACCATTGCTTCTCGCAATAATGGTGGGGCCATAGGGGGAGGACGATAGCACAGAACGGGATGGGGTATGGGGACATGCTGGGGGCTGAGGGCTGATGGCTGGGAACTGGAGACTATGTGAGGTGCTCTGAGCAATTCTAGCCAATGATATAGCCCAGTCTATCGTACGACGAGTTGTCGTACGAAATGCACATCAAAAAAATTGTTGGCAAGAAAATAGGACACATACTAAAACCTAGTGTAAATCTCGATGATAATTCCCATTGATGGCAAAACGTAAGACACGGCAGCTCTCAAAAGGCAAGATATGTCGTACGAAAGCGCATGAATCATGCTTGACATCGTCTCATTTATAGCGTACCGGTACCTACACACTTCGAACTTCGTATCGGGACCACGTAATAATTGCGTTTACGCGGTGGCCGCGTAGTTTGATGCTTACGGGGTTAGTAGGGGCCTAGCTTTTAGGTTTTCCCACTCACTCTGAATTTAACCTCGTTGGGGCGCCCAAGTCACCGACCCAGGATGCATCTTAACTTCCTGCTCGTAGTTGTGCTCGTGTTCACTACCAATTGCTATGGACTGAGCATGAAGAAAACCGATGACAACAGCCGTGCCCAGGTTCACTCCATTCGCCACGGTGACCACGTAAGCCTCGGGCAGTCCGAGGAAAGAGCTCATCACGCGGAATTATCAACAATTCGCTTCCGGGATCTACAGAGCGTCGAGGCCACGAGTGCTGCGAAGCCCATGAACGACGTCCAAAGTGAAGAGAGAGGCCCAAATACCAGCGTGCTGAAGACACTATCACAGAAGAACAGGAACTCCGTTTTTAGTCGTTTCAAAGGACTATTGGGAAAGAATCCAACCAAGCTCACCCAAAAGAATGTCGAGAACATCAAGGAGAACAGCAAACTCAAAGGGCTACTGAGCAAAAACCCGTCGACGCTCAGCAAAAAGAGTGCTGGCAGGCTTGGGGGGTATTTGGCCAAGAATGGCTTGACGCAGATCTATTCACGTGCTGTGATTGCACTGTTTGGAGCAGGTGCATTGGCAGCTTTGATCTATGTTCTGTATATGAGCATCAGTGCTGCTGTAAACTCATCGAACTAAGGAAATACATGTTGGCCGACTCGACTCTTCGAGTTGCTACCCTTCGCGTGCCAGAAGAGCTACATGTTGTTGAAAGGGGGAACGATACGCTTGGGGTGGTCTTATGCCCTACTTGTTTTTTTGCAGACTGATTCATCTTCCTTACCTACTCCGCAGCGAGCGAGTGGCCCACTGCCGATGTCGTTTCAAAAACCTCCGTCTTGGTTTTGAGCGCAGCAATCCGCTGCTAACCGACTCCACTACGAGGGCACGGATGCTCTGCTAGGAAAGGAGACTCGGCGAATAGAAAAGAAGTACAGTCTCGTAATTATTTCCCGGGAAACTGATGTTGTCTGGTGGCAAAGAACCATCATTCGGGTTTTACATGTGCAAGAAGACCATCAAAATATGCGTTTCGGTGTTTTCGACATGCGTAGTCACACGACCATGGACGCCGTAATGTCGTTTGAGTTGCTATCGTTTAGCGGGTTTGGCACTACAGAAACCAGCGAGCTGACAGCAACCTCAGCGAGCTGCAGCTGGCGAGTGTTTACTCGAACATGCGCCAGTTTATCGCTCTTTGACGGGCCAAGTTGTGCACGAAGCTGGTGTGGCAGCACACCCGTCGCGTGGGTTGAGCTGACTGCACACGCCGGCATCACGAACACGCGACAAGCGATAGCCTGCAGCGCAGACCACTTAGCGCCGTCGCAAAACCAGAACTGTAGCGGGGATTTCTTGCGCTCTTTCAGCTTGCGGAACTCGACTGAGTCCACCTTGGCCGTCTTCTGGTGCAAAGCAGTCTTCTGGTAGTCCTTGTATTGTGTGTATAGTACTTCCTTGTTCGTCTCCGAGAGAGGGGCGCCGTTGACCCCAACCGAAGACAACAGCAACTGCTCCACCTGGGACTTTTTGTCGACTGAGAAATCCTCGCCGAGCAGCACTGGGTCCAATAGGTAAGCCAGTTCGTGTGCGGTTCCAAGCACAGCCTCCTGTTGATGCCCAACTAGCGTTCGCAGTACGGACTTTTCTTCAGGTAGCAGCAACGCACTCGATGTAAACTCGGTGGAGAGTTTCGAAAATGAAGAGTACACCTCTGACAATGGCAGCGGCGATGAATTGGAACTCCCCTGAAATGCTGATAGAAGTTCGTGGAGAGGACGTACCACATCCAGATACTTACGCAGCTTTTCCGAGAACTTTGGGCTGCGTACGAACTCGAGAAGCTGCTTATGCAGAATGGTTATACTATCTCCACTCGAGAAAAACTTATTTTCCAGTCCTTCCACGTCCAGAAACGCCTCGGCTTGTAGGACAGCTGAGAAAGCATCTTCGACCGTTAATCGGCGCCTCACAGTCACGTGTGCTGTGTTCTCTGTGTTCGCAGCGGTCTCGGGAAAATAAGTCAGAGGTTCGCTGTCTGGCACAAAATACACGAGGTCCTTGCACTGCAACGCAAACTGCTGCAGGTCTCGGCAGAATGGCGTCGCCTCACCTCCTTCCGGTTGAACGAAAAGCTGCCGAACAATCGTGAGCAAAGCATCTCGCATGCATCCATGGAAGTACATGGCTGGGAACTGCGTCTCCAGCAACTGCCGCACTTGTCGACTCTCCGGAGAAGAGCAGGGCATCACACACCCAGCAACCGGACACGACAATTTCTCCACCACACGCGCTACATCTCGTGCTGCCCAATCCACATGTGCGACCTCATCACTAGGAACTTCAACCGACTCCAAATACATTGGGAACTTTTCCGAACTCGCCAAGCTCGCCATATAGTTCATCACCAGACCGCCTTCCGAGTTCGCAGGAGCCTTTTCGTACGACAGAGAAGCCGGCACCAGTCCACTCTTGAAAAACCCATCCACCCGAGTTCTCACACTATCATAGCACCGATCCAGCACCTCCGTCATCAACTTTTCCTTGTCCGGCAAAGCAAAATCTCCACCGCACACTTGAAAAGCCTGTGCCAAGAACGGAAACTCGAGTTTCTCATCTACGAAATTGTCCGGGGACATGGTCGTGAACAAGTGCATGGCCACGTGTTCCTCGATCTTCTTGAAATTCAGCTTCTCCATCGATTTCACTCCGTTGTTTCCTGTATTTGGCATCATGGGCATCTGCATCACGGCGGGCTGGATGCTCTTGAACGTCTGAGTCGGGGTCTGGGTCGGAATTGGGCCCTGGAAAATGGGTATATTTGCGCCTCGGTTCAGTACCAAATGTTGCTGTCGTCTTGTGACTTCGGCCAGGTACCACTCCGGGACGTCCATGGGCGGCAGCGATTCCATAAATTGTAGGAATTGGGCACATTTCATCAAATGGGTGCGCGCCTGGCCCCATTTCTTGTGGTGGTGCACCAGTTGCTGGCAGTGGCGACACGTGGCCGACGGCTGCTTCTGCGGCTCTGTGACGGTCGTGAAGAAGGCCCAGGAACGCGACGGAGGACGCCCGCGAGGCCGACGAGCAGCCTCCATTGGCTTCGTTCGGTTGGCTTTGGAAATGGGTGAAAAACCTGGCGGTATAAATTTGGGGTGGTTTACTTAAAATAGGCATTCTTATTTGGGTACAAATGTATCAGGAATTTGGCTTGCGAAGGAATTGTTTTGAAAAGGCAACTTAGCCGCGCACCAAGACGGATCGAACTACACGAGTGGCGGCAAATTCGAAAATGAGGGACAGCACGCGTTGGTCCAATTGCTGGATTGCTGGGATGGGCTCGTCATCATTTTTGTCATCTTGAGGGCGAGTGGCGCTGAGGAATGCGAGCTTGCTGGGAGATGGCAGTGGGCGTGGGGGCAGAATTTGGCCGTCGAGCTGTCGTAGACGACCCTTCCAGATAGCACTCAACATTGTGCGCGACACGAAGATGTCCAACCTCTCGAGGGTTGAGTTCTTGCCCATGGCTACCCACAGCTCACTGAGTGTGGAGTGGTCCAGTGGCTCTCCGTACTCTTCGGCGTAAATCGCGAGCTCTCTCAAGTGTTTTCCCAAACGGGTCGTGGGATCTCCAAGGCGCTTCATAAACAGCTTTCCATCCCCATCGCCAATGGCGTAGACATCCTCAAAGTTCAACGATAAAATGGTTGGAAAATCGTCGCTGCCACTTTCGTACACGGTGGAAAACAGATCCAAATCGATGAAGCTTTCACAAAGCGACAGCTTGGTTACGCTTGGACAGGAGGCCAGAATTGTCGGTACCACTGCGTCGACGTCCATCTCACGGTGGAATGACAACGACAGCTCACGAAGAGACCATCCAACGTGCTTGATCAGTCCTTCTACTCCCTCTGCATCTGCCCTGAATGAAAGAGAAAGAGACCTGAGAGGCTCGCCTTCTGGTTGCTCTTGCTTCTGGGTCGTCACAGCCACAACACTTTTACGAGGTACGCTACAATGTCCATAGCCGGGAACAATCACATCCAGCTTGTTGGCTTCACTCTCATCATTGCTCTCATCCGAGTTACTCCCCACCAGTTCCACAAGTGTATCAAACGGCAAGCCTACAGGATCCCCCGTCACAACAATCCTTTCCTCGCCTTCTTTCTCAGTGAATTGCAGCGGCGTGTTTTCGCGCAAAAGCCAACTTTTCTCGCAGATTTCCCATTGTTGCTCGATGGTGGCTTGCTGGTCCTTTTCTTGTAGAACAGCGCTAACCTCGGCCAGATCGTCCAATGTCAACTCTGCATTGGGAATATCCAAGCCACGAACTGACGAGAAGGGTCCACGTTTGCACGAGCGTGTGTGGAAAAATGTCCTTGCCAGTAATTTCCAGTATTGCGCACGTATGCCATCTTTCGCGCACATATCTGTCAAGCGCATCTGGCCGATGGGAGCTCGCGAGGCGGATAATGCTGAGCAGAGCGCTTCAAACTGCCACGGCGCTGAATTTGCACAATCAATCGTAAGTTGTGCGAAGGAGGGCAACACATTTCTCTGTGCATCAGGTGGATGCACTAGCATCCCAGCGAACAGCTTCCCAAGGGCTGCACGGCTTGCAACTTTGTCAGCGTCATCTTTTGACGTATCTTTCAAATAAACGTGGAGTTTGCCAACAGGAACACCGCTGCCCAGCACTTGTAGCGCACGTTCGGCTAGCAAATCAGTGAAGTTGTCACGGTGACTCATCAGCACCGACACTGTTGATATGCGGTACACAAACGCAGTCTCGTAGCCACTACGTGCATGTGCTTCCACTGAGATCATTTCCAGTGTTTGGTTGCGGTGCTTTACAGTTTCCATGAATGTGCTTAATTGCGTCATACACTCCGCAAGTTCTTCTGCCGTATCAGTCCAGCCGCTAAAATCAAGTGACACCGAAATTTCCACCAACCGCTGGTTGCGTGGCGCATCAGCCTGCAGCTTCAAAATGCGTGCTTTAGCCTTCTTGTACTCTTCGCTTGGTTGGTACTCAGCCAGACAAAACTTTTCCCAGTTTTCTATTCGAGTATTGGGCATTTCTTGATCACTCAGAAACCAGTTCAACGATATGAATTCGAAGCGTGGCAAGACGAAGTTCTTGTGCTCGAGTCGCCGTTCAACCTTCATAGCGTCAGGAGGCAGCACCAATACGTCATCATCTTCGTCATCTTCCTCCTCTTCTGCAGCATCCCATTCATTTACGTATACGTCTATGTCGCGCTCATGCTCGTCGCTGAGCTCACCGTTAACCGCGTCAGTGTTGTCCTCATCCTGCTCCTCGTTCTCCTCTTCATCGTTTTCTTCGTCTTCACTGTCACTGATGATAAAATCAGCCTCTTCTTCTACCAGTCGAAACTCCTCCTCTTCTTCGTCACTTTCGTCGTCATCTAGTGTCAGTCCACACTGCTGGGTCATGAGCATGTGGAACGCTTTCTTGTCCACTGTGGCCACAAGTGACAACAGTTCAATAGCCTCTCTTGTTCTCCAAAGAGCGAATTCAATGTCTTCTTCTTCCTTTTCTGGATCAATTGTTTCCTCTTCTTCTTCGGGGTCTTCCCCATGGATTCGAAATGGTTTTTCGCGTTTGGAACGAGGCCCCAGCACTCGGATGTAGCCATTCAAGGGGAAAACCAGTTGGCCTCGCAGTTCTTCACACCATGGAGCTAGAAAATCCCATTTCGCGGGAGTGTTCACGTCCATCACTAACGGAGTCTCGGACGACGACAGCCGCTGCCGCTTTCGTTCCGGTTCGGCCGCCATTTGTATTTTTTGGCGGGAATGAATTTGATAATACCATGTCGTGTGGTCGACATTAATTTGTAAACAACCAAAACAACTTTTATTGAATTTAGGGACTAAAAATGCTGGTAACGGTAACAGCGCCACCGAAATGAAGGCCATTATTTGCTCTCCCTCTCAACGTCATCTTGGAATTTCTCGACTACGTCGGTTTGCATCCGTGTCTACGATAATCATGTTTAGAACCACATTGCGTCGGCCGTCAAAAAGCTGCCATTGATCTTGACGAATCAGATACAGGTGGCGCAGGTGTTTAATGTGCGCGAAGGCGAGCGCGTCCTGGTCAAAGCTGTGTACTGATGCTGGTAATTACTTCATCCAACGGATGTAACGATGACTCGGGTCATTTCCCTTTCTGCACAACATCCAACAGACACTAAACCGTAAATAAAGAGATAAAAGCGACGACAAAGGTTCGCTCTTATATACGTCGACGGGTTTAAAGTGAAGTGACAGCCCAGTCGCGAGGTACGTTTTGTATAACTTTTTTTTTACATCAATCCAGTCAGCAACGTGAAGAGACAAAATCAGGGAGCAGCTCGGTTTTTTCCGTGATACAGCTTACTGAAGAGGAACTCATCTGCAGAGCATTCGAACGGTGATCTGGTCCTCTTGTTGCACAAAACTCCGATTGAGCTCGTAACAAACAGTGATGATCTATTTCATTTAGAATCCATGAACTCCAAACCACAAATGAACAGGCCGCTTGAGCAGGATCGAGTAGAGTATGGAGGAACGGTTGACCAACACTTTCCAGTATCGTGAACGTACTTTCCTGCGCCCCACAAGCTTGGCAAGCTCAATTAACTGTTTGGGCTCTAGACGCAGCCAAGGCCGAGCACAGGGACTCTAGTTGCTATAGCGCCGAGCTCCCAAAATCAACTTGGAGTTTGTCAAACGACGGAAGTTACTCTTGCGATAGACAGACTGATTGCACAGCAACTTTGTCATGGCGTCGCGGTCTGTGACTTGATCAACCTCACTCACTTCAATACACGTGAAGCTTGCCAACAGGAATACCACTTCCCAGCACAGGCGGCAATCGTGTTCGTTCATTTTCGTCCATTCTCTTCGTAATGCTCCACACGATGTAGCTCTTCCCCTCCACTGTAATCATCGTTTTCCGAATCACATTCTCGTAACTCGATCAGCTGCTCCTCTGGTTCCTCAATGCAACAAAAATGTGTGTGTGGAAAATACGGGGAACAAAGATCGCATTCTTGTTCATGTCGTCGAGGTGGTTTCGCAATAACTATTATCAAGGCATGACATCTAGGCAGTATTATTCGTCGCCGATGGGGTGAATAGGAAAGCGTGTAAAGTTTCTGGGATCAAAGTTTGAGCGGAACAACAGCCTCGAGTGCTGGTACAGGCGTTCTCGACAATGGACACGAGAAGTTCATCTAGGAACTTGGTGAGCTTGTGTGCGACGCGCTCTTTGCCGAACAGTGTACAAAATATACCGCTAGGATCAACTCCGCTAATTACCAGGTCCAAAACGGCTTGGCAGAACTTGCAGTACTGCCGGTGGTGCGCCAAGAACATAGTTCGGTACAGTTTGTGGCGTAGGTCGGCGAATTCTTCCAGAGTTCTTTCAATTCGGACTGCTGGGGTCTGCAGACACGATTCTTCGGGTCCCACGACTGCGTCAATACTGATAGCTGATACACTTGCAGTCGAATTGGTCGCGGTCGTCGGCCGGCAGTGCAGAGAATCGGTGAACACCTCGATAGCGTAGCGTGCTTCACTGCGGTCCATGGAACAGGACACTCGAATTGCACTGACGCTCTTGAGATCCAGCAAAGCGTTCCGTCGAGCCGAGATAAAGGCAGGTTCTTGCACCGCCGTCCCGAACGAAACACTACGTTTCTCCGATAGGTTGGGCAGCATGGTGGCTGGCTGCAAGTGTGAGGCGTACTTGTAGAGTTTGATAGTGCCTGGCAACGAACATCGATGCTGAATATTGGGACGACCTCATCCAACGCCGCTGATTTCCTGGTAATCAACCAACTTTCGCCAGCACTTCCAATCAACTTGTGCAGTTCCGTTTCAGTAATCGCTCGCGAAGTCTATCACACAAAAACTCAAGTTTATGTGCTCGGTTGAGGCTCGACCAAGCACCAAAGCGGATTCGAGCAGGACGGCATCTGTGTCATCTGTGTCCCCGGGCTTACGAGTAGACGTCGCCTGCCACACTGCCACAAGGATACCAGAGTCAAGCGGCTCACCGCAACATGGTCACGAACTCTCAAGCAGTTCAATCTCCACTACGAAGGCGAATAGACGAAAACAGGATGCCCTCAAGATCCGGGCTGTGAAAGTCATCGATAACGACCACAGACATTGTGGGAGGTCTGCTGGGCTCGAGTGCTTAGCAGGTCTGAAATTTTTTTTTTCATTTTGCGATTTCAAACTGACGACTCGGCCAGTACAAGAGCTACTTCGACCTCGTTGCACAAACGGCTCCAGCACTAGGGACAACGACTCTAACAATCACGATATCGTCGGAGAAGTCACACATTCACCCACACCAGCTTTCTTGTTGCCAAAGGTGAGCCTAAACTTGCACCGCGGCGACATCGACACGTCTCGATCGTGTCCCAAGAGCTGCCATTTAAGCGAGCTGTACGCGAAAGCAGGGAAAATGTGTATCAATCAAACGTGTCATAGTGCTCGTACTCTGCCTATTTCATCGGATCTGTAAACCGTACCGCCGGCGCCCGGTCTCTCCTGGTGTTTCTCCGACTTTCTTAAACAGTCTACCCATGAGTTTTAGCTGGATTTTCTCGGTCTTCGCACGGCCCAAAATCTTTTCGTATGCTTGGGGTAACTTTTTGAGTAACGCCGACATGGCACTCCTCTCGGTTGCCGGGCCGTGCTTGCCGTGCCGTCGTCACTCGATTCTACTTGTCAGAGTTGTATTGATAACGATTTTCTAATGTAATTGATCAACCTGCAAGCTGCAAGTATTCCAACCGTGAGAATCACAATTTCATCCGGTTTACTTGGTTACCCTACTCTACATGCAGTTTAATTCGAAAACAGCCACCCAACGGCTTATGCATAATATTGAGGTTTGTCGTACAAGGCACGTTGCTGCTCGTCGTTGCTGGCAAAGTGCACAGGTGCCCCCCACACCCCGCTTTGATTCACGCTTGCGGATCGCATCGACCCTGTAGATAGCCGAAGACCGATCGGGCCCCACATGCTGGCACTATTGAAACCCATAGTCGTCACCTCCTTCTCCGCACTGACCAGCCAGCCCTGTTGGTTGTCTTCGTAACTCGGCGCTTTGCTCTCTACGGACGCTTCAGCCTCTTCCTCAAAGAAAGCCTCAGGCGACGCCGAGAAGTCAAAGGCATTGAAGCCAATGTGCATCTCGGTGCCCGCAGAAACCGGCCAGTTGCCGTCATCGAACCCGGACCGATTTTGCTTCTGCCTCCACTTGGCTGAGACTTTCCGTGTGCGACCCTCGTCCGCATTCAAACTCTCGACTTGTGACGTAGTGATGGAGCCGTACTGACTCCCACGACACATTCGGCGGTGGCGAGCACGGAATCGCTCGATATCAGCGGATTCTTGGGTCGATTTGGTGCCGCTGGGCGAAATCGAGGGCGGCGAGTGCTGAAACATGGGAGCTGTAGATTGGAGTGCACTGTACTTGCTTCCGTGAGACGCCTTCAATTTGGAAATGGCAAGTGGTGCAGAACGACGAATCTTATCCCAAGATAACCCGTGTTGCAAATGCCCCCATGCGGTGCACTGATTGGCGTGCTGCCCCAACACGCGCGGGTTTCTCGGCTAATCAGAGCAACCATCGCCAAAGTGTCGACTTGAACTGCTTCATCGCATATTCCTAGAATGGCTGGAGCTCCATGTTCAATATGATGTTGCCACTGAACCGCATCCGACGAGTTCCGTTTGGTGACGCTGGGTGCACATCGGGCCTGTCCTCTTGCATGCATACTCTTAAGCAGCGCATTGGCTGCATTGATTCCAGCAGTCCAACACTGGTCAATCTGAGCTCTGGCCTTGGTGTAGATTTGACTGACTTGATAAAGGGATGGTGATACTGTACGCCGCTGTATGCATCTCTTCAAACGCGTTGGCAAGCGTATTTGGACGGCAAACAAGTGATCTAGGCAACCAGCAATCTTTTTCCGCATCTTGCCAAATGACGAACTCAGGAGAATAAATTGAAGGGTTGAATGCTTATGAGTTAGACTAGTTTTCTGAGCTTCAACTTCAAAAGTCCCCTCAGTGGTTGGTGCTCACTGATCAAGCTTATGTCATCTAACGAAACAAATCTTAGTGTCGGAAATGGATCAATGCAACCCGATGTCCCATCCAGGAATCTCGAGATATGTCTACCACTGTTTAAAATTCGTCTCAGGTCCACTCACGAGGTTTCGTTCTTCTTCTCGTCCAAATCATTGGATGTGCTTCGGAATGACCCCTTGAATCAAGAAAACTACTTCCATAACGCCTCTGCGAAACTCCAATCCGTCCTCACGCATCTACTTCAAATGGTTTGCCATCGCCAAACAATGTCCGTCGTGTACTCTAAGGTACCCTCCGAGCACTGTCGATCAAGCGTGCCTGCAATGGCTTGGCAAAGCCTCGGTGGTGCTCGTGTTTGGTGCAGCAATTGTACTGCGCTTCCAGCCTTTGATTGCTGCCGTGGTACTCGCCACGCACTGTTGCTCTGAGCAACAAGACTTATCGATTCACTACAATGAACACTTTTTATTGAAATAATCTGGGGCTCGATGCACTGCTTTAACCACTGTGGTTGGGCGGTTCTTCTCGAAGCAATAGGTAGCAGGCATGTCCGCCCCTATGGTTCTTAAGCAACCTGGAAATTAGACTCGCTGGCCGCGAGAATATCGCGTACGGACGCGATTGTGTACTCGACGTCTTCAGACGTCACATGCAGGTTCGTCACCGCGCGAATCTCCTCACCTCTCCAGTACCCGCCGAAAACGATACCCTTCTCCTCGGCGACCTTCTTCACGAGCGCGGGTGTGTCCATCTTAAAGTCCGAGGAAACCTTAAAGAACAGCATGTTGGTGTCCACGCTGTCGGCGTCGATCTCGATGCCTGGAATTGTGGACAGGCCGTGTGCAAGCGCCTTGGCGTTCTCATGGTCCTCTGCGAGGCGGTCGAACTGGTGCTCCAGAGCGTAAAGAGCTCCGGCAGCGAGCAGGCCCGACTGGCGCAGACCGCCGCCGAGAGACTTGCGTAGCCGCTTGGCGTGGTGGATAAACTCCTCCGAACCGGCGAGAATGGAACCGACGGGGGCACCGAGGCCCTTGCTGAGGCAGAAAGACACGGTGTCCGCGCCCTTCACGAGGTCCTCCAACGCGACGCCCGAGGCGACACTGGCGTTCGCGAGACGCGCGCCGTCCACGTGGAGGCTCAGGTTGTGCTCCTTGCAGAACTGCTCCACCTCGCGGATGTACGAGAGGGGCAGCACCCGTCCGCCGCAGGTGTTGTGTGTGTTTTCGATCTCCACGAGCGACGTCCGCGGGTAGTGGATGTCGTCGGCGCGGACGGCGGCTGCCATGTCGCTGAGCTTGATCGTGCCGTCCGGCTGATTGGGGAGCGTCGCCAGACTGACGCCCATGTACGCTGCAAACGCAACCAGCACGAACCACCAGTTAGCGACCAATTGCCGAATTAAGAGGTGGGAATGAGCACTCACCACTGGCACCAGCGCCCTCGTACGTGAAGATGTGCGACTTGTTGCCGCAAATGACCTCGTCGCCGCGCTGGCAGTGCGTACCAATGGCGATCAAGTTGGACATGGTGCCACTGAAGAGCCACGGAAAGAGTCGGGCGTGACGTTAGCAAACTTCAGATCGAACGTTTCGAACTTCAGAAAGAACCAAGCGGACACGTACGATGGGACGAACATGGCGTCCTGCTTGCCGAGCATGCTGGCGGCCACCTTCTGGAGCTGCTTGACGGTGGGGTCCAGGCCGTAGACGTCGTCGCCCACCTTGGCGGCCGCGATGGCCTTGCGCATGCCGGGCGTCGGGCACGTGATGGTGTCCGACATGAAGTTGATGACGGCGTGCTGCAGTTTGGTCATGATCGTGGTGAGCTCGAACTGGTGGATCTGAAAATGGGCCACGTGGGGCACTTCGCGCTGACGCAGACCGGATGAATGGACGGACGCCACGACGCACTCACTCGGACCGCTGCAAAGGTTGCAGGGCGATCGCGCTTATGCACAAGTAGTGAAACCATTAGCATGCAGAGTTGCGCTGGTCGCAGCGACATGACGCCGAAGCAGCAAAATAGACAGTCGACACACGCCTGGAGAGCGCAGACCACAGCTGGGCGGCAACTTCTCTCTATGTGCAGGTGAAAGTAGCATACAAGCGGCCTCATTGCGAGCACCTCCACAGCGCAGCGGCATGGATACTTTCGCCTGCGCCGCGCTTATCTCCTCGGGTGCTTACGCAAGATGCAGGATTTCGACGACATACAAACGGCAAGACAGGCATGCAGGGGAATGTTCGTGTGGCGGACCTCGATAGCCGGAACGCGGAATGTTCGTGTGGTGCTTGGGTCGAGTGAGATACTTTTGCTTCAGATTCGGCTTCAGCTTGCACTAGGCGCGTCGCAGGCAGCAGCCTAGGCCCAATCAAGTTCCGATGCCTTCGCCCGTCACTTCCGTCATCAGCGCTCGCGCATCATCAAGCTTTAGTCGGTCTCAACTCAGCAGCGCGTGGATCGACGCCACGGCGTACTCGACGTCCCGGTCCGAAATGTGCAGATTGGTCACGGCGCGCACACGGTTTCCGTCGGCGTAGGCGCCCACGAGCAGTCCCTTCTCGGTCTCGAGCCGCTGCACCAGCGTCAGAGCGTCCAGCTTGGCGTCCGAATTCAGCGTGAAGAAGACGATGTTGGTGTCCACCGTGTCTGGATTAATATCAACGCCCGGGATCGTTGCGAGCCCGTGCGCGAGCGCCTGCGCGTTCACGTGGTCCTCGGAGAGGCGTTCGAACTGGTTCTCGAGCGCGTACAGGCCCGCAGACGCGATGACGCCGGCCTGGCGCATGCCTCCGCCCAGTGACTTGCGGAGCCGCGTGGCGTGATGGATGAACTCCTCCGAGCCGGCGAGGATGGAGCCCACGGGCGCGCCCAGGCCCTTGCTCAGGCAGAGCGAGACTGAGTCGGCACCGCGGACCAGCTCGTCCATCGGGATGCCGGACGCCACGCTGGCATTGGCCAACCGCGCGCCGTCCACATGAAGGCGAAGGTCGCGCTCGAGGCAGAACTGCTCGACGTCGCGGATGTACGACAGCGGCAGGACGCGACCTCCGCACGAGTTCTGCGTGTTCTCGATCTCCACGAGCCGCGTGCGCGGGTAGTGCGGGTCGTCGTCGCGGACGGCATTGTGAATGTCCTGGAGGCTCAGCGTGCCGTCCGGTTGGTTAGGTACCGTGTGCAGACTCACCCCCATGTAGGCTGGAGCAGTGGAGACAAAGCAAGAGCACGGGCGTCAGCGTTAGGTATAGTGCTGGTGCTTGAATGGCTTGCTCACCGTTAGCGCCGCCGCCTTCGTAGAGGAAGATGTGGGCCTTGTCTCCGCAAATGACCTCATCTCCTCGGCGGCAGTGTGCGCCGATGGCGATGAGGTTCGACATGGTGCCTCTGCAAGGAACCACAGTGTTAGATCCAAGCACCGCGCGGTTGCTCATTCAGCTGACGGGCGTACGAGGGCACGTAGAGCGCCGCCGCCTTGCCCAACCGCTCGGCCGCCACCTTCTCCAGGCGGTTCACGGACGGGTCGGCGCCGAACACGGCGTCGCCCACCTCGGCGGCCGCGATGACCTGGCGCATAGCAGCAGTCGGGCACGTGACGGTGTCGGACAGGAAGTTCACGATAGTCCTGCTCATGGTCTCCGCTCCCCGTTATGATACGCGCGACTTGATTTCGAAATGGGGGCTGCATTTGAAGTTTTGTGTCGTGTGCAGCACATCAGAGCTCATGGATGAGTGTCTTCCAGTTGTCAACATGCTGCCAAGTAAAGTGGATCGTAAACCAGAAGCAGCGCTGCTGTAGCTCGTATAACGCTGTGGACAATCAATCGCTAGGCCCTTGGGCTTTGAACTGA
Source organism: Phytophthora ramorum (assembly GCF_020800215.1). NCBI lineage: Eukaryota > Oomycota > Peronosporomycetes > Peronosporales > Peronosporaceae > Phytophthora > Phytophthora ramorum. Next base: position 3,876,822 of record NW_027150648.1, on the reverse strand, counting down.
GGCAGTGCTTTGCTTTGTTGTCAACTGAGGTAAGATGGTATATTTTCTAAGAAGAATAAGCTGCCTTATAATACACGCTAGCAAAATGGTCATCAAGTGACCTACTAATATCCCGGCTCGCAGCGCCCACAGACAAGGGGCAGCAGCGGGCAAGGCATGTGAGGGCACTCGACGTTACTTGTACATCGAAGGAAGCTCTTTCTTCCGACTCTCCGCGCTACGAAAAATAGAGAAACTCCACGGGTCCTGTCCGTCTGCAAAAGACACATGGGCCGACGTCACGACACGCTCGCGCATTGCTCCAAGTCTTCTAATGGCGGACAACTGCTTGCCATCTTCATGTCGCCTGTAATTTACCAGGCGCTGTTGTCGTCGCTGAAACCTCCACGGGAGCCGCCACTGCGGCCGCCGCCGCCGCTGTAGCCGCCGCCACCATAGCCGCCGCTGCTGCCGCCAAAGCCGCCGCCACCACCGTAGCCGCCACTGCTGCCACGACCGCCTCCGGCACGGTCCTCGCTACGGAAATCTCTGGCGCCGAAGCGGGAGCTGCCACGGCCGCCACGACCGCCACGGCCACCGCGACCGCCGCCCCCACCCCGGAATGCGCTGCTGGCCATCTGGTCAAGGAAGGCCGGGATCTCCTGGCCGTTCTCCGTCATCAGGTCGTACATCTCACGGGCAATGTTGCGGTTCTTCTCGTTCATCATCGAGAGGGCGTATCCGACGTTACCCACACGGCCGGTACGTCCGATACGGTGCACGTAGTCGTCGATGTTGTTGGGCAGGTCGAAGTTGATAACCTGAGTCACGCCATCGATATCAAGACCACGAGCAGCAACGTCCGTAGCCACCAGCACGGGCGTGCGGCCAGACTTGAAGCTGGCCAGAGCCTGCTCACGCTCGCGCTGCGTGCGGTCGCCGTGGATGGACGTGGCCGGGAAACCTTCGCGGCACAGCATGTCCTCCAGGAAGTCGGCTCCACGCTTGGTCTCCACGAACACAAGGATCAGGCCGTCCTGCACCTGGTTCAGGAAACGCACAAGGTAGTCCTCCTTGTCGTACTGCTCGATGTACTCGACCGTCTGCTTCACGTCCTTCGAGGCTGAACCCACACGGCCGACCGTCAGGAAAATGTAGTCGCGCAGGAAGTCCGACGCCAGGCGCTGGATCTCGCGCGGGAACGTAGCACTGAACATGAACGTCTGGCGCTCACGGGGCATGTCCTCCTGCTCGACAATGCGGCGGATCTGGGGCTCGAAACCCATGTCGAGCATGCGATCAGCCTCATCCAGAATGAGGAACCGGATGCACGACAGCGAGATGCGGCCACGCTCCATCAGGTCCACAAGGCGACCGGGGGTGGCAACCAGCAAGTCGCACCCGCGCTCCAGCTCACGCAGCTGGCGGCCGACCTCGGCGCCACCGTAGATGACCACGGGGGCGATGCCCGTGCAGTAGCAGAACTTCTTGGCCTCCTCGTGGATCTGCGACGCCAGCTCACGCGTGGGCGACAAGATCAGTGCCGCAGGGAAAATCTTGCGCGAGCGGCCGTGGCCGACATCGGGCGGGGGCGTGCCGCCCACACGCAGCATAGCCGCGAGCGTGGGGAACAGGAAGCCACCAGTCTTACCGGAACCCGTCTGGGCACAGGCCATCATATCACGGCCAGCCAGACCGATCGGGATCGAGTACTTTTGCACAGGCGTGGGCTTGTCGTACTTGCACAGCTCCAGGTTGCGGATGACCTCGGGGCCGAGCTCCTCGGCCGCGAACTCCGAGACTGGGTCGGGCACGTTCTCTCCGCTCGTCTCGACGGGGATGTCGTCGTACTTGTCGAAGTTGATGCCGGACGACTTGGCGTCACCGAACAGCTCATGCTCCAGGCGCTCATTGGGGCGCAGGTCGCCGTGGTAGCCGACCTCGTTCACGCGCGGGCCACCGCCGCGACTGTAGCCGCCGCCGCCGCCTCCTCCGTACCCGCCGCGGCGGTCGTCTCCGTATCCTCCGCGACGGTCGTCACGGCCCGACTCGAATCCAGCCCAGCGGGAGTTGGTGGCGCGCGGAGGTCCGTCGCTGCGCTCGCGGGATCCTCCGCGGCGGTCATCGAAGCTGCGTTCGCGCGAGCCTCCACGACGTTCGTAGCCGCCGCCTCCGTAGCCACCGCGACGGTCTTCAGAGCCTCCGCGACGGTCGTCATCTCCGCGACCGCGGTCACCTCCGCCGCCGCCGCCGCCAGATCCGCGCATATGCGGCGGCACGTATGTTGATCTTCCTGTGAAAATAAAATAATAGCCACGTCAGTATGTTTTTTTATTGACATTGTGAGAGTTGTAGGGGGCGCCGCGCCACGCAAGTAGCACGAGGACTAGCGGCCAAGAGTGATTCGCCTGCTCTTGGCTGCGGCGCGCGGCGGCGGTTCGTGGGGGATCATGGACGCACCTCCTTCTGCCATATTTGTTGCTCCTTCTTCGTCTTGGGGCTTCCTCGTCACAAAAGTGAATGGGGGGTCGCTGCTAGCCTGCGCGCCAATGGTTCACATTGGACCATTTACCGGATCGGTAGCAGTGTAGGTACGTTCAGTGGCGGGAAGAGGGCTAGTGCCACTAAATATCCGGCTAGTGCCACCAGGACTTCACTGATTGGTCGAAATTGGGACATACAAATCACCGTGCCTTTTACAAGTGTCACAGCAACGCCACAAAATAAGCCCTGCTGGTGGTCTCTCTCCCTTCACTGCTCGCCATGCCGAAATCGGTTGGTGTTGAGTGCGTTGAGAGACTGGTTTCCAGGCTGTTTGCCTTCTCTCCCCATTATTTGATGAAACCACCTGCGGTAGTGATGATGGAACCTATACAATGTAGCCATTTTCGGTGGTCCTATCAATAGCCACTTTCGGAGGTTGCAGTGTTGCGATGACATGTTGAAGTGTTCCGCTGACACTCCTTGAGTTGAAGTGCGTGGCAGCATGCAGAGCGTGGACCTATCCAGCAACCAGCTCGACGCTGGAGGCCGCGAGATGACCGTCGAGGTGCTGCTCAGCGCCACCAAGCTCAGCGTGGGCAAACACGAGCATCTGACGCACTACCTCAAGCGAATCACGCACTTGGCGCTGAACGGCGACGCCAGCAAGGCTCGAAAGAAAGGCGGAGACCACGCAGCCATCCGCAAGATTCAGAACTTGCACCACTGTCCCAACCTGAAGGTGCTCTACCTGTACGACAACGAGGTCGAGACGATTGAAAACCTTGAGGCTGTGCCACAACTCACGCAGTTGCATCTGCAAGGCAATTGGCTGCGTCGCATCGAAAACTTGGAGGTGCTGAGGGGGCTGGAGAAGTTGTACCTTGAGAAAAATGCCATCTCGAGACTCGAGGGGCTGGCCGGGTGCTTTCAGCTGAAGGAGCTGTACCTGGCCAACCAAGCGGTGCCCTTGGACCAGCACTTTTCGTTTGATGAGGACACGATGCGAGTATTGGCGGTAGGTTTACCGCTCCAATCGATTGCCGAGTCTTTTCCTTCTGACACTGTTGTTGCCTCCTGATGCAGGGCTCTCTGCGAGTCTTGGATCTCTCCAATTGTCGCGTCGCCACTGTCAAGCCGCTAACCTTCCTGCGCAGCTTGGAGCAGCTTGACCTCTCCAAAAACCTCATCAGCGACCTGGAGGACGTCTTTGCACTGGTCGGCGGAGTCACTTCGCTAGTGGAGCTGGACCTTCGAGACAACCCAGTTACTGCAACAACGAAATACCGTGAAAAAACCATCACGTTCTCGTCTGCCCGCTTAGGTAAGTCATCTATCTCCGCTGCTGCAAACAAATTCGTGGGCTCACTCGCTGTTGTCTCCAGCATTGCTGGACAAGAAAGATGTTGACCCAAACCAGCGGCGTATGATGCAGTCGCACCTCGCACACAAGTACAGGTACGAACAAGTTCCTGAGGCGTGGATATAGTTTCGCTGAGGTTGATCTCTGCACTCGTTACAGAAAGCGCCTCGAGCCGTCAAGTGCGAATTCTCGACGTCAAAGTCCAAGCGAAGGAGGCCCCAGCGACCCAACCAACAGGCTTAATGAATCGACGAGGCTGCTAAAGCATGGTGCGACCGTGCACCAGCTACGCAGCATGCAATTCACAGCACCGCACTCAAAAATCCGGTGCGAAAACGATGGCCTGGGCGTCGCCGGCGCATCCTGCAGTCCTAGCAGCACCGCGCTAGTGAAAGCTTCAAGCAACAACAACAGCAAGTACAACTGAAGGCTTCGCCACAAAGGAGAAACAGACAAACGAGAATTAATACGAAGTGGACAAAACACATGAAGGTGTGTCTTCAGTCGTCTTAGTTCTTCTTGACCAGGCCGTATGCCAGCACGGAGGCCACACCTACAGCAACGCCTGCCACGAGGCCCAGCACAGCCTGCTGCTGGCTCTTGGAGAGCGTGCACGAAACGGGCTTCTTAGTGAACTGCGGGATCGCACGCGGGTTCTCGAGGAACTCGGCGATCAGCACGGCGTTCAGAGCCGCACCGCGCAGGAGCTGGTCGCCAGACACGAACAGCTCCAGGCCGTGGTTGCCGAAGACCAGACTCTTGCGCAGCCGCCCGGCTTCGATGTTGAATTTCTTGGTGGCGTTCTTGGGCATGGGGTAGAGCAGCTTCTCAGGCTCGTCGACGAGGTCCACGCCGTCCGCCTTGGCCAGCAACTCGCGGGCGCGGGCAATACTCACGGGCTTGACTGTCTCGATGGTGAGGGCCTCCGAGTGCGCGCGCATGATGGGGATGCGGGCGGCCGTGCAGCTCACGGCGAGGTCGGGCTCGTCGAAGATCTTGCGCGTCTCCCACGTGACCTTCATCTCCTCCTTGGTGTAGCCGTTCTCCTGGAACTTGTCAATGTGCGGAATGAGGTTGAAAGGCAGCGGGTACGAGAAAACCTTGTTGGTCACGGGCTCGTCGGCCAGGAAGGCCGTAGCGCCGTGGCGCAACTCCTGCATGCCGGCGGCCCCGGCTCCACTGGCCGCCTGGTACGTGGCCACGACGAGCTTCTTGATGCCGAACTCGCAGTGCAGCGGCCAGAGCGCCATGGCCGCGATGGCCGTCGTGCAGTTGGGGTTAGCAATGAGCTTGGGCTGCGGCTTGCCGTCCTTGGCAATGAGCACGTGGCCGTTGATCTCCGGGATCACGAGCGGGATCTCCGGGTCGCGGCGGAAGGCCGACGAGTTGTCGATGACCACGGGTCCATTGGGCACGGCGGCCAGCTCCTTGGCGAACTGCAGCGAGAAGTCGCCCGAGACGGCCAGGAACACGTAGTCCAGCTTGGCCGCCTTCTCCACCGAGAAGAGCGAGATGGTCACGTCGCCGAAGGGCGTGACCACCGTCTTGCCGGCCGACCGCGAGGACGCAAACAGCACCAGCTGCTGCACCGGGAACTGCAGCGTGGCCAGCACCGAGATGATCTCAATGCCCACGGCGCCCGTGGCGCCGCAGATGCCGACCGTCTTGCCGTGGGGTGTCGTCATGGCCAGTGGATCAGGAATACGAAAGTGATGGGCGGCTACGACCGGCTACAGGGCGCTTTATTCGGGTGATAGCGCATTCTGTCCCGCACCTAAGTCCATTTCGCACTTTAAAAGTAATATCGTACTTATTAATCATGTAGCGGTACTGACCTCCTTTCCGTATGGAGTACACTATCAAACCTTCTAAATACGAATCGAGGAAGTTCGCAATCCGTCGACTAAGTACGCGTTGAAGTCTCGTCGGAATCCGACGTGACTGCCTCTTCATATCCGGGTACTGCAAGTCGCCAATAAGATGATGCTCGCTACTGCCAAGCTCCGCGCACCGCACCTCGCCACACGAGCGCTGTCGTCCGCGGCCGAGCCGCTGGTGCTCGTGGAGAAGAAGGAAAAGTACGCGGTCGTGCGCATGAACCGCCCGCCCGTTAACTCGCTCAACACGGCGGTGAGGCAAAGATCCTGTACTATACGTAGCGTCCTCCTGTCGTTTTGCTGATGAACTACGTTGTTATCTCCGCCAGTTGCTGCAAGAGCTGGATGCGACCATCAAGAAGCTCGAGGACGACAAGGGCGTGCGCGGCATCATCCTCGCGTCCTCCAGCCAGAAGGTCTTCTCGGCGGGGCTGGACATCATGGAGATGTACCAACCACAGGTGCAATGATACACCATCGTGCACTAAACTGGTACTCTACCTTCTAACAAGTACTGTAATTCATTGCACAGCCGGCCAAGATCACCAAGTTCTGGACGGCGCTCCAGGATCTATATCTGCGTCTGTACACGACGCGGTTGGCTGCAGTCGCGGCCATTGAGGGTCACAGCCCGGCAGGGGGCTGCTTGCTCGCCATGTGCTGCGACTACCGCGTCATGACCAGTGGCAAACCCATGATCGGCCTCAACGAGACGCAGCTGGGCATCGTGGCCCCCACGTGGTTCCGAGACACGTTCGTCAACACGATCGGCCACCGCCAGGCCGAGAAGATGCTGGGGCTGGGACTGCAGGTGGATGCCACCAAGGCCAAAGCTATTGGCCTGGTCGATGAGGCCGTGGCCCTTGAAGAGGTTTTCCCTCGTGCGGAGGCTGCCATGGCCAAGTGGCTGGCCATTCCAGGTGCTTTGACTGGTTTGAGTGTTTGTTGCTGTCGTGTAGCTAATGCTGGATTCATTGGTTGGTGGTGTTGTGTAGATATGGCGCGAGTGAAGACGAAGCAGCTCATGCGCCAGGCGACCGCGGACCGACTGCTGGCTATTCGCAAGCAGGACCTGGAGGCGTTCACGGACTTTGCGCAAACGGACAAGGTGCAGAAGTCGCTGGGAATGTACCTCGCTTCGCTTAAGAAGAAGTAAAGGGGTATTCAAGCCGCAGGATGCGAGAGCAGCATCAGCGAAACGATCGTGCAAGGCACGAGCCTTGATCAAATTGTTTTCTTTCACTTTGTTTACTTGTTGTTTTGAACTTGATCGGGAGATTGAATTTGCCCGGCGTCTAATCAGTGCTACTACATGTAGCATCCGTTCCAATGGTGTTGGCTCCAAGAAACGACAGACCCCGTACTTGGAAGAGAGCAGCGGAATAATGGACTACATGTGGTAGTCGTCCTTGTAGTTTGGTGAAAACTAAACCAAAAGTAGTAAAGGCAGTGAAGATTTACGGAAGGCTCATCATCGTGCATATCTCGGTGATTGAATCGTTCACCGTATGGAGGATTATCTTCGTCAAGCTTGTACCTGAAGGATGCGTGTGCTCAGTTCTCTTCATCACTGCTTGCATCTCCAAACGCACTGCATAGATACGACTTCTCTGCCCACTGTGGAGCTCGCATCCACGGCAGTTTTGCCTCGAATTCTTCGTCGGTGAGGCGCTGGTCAATTGGAGTCACAAACTCGTAGCTAGGCCTGCGTACATGGCATCGTTAACGATGAAAAACCCTACGACAGGGTCACCAACACCCAAGTGCAGCACACATCCAGGATCATCCTGAACAACTGAAGGCCAGTCTGTATGGACGTCGGTCACCAACACGTCGCGCTCGCATGAGTCCTCGCCACAATCATAACACAACTTGGGGTACCACCCGAGGTACGTCGCTGTTCCGCTTCCAAACCTCTTGTCCGTCACCGATTTCATGAACATTGTCTGGTCTTCACTCAGTGGCGTCTTCGTAGCTTGGCACACTGCGACGTCTTCGAGTTCCTCCATCGTCGAAGCGAAATGATCAAATCTGGAGTTACCTCGTGAAAGCGTGTGGCTGTCAAACGAGTTCAAACGCTGTGTTTCATCCGAAGCGCCATCTCGCTCATTCGCCGCCACAAGAGAGGATATGGATCTACCACCCCGTCTGGGTATTCGCAGTGAACGCGCATGGACGAGCTTTGCATGGCGTACACTACCGTGTCGTGGCGAAGCTGCGTGAACGACGCAATCTGCGTATTCATTTGACGGCGTTGCCACGTACGGGAATGAAATGTGTCAGCAGTGTTGGGAGATGATTGGGATAGTGTACGAAGCGCTCGGATCCACAACGTGCTAATGCTTGCAGTACCAGAATCCTTGTCTCGCTCGTCATGGTTGTCAAACTCGTCGTCGATCATCTGGCGCAGTGCCACAAGATTCGAACCGAAGGGGATTCCGTCACGGTGTGGCACAAATTCTGGTGCGTCACTCGTGGCATTTTTATCTACAGGGACTCGCGTTTCCATACGACCTCGAAGCACTTGAGCTGCCTCGTTGTTGCTGAGTAAAGGCAACGTCGACCGCACTCGGGATACGTCGCGTTTGCTTTACCCCATCGTGCACAGCTTCATCGTAGACTAGTGGAGAAAATATGAACGCGCTCCACACAAAGCGTTGACCGAACAAGGCGAACGAAATAGTAGGAGTAGCTGCTCCACTCGACAAGTTTGAAGCAATCCCAGAGCTTCTGCTCTTTTGAACGACTTGTTGCTGCAGATCCAGGAGTAAATTGCCAGGACCTTCAAGCGCTGCATCCAGGATTTCGTGCAGAGTTGGAGCTAGACATGCTGTCTCAATTTCCACAAGGAACGCGTCAAAACTGCGGTGCCAGGCGTGCAAGATAGAATCCGCCGTCACAAACACCGGCAAGTCGTCTGAGTACAGCTGATAGTATACATCTCCGAAGCTCTTCGACTGCATGCGATCCGACACAACGATGCCATTTCCTGCCAGTTTAGCCTTCTCGTCAGGTTCTAGGCGGAAGTCGTAGCGCCGGTTCTTCTTCAGTGGATGGTGGTGGTTGGATCTCAGAATTTGCTGCAAATATTGGACTCCATAGTGCTCTTCAACCTCCTCCCGCTTTCTCTTCATTGGTTCTCGAGCTTGCACCGGATCCGTGTCGAACAGGTCGACAAACTTGCACTTGTCCAACTCAATGCGATTATCCGCTGTGGAGATGGACAGCGAAGGGTATCGCTCGACCAGGTCCTTCGATGTCAATGCTGTGCCATTTCGCGCCAATGCCGCCGTGAAAGTTTTCCCGACATCCCAACCACTCATTGTTGCCTGCACCAAGTTTCCTGTGGGTTTGAGATACATCTTGTCAAGTACGACTTCTACTTAAGAAGTGTTCGTCCTGAAGTACCAAGAGTTAGAACTCGATTCATGAAGGTTGTCCTTTCAATATCTCTTTTCATGGCTCAGACAGATCAGTGAGTACAGAGAGCACAACGCTGCTGACACAGTTTTGTTTGTTTGTCTGGTTACAACACGATTGCAACCACGGACACGCACCATTACTTCTCACTGGTGGGCGAACATGTCCTGGAACACGCTCACGTAAACGCTAATCCCGTGCAGGAACGTTTCCTTGGACAGACTTTCGTTGTGCTCGTGGAGCAAGATCTCCGTTTGCTTCATGGGAGAGAACCCAATCGCCGGGACGCCCATCTTACGGAGAAAGCGACTATCGGTAGCCGCAGGAAAGATCTCCATCTCCAGTGTTTCACCGATACGAGCGCACGACTTTTGGAAAAGCTGCCACCACACGTTGTCAGCATCCAAAGTCGTGACGTAGTGTTCGTGCATTGGATCCGTCCACGAAGCGAATTCCCACGAAACACCATCCGCAGCACACCATTCATTCAGTTTTGCCTTCATTGCTTTCAGATCCATTTGAGGGGAAACGCGAATATCAAAGCCGGCAATGGCTTCCGTAGGAATCACATTCAGAGCATGGGTTTTGCCTCCATCCTGTGAAACCCCACTCTGCAGCGCCGTGATATTGACCGTCGTGACATCTCCCAGCTTCTTCTTCTTCATATCGCCGTGTTTGCATCCGCTGTCCGCACCAAGTGCCTTCTCTTGTTCGTCACGGAAAGTTAATGCCTTGTTGCAGATGTCGACGATCTTCGAAGTAGCCGTGTTCTTGATAAACCGGCTGCCGTGGCCGGTGGGACCTTCAGCTTTAACGTACACCCACCACGGAGATCGTTCACCGTAGAACACCGTGAACGCGTCTCCAGTGTTAGCCAATCCCTCATCAAATGCGAAGGCAACGGGCATGATCGCCTTAAATTGCTCGCTCTCCAGAAATGTCCCCATCCCTTGAGCTCCGCCGATTTCTTCGTCCGGCACAAACAACAGGTAAATGTTGCGCTTAGGTTTGAAGCCCGAAGCCATGAGCGTGTGCACTGCCTCCACGTACTGGATACAAACACTCTTCATGTCTTGAGTTCCTCGACCGTAGATGCGGCCATCCTCCAACACTTTTGCCTACTCAACAAAAAAAGTCAGACCCTTCCAACGTAGCAAATGTATAAAGTATGACAGCGCTCACCTCGAACGGGTCGAGCTGCCAGTGCTCGGCCATGGCCGGCACCACATCGTAGTGCGAATTGAGGATAATCCCCGGGAGCGTCGGGTCCTCTCCCTGCCACGTCCCCAGCACGACGGGTTTGTTCTCAACCGGAGAGAAAACTTGCACCGGGAGACCCACTACCGTCGTAATTTACATCATAGCATGTACTGTAAACGACCATTTCAGAAAGAAATCTAAAGTCACGTACGCTCTTCCAGGTATCTGCGCAGCCATTGCGCACACTAATCACCAAAAGCATTGCATCAATTAGTACCCCCGCTCATTAATTCAAATACTCCCCCTCCCCCTACCTGTTCGTAGCTGCCGTTGGGGCCTTCAGCGCTCACCGTACGCAAGCTGAGCAGCTCCAGGAACCTCTCGACGGGGTCCTTCCAGGTCATCGTTGACTGTTCTTCTTCAAGTGAGGCCTGACGTCACTATTTGAAGCTCTATGTCACTATTTACCATTTTCCAATGGAGGATACACGACGCGCCATCCGCGACGGCCGTCGGCTGGCCGATGAAGGGCGCTACGCAGCTGCGACGGAGGCCTGGAAGGCGGCGCTGAGTGGCGCGTATGCTCTGCAAGACTACGCAGGGATGTTTGTGCTTTCTAGCAACCTCGGCGAGGCCTGTGTGCAGATTGCAACGCGGTCGACGGACTGCGCTGGGGCTGCGGAATTGCTGCGAGAAGCGATGGAGCATCTGGACTATGCGCTGCAAGTGGTGGACCAGTGCTCGCTCCGGGAGGTATTGGGCGGGTACAGAGCTTTGTATCGCAGTGTGAGGCGCGTGGAGACGACGAGGAGGAAAGCGAAGAAGCTGATGGAGAAGGTGCAGGTGGAGGAGGTGATGAAGGAGGTCAAGCGGTCGTGTACGACGTGCGGGGTAGCGAATGGAGACGTTGTGCTGGACGAGAACGACGGGTGCTACTACTGCAGAGCGTGCTACGAAGAGTATTATGGCGCTGTGGAGGCTGATATTGATGCTACGGATGGAGGTGGAGAAGTTGATGCTACAGACAGAGACGAGCTGGTTCAAGCAGAGGGTGACGTGGATGTTAGTGGAGATCTGGATGCGCTGGAAGGGCAGAGGGAACAGGATATGGGGTTACGTCAGGATGACGAAGAAGATGTGCTTGCGTCGGATCCGACGTCTGAACAGGTTGAGGTTGTAAGTGACGAAGTTGTTCAGGAACGAATTGAAGAGGCCAAACCAGATCACCTTCGATACGAACGTGTGGAGCTGGGATCACTTGCAGATTTCTTGGCGGGGAACGTCCATGTCGAGGACAACAAGGAGCCTCAGATCAAGATGGACACCGCACGAGGCACGCAGGTGCCATCGACTGCCGAGACAAACCACACAGACAATACTGTCAGCGAGTCTCCAGGAGACATTGACTCTCCGAATAAGGCGACCTGCGAGTCCATACCAGCTGTGCCAGAGCCTTCGACACCCTCGTCCGACGCGGAGGATGCAGCATGCGCAGAAGATGTGCTGGCGCTGGATGAGGATTCAGCAGAGACTGAGACTGACAAACACGAGTACTCTATCTCCAAGTTGCTAGAGCTTCGGCAGCATTCGCCACGCGACTGCCCCGAGGCTCTCCTGGGATCCCCCGTGCGCGATGACGGCACTGCCCTCACACCCGCTCGTAATAAGCCCAACAACTCCCGCAAGAAGCCCAAGAGGTAAGCAAACACTTGCTGCGTTTGGAGTGCTGCGACTCATTCGCTAAATCCGGTTTCCCTGCTGCCAGATCAGCAGCCTCACATAGGCAGAACAAGACGGACGTTGGTCCAGAAGAGGCCGATGGCCAACCGTCCATCTCGCCACTGCCCACGCTGGATTTGGTCGATGCCATGCGCGAGGCTCTCCAGACGGACAGCAACGCCCCATGCGACAACGCTACTGGGACAGCGGAGCTTTTGACTGGCCCAGCAGTTTGTTGCCGATGAAGTCCCATGTCCGCCTCGAAGGCGAGTGATGCCTGCCCCTAGTGTTGCTCAAAGCGGCACCGCAAGCACTCGCCGCCATATTGATCCCGTAATCGTGCTGATCACGCTGTAATTTTTTTGAAAACTGTTGCGATTCGGTTACAAAGACGCGTACACCCTCCTCTCGAATATTCTGTATCGCAGGTGCACGAGTGATGGTCCCTCCTCGCCACTGAAGAACGAACCGCAGACAGACAACAGGCAGCGGTAAGGGAGGCCATCGCTGCAATCTCCAATCTTTGACGCCAGCTCACCGCGATGGGGGACCAAGAGGCGACGAGCGCCGAGCTCACGCGCAGCTTCCTGTCCTTCCGCATGCTCAAGGAGGTGCTGCAGTCCACCAACATCAAGGACGACGAGGAGGTGCGGCGCCTTTACCTCTCCACACTCCTATATGCCAGCGTGGCGCTGACGTATTTGTGTGCATGCCTATTTTAGGCTGTGATGGTCACGCGCATGTGCGTGGACCCGCGCCACGTCGAGGAGTTCGAGCGCCTGCTGCGCATGATCCTCAAGAGCACGCACACTGTGGGCCACGTGTCCACGTGCGTCGTGCGTCCGCCGCCCGGAGAGTTCACCTACACGTCCATCGTACGTGGTGCCTAATTGGAGGTGCCTTTGAACTAGGGGCGTCATGCCTAATTTATGTCGTCAATTTAGGTCAAGTACTCTGGACTGCAGGCCATGCGCCAGATCTACCCGTCCACGGTGGAGAGCGGCGTGGATTTTTACAAGCTTCTGGCAGCTCGTGACTCGCTGCTGCTGGAGCCGCCCACCTACCAGATTGAAGCAGGCTTCGGCACGTGGATCGAGTCGGACGGCAACACGAAGCCGATGCGGGGCGACGACCCTGAAGAGGACGAGAACCTAGTGTACCAGAGTGTGCCTGGCCCATGCTGCAACGACTCGTGCGAAAACCCGCACGGGCTAAACGTACGTGCGTCCTTTGTGGCGCCGACCAAGGATTTCCAGCTTTTCCGACCGCGGTACCAGCGGAACAATAAGAAGGGAGGACAGAAGAACCTGCGATGCTTCCCGTGCTGTCGGAATGGACGCCACGTGAGTTCGGGTTTCTGCGGAGATTCGATCAGAGTGCACGTGGCCGTGAGTCGAGTGACGGAGTCAGGCGGTGTCAAGATTTGCCCCATTCAGACGACGCGCCCGGCCGTGCTGGCCTTCGCGCGTTTCCTGAACCTTGAAGGAACGTTTGATCAGACAGTATCGGGACCGGAAGTCTTCCCTGGACAGACTATTGAAAAGACAGACGTATTGGCGTGGGTGCGCGATAAGCAGCACCCGATGAACCCACTGTTCCCGGGTATTCTGCGTGGTGCCGCCATGGAAACGTCGTCACAGTCAGCAATTTTCGAGTTTAACGCCGAATGCAAGGCGTGGCACTATGGATGGACAGCTCCACGTGGCCAGGGACTTTCCGGTAGTGATGCACAACACGTCCTTGAGGTGCTGTTCATGAAGCCCATGGGCTCTTACATGTATTGCCTCGAGCGTCTGCGGTCCGACGGCTTCTCCATCTACTCTAGTCGAAGGGCCAGCCATGCTGTCATCAAGCCTGAAGTTGAGGCTTTCGAGAACCAGGAGACCACTGACGACAGAAACTTGAAGCGAAAGCGAACGGCACGTGCAGAGGCAGCCTCACCTTCAGTTCGCGCATTAATGCCCCAGCCTCCAGCCTCACCGGCATCCACAATAGTGTCGAGTTGTGCTTCCAACTCTCCTATCGTATCTCCTTCTAAAGAAGATATGACGTACGGTCGCCGCCCGAGCGTGTCGTCTGCTATGTGCCCAGCAGTTCCCTCGACGTCCACAGGCTTCGTGGACATTTCGTCGCCTATGACGGACGTACCCTCCTTCAAGTTGGAAAACATTTTTGGCTCGGTATCTTCGCCGATGGCGGTTTGCCCTCCGTCATCGTCTGTTCTTGTGGACAGCGCATCGTCGGGTTTTGACTACCGTGGACTCGATAATTTGATGAGCAGTGGAGGCATGCTTCAGAACCCGACCCAGCAACACCAGCAGCAGCAAATGCTGATCAACCAGCAAAACCAGCAACTTCAGCAGCACCAGCGAGAACAGCAAGCATTGCTGCAGCACCAGCAGCAACTTATTCAACAACTGACGGAGCAGATGATGATCAGTCAGCGACAGCAACAGCAGCAGTTACACCTGAATCACTTGCAAGTTCCTGCAGACCTCCAGAGCCATTCGCTATTCCAAGAAGAACGGCCCGCTCGCAGAATTGTTTCGACGGACGAGCTTCCCTGGTCAGAGCTTTACAATCTGTTCGACCCCACCCCGTTGTCCCCAGCTAGCACCGACGACGACCCCGACCACGACGAGGAAAGCCTGCCAAGCCCTGGCAACAGTCCGGCTCCGTCGTCAGCTGCCAGTTCGGGGATGGCTTCCCCCGCGCAGCAGGCCATTTTGAATTACTTATAATATAGTTCAGGGGAAATTCTCGAGCCTGCTGCTGCAGTGATCCAGGACGAGGGGAGAGGAGGCCAGGAGTCGTCAAGACTGAGAGAGCAGGAGCCGAATCGCACGAGGAGGATCAGAGCGCAATATTCCTGAGCTGCAAGATGCTCAACATGCAGAATCCGATGCGCTCGTATTTTTGAAGTATTTTTCCTTTAGCTGTTTAATGTGTGGGTGTTGTGCATGTAAGATCAACTGACGATAGCCATGGGTAACGAGAGCGCATACGTGCAAGAACCTCACTAGAGAGTAGGAACGGCAGGCAACCAACGAGTAACAACAATCGAAACATCGCCAAACAAGGCGTGCTCTAGCATGCATTCATTTAAACCGTGCTTATCACATGGCCTTGCGGCGAACCAGCAAAACAACGACCACCCCGATGAATCAAAAACCGCTATATTATAGTAGAGACTGGAAAGCGAAGGCTTTCAGGCGCCCTCTGTAATATCCTGCCCATAATAGATCATCCGTCCACTTCCAATAAGAAATAAGCTAAAGAGCGACTCATTCCTGCAAGCAGCAGACCCGTACGCCACAACATCCGCTGAGCCGCGTTGATCTCGCTGCGAGCACATCTGTACTTCTCTCCAGGCAATAAGCTCAACTGTAACCTTCCGCCATCATGTCGCCGCAAACTCCTTGGCATGGGCCATACACCAGCCCTTGCGCTGTGCCCACTTCAGACATTTGTCAACCTTACAGCGCACGCCGCCGCCATGTGTACGACACAAGTGCTTCAGATGGGCCTTTTTGTTGCAGCCCTCAACAGCACAAAACTCTCCGCCGCCGTGTGACTTGCACAGACCCTTTGATTGGGCCGCACGCACGCAGCCTTCTCTCTTGCAACGAGAGCCACCGCCATGTGCAATGCACAGCCCGCGGCTCTGACTGTTCTTCGTACATCCCTCAAACACGCACTGGTGCGCACCGCCATGCTTCTTGCACTTTTGATGCGATCGAGCTCGGTTCTGGCAGCCTGGGAACTCGCACTGTCGACTACGCGGACGTTTTCCAGTCTTGGCTGCGTCAAATGTAGTTGTTGGTGAAGTAACTATAGCTGTTGTCGTCGGATTCCCGCTAGAGGCGATCCCGGCCTGGCGTGACGCAGCTGATGTCAGCATCAGTGGGGGTGGTGGCCCGCTGTGAAAAGATCCCAGAGGTGGTATCGTTCGTTTCGGCTCGATTACTGCGTTCTTTGGAACACTCCGAAAAGTGCTACGCGGAGTGGATCGAGCTAGCATGCCACTACTGATCGGCGCAACTCCATACGCGTCGTCATATCCTCCACGTGATCTCTTTAATGATCGTTCAGAAGTAATCTCTGATCCTGCTGTTTCACGGTCCTGCTTCACAAGATATTCTGCTGTAGCAGTTGCTGCTGCCGGCACGAGCAACCTGTCCAGCGGCGGCTCTCGATTCCCAGGCGTCAACATTGAAGAGCCAAATTCGGCACCAATGCCAGAACTTGTCCTCCTGTCCGTCACCACCAAATGATCCATCTTCACCATACTGCTCATACCCGATGTCCCAAGCGGAGTCGTAGGTGAGGGCCCACCAGACTCCATGGTATCATTCAGGTACGAATCCAGATCCTGATTAAACTCCGTGAGTTGCGGATAATCCATCTTTAACTCGTCGTCCGATGTCATATACAGCGGCGGTTGAACCTGTTGGTGCTGGTTCTGTGCTGTATCGTTTTCCGTTTCATAGTCACCACTAGAAGCGGTCCAGAGCGAATAAAGCGATGCATCATAGTCTGGCAAAAACGAGTCTACACCTGCAAACATGGACGCCCCATTCGGTGACGACAGCCCCGATCCAATCGCCGATAAATTCGCCGTACTGATACTGTTACCATGACTAGCTGCAGGCATAGCACTGGAACTTGAAATTGTAGCACCGGACGACATCCTGGTCACATTTCTGCCGCCAAATCCCCAATTATTGAAATCTGGAAGCGGATGATCCGTCTCCAATGGCGGAGGGGACGGAAACCCAAAGGACGGCGTCAAGAAGCTGCTGCTGTTGCCTGGACGTGGTCTTTTCCCCGTCATATTGGTCGACATCGAGGCGTCTCCGAAGCTGTTCGTCGCGTTGAACAGCTGCGGGTTCGTGGAGTTGTTGGCACTGTTGCGCTCCAAAAACTGGTGCAAGTACGGCGCCCCATTCGAGGCATTTCCGCTCGTCTTCATTCTCGGCAACTGGTGCGACATTCCTGCAACCTGCGCGCCTCTGTGGTGTCGGTCGTAGTTGCCCATCGAGTCCGCGCCCCCTGTCGCGTTCCTGATGCCGCCAGTTTTGCGCGGGTTGTGGTTTCCGCGCGCTAAAAAATCGGTGGCAGTAGGCGCGGAAGTTGCTGCTGCTGCGTCGCCCCACGCCCACGACTCGTCGGCGCCGGTCTGGCCGAAGAGCGCGTCGCTGGCCGCGATCTCGAGCGCCGTCGTGTCCTGCACCTGTGCTGTGGCTGGGCGCGTGTTGCCGTCGCTCGAGCCCGGAATACGTCGAGCCTCCAGAAGGGCTCCGCTCGCTGAGTTTCCTTTGCTTTTTGGGGGGAAGAAGAGAAAAAGCAAGCGGCTGTCTGGGACTTTAAATCTGTATGATCGCTTGTATGCGACAAGAGACGGAGCCGCAAGTAAAAAATGCGACATAGACGCGCGCACAAGTATTTTTCAATCCTGTGCGGGCGTCAGCACGACAATTCACGCCGGCATTTTGCCATGCAGGATGCCTGCAGAAGGATCCCTCATTATCAAACCTGCAGATAGTGTCCAGGTAGTAAGTACACTCAGGATATTATGTGCCATGAGAAAAAGAGGCCCGATCTCGAAGCTCGATAGAACCAAGGTCGGACTTCAAACTGAAGTTTTGGTTGATGTCGTAATCGTGGTGGTTTCGGCCGGCAAAGACATCGTGTCAAACACCGGCACGAAACGCTGCCTACCTGCTGTCTTTAGCGCCCCAGCACCGAGAAAACAAAGAAAGCAAGCCGTGCAAGGCGAGTTGTGCTTGTCAATCGAGCCAAAGCTTTTGATTTTTGTAGATTACTTCCACTCCGAAGTTCGCTTGATGCGAGGTGTCGAGCTTGCCATCAAGCCAGCTGGGGAGAGCGCGCTGCCAGTCGGAGGCTGTCGCTGGACTACCTCCAGTGGGTCAGCGCTTCGAGGTGCTGCACGAGGGGAATACCCTGCACGTGGAAGCGGGCGAGGTACTCTTGCTTCTTGGTGCGCTGCTCATTGTTCCACCTGCAGTCAGCCCAGCAAAAGTGAAACCCTGCGGGTCAGTTGCATTTATCTAAAACCGACATCATTGCAAGCTCACGCACCTCCGACGAACACGACGAAAGTGAACGCGGTGCTCCTTCAGAAGCTCTGAGTGGGAGAGATCACAACGCGAGTTGATGATGTCCTAAAGGAACAAGACAAGAAGTTAATCCCACAAATGCAACGCAGCAATAGCCTGTCGACGTACTGCTGACTGGGCGGGGGCTACTTCCGCAAATTCTTGGTTAGCGCCATCTCGATCGTTGCTCTTATGCGCAGCTCTTCGGGACGAACGCGTCTTCATCTACAACACCAGCCAAGACGACAGCAGTCAATACCGAATTCTGCATGCCCACATAGTAGGTGGCGCATACAGCAACAAAATCACTTCTGCATACCTGCTTCACCACTTTAGTCGATGTGCGGTGGTTTCTACAGCGCAAAAAGACACAAGTCAGAACAATAACTACTCCAACCAACTTCTAGAGCCTGCTCGTACCTCTGTGTGAATCCTTTCACCTTGAGCTTCACCATTAGCGTCCTCTTGTCTGCTGTTGTCTGATAAAGCAACCATCAATTAAGTTTCCACCTTCTTCCAGCTTGGAAACCCTCTCGTACTTGTTCGAAGAAGCCCGAAATGTTGGACGGCGAGTCGTTGGGCCCCCCGTCCAGTGCAGGGGCGGACGGCGGTCGACTGCTGAGCATAATGAGCTCCTCCGCCACTCGGAACGTCTCGGCGTCATGCCGAAACTGCCTTGAGCCACTGCTACCGGCGTCCAGCATGCTGTGATTTGCTGTCTGTACGCGCGGTTTATTGGTCGCTAGAGCTGCGGGACGTGCCTATAGCCGCCGAGAACGGGAGCTTGAAGGCCTCCTCGCGACCTTGCTACTTGACTCGATTTTGAATTTTGGGGAGGGAAAATGGCGACAGGTTTCTATACTTTATCCAAGTCAACTGGAGATGGGTTTACCCGCGTTTTTCGGGTCTTACCCGCCAAACCCGTCCGTCCAATAAAGTGGACATATTGTCCACAGTAGGTGCTACCGGTAGCCATTGGTTGCTAAATATCTTGCAGTTGCGTAAGCGCAAAGGTTGGCAGCAGCGTTGGTACAAGATAGTGAGCCATGCGCAAAAGTTGGCATTCAGCGCCTTCAGAACGAGCGGCAGCCAGCGGGTAGGAAGTCGCATCGCCGATGGAAATTAAGCAACTTGCCCGGGGAGCTGCAACGACCCTGCCCTTGCTGCTATACCCTGCTGCAGCGGATGGTTCTCCGAAAGATGGATAAAGTCCGCGAACCTCCAGCTCGGTGGCGAGTTGATTACAATATGTATCGCTACTAATAGCTACTTCATGTTATCGAGCATTCCTGGTGGCTCCATCTTGAGTGACGGGATCACAGGAGGTGACATTGGTGTAGCGATCAACTCGTAGCGTCGTTTTGGTACGGGCACGAGCTGTTCCACTAACCACTGGGCAGCAACAGTGTAACGCGAGACTGCACTCCGAAGTAGAAGCTACTAAACCTGACAGACTACACGATGTGCCCTATCGTGGTAAATTCCATGACCATCACTCTGCGCTAAATGTTGAGCGGGATTGCGTTTAATTCTTCAAAACCTTACCATGCTCCATGATATCGACAGTCTAAAGTCGTAGCTTGCAAAGCTTGCACTCCAGCGCTAAAGAAGTGTGGAGACTGTTTGATAAATTGCTTTCGTAAGTAGGACCGGCAGTGCGGGCGACCCAGCAGTTTCCAGTAAGCTTATCTCTCGTTTATAAAATCACATGGTTGTATTCAAACTGCTTCTGTAGCTGCGTTATTTGCTAACTTCGTGACAATCTTCGTCTACTTCAGTTGTCCGCGCCACACGGATCATGTTTCACACCTCACTTGGTGGCTGTTTGTGCAGCGGCAATGGAGTTCCAGTTCTTCTTCGTTACGCCGGCTGTCATGTTCGCGTTGTCCCTCTCGTATGTCTCCTTATTGTTTTGCCTGTCAGCACCGCGACCCCTCTTCTCCATTCCTACGCTCTTTTGCTTCCATTTACAGATCGCTGGCAAGCGCTTTCAACCGACTCAAGGACTTGATTAATCCACGACAGGGTTCCGAATTCTCGTCCGAGAACCTGAGGCAATGACGGAAGTTGTGGTACCGTAGTCTCCAGCGTCGGCTTTATCGTGGATTGCCTGGAAGCTTCACGATCGGCACGGCACCATACCGCGGCAGAAATTGCACCGCACGAGGCTGCCGATGGAGCACTGCCGTGTGCAGCAACAGCGTCTCTCCCAGCGCAATGTAAGGCTGGTCAGCGGGAGAATCGAACCTCCAGTTGCCAACAGCGACTTCAAAGCGCAAAGTCGATAGCTCATTGATCTCCTGCTCTCGAACATGTCATTTGCTCGGGCGTCGTGCCCGAGACGCACACGAATCAACAAGTTACGGTGGTGCTTGTCGCTGGCCGAGATCTTGACAGTCCGGGCCCAGCGGTGAACAATAGAGATACTGGAGCCCCCCCCCCAACACACACACACACACACACACTGGGCGGGGAATGACTGGAGCTTGGTGGCGGGGTGTCCGCTGCTTCTGTCTCCCGCGTCGGCCCAGTGGCCTTGGATTGCTCTTTGCTCGGGTCACTGCTCCGCGATGGCTGTTCAGTGAACAGCCCAGACTCGTACGCTGAAGTCCAGGATCTTCAGATGTGCCAAAGCCAAGATGAATCATGATGATACACTCGTACAGATGTATTAATAGAACAACAACATTGGTGACGTGCATTTGACCAAGTTTTCGCCGTACCGGTAGAGGCCCTTAGGGGCCCCCCTACCAGGGAAATACTGAGTACGCTAATGCCAATAATGTACTGCACCTCGAAGTGGTGCTGTAAATGCTCAGGACATCCAGTTTGGGGCTGGTTGTACGACGTTCGCTTCGCCTTGCGGCAAGGCCCTTGTCTATTGGCAACGAAGAGATTTGTCCAGTCTCCCAGATGCCCTCACTTTGCAATTCGCTCTCCAGCCCTCAAGACCCCGACAACAAGCAGCAGAGAACCACTCATGCGTCTGCACTACGCTTTCGTGTTGGTCGTGGGTGCCCTCCTCGCGTTTGTCGATGCTCTATCGACAGAAACCTCCACCCAGACCGAATCGATGGAGATCAACGCACCTGACACCCCGCAGTGGAGCCAAGCCCTCGCTGTCAAAGAAAATGATCTTACTACTCAGCGCCTCCTTCGACAGAGGCATGCCACTGATGACGCGGAGGAGGAGAGAAATATCCTCACAAAGCTTGGCGGCAAGCTGGCAAGACTAGCGAAGTACAACTGGTGGCTTTTCACTGGTAAGCACCCCTCGCAGATCAAGAACCCGGGCGGTTACTGGAACTTCTACTACAACAGAATGATTCGAGGAGGGAATTATGCGTAACTAAATACTTCGAAGCTCTTTGTTGTGAAGCCGTGCAACCATACGTGTAGCTTAAGAAACTCGTAGCAAGCTCACAAGCTGATCTATATTGGAGGGTTCAAGTTCATGAGCATACTAAGGCTAAACGTCCTAAGAAGCTTCGCTTACGACGACTTCGCTGCTGGCTTGGTCCTGGACTTGGACGGGATGTGTGGGATTGTGAACACGGAGACACCCAGCACATTCTTGACCTCCCACACGACGGTGATGACGATATGGACGTAGGCTGCAAGGGAGAGGAAAAAGAACTCGCGCACGATGAGCTCTTCGTTAATGGCGTCGTAAATACCTTCAAGCATGCAGAAGGCGCAGTGGCCAGCCACGTAAAAGATCGGCACGAGCGTCTTGCGGAACGGGTGGTACTCCTCACCGCACAAGTGGGCGAGCATCAAGTGAAGCTTGGGGAGATAAACCAGTTAGCACCCCCCCCTCAACGACCCAGTATTAAGACAAAGGGGAAACGTACCACCAGCTTGCTGTTCAGCAGTCCGAGCATCCACAGGAACATGCGTGGGTGCGTGGAGAAAATGTCAGACGGCGAGTATAGCGCCCAAAGACCAGCCAGAGTGTTGAGGATGACAAATGGCAGCAGCCGAGTAAAGGCCACAAGCACCGAATCTTGGTTCAAGCGAACAGCATGCAGCGCGTTCCTCACACTGTGACGCACACAATATCGCGAGCGTTAGCATTTCCGAAAAATAGATAGCAACACTGAAAATCGGGACGTACTTGACCAGCAGCGTAAAGCACGAGCTGACGATCGTCACGATGACAAACAGCGAGTTATTCTGGACACCCTCAACAATCTCCTGGTTCCAGAAGTCCACGCCAACAAACGCAGTAAAGAGCTTGAGTGCAATTCCAATGAGAATGCCTTCCGTCGGTCCGTTAAAGATCGGCAGCTCCAGCGACCCGGAGTAGTACCTGATCCACCACAAACATCGTCAGCTCCATCAAGTTATTTGTTTCCAGATCCCAAACCATCCCCACTCACTCTTCCCACGTCGCAAAGATGAAGACAAAGTGTCCACTGAGCACAAAACCCAGTGTCCTCCACGTCGTGCCCAATTGCAGGATGCTGGCCATGGTCATGGTCCCCACCGACACATTGAGCGCGTCGCATCCGTGGTCAAACAGCAGTCCCAGTGGCGACGACGACTTGGTGCGTCTGGCCTGCTTGCCGTCCAGATTGTCCAGCGTCTGGTAGCTGAAGAGCGCTGCCGCCGCCACCACCATTGCCCACCAAGGGGCGTCACCTTCCAGCATTGGACACAGGAACAAAAAGAGCGTGTGGGACCCTCCCACCAGGATCAACCCAATGAGAGTGATCAAATTGGGGGCCAGCCAGAGCGGCAGCAGCTCCACGAGGAAGTTGTTCATGGGCGTGAGCACGTGCTTGTACACGAGAGAGTTGTCGGCCCCGTGATACTCGTACGTGCGCAGCTTCTCCGAACCCTCCTGCGAGACGTACTTACCAAAGTACGTAGACTTGCCATCTCCATTGCTGCGGTGGCGCACGCGCTGCTTGAGCGCGTGGATCTGCGAAGCTTCGACAGCCGTGGGAGGCTGGTAGCTCTTGGACATATTTGGGCGTTTGCGCTGCGGGTGCCACTTTCGGGGGTGGTTGAGAGACTGCGTTGGATGTGCAAGATGCTGGGCTTCGTGGTGAGGCGCGAACGGGGGCGTCGAACGCGCTGGGAGAGAAGTTACGCAGCGGCGAACACGGTACGTGAGAGTCGCGGCGGCAATGCAGGAATGAGAGGCGATCGTCTGACCAGGCACCATATTGAATCGGTACAGTGATGCACCTCTTTGTTGGTAGGGAGTAAAATAATAAATATTCTAGTGATATGTATTTTAGAGTTCATTTAACCTGCAATTTGGGAGCGGTATCATTCTTCTCTACGTATCAATTTATAGCAATATGTGTTTCTGGAGATGATGATGCCTATGCCGTGTCCGACGCTCCGATTGGCTAAAAGAGGATCTTCATGGGTGACGCCCATTGGCTGCTATTTCCATGAGACAGGTACCGTACTACTCTCTCCTAAATTCGATTTATGTTCGGCCACACCACATCCTCGAAAATCTCATGCGCTCGCATTCTCCAACGTCCGCCCCGTCGCGTCGTGGCGGAATATGCAGCTCCGCTCGCGCGTCGTGCCCTCCTGCTCTCCATGCAGCGCTCCAGGACCTCCACTCAAGATGAAGAATACACGAATTCCATTGCAAACGCCGCCTTCTCCGCCTGAAATCGGCCCCAGATCGGCCACACACGCGCCCGTTGAGCTCTCCGTGCAGCACCCACGCGCGTCTAGTCGCCGAGAGCGCGCCCTGTTACGACCCGCTCGCAGTGTAATTGCAGCCAAGAAGCGGCGGCTTTCAACGGGCGATGAGGAGCTTGAGGAGACCAAACGCCGCCGCTTCCTGCTGCTGCAGTCCGCCTTTGGGCCCGAGGACCTCGTGGACGAGAGCAACTGGATCACGAGCACGCTCATCGACCTGATGCTCTGGAAGTTCGCCAACTTGTACCCGGCGGTGCATTTCCTGCCCACGGCCTTCTACCACTTCCATCTGGAGGCGGCGGTGCAGGCGGCGTGGCACCGTCGACGTCGGTCCAAGAGGGACTACCAGGTGCGCGACGTGTTGGGGCGCGTGATGGACTACGATGACAACGCGTCACTCGTATTCATTGTGAATGTGGACCGCATCCACTGGAACTTGTTCCGCGTACAGCTGGCTCCGACGCCGAGGCTGCAGCTCTTTGAGCCCATGGGCAGGTTGGCGTCCCGGTCGGGCATCTCGTACCGGTCGGTGCCGCGAGCGGTGATCGAGTGGCTAGACGTGTGCTACCCGCAGTACAAAGGCTGGATGGAGCGCACGGTGAGCGCCATCACGAACAAGCAGCAGGTCAGCGGCTTTGACTGCGGCGTGGCCTGTCTGCTGTACGCGGACAAGTGTGGGCGAGGGCAGAGCGGCGAGGAGATCAACGACCAGATCGACCAGCAGGCCATCACGTCCTTCCGCAAGCAGCTGCAACTCCAACTGCGAGCGACGGGCGACGACAATGACGGTTGAGAACTCGAGCGGGGATGGATTTGTGTGTGCTTTGTGTCGTTTCGGCGCTCGACTTCAACGTACCTGCGAGACTTAGTTGAAACCTTCTAATATTTTATACTGAAACGACGCGTAAACTGGTGGCCCGATTCTTTTTGCGCGAGCGTTGTGTCGAGAGCACCGCAGCTTAGCCTCCGCTCGCAACGAAGGACGCGGTTTTCATGCACTTGACCTCGAGCGAACCCTTGTCCGTTGACGAGTTTTCCATAGAAAACGCGTTCAGCTCAACACGATGAAAGCGACTGACGTCGGTCCCTAAGTGTCAGTCTGGAAAGTGGCTTGTGTCATTACTGCTGTTCTTGATGCCTCGCGTTGCTCAGTTAGACTTCGTGTGGCTTACTGGTCCTGCAAATGATGGGAAACTGGTCGCGCGCTCTTTACGAGGCACGCAACTATTAGATCTCTTCAAGCGGCGAAGCGGCAGGCTTCGGTTTCGAGGTTGTTTCTCTGCTTTATTTTCAGCGGGGACTTGGCGTTGGCTTCGGGCTTCCGGCACAGCAGAATCGACATCGCGACAGGGGCTTAAGCGCGGGGGATCCCATTTTCGTTGATTGAGGCGAACCGTGCACCACTTGCTCTTTTTTGGTTTCTTGGTTTCTGAGAGCAGTTGTGAGGACGAGGTGGTGACGAGATTGACGGGTTCGCGCACCAGTGGAGCCGTTGTGTGGCGCCTCCCTCGCTCGCTTCGACCCGCATCATTGACGCTTTGGGCCCATCGTCGACGGTGGTTGTGCCTCAAATCCAATTTGTCCGGCCAAGCGCAATCCCAACGCGGTATTTTCGGCATGGTCTGCATCGAGAAAAATGCCTCGCACTTCGTGATCAGCCCGACCGTAGCCAACACCAAGGGACTCGATCCCCTAGTTGGCCTTCGTGTCAACTCCACCTGCATCACGTCGTGCAGGAAGAGGCGGCTAAGTGGTAGCGGCCAAGTCAACACCATGGGTCGGGACTCGGTTGTTCTGCCGGGTACTAGCGTCCAACCTCTTCACCACCAGTACGAGTCGCGGCTGTCTGGGCTTTCGGACGAGAACAGCTTCCACTACAGCAAGGCGCTTCCTCATCGGACTATCAAACGGTATATCTCTTTGGTGGTTCTTCCTGGCCGAGTTTCTTCTTGATCACTAAATTCTCGTTCCTGTCATTCGATAGATCCAAGAACATCTACAGTGATCGCTTTATCCCGTCGAGGTTAACCACGAAGTTAGACACTGGGTTCGGGCTGACGGCGGATTCGCCACGTCAGTGCAACAACCAGAACCGAGACAACGGCGCAGATCGACCTCAAGGGGTTACCGTGCCGGCGTCAGCGCCTGCGAGCGGCACCGTGGATAGCAATCCGAAAAGTCAGAGACCACAGACAGGAACCTCCTCCCCGTACTCGATGATGCTGAAGCGAGAGCTACTGGGAATGCACTCACCAACACGTGCGAACTTTGGTGGGGGTCAATCCTCTGCTGCCTTGAGCGCGTCTAGTCACGATAGCATGAGTGTCATGTGCGACCCACGGTCCTCTTCCTGCGTGCGCACCTACAACGGAAGCACGGCGTGCATTCGGCCGAGCGGCAGCTCATCCAGCAACATTCTGCGCTTCAAAGCCCCCAGACAGTCGTTGTACGGAGACGTGAAGACCTTCGTTCCGCACTCGGGGCTCACCGACTCGACGCAGCGATTCCTTGGGGCCGGCTTGCACGACGGACAAAATGGTCGTCGACGTATTGCACGTACACCCTTCAAAGTGCTGGATGCGCCGTCGCTGCAAGATGACTTCTACCTGAACCTCGTGGACTGGTCTGCCACAAATGTCGTAGCCGTGGGGCTCAGTTCCTGCGTTTACCTGTGGAGTGCCTGCACCAGTAAGGTCACAATGCTCTGTGACCTTGGACCCAGCGACTCTGTCACCTCCGTCAGCTGGAGTCAGCGGGTACGGCCATCTCGTCTCGCAAAGCTAGCCAATGTTCATCGATGCTGATTGTTTTGCACGTTGGCTTCTGCAGGGTACGCACTTGTCCGTGGGAACGAACAGCGGCGAAGTGCAGATCTGGGACGTCAGCGCCGGCAAGAAGATCCGAACCATGGCGTACGCATGCCGCGACCTACGTTTTGACGTTGCAATCCCGCCCATATTCTAACTTTGTTGGTTGAGCAGTGGACACCTTGCTCGCGTTGGGACATTGGGGTGGAACGGACAGTCATTGGCATCGGGAAGTCGGGATCGGACCATTTTGATGCGCGACCTGCGGACCCAGGAGCCGTTCCAGAACAAACTTGCAGGACACAAGCAAGAAGTGTGCGGTCTGAAGTGGTCGTTCGACGGCCGGCAGCTCGCCTCAGGAGGCAACGACAACAAACTGCTCATTTGGAACGTGCAGTCGATGTCGTCAGGCCTCCGCGGAGACACCACGATGCCCCTGGCACGTTTCAACGAGCACTCAGCAGCGGTGAAGGCAATTGCGTGGTCCCCGCACCAGCACGGACTCTTGGCTTCCGGTGGTGGCACAGCTGACAGGTGCATCCGCTTCTGGAACACGCAGTCTCTGACAGCGCTACCCTTCGTGGACACCGGCTCGCAGGTGTGCAACCTCATGTGGTCGAAGAACGCCAACGAGGTTGTGAGCACGCACGGGTACTCGCTGAACCAAATCATCGTGTGGAAGTATCCGACCATGACCAAGCTGGCCACGCTCACCGGCCACACCTTCCGCGTGTTGTATCTGGCCATGTCACCCGATGGACAGACGATCGTGACGGGCGCTGGAGACGAAACGCTTCGCTTTTGGAATGCCTTTCCGAGCACGAAAGCTCAGCGCGGCAGTCGCCTCGGAACGGACCTGATGTTGCCGTTGAGCGTTGGAAGCGAGATCCGATGAAAGCCAGGATCATGAGCATAACAGAAAAGCAACACCTTGAACTCTGGCGGCGCGTTTGCACCGCCGAGATGAGGATAATATCTAAACATTTTCTTGATTGGGTTCGTGGCATGTTTGTTCTCTAATTCCTCTTGCCTCCTCGCCCCCCGCGTCCTCCGCGGCCACCTCCGCGGCCACCCCCACGACCACCCCCACGACCACCTCCGCGGCCACCTCCACGGCCACCTCCACGGCCACCTCCACGACCTCCTCCACGGCCTCCGTTGTGCACGCGCGCAGCCGACTTGTATCGCTTCTCACCTTCTTCCTCCTCGTCTCCCTCTTCATCGCGCGAGTAGCGGCCCCGCTTGGTGCCTGTGCCGTTCGCCGCAGCCTCCTTCATCTCAATCGTGGCAATGCGCTGCGCCTCGTTCACACGCTCCGACATGACGAGCACCGTCTCCTCTTCGCACGAGTACGCGTCCAGTTTTGTGCCCAGCAGGTGCTCGATGCGCTGGTACAGCTCCACATCGTACTGGGTGACGAACGAGATGGCCACGCCGGCGCGGCCAGCTCGGGCCGTGCGACCCACGCGGTGGATGTAGTCCTTGCCGTGCGTGGGGATGTCGTAGTTGATGACCACGTCGACGCTGGGGATGTCCAGGCCGCGCGAGGCCACGTCCGTGCACACCAGCACGTTCCGCGCCTTGGCCTTGAACTTGTTGAGCGCACCGAGGCGGTTAGGCTGCGTCATCTGGCCGTGCAGGCAGATGGCCTGGAAGCCCAGGTTGCGCAGCATGAGCGTCACCTTCTGCGTGCCGTTGCACGTGCTGGCGAAGATGAGCACCGACTGGCCGGCCACCTCGTTGAGCACGTAGGCCAGGTAGCAGTCCTTGAACTTGGCCGGGATGAAGAGGTAGTGCTGCTTGAGCGTCTCGGGCGTCGCGAACTTGTGCGTGATCTCGACCTTGGCCGGGTCCTTGAGCGACGCGCGCTGCAGCTTGCGCACCTTGGAGGTCATGGTGGCGCTGAAGAGGTACGTGTTGCGCTCGGCCGGCATGAGCTGCACGATCTGGTTGATCTCTTCCTCAAAGTCCATGCTCAGCATGCGGTCGGCCTCGTCCAGCACGAGGAACTTCATGGTGCGCAGGCTGAAGCCCTTAGTGTTCTCCAGGTGGTCCACGAGGCGGCCGGGCGTGGCGATCACCACGTGGGGCTTGCGGGCCAGCGCTACCTGCTGCTGCATCATGTCGATGCCGCCCACAACGCACGCGCATTTCAGACCAATGGACGCGCCCAGCGCCTCGAACTGCTCGCCAATCTGATAGGCCAATTCCCGTGTCGGGGCCAGCACCAGCGCGTACAGTCGCTGCGGGTTCTGCAGCAGGCTCTGCAGGATCGGGATCACGAAGGCGCCCGTCTTGCCCGAGCCCGTCTCGGCCAGGCCGATGAGGTCCTGTCCTGCCAGGCCGTGCGGAATGGCCTGCTGCTGGATCTTGCTGGGCGCGGTCCAGCCCACGGCCGCGATCGCCTCGCAGATAGCCGAGTCCACGCCCAGCTCCGCGAAGCTCTTGGAGCCGCTGAAGCCATCGGCCGCCTCGTTGGTCGCGTCGGCCGGGGCCTGCGGAGCAGGAGATTCTACGTCAGGCTTGGCCATCGTCGAATTTGAAAGTGAACTGGTTGGTGGTGACAACAGCGCAAAAACTGGTGGTACATTTTTTGCACAATTAAACGTATGTTATAATGGCATTGGCGATCATGTTGAAAATTGAACATACATCGAACATGTTAGTGTCTGTTCACGTTTGATGAGCTTCTGGAGCAGTAGCGTAACACTATCGCATTCTTCGAGCTGAGTGGTTTCCTCTTCTTCGGCTCGTCGGTGCAGATCCTCGACGGGGTACAGAAGGCCGTATACGTCCACAAGAAACTACCGGGCAGTGACGATGAGGTCGGCGCAAACTACCTCGGCGACGCGGACATGCCTCTCACGCCCGAAGAAAACCGCAAGCCCTTGATCGAGTGTTTGGACGGAACGTCAGTGACCGACCCGGACGCAGTGCCGACCGAGTACGTCGTCATGGACTTCACGGGTGTCACGGCGATGGACGCCACGGCTGCGCGTAGTGCGTTCTTGATCCTGCAGAAATACTGCAGCAACCACAATATCACCGTCCTGTACGCCGGCGCGCTTCCCGACATCCGCGACGTGTTGGTGAAGAACGAGATCACGGGTCAGGAGAGCTTCTACTCAAGCGCGGACTCGGCCCTGAAGTTTTGTGAGAACCAACTATTGAGTGGTGCAAGGAACACGCTACCGGAACTCCGTATGAAAACCTGCAACAGGGCCTACCGTCTTACCCCGCACAGAGTGCCTAGGCGTAATAATAAAAAATCGATGTGCTCATAATCGATATAAAACCCCGATCACAACACGTATTGGAATAGAAGGACGCCCAACGAGGAAAGAGTTCTTTTAAACGAGGTCTGAACCAATGCTTCTAGGTTGACTCTAACAAATGGCTTGACCACCTACTCTCCAATCATTCTTCTCTACCAGTGGCCATCGACGTTGCATGTACTCACAAGCTCATTAACAAAAACACTCGTTACCAGCAACACCTTCACCAGAAGCTTTCCAGTGCATGATGCCCAGCTCACGACGCAGCTTCACCATAACAGAGAAGCTCTCAATTCTTGATGAATATGAGCCCGGCGTTCAAGGGAAGGGCTTTCATGCTCTTGGTCGTCAACACGGTGTTTTGTTTAGCACCATTCGAGGCTGGTGGGCGAAACGAATTGAGCTGGAGAAGGCTTCGCGCGATCGACAATTTACCACACGAACGGCCCGACGACTCAACGGTGGTGGGCGACGACCAGCTCACAGTGACATGGAGGAATTGCATGCGGGAGGGGATGAACGCTGACGAGTTCGGCAAGCCGAACTCGTCAATGCCTGTGGTTTAAAATCCGTGTGCGGGCTTAAACCCAGGACCAAGCATGGTCACATCGCTCCGCTGGTTGGCGATGGAGGGGGATCGAACGACGTTCTGATCGTTGGGGAAATGGGAAGCAGAGCGATTGTTAACGTGAATAAACCTCTTTTGCTTTCTCAATTGACTTTATGGAGAGTTATACCGCTATCCTATTGCTACCTTACAGACGTGCTCAGTCCGAAGTAAAAGTGGAAGTGAGGACAACCGTCCTCGCTTCCTGACATGCTTCCATTCCTCATCGCACAGATATTTGCCTCGATCAAAGAGGAGGCAGGAGCCAGTCTCCTGTTGGCTCCTTTACCAATCATATGATCGCAGTACCGTAGACTACACTCGACACTTGACTTATAGTATAATAACCAATATACTCTATTTAATATGTCTCGCGCGGTGCGTCAAAACCCATCCCCGGGATCGTCTGTTCGGTAGCCTTTCCGAACAGACGGCCCCCACGATGCTAGAGTTCACTCCTGAACTCCATGCACGGCGTCTGGGCTCAACACTCCCACTAAGTCTCGTTTGATGTCTTTAGGTCTTTAACCCCTATTAGTTCTCTCAACTTTGTGAACTGATTAGTTGGTAGAGCCTTTGTTATAATATCTGCTGCCATATCATCCGTTCGACAGTAGTGTATATCTAGCCTTCCCTCTTCTACGAGATCCTTGTAAACAAGTATCTTATTCGAATGTGTTTTGTTGCTTTATGGTTGCCTGCATTCTTTACCGTGCTGATGGCTGACTTGCTATCACACCATACTTGTACTGATTGTTCCTGAGGAAACCCCATTTCTCTCAGCAGGTACCATAACCACTCGCTTTCCTTTGCGCCTTCGCTTAGTGCAATGAGTTCTGCCTCAGCAGTCGAAAGAGATACTGATGCCTGTTTGCTGCTACACCATGATTTACTGGTCCCGGCCATCGTGATCACATACCCAGTAACCGACTTACGTTCTCTGGGTTGACACGCGAAGCTTGCGTCTGTGTACACTTCATACGTCACCGCTCTCGATTTCCCATCAAGAAGGAGACCGTACGTCGACGTCCCTTTCAAGTATTTGAGTACACGCCTAGCCGCCTTCCAGTGCGTTTCATTGTAGCAAGACAAAACCTTGCTCAGTTCTCTGACTGCGTTTGCAATATCTGGTCTGGTTCCTCTAACCAGATACTGTAGTGACCCGACAAGCCTTCGATAGTCAAATTCCTGGGCTGCAATTTGTTGAGCTGATATCTCTGTCTTGATGGAAGGTATGGATCTTGGACACCGAAGCTTGACGGAGTGGAGGGAGGGCAGCACTCGGGGCGAGACCGGAGCGGAGACTGGAAACCACTTGAGGGGTAGAACGAAGATTCGAAAGATTCGAAAGTGATTGATTGAGGTCTTTCGCTCGCTAGCCTTCTCGCTACTCTAGACCTATTGGATACACACTACTTGATTCTTTACTGGATACTGAGTTACTTCAGCCAATGAGAGAGCGCCACGTCGAAGCCCATCTTGTACCTACAATCTTGTACCCACAGGTGGCGTAATCGGCGTGGGTTCGGATTGGACCGGTTCGGGTTAACCGGTTCACGGTCAACAACCGATACCAAACCGGTCAACAACCGATACCAAACCGGTAACCCTCCATACCCTCAATATCTCTGGCTCTAGCTCGACACTTTTGATCTGTGGTGTTGAAACCGGTGCACTCTTTTCCATATTGAACTTTCTCAGTAGCTCCTCTACGTACTTGTGCTGTGAGATTGTCATAGTCTTTTGCTTTCGGTTTCTTCGGACCTCCATCTTTAAGATATAATGGATGTCTCTTAGATCTTTCATCTTGAATCTCGCCGAGAGATCCCTTTTTAGCTTATTGATTAGTCCCATATCACGGGACATGATCGTAAGATCATCAACATAGACAACCACGATTATCCAATGCTCTCCCACTTTTTGAACATAGATGCAATACTCTTTGCTGCATCGGACAAAACCAAGGCCGGTGAAAAATCTGTGAAGGACTTCATACCAGATCTTAGGGGCTTGTTTAAACCCATAGATTCTCTTTTTGAGCTCACAGACCAGTCTTTCATTATCCGCTAATTTGTAGCCTGGAGGTTGATGCATATATACCTTCTGTTCTCCTTCCATAGTCCCATTAAGGAATGCCGTGCTAACATCCATTTGGTGAATGTGGCAATTCAATATGGTTCCAATGGCTAAGACGAGCCGTAGTGACTCAAAACGGGCCACAGGTGCGTATACATCATCACAATTCGCACCATACTCTTGATGATTCCCTTGTGCGACTAATCGCGCTTTAAACCGTTCTATAGTCCCGTCCGCATTATACTTTACAGCAAGAGCCCAATGACACGGTAGTGCCTTTTGACCAGGTGGTAAGCGAGTTAGCTTCCACGTTCCGTTTTCGAGTAGCGACTGATATTCTAAATCCAGTGCTTGTCGCCACTGTTTTCTGTAAGCACCCGTAAGAGCTTCTTTCAGACTTTTGGGGACTGATACACTGTTTCCTATTTTGTCCACCGCAATCTCTTTATCGATATGTGTCTGAAAACACTGATAGTCCGAGTATCTTGTCGGACTTTTCCGGGTCCGCTGTGGCCGGGTTTGTATCACCTCACGAAGCCCATTTTTTCTCCGTGGTCGGCCCTGGACTCCCACTGCTCCAGTTAGCTCCTTTGCTTTGCGTTTGACTCCAACTGCTTCAAGCAATTCTGCTGGATTTGGTGTTGCACTCGATGCATCATGTGCTACTACCTCGCTGGTTGATGCTTTTTCCAGAGAGTCAACGTCTATAAGCTCATCCGGTGTCAGTTTCTCCGGTTCTTTTCCAAGCAACCGTGTAATTATGTTTGAGCAGTTTTCCGTGTCAAACGTTACTGATCTAGCAACCATGAACTTGTTGTTGTGTATATCCAGCAGCCTAAACCCTTTGGTATCTTCAGAGATACCGAGGAATCTGCACTTGATTGCTCGCGCTGCCAGCTTCTTGTCCTTTCGGACACCTGCAGGCACGTAGGCAAAGCACACGCAACCCCATACCTGGAGTGTCTTTTTTTTGTCCGGGTGTGCCCCTTTTACTAATCCATACGGTGTCCTGTTCTTTAGGCGACTCATGGTGGTGCAGTTTTGCCTCTGGCCACCATTTGGCTGCCATGTTTGCATCCCGGAGGGCACAGCGTACTTTTCCCATCTTAGATTGATGGTCTCTCTCTGCCGCTCCATTTTCTTCTGGACTATATGGATTAGAGGTCTGAAACGCTATTCCTTTTCCTGTGCAGAATGTTTTTAGCGCTGAATTTACAAATTCCGTGCCGCCATCTGATCTGATGCGCCTTATTGTAAACTTTCCCTCTCTTTCTAGTCGCGTCAGTAGCTCTTTGACTTTTATCTGTACCTCCGTTTTCTTTCGAAGTACATATGTCCAACGCCATGATGTCTGATCATCAATGATACTGAGAAAGTATCTGATAGAGCCTACTGCACCGTACACTCCCAGCGTCTTCATGGGTCCATTAGTATCCATATGAATAGTACTAATGGGCTGGTTGTCTCTAGTGCCAACCATATTCCTGTAGCTCATCCTGCGCATTTTCATTTCTGTGCATGTGTGGCAGAAGAATGGTATCTTCGTGAGTGCCACCCTACTAAAGCTAGGTAGACCTGGTATCAGATTACCACTCATCACCTCAATTAACTTATCCCTGTTGAGGTGTCCTAATTTTACATGCCACTCCATGAAGGCTGCTTTGACCTGAGTGTGCCCTGCCATCCTAAGGGGCATGATAGGCCTTGCTTTTACAGCAGAGCAGTAAATCTGCCTGTCTCTCAGTGTACGAGCCTGTATATAGTAGGCTCCATTGGCTGCAATAGCCACAAAAGCCAGCTCGTGTTTCCAGAGGACAAATTTGTACCCACCTCTAGTACTCTCCACAATTTGATAACCCCTCTTCTTTAGCCAATACTCACTCAAAATATTAGCTTTGGCTTTCGGTACTAGTGCCATGTTATCAAAACGGAACAGTTTAATACCACCAGGACCCAAAAATAGAGTAGAACAGAGCCAACGTGTGTATTGCTTAGTTTACTGCCTTCTCCGAACGTAAACCTAAACTCTTGGCTGGGCTGTTTGCGCACAAACAGCGACGCGTCAGCGGTTAAACCGTAGCCGCACCCTGAGTCTAACACCCAATCAGAACACGCCACGTCAACCATATCTCTTTCCATCAGCTCAGGGTACAAAACGCTTACCGTCTTTTCGATGTTCGCAGAGGCTTTCGCGATGCTGCTGGAAGCTTCCGTCATTTTTCCAGCAAGGGCCGAAAGGTGGCCCGTCGCAAACTCGTCGACGTCGTCGTCGTCACTCAGCGGCGTATCCGACACCACCGGCGATCCAGGGGTTGGGGGAGGGGACAGCATCAGCGCATCCTCGTCCGCCTTGGCTTGTTCCGGCGTCAGCGTGTCGCTGCGGCTTGGCCCTGGCTCTGCCTGCTTGGCTTGAGCAGCCGCGACGCGCTTGGGCTTGCTGATTGGCTGCAGTAGCGCCACGTCCACGGGAATCTCCGCACGTACCGTCCTGGCCTACTTCTTTGCGCCCTTTTTCGTTCCTCTGGCATGGGCAACTCCCACGGTCCTGGACGGGACAGCCACACGCGTACTCTTCACGTAGATGTTTGCGCGCATCAAACCAAGGCTGCGGTCTTCCAACATCTACGGACAGTCGCGCTTCATGTGGAAGAGACCGTCCTTGTTGTACTTGCCATCACAGTAGAAGCAATCTTCATTCCTGCGGTCGGTGTTCCGCGCCTTGCGCTTGCCCAGATGCTGGCTAGCCCTCGCATGATTTGCGGGCATAGCCGTAGACTGCATCGCCTCGATTTGGCTGCGGCTCTTCTCCATGAACACGTTGCGCAACAACGACTCCACCCTGTCCAGGTGAAACGTCCCGCTGTTGTACTCCACATGATTTCCCCAGTATTGGCTTGGGAACAGCGACAGAACTTTCATCGCCGCGTACTGATTTGGGATCATGGTGACGCCATTCAGTGCGTCCCGCGACTGACGGTTGATCCGACTACGCGCCTCCTTGACGCACAAGATGAGCTCGCCCACAGACTTGAAGTCCATAGCCAGGGCGGCATCGAATCTTGCAAGTAACTTGGCCATTCCTTGGGCGTTCGAATCCCCGTACACTGTATCCAGTCGCTGCCATGCGACATACAGCGTATCGTTGTTGAACGACGAGCGCAGCGACTCCAGGTACGAACGGGGCAGAGTCTGACTCAGCAGGGCCGAATGTACGCATCTTGGTCGCCAAGTGTCACTTGCTGAAATCTGTACGCTCTCTGCGCCTCTTCATCGCCGTCGTCTATCGGACGAGGGATCTCGCAGTTGGTTCGCAGCAAATCCTCGAACCCAAAAGCTGGCTCGGCTAGGCCCTTGACGATGGCCTCGCGGCGCATCGCTGCACTTTTCTGTCGGAGGTGGCCGACGATCAGATCCTTCCACACACCAAACTGGTTGGTGTCCTTTGGGAAGACGAGCCTGTCAAACGAGCCGCTTGTCGAGCTGTTGGCCATGATCACTTGTACCCACACTTGAAATGTTAAAGTGAATATACCTCTTTTGCTTTCTCAATTGACTTTATGGAGAGTTATACCGCTATCCTATTGCTACCTTACAGACGTGCTCAGTCCGAAGTAAAAGTGGAAGTGAGGACAACCGTCCTCGCTTCCTGACATGCTTCCATTCCTCATCGCACAGATATTTGCCTCGATCAAAGAGGAGGCAGGAGCCAGTCTCCTGTTGGCTCCTTTACCAATCATATGATCGCAGTACCGTAGACTACACTCGACACTTGACTTATAGTATAATAACCAATATACTCTATTTAATATGTCTCGCGCGGTGCGTCAAAACCCATCCCCGGGATCGTCTGTTCGGTAGCCTTTCCGAACAGACGGCCCCCACGATGCTAGAGTTCACTCCTGAACTCCATGCACGGCGTCTGGGCTCAACAGCGATATCGAGATACTCACCAGTCTGGCTCGTATCACGCCCGGGGCAGTTGTGGTATCGGTATAGGGAAACTCATATTTTGGGTGGACCACCCTGTCTGGTCCAGCTGGGTAAATCGCACCTAACCGGAGTGCGCACTTAAGCGATGACTTAGCCCGCAGTCGGACTTGGCGAGCGCCAAGATTCAGCGAGCGGCAGAACTCAGCGAGCGTATGCCATTTGCGAGTTATTCCAAGTGGGAAAGGATAAATCAGATACAGCGAAGAGTCGCAGGGAGATCTATAACGACTATATTTCAATAGGTATTTGTATAAGATCGATATGAGGCCAAAGGGGGGAAGCCAAAGGGACACAGAGATAACAAAACAGAGCAGAACCTTCTAAGTCCAAGAACAACATACGCTTTTCCGGTAAGTCCCTGCGTAGGCTGGATTATGTCTGCCGTCGTTCTCTGAGAGGTATAGCTTGCAGGGGAATCGACTGGTATCGCCAAGAAATCAAAGCCGGCCCGGCGTGGGCACTTCTCGCTACCAGCGAAGACAAACCTCGTCGAATCGACGAGTCGGTGGGTCTGCACAACCAGGGATACCACAATCTTCCAGCGGAGTGTACTCTGCGCTCGGTGACCTGTAAAAGCGCTCGCGTGTCGACGTCTATCCTTTGGTGGAGGTCACAGGGTTTGAGGAACTGAAGCTGCCCCGCCCAGGCGAGCTTCTGGAGCTGTTTGGACATGTACTCAGCAAAAGTGGAGACTCAACTGAACCCGGCT
This sequence comes from Phytophthora ramorum, assembly GCF_020800215.1. Lineage (NCBI taxonomy): Eukaryota > Oomycota > Peronosporomycetes > Peronosporales > Peronosporaceae > Phytophthora > Phytophthora ramorum. Next base: position 3,839,527 of record NW_027150648.1, on the reverse strand, counting down.
GGGCCGAACGCAAAGGGAACCAAGGAACTCTGCGCAAGCCGAACAACGCCGACCTGACTCGGCGAATTGTTGTGTTGTTGCGTGGAGGCGGCACTAACGACATTTTCTGTGAATTACAACACCACAACCGCACATACAGCAGTAGCAAATTGCTGGCACCGTGTGATCGATTCTATTCTGCCTTGAACAAAATCAAAAGAACTAATCGTTCGCCATTGCAGTGCTGTGTTACCTTCTAGACGAATTTTCCACGTACGATCTAGCAGTTCATCGTTGTCAAGCTTCAACGGGAAAGAAAAAAACGTGTTTATCAATAGGTATAATACGCGCGTTTTGTACTAGAACGCCTCCCTTCCTCACCACTCCAACACCAGACAAGTTATACGATATGAGGTCACCGGCACGTACAGTTCGTTTTCTAAGCTGCTTGTATGGAAGTCCCATTTTTCCCCTCCAAATTCCACAGACTGTTCTCCACTATTCATTGGGGCAATCAAAAACGAGTTCCTTCTATTGATTCGATATCAACATCTGGCGGTGATTTGATCCAGTGGCGGACCACGTCAATAGATTAATAAACACCAAATTGTCTACTCTGAGGCTAACTCCATTCACCGGCGATAACTAAGAATCTCATGACGGGGTTTAACTCGAGAAGGTTATCCGAATACGAAATCCATGAGCTGCACGACAACATGTCCCTGCAAACAATGACTAGTGATCTAGAAGGCTTGTTCTTGGCACAAATTGGGCTTGGGGGAAGACACGACGGGTATGTGACAGAGAGGAATTAGCCGCTTGAGGAATACGCTGTGTCTGGACATTGCGAACCGCTATGGTGAACTAATTTGTCTATAGCAACCGCTTGTAATGTACCAACTGTTGGGTACTGTCTAGTGAGACATAACAGTCTGTCAAATGGGATTAGCGGTTCCCGTCAAATGGCGTCTACAACCTTTGCATTCAATTCAACCTGAGTTTGTCGAAATCGTTGTGAATTAAAGGCGTGTGGTTTCGAAAGTGCGCTGGCCGAATGAGGTATCCTTCATAACGGTGTGCGTGATTCCTGCCGAATTAATGTTTCCGGATATTAGTGACTTCAATAAGTGCAAGTGTGTCGAAGGCTGCTGTATGGATATAACCGAAAACGTTGCGTGTGACGTTTACTCCACTCCCGATTGCTGCAACTTGAGTGCCGCTAAGTTTCATGGCGAGGTCAAAGCGACATGATAAGCAGGATATTGTGATGTGAGCTCCAGATCAGTAGCGAACGACGTGGATCCAGGCGGTCTTGCGCTGTAGTGTCCAGATCACGGTGAAACTGAAGTGTGATCCAAGTTGTGGGATTACGAGCGTAAATAATTTTTATTGGTTTAGAAGTGGTGGCGCATTGATAGTGGAGACAGCGATGCATCCAGATCAAGTAACAAGCGATGGAGAGTGTCGTGCGAGCTAAGTTGACTGGATTAGGATCTGGCCCACAGTAATACTGTCTTGGATCATGGTCTAGCCCGATAGTGAAACAGAGGCGGATCCCAGATTTTGGATATCAGATCTCGCCCGAAAGTGGGGCATGGGGTGGTGAGTTATCGCAATCAAATGACTTCGTCAAGGTATCTGACACGAGCGACGACTGCAACTGTGGAGAAGTGATCAGAAGTTTTGGAGATGGATTGATCGTTTCCGACAGATGATTGGGTGATGGGCGCAGATAGATGGATTGGGACATGGGATCAGCACCATCAACGGTCAGGCAGCTGGCAGGTGAATGTGAGAACCATTATTCTCATCTCGGCAATCAGATCGCAGTACCCCATGGTGGGTACATGAGTTCAGATCGACCTATCATATCGACATGGGTACAAATCAACCGATCACACCGACATGTACCGCAAGGACCGGTACATCGGAGATCCAGGGGCGTCAGCAATCATGGAAGACGCAAGCGGGATGGGGGATAGGCACGTAGTTCTTAATGGATAAACAGAAAGAGATTTCCCTTGTAGCACGCAAATGGTCTTCCAAATTCCGGGGAAGGAAGTATATTGGCCCGGACAATCATCCTAAGTGGCTTAAGCGTGAACATGGAAGCCCCTGGATAGCTTGGCCAGGTGCGTTCCCTTCTCCCTCCAACTCAACAAGACCCCGCCATAGAAGGCGGCAAGCATCGAAAAGGACCCCGCAAAGGACACACTCCGTGATCGATCACACACGATCGACACCCGAACAGACTACTACGTGAAGCATATCCGCGGAGCAGTCAACAACCCTCATCCCTAGATGTCCCCCATGCCCCAGTTCTGCCCTGATCGCCACTAATTTCCGTCACGTGAGCACCGGAAGAGCGATACCTGCCCAAGCCATCGGGTACACAAGGTGAGCTACAAGGTCAAGATCCACCGGATCAATGGAGTACCCCCTCAGACAGTCGGCAGTTCGGGCAACCGTTGGTGAGTTGCAAGATGCACGTCCGCTTCCATTGCATCCGCAGCAAGAGCCCTCTCTCTTCATGGTATGCGCTTGGGCATGAGCGATGACAAGTGTAGGAGGTGTTGTCTTGCAACCGCAAATATGGGGGTTGAGACACGTGCACTGACCATACCTAAGCACTACTCGTCTGCGTAACTCGCAGAAAACGTCGGGGATTTCAAAGACTCTACACCATTTTGTGCTGGTCAGTGGCATTGGTATGTTTACCAGACTTAAAAGTGCTACCTAAGTCGTATTGTGCCATCACAGCACCATTGGGTCCCGCCAGGCGTTCTCAATGTTGGACTGGTGACTTCGAATTTGGCAAAAAACGAAACTAACCTTTAGCCAAAAATTATCCTCAATACTGCGTTCTTAGAAACCCCCTATTCATCCAGGGGTGCCACTTATTGACCATGTAAAATAAAAACTTGATTTTACTTTTAAATCAGGTGTAAAAATGAGGGCGACGTAGAATTAATTATCGATTTATATGCAAAAGGGAGTAGATCGATTTCGATCTCCGGGAAATCGATCACGACGCTCGGAATATGGCATGTCCTAGCCCGGAATACTACTATACTAGTAGCTGCCCTAAATAGATCGATTTGTCCTTTCGTAGACCTCGAATTATTGTAACCCGATCTAACGGCTGCTAGTAAGTGAAAACGACAAAATCATTGCACTTCATGTAATATACGTAATAATCCGTGGGCGGAACCTGTATCCACTTCCATGCGAACAGCTCCGAATTTCTGTACACAATCGTAAGCAAATCGCCACGACTGCAAACAAGAGGTCTCTAAGAGGCCAAATGCGACGAAGCAGCGAGACCGTCTCTCTGCTTCGTCGCATTTTTGGAGCAGGCAAGACCCAGGTTCAAATGATTCAACAACTCCTCGGAAGCTCTTCATTGAAGCAACGTACACTGGGCAGCCGCTTGATCCGGCTTGAATAGCTCCACGCGTGTGAACGTACAGTGTACACGTATTGGCAAAACTTACGATTGTTCGGGCATGGCATCACATGTACCGGAGACACCGAAGTGCCTGACAGATGAAGCCATACCAGGTACTAAGCTTAGAGCTACATATCATACCGTAGCGCTGGAGGGTGTACGGGTATGGACAGCGATGCCTCAACTCCACTCTGTTAGTGCCAGTTCCGGTGCAATGCAGCTGGGCCAGAGTTTGGCTTTGTATCCCGCGAGGATGTCCACTGGAGATGCTCCAGGAGTACAGGTCTGTCCGGGAAAAGTTAGGCAAAAGCACATGGATCGAACATCGGGATCGACTATCCAATACTCACTCCAGGAAGCATACATATTTTCAAGGAGAAGTGCTAGCTATTCCATTGTCAGATTCGGCCTTATTGGAGACGTAAATGCAGGTGTTGCTGGGCGCCTCGCCGAAGCATAGGTGAGGAAACGTACCGCGTAAACAGCGCTGCGTTATGAACTGTACACGTATTACGCTGCTGTTGTTCAGGTGTACGGTGCCACCAGTGACGAGGCAGACGATTTGACTTGATCTTCGAGTTGCGGCAAAACGGCTGGGTTGCGCTTTGCTTTTCGTGCGAGCATCGGAGTAATCGAAGCGAAATCTTCATCCACAAATATTGCCACGCGCGACATCTTACACAAGAGCTGCAATACAGTCGAAAATCGACTGTACATGTAGCAGTGCATGTATATATGTACTGTACAGTACATCTCGAATACGTCATGAATATCGTGCAGGCTTGCAAGTCCCCCGGCAAGGACGGTATCTAGACAAAATATGTGCACAGCATGTGTACATGACTTCGAGCTATATGTGCACTCAAAGTTTGAGTGCATGTGTTGTGCGTATATTTGAGTCTCAAAGTGACTACACGTAGTGTATCCCGTTCGTACAGCCAAAGGCGTGTTTGTCAGTCGAGGACTAATAATTGAGAACGCGAGAAACACGAAATTGGAGTGCGAGACGGAGCAAGATACAAGGAGAGATTTGAAACGCAGGACATCATGTTCGACATGGAGAGAGGCCGCCACTCTGGCGCGGACTGCTTCCTGTAAAGAGATGCAGCAGGATCGTGAAGCCATCACCTTCACGATCTACTAAGACAAATCTTAGCATTGTCTGTATAATACGGTACAGTGTAGCGCGTGAAGAGCCAGCATTGCTGATTATGGACTTTATCGTACCATAATTTAAGATCGTACATCTGCAGGCTAATCGATGAACGAGATTACCTAGCCATTTTGAGATCAACCTTGGTTGGCTCGCAAGCTGCACTTCATTCTGCTTTTTGCTGTCTGCTGCGCACAACCTAAGGATCACATTTGCAGTGTCCTTCGTCCTGCTCGCCCGACTCGATCGACCATGGACACCCTCAGTCATGGAAACAGTCATCTCTCTCGACTATCCCAGCTATCCATGGTTTCAATTACGCGCGAGAAGACCCGGAAAACCAACATCGAGTCTCCGTCACACACACTGCTGCCCAGTGCCAACGGGAAAATGGCACCAGGCGCCAGCAAAGACAACCCCCAGCAAGTGGCCCACTTCACCAACGCGATCATGTACGGTATCATCAACTCCATCCTGACCATCCCCACCATGTACGGCTACGCCGTCATCCTCTTCAGCCACCGCGACTTCGAAGACTTCATGCCGGCCCTCTCCAAGCTTGTCATTTTCTCCAGCGTCGTGCACCAAGTCATGTTCACGCTCATGAGCTCGCTGCCGTTCTCCATCGGACAAGTGCAGGACGCCGGCCTCATCTTCCTCAGCACCATGGCCACGTCCATCTGCAACTCCCTGGGCGAAGACGTGCCGGTGGAGGCCAAGGTGACCACTGCCATCGTCACGATCGGAATCGCCACTGCGTCGTTGGGTGTCTGCCTCGTGGTCATGGGACGCCTGAAGCTGGCTGCTCTCGCATCCTACCTGCCGATGCCCGTGATCGGTGGCTATCTGGCCTTTATCGGCATCTTCTGCTTCTACGCCGGTCTTGCGCTGTGCACGGGCCTGGTCGTCAACAACGTCGAGTCCATGATCAGCGTCTTCGACAGCGCGCACGACGTCCTGCTGTGCGTGCCGGGTATTCTGGGCGGCGCGTTCCTGCTCGTTGTGTCCCAGCGCTACGACAACTCGTTCATCCTGTCGGCCGCCATCCTGGTCATGCCCGTGGTGTTCTTCTTCATCATGCTGGTGGGAGGCATCTCCATGGACGACGCGCGCGACGGAGGCTGGATCGACCCTGCCAAGGACCCTGCCACTGTGTCGGAGCTGCTCAACCTGTTCGACTTCTCCCAGGTGCACTGGGGTCAGCTGCCCAAACAGTTCGGGACGTGGGTCGGTATGGTGTTCATCGTGGCCTTCTCGTCCTGCCTGGACATCGCCGCCATTGAGCTCGACATGGGCAGCAAGCTCGACTTCAACCACGAGCTCAAGACCGTCGGCTGGTCCAACATCGTGAGCGGTCTGCTGGGAGGATACACGGGCTCCTACATCTTCTCGCAGACCATCTTCACGTACCGCTCCAAGACCAACTCGCGCATCGTGGGCGTGTGCGTCATCATCTCCGAGTTCGCCATCGTGCTGGCGCCCGTGTCCGTCATGAGCTACGTGCCGCGCTTCTTCTTCGCCGCCACGCTCATCTTCATCGCCATCGACCTCATGATCGAGTGGCTCGTGCTCACGTACAAGAAGTTGTCGCTGCGCGAGTACGCGGTGCTGTGGATGACGTTCGTGGCCGTGAACCTCGTGTCGCTCGACGTGGGTATGCTCATCGGCGTGGGCATTGCAATTCTCAACTTCCTGCTGGGCTACGTGCGTTTGCCCGTGGTGAACCGGCAGCCAAGGACGTCGGATGCAGCACGCACGCTCGAGGAGCGTAGAGTACTGGAGCACAAGCGCGACGCCATCGCGTTCTTCGAGCTGAGTGGTTTCCTCTTCTTCGGCTCGTCGGTGCAGATCCTCGACGGGGTACAGAAGGCCGTGTACGTCCACAAGAAACTACCGGGCAGTGACGATGAGGTCGGCGCAAACTACCTCGGCGACGCGGACATGCCTCTCACGCCCGAAGAAAACCGCAAGCCCTTGATCGAGTGTTTGGACGGAACGTCAGTGACCGACCCGGACGCAGTGCCGACCGAGTACGTCGTCATGGACTTCACGGGTGTCACGGCGATGGACGCCACGGCTGCGCGTAGTGCGTTCTTGATCCTGCAGAAATACTGCAGCAACCACAATATCACCGTCCTGTACGCCGGCGCGCTTCCCGACATCCGCGACGTGTTGGTGAAGAACGAGATCACGGGTCAGGAGAGCTTCTACTCAAGCGCGGACTCGGCCCTGAAGTTTTGCGAGGACCAACTGTTGGGTGGTGTTACCGGTGCCGAGACTGCGGCGGCACGTGTCAGCAGTCACCGTGAGGAGGCCATTAGCCTAGAGGTGCAAGGCCAACCTGAGTAAACTAAGTTACTGACAGCATTAGTGCTAATAGTTTCGCTGGAAAGTGAATAGAGTAGAATAACATATAACTTCAAAACGTGAGTATTATCAGCCTTTTAAACCGGCGTTCGTGCTGTCGTCGGAGGCGGGGGGGGGGGGTTAAAGCAGCCTGTCGTAGACGGACAGCCTCTCCAAGTGCTAACCGTTTAATCGATGTACGAGATTACTTAGCCGGTGTTTTGAGATCATGTATCCTGTTAGTTCGCAAGCTGCACTTCATTCTGCTTTTTGCTGTCTGCTGCGCACAACCTAAGGATCACATTTGCAGTGTCCTTCGTCCTGCTCGCCCGACTCGATCGACCATGGACACCCTCAGTCATGGAAACAGTCATCTCTCTCGACTATCCCAGCTATCCATGGTTTCAATTACGCGCGAGAAGACCCGGAAAACCAACATCGAGTCTCCGTCACACACACTGCTGCCCAGTGCCAACGGGAAAATGGCACCAGGCGCCAGCAAAGACAACCCCCAGCAAGTGGCCCACTTCACCAACGCGATCATGTACGGTATCATCAACTCCATCCTGACCATCCCCACCATGTACGGCTACGCCGTCATCCTCTTCAGCCACCGCGACTTCGAAGACTTCATGCCGGCCCTCTCCAAGCTTGTCATTTTCTCCAGCGTCGTGCACCAAGTCATGTTCACGCTCATGAGCTCGCTGCCGTTCTCCATCGGACAAGTGCAGGACGCCGGCCTCATCTTCCTCAGCACCATGGCCACGTCCATCTGCAACTCCCTGGGCGAAGACGTGCCGGTGGAGGCCAAGGTGACCACTGCCATCGTCACGATCGGAATCGCCACTGCGTCGTTGGGTGTCTGCCTCGTGGTCATGGGACGCCTGAAGCTGGCTGCTCTCGCATCCTACCTGCCGATGCCCGTGATCGGTGGCTATCTGGCCTTTATCGGCATCTTCTGCTTCTACGCCGGTCTTGCGCTGTGCACGGGCCTGGTCGTCAACAACGTCGAGTCCATGATCAGCGTCTTCGACAGCGCGCACGACGTCCTGCTGTGCGTGCCGGGTATTCTGGGCGGCGCGTTCCTGCTCGTTGTGTCCCAGCGCTACGACAACTCGTTCATCCTGTCGGCCGCCATCCTGGTCATGCCCGTGGTGTTCTTCTTCATCATGCTGGTGGGAGGCATCTCCATGGACGACGCGCGCGACGGAGGCTGGATCGACCCTGCCAAGGACCCTGCCACTGTGTCGGAGCTGCTCAACCTGTTCGACTTCTCCCAGGTGCACTGGGGTCAGCTGCCCAAACAGTTCGGGACGTGGGTCGGTATGGTGTTCATCGTGGCCTTCTCGTCCTGCCTGGACATCGCCGCCATTGAGCTCGACATGGGCAGCAAGCTCGACTTCAACCACGAGCTCAAGACCGTCGGCTGGTCCAACATCGTGAGCGGTCTGCTGGGAGGATACACGGGCTCCTACATCTTCTCGCAGACCATCTTCACGTACCGCTCCAAGACCAACTCGCGCATCGTGGGCGTGTGCGTCATCATCTCCGAGTTCGCCATCGTGCTGGCGCCCGTGTCCGTCATGAGCTACGTGCCGCGCTTCTTCTTCGCCGCCACGCTCATCTTCATCGCCATCGACCTCATGATCGAGTGGCTCGTGCTCACGTACAAGAAGTTGTCGCTGCGCGAGTACGCGGTGCTGTGGATGACGTTCGTGGCCGTGAACCTCGTGTCGCTCGACGTGGGTATGCTCATCGGCGTGGGCATTGCAATTCTCAACTTCCTGCTGGGCTACGTGCGTTTGCCCGTGGTGAACCGGCAGCCAAGGACGTCGGATGCAGCACGCACGCTCGAGGAGCGTAGAGTACTGGAGCACAAGCGCGACGCCATCGCGTTCTTCGAGCTGAGTGGTTTCCTCTTCTTCGGCTCGTCGGTGCAGATCCTCGACGGGGTACAGAAGGCCGTGTACGTCCACAAGAAACTACCGGGCAGTGACGATGAGGTCGGCGCAAACTACCTCGGCGACGCGGACATGCCTCTCACGCCCGAAGAAAACCGCAAGCCCTTGATCGAGTGTTTGGACGGAACGTCAGTGACCGACCCGGACGCAGTGCCGACCGAGTACGTCGTCATGGACTTCACGGGTGTCACGGCGATGGACGCCACGGCTGCGCGTAGTGCGTTCTTGATCCTGCAGAAATACTGCAGCAACCACAATATCACCGTCCTGTACGCCGGCGCGCTTCCCGACATCCGCGACGTGTTGGTGAAGAACGAGATCACGGGTCAGGAGAGCTTCTACTCAAGCGCGGACTCGGCCCTGAAGTTTTGCGAGGACCAACTGTTGGGTGGTGTTACCGGTGCCGAGACTGCGGCGGCACGTGTCAGCAGTCACCGTGAGGAGGCCATTAGCCTAGAGGTGCAAGGCCAACCTGAGTAAACTAAGTTACTGACAGCATTAGTGCTAATAGTTTCGCTGGAAAGTGAATAGAGTAGAATAACATATAACTTCAAAACGTGAGTATTATCAGCCTTTTAAACCGGCGTTCGTGCTGTCGTCGGAGGCGGGGGGGGGGGGGTTAAAGCAGCCTGTCGTAGACGGACAGCCTCTCCAAGTGCTAACCGTTTAATCGATGTACGAGATTACTTAGCCGGTGTTTTGAGATCATGTATCCTGTTAGTTCGCAAGCTGCACTTCATTCTGCTTTTTGCTGTCTGCTGCGCACAACCTAAGGATCACATTTGCAGTGTCCTTCGTCCTGCTCGCCCGACTCGATCGACCATGGACACCCTCAGTCATGGAAACAGTCATCTCTCTCGACTATCCCAGCTATCCATGGTTTCAATTACGCGCGAGAAGACCCGGAAAACCAACATCGAGTCTCCGTCACACACACTGCTGCCCAGTGCCAACGGGAAAATGGCACCAGGCGCCAGCAAAGACAACCCCCAGCAAGTGGCCCACTTCACCAACGCGATCATGTACGGTATCATCAACTCCATCCTGACCATCCCCACCATGTACGGCTACGCCGTCATCCTCTTCAGCCACCGCGACTTCGAAGACTTCATGCCGGCCCTCTCCAAGCTTGTCATTTTCTCCAGCGTCGTGCACCAAGTCATGTTCACGCTCATGAGCTCGCTGCCGTTCTCCATCGGACAAGTGCAGGACGCCGGCCTCATCTTCCTCAGCACCATGGCCACGTCCATCTGCAACTCCCTGGGCGAAGACGTGCCGGTGGAGGCCAAGGTGACCACTGCCATCGTCACGATCGGAATCGCCACTGCGTCGTTGGGTGTCTGCCTCGTGGTCATGGGACGCCTGAAGCTGGCTGCTCTCGCATCCTACCTGCCGATGCCCGTGATCGGTGGCTATCTGGCCTTTATCGGCATCTTCTGCTTCTACGCCGGTCTTGCGCTGTGCACGGGCCTGGTCGTCAACAACGTCGAGTCCATGATCAGCGTCTTCGACAGCGCGCACGACGTCCTGCTGTGCGTGCCGGGTATTCTGGGCGGCGCGTTCCTGCTCGTTGTGTCCCAGCGCTACGACAACTCGTTCATCCTGTCGGCCGCCATCCTGGTCATGCCCGTGGTGTTCTTCTTCATCATGCTGGTGGGAGGCATCTCCATGGACGACGCGCGCGACGGAGGCTGGATCGACCCTGCCAAGGACCCTGCCACTGTGTCGGAGCTGCTCAACCTGTTCGACTTCTCCCAGGTGCACTGGGGTCAGCTGCCCAAACAGTTCGGGACGTGGGTCGGTATGGTGTTCATCGTGGCCTTCTCGTCCTGCCTGGACATCGCCGCCATTGAGCTCGACATGGGCAGCAAGCTCGACTTCAACCACGAGCTCAAGACCGTCGGCTGGTCCAACATCGTGAGCGGTCTGCTGGGAGGATACACGGGCTCCTACATCTTCTCGCAGACCATCTTCACGTACCGCTCCAAGACCAACTCGCGCATCGTGGGCGTGTGCGTCATCATCTCCGAGTTCGCCATCGTGCTGGCGCCCGTGTCCGTCATGAGCTACGTGCCGCGCTTCTTCTTCGCCGCCACGCTCATCTTCATCGCCATCGACCTCATGATCGAGTGGCTCGTGCTCACGTACAAGAAGTTGTCGCTGCGCGAGTACGCGGTGCTGTGGATGACGTTCGTGGCCGTGAACCTCGTGTCGCTCGACGTGGGTATGCTCATCGGCGTGGGCATTGCAATTCTCAACTTCCTGCTGGGCTACGTGCGTTTGCCCGTGGTGAACCGGCAGCCAAGGACGTCGGATGCAGCACGCACGCTCGAGGAGCGTAGAGTACTGGAGCACAAGCGCGACGCCATCGCGTTCTTCGAGCTGAGTGGTTTCCTCTTCTTCGGCTCGTCGGTGCAGATCCTCGACGGGGTACAGAAGGCCGTGTACGTCCACAAGAAACTACCGGGCAGTGACGATGAGGTCGGCGCAAACTACCTCGGCGACGCGGACATGCCTCTCACGCCCGAAGAAAACCGCAAGCCCTTGATCGAGTGTTTGGACGGAACGTCAGTGACCGACCCGGACGCAGTGCCGACCGAGTACGTCGTCATGGACTTCACGGGTGTCACGGCGATGGACGCCACGGCTGCGCGTAGTGCGTTCTTGATCCTGCAGAAATACTGCAGCAACCACAATATCACCGTCCTGTACGCCGGCGCGCTTCCCGACATCCGCGACGTGTTGGTGAAGAACGAGATCACGGGTCAGGAGAGCTTCTACTCAAGCGCGGACTCGGCCCTGAAGTTTTGCGAGGACCAACTGTTGGGTGGTGCTACCGGTGCCGAGACTGCGGCGGCACGTGTCAGCAGTCACCGTGAGGAGGCCATTAGCCTTGAGGTGCAAGGCCTACCTGAGTAAACTAAGTTACTGACAGCATTAGTGCTAATAGTTTCGCTGGAAAGTGAATAGAGTAGAATAACATAAAACTTCAAAATGTTAATCCTTTGATAGTTTAGATGATCTTGGCGACTTTCTCGTCACAGACCAGAAAATCATGCCCAACTGTGTTGGGCTCGATTTTGGGAGTGTTTTCTATTCATCAGAACCATCACTTTGGCTATAGATAGGTGTACAATTGCTTGCTGTCCTGAGCACAACAACAACCGCTGCACTTGCAACATCGCATAAGCCGAGGGGGGCGATCAGGCGAACGGCCGTGACGGTGGCAAAGCAGTCGAGATGTTGGACCGCCTCGCAGAAATCAAGGGCAAGGCCCCTCCAGCGGACCAAGTCGCGATTGATGTCGAGGTGTGTACTTTGCACTTTCCAGCCGCTTCAACCTGGAATTACAACTAATGGACGCTCGTTCCTCTTGCTGTGTTGTGAATGGATGTTAGAGGTGAGCTAGCCGCTGTTGAAACCATCGTGAGTAGTGTCGATATTGGCCAGGGTTGCTGATGTCGTCCATGTGTTGTTACCGATCTGTACAGGCGCAGTGTCGTTCGGCCAAAGTTCATGGAGGCATTCTTCAAGGATGTCGAGGACATGCAAATGGACCTCGCCAACATTAGGTGCGTTCGTCTGGTCTCGTTTGTTGCCGTCAGTGCTGGATGCTAACCTGACTCCTGCTATTGTATGGCGCAGTCTCGCTTCGCAGCAGATCACCGAGCTGAATGGAAAAGCGATTCTCGCGACGTCGAATGTCGAAGAGCAGGGTGCGATGAAAAGCACCATGCTTCACCTGAGGTGGTTGTGCTTCCTTGCTAACTAACTTGTTCTCACGTGTGCACAATCTCAGCCGTCAGTACTGAGCTCGGCTTCGTGATCGAAACAACAAATAAACTTGCCGGCCATGCGAAGGGTTTACTCGAACTGCTGAAGAAGGAGTCTGCCGAGAGGAAGAAGGAGAAGAGCACGCCACTATCAGAGATCAGGTGTGTCTTTGAAGTTGATAACCTCGTTCCGGCCCAATACATCTACTAACTGTTGCTGCGCTGCACCAGAATCCGCGATAATATGTGCGCTACCCTCACAAAGAAGTTCATGGACTCCATGAAGGATTATCAAAAAGCCCAGCAGAAGTACAAGACCGATATGAAGAACAAAGTGAAGCGACAAGTGCAGATCGTGAAACCGGATGCATCGGAGGCGGAGATCGACGCGGTCATGCGCTCGGGCGACCCTGGATCCATTTACAAGAGCGCCATCCTGCAGGGCGGGGCCGCCGAATCCATCACGGACGTGTTTCTTCACTGCCAGGACAAATATCAGGACGTGCTCAAGCTGGAGCAGAGCGTAGCGGAGCTCCACCAAATGTTCTTGGACTTGGCCCTGCTAGTAGAGCAGCAGGGCGAGCTACTCGACCAAATTGACTATCAGGTGCGCACAGCCGCCAACTACGTGGAGCAGGGCAACCAAGAAGTCCAGAAAGCGATCAAGTATCAGAAAGCGCACCGTAAGAAAATGTGCTGCCTGCTTGGTATCGGAGTTGCCATTCTGCTGGCAATTGTCATCATCGCACTGGTCCTGAAGAAAGCATCGTAGAGGCACGACCCAACAGAAGTTTCATGTTTCGCAGCACTATCACTGCAAAAATGTGACCTTCCTTTTTGCTTACGTATCTTGTTCTGGGCAATGCCTCTCGCTTGTCGCTCTCGGGCTTGGAAACTTTTAATCGGCCTACTCGATCGCCTTCGGTGCCTTAAAGACGTCACCAATGGCAGACTTGAAGCAGTCGATGTTGTAGTCGATGATTCCTTGCTTCATAAAGTTTTCGGCACGCAGCAAGCACACCAGGGCCAGATAACTAGCAAGGAAAAGCAACAAACACATACGTTGGGTGAGCTTTCAACGTGATGCAAGAAGCCACAGCAGTCTCAAAACTTACTTGTTCACCTCGCGCAGGTACAGAACCATGCCGTTGTTGAGCTTGATCACCGACGATGACTTTGAGTCGTATGCCAGGCCGTCGCCCTCGCCATCATCTTTCATCCTGTAGTGGAAGGGCAAATTAGTCCGATGTACAAACTGTAGGCAGCGGCTTACGAATCTTACCCATAGATGCAGGACACATCGATGACAACATCGATCATGTCGCTGCACAGCTCGTACGACTGCATGTCGACGGGGTTACTGTCCGTCGCGATGTAAACCTTGCTCACAACGTCGAACAGGAACGACTTCTCCATGTTGCAGCTCTGGCAGGAACACAAACGAGAAAACACTCCCAAAATCAGAACGCTAGCCTTGGCAGCATGTAACAGCCTTCATCATGCTCTCACTCACCGTAATGAGAATGTTAAGCAGGTTCTCCAGAGTTGGCAGCTGCGGGATCAGCTTCTGGACGACCTTGCTGAACGCCTCGAAAATGGAGTGGTCGTAGATGCTGGTCAGGTAGAAGCTCATGTGGATGTCGAGCTCTCCATCGTTGATCTCATCCATGATCTGCTGCTGAATCTCGCGCTGACAGTCTTTGAACCCCCAAGTTAGCAAGAATTCTTCCTCCGCAACAAAATCGTCTCACTCCATACCGATCTTGTGGTCGTCTGAGAGGAACAGGTCGCCGTCCACCTTGTGGATGAACACCTCAAACAGGATGTCCGGGTTGTACCGGTGGGCGCGCGTCACCGTGTCGTGCAGCCGCGCCAGTGCCTCGGCGTACGGCTCGTCCTGCGCGTCAATGACGAACACGATGGACCCGCAGTTGCTGAAGATCATCTCCTCGTTCACGAGCTGTCCGCCGTACACCAGGTCCTCTACAGCACAGCAGAACGTCAGGATCATCTAGCAATTCTGCAGCCAAAGAGAGAGAGAGAGAGAGAGCAGCTACCTTTGAAGTCGTAGTCTCCTGGGAAGTCCCAGATTTGGAACTGCACGAACGAGTTGTTGGCGATGTACTTGATGTCGAGGCTGTTGGTGCCCTCCAAAAAGAGCGTCTCGTGCGGTGACATCTTGTGGAACACCACGCGTTGGATGCTTGATTTGCCGCTCCTGTAGCAAGTGGTAGAGTGAGCCTCCCGATGGTAGAACAGCAAAGTAGAGTTCTACGCGCGCTCTACCTGCGCAGCCCCATGAGCAGGATGCGGGGCTTGTTTTCGCCCGTCAGAGCCGTCGCTTCGTCCCCGTAACTGGTAGAACAGAAACACACCTGTCAACTACCTGTAGGACACGCGGAATTGGCCTAAACAGCTTCGAGACGCACCTTTGGGTCAGGCCGTAGCCCTCCGAGTCTGATTAACGAGGGATAGCGATGCAACGAAAGAGAGTTAGTGACTACAATGGATGGCAACAGCATTGCGAACGTCTTGGGAAGAAGTTGATGTAGTTTGGAGAGCGTGCAACGCCCTGGGGGCGGGGATACAGGCGCATACGTACATGAGTTCTCCCAGCCGAGCTCCATGTTGTCAATTCCGCTGTTATATTTCGTACTTAGTGAACACTCAAACAAATCCGGATAAACTGAAAATCTAAATGCACCTGCTGCGCCGCCAATTCGCGCTGGTGGACGCCGCCTTTTGCTTCGTGGCCAAGCACCGCGCGGCGCCGACTGTGCGCAGCGTGTTGCGCGTGGCCAACAGATTCGGCAGCGCGCAGCTCACGCGCGAAAACCTCGTGGAATTATCTACTATCGCCCCAGATCTCCTCGTTTTAGCACGTCCTAACTCAACAATCCAGATACGATCAGGCAGGACGACTTCGATTCGACCGAACGTTAGCTTTTAGTTTTTCTCTCACTTTTGTATATTATTTTAATTGCTGTAGACGACGTCTTCAGCCCGACGCCGTTGAGTGTTGAAGATGTTGAAGTTGTGACGTTCCCGTTGGCACCGCAGACCAGTCAGCGAGCAAGTTCCAAGAGAAAAAGTTTGTTCGATGCAGCTCTCCAGAAAAATGACAAGTTGGTGGAGAAACAACCCAAGGATGCGGGGATTTCTACTGAAAAAAGTCACACAGCCAGTGTAGCACAGAAGACCCCAAATCCGACGCCGAAAAAACAAGTTCAAGCTCACAATGACTGGGGATCGTCGGTTCTGACGATGTTGCAGCAGATGAATCTGTATAGAGATCAAATTGTGCACGTGGAGCGGCGTCGCTCATGTGAAGCTCAGTATCGTGATCTGGAGGTGCTGCAGCTGTCGCCACAAGTTTGTGAAGCGCTGGAGAAGTGCTACAGCATTAAGGAACTGTACTCGCACCAGTTTGACGCTATTGGCGCGATCCGGCGTGGAGAAAATGTGGTACTGTCGACAGCTACGGCGAGCGGGAAATCATTGGCGTACAATGTTCCGATGCTGGATACGCTGCTCCAAGACCCCGACGCCACATTCATGTATTTGTTCCCGACGAAAGCCTTGGCCCAGGATCAACTCAAGTCTTTGAGACGGTTCTTGAAGGCGGCTGACCTGCCGCTTCACCTTGGCGCAACATTTGTAAGGGACGGTGAAATGCGCTAAAAGAGATGAATAACTTCTAACTGATGTCATGATTGCTGCTGTCCAGGATGGCGACACGCCCATGAAAAGCCGCTCGATGGTCATCCGTGAGACGCGGGTATTTCTCACCAACCCAGATATGCTTCACCTGACAATACTCCCTCAGCATCGGCAATGGAAGAACGTGCTATCAAAGCTCAGGTAAACGTTCCGTTGCGAGTCGCGACTTCATTTGTGGCGAAATGCTCACAACTTATCTCGTCGTGTTTCACTGGATTAGAATTCTGGTTGTGGACGAAGCGCATATGTATCGAGGCGTATTTGGATCACATGTAGCGTGCGTATTCCGCCGATTATTTCGCCTATGTGCGCTTTATGGGTCCAACCCGCAGGTGGTCTGTTGCTCGGCCACGATCCGAAACCCGGAAGCACACTTCCGACAACTACTGCCGTCGCTTCCGCCTCAGCCCGTAGTTGCGCCTGCGAGTGCTCCTACTGATGGCAATCCCCAAGAACGATCAGAGGAGGAATTGGGCCCACCCAACCTGCATTTTTTTCGCCAGCGCCCACTTCAGGTTATCACAAAGGACGGAGCTCCGTCTGTAGAAAAACTATTCTGTGTCTGGAACCCAAAGGTATCTAAGAAGAAGAACGTGAAGCAAGTGGAGACCGAGCGTGATGAACCCAATCCATCACAACTTTCTTCATCTGCGTTGGCGTCAAGAAAACGCAAGCGTACCGAGGGCACACCGAACATATCGAAGTCCAATGATGAAGATCAATCCAGCACGAGCACCAGTGCGATTTTTCAAGGAGCTAGAATCCTTGGTCGCTTAGTGGAAGCTGAAATCGCTACACTCCTGTTCTGCCGGGGGAGAAAACTAACGGAGCTGGTATTGATGAATCTCCACTCGATTCTGAAGGCCGATGCTAGCACTCAGAATCTGATTCATCGGGTTTGTTCCTATCGTGGTGGGTATACTCTGGAATCCAGGCGGCGGATTGAGCAGCGACTGTTTAGTGGAGATTTGCTGGGTGTTGTGGCAACGAACGCTTTGGAGTTGGGTATTGATATCGGCGAGTTGGACTGTACTATACATCTTGGACTCCCATCGAGCGTCGCGTCCTTGTGGCAACAAGCCGGTCGTGCAGGTCGCCGCCAGCAGCAATCTAAGCAAAAGCAGTCTGTAGCGATCATTGTGTGCTTTGATGCACCACTGGACCAACACTTTGCGCAGAAGGAACACGCGCTGGAGCTTTTCCAACTGGAGCCAGAAGCCGTGAGTCTGAACCCGATGAATCACTGTGTCCTCGGTCAACACTTGCTGTGCGCTGCCCGTGAGTCAGCGCTTTATTCTCCACAGTCTGGAACGGCTTACATTGACTCGTACGTATTCGGGAGACTGTCTGAAAGCCAACACGACGGAGGCCACATGAGCGTTGAAGGCGGTGGACAAACGGTGGTGTCTGAGGTCGACGAGATACTCCAGCCTCTTGTGAAAGAGCGCAAGTTGATGCAGTGTACAGAGGCTGATGGACGCATCAATTATCGAATTCATTCGTGTATGCCGAAAAAGTTTCGTGCTGTGAGCTTGCGCAGCATCTGCGATGAAAACTACTCGGTGGTGATACCAAGCAACAACGTTAACAATGATGGAGTCGATGGTGAAGTACTGGATGAAATCCCAGGCGACAGAGCCTTCTTCCAAGTGTACCCCACCGCAGTGTACCTTCACCAGGCACAGGAGTACCTGATCACACGCCTGGACAACGTGCAGCGCATTGCATTTGCGAAGAAGTGCCAGCAACCACTCACGTACTTCACGACTTGTCGGGATTGCACAGATCTGGAGGTTGTACGCATACATAGTACTGCGCACCTTGAACGTGGTAGCGAGAAAGCAAACTGCGACTCTGTTCTCGTTTGTGTGGGAACCGTTTCCATCTTGACACGGGTTTTCGGGTCAACGATGCTGGAAAAGCGTACCATGCGAGCGTTGGGGACGAACGAGTTCTCTTTGCCACTCATGCAGTCGTTCGGGGAAGCGGTGTGGCTTGAGTTTCCAGCTGCAATTCGCAACCAAGTGGAAGTCAGGGGCGGATCATCGTGGACTGCAGCACTGCATGGTGTCGGCCACCTCTTTGTAGCTGTGGTGCGTCTGTTTGTGCTGTGTGATGCGGAAGATGTTGGCACCGAACATGTGAATGAATTCGAGCAGCGCGTCAAGTACGTTGGTGGTGCGTTACCGACGACGGACACGGTGTTAATAGTTGCTGGCTCTGTGTGTGTGCTGTACAGACCAAATCGCGTTACGATCTTCGAGCGACGAGAAGGAGGGAGCGGTTTAGTGCCCGAAATCGTCAAAGTGCTCCCCAAGGTACGTGAAAGTTTCTTGTTACATTGATCTCACGATACTTATCTTACCTCGTAGGTTATCGAAAAGGCATGGGCGATTGCAAGCGAGTGCTCGTGCTCGGATGGCTGTCCTGCTTGCATTCAGTCAGCAGGATGCTCGGAGTTCAACCACGTCTTGGATAAGCAAGGCAGTCTGCAGATTCTCGATTTTTTACACACTGTAGTTGGCCAAAGTTCTTCCGAGGGATGAACACCACCAATCTTACGCTTAGGGAATGAGTGCTGAGGAGTGAGTTGAAGCCTGAGCCAAAGCGAGGCGAAGTTTGTAGCAAAGTGGTAACACACGTAGTGACAGCCCGTACCAATAGTTTGGTACCCATTAGTCACTGATGCATGGCCCATCACCTCCAGGAGAGGTCCAAAACGTCAGCGTCTCACTTGCTGGTTCACCTCCATCCAGTCATCGCACCTTCGACACTTGAGCATGTACTCGCCCGCGCTGTCGGGTGCAGTCAAGCGCCGCAGCAACTCGGGGACGCGCGCACCGGCGGCCGAGCGCGCAGCCCAACGCGAGACCGAAACCGCTCGGAATGACACATCGGAGCGCCGCCGCCGCCACCGCAGCTGGGTGGACGAGAGCTCGCCCTTCAATGGGGAGTCCATGGCGCTGCTGGTGGACAATGACTCAACGACGGACGGACGTGGAACCAGCAGCAGCGGCGTCTTTAGCCCGCAGCAAGTGGCCAAGTTGACGAACGCCCTCATGTACGGCGTCATCAACTCCATCCTGACCATCCCGTGCATGTACGGCTACGCGGCCATCATCTTTGGCCACCCGGACTTCGCCGCCTTCATGCCGGCGCTGTCCAAGCTCGTCATGTTCTCCAGCGTCGTGCACCAGGTCATGTTCACGCTGCTGAGCTCGCTGCCCTTCGCCATCGGACAGGTGCAGGACGCCGGCCTCATCTTCCTCAGCGCCATCGCCACGTCCATCTGCAAGTCGCTGGGCGAAGACGTGCCGGTGGAGGCCAAGGTGACCACCACCGTGGTGACGATCGGCCTGGCCACGGCGTCGCTCGGAGTGGTGCTGGTGCTGCTGGGACGCTTCAAGCTGGCGGGACTCGTGTCGTACCTGCCCATGCCCGTCGTGGGCGGCTATCTGGCGTTCATTGGCCTCTTCTGCATGTACGCCGGCCTCTCGCTGTGCACGGGACTCGTGATCAATGACTTCACCTCAATGATGCAGATCTGGGAAGACCCGCACTACCTGCTGCTGTGTGTACCCGGCGTTTTGGGCGGCATCGTTCTGCTGCTGGTGTCGCAGCGCTGCGAAAACAACTTTGCGCTTCCTGCCACGATTCTGCTCATGCCGCTGCTTTTCTTCGCCGTGCTGGCGCTGTGTGGAGTTTCGTTGGACGAAGCGCGCGACTACGGATGGGTCTCGCCGGCTTCGGACCCCGCTGGCTTCGTGCAGATGTTCGACCTGTTTGACTTCTCGCAAATGCACTGGAACCAAGTCCCGAAGCAGTTTACGACGTGGCTCGGGATGACGTTTGTTGTGGCCTTCTCGTCGTGTCTGGATGTGGCGGCTATCGAGATGGACATGGGCAGTCAGCTGAACATCAACCACGAGTTAAAGTCGGTCGGCTGGTCCAACGTCGTGAGTGGGTTGCTGGGCGGCTACACTGGGTCGTACATCTTCTCGCAGACTATCTTCACGTACCGTTCCAAGACCAACTCGCGCGTCGTGGGTGTGTGCGTGATCATCTCCGAGTTCGCCATCGTCCTTGTGCCGCTGTCCGTCATGAGCCTCGTGCCGCGATTCTTCTTTGCAGCTACGCTCATCTTCATCGCCATTGACCTTATGATGGAGTGGCTTGTGCACGTGTACCACAAGGTCCTGCCGCGCGAGTACGTCGTGCTGTGGCTGTCGTTCATCGCCATCAACATGGTCTCGCTTGAGCTGGGAATGGTGCTTGGTGTGGGTTTCGCGATCCTCAACTTCTTGCTGGGTTACGCGCAGGTCCGTGTCGTGAACCGCCGGTCACGATCGTCAGCTTCTGTGCGCAAACTCGCAGCGCGCACTTTACTCAACCAGAAGCGTGACGCCATCGTGTACCTGGAGCTGTACGGCTACCTCTTTTTCGGCTCGTCGGTGCAGATTCTCCAGGACGTGCAGAAGGCTGTCCATATTCGCAAGTCCCGCTCTGCGATGAAGCAGAAATCGAACAGAGGACTGGATGAGCCGCAGTACGTTGACGATTCCGGGATCCCACTTACGCCTGTAGCAAAGCGAGATGTCCCGATCGAGTGCCTGGATGGCAGTCCTGCGCAGCACCCGGATGGATTGCCAACCGAGTATGTTGTCATGGATTTCAGTCGCGTCTCCGGTATGGACGCAACGGCTGCCCGCAGTGCATTCATGATTTTGCAGCAGCACTGCAAGCGCCACGACATCACCGTCATTTTTGCCGACGCGCTTCCCGAGATCCGCAGCCTGCTGCTGAACAACGAGATCGCTGAGGAAGAAAACTTCTTCCTTAACGCTGAATCAGCCCTGGAGTTCTGCGAGAACCACCTTCTGGTGAATGCTAACCAGTTGCAGGATATCAACCATCACCACGAGTCCATGAGTGTGTTGTTGCACCGCTTCATGGGCGAGCCGGATGACTCGCACCTCTTCCGTGGTGTCGACCAGTTCTTCCGCAAGTACGAGGTGCCTGTAGGCTACGAGTTCTACCGCGTCGCGTCATACCCGGATCGTTTCTACTTCCTCGCCAGTGGCCGTGTTGCGCTCTTTATGAACGACGATGGTACCGTGGCTCCAGGGAAGTCTTTGACGCTGCTGGAGAGTGTCTTGCCCGGTGCCATGTTCGGTGAGGTCGACTTCTTCGGCCGTCAGTACCGATACATGGCTGCCAGAGCGCTGGAACCCTGTACTGTGTTCGAGATGTCCCGCGAAACCTACGAGTCCATGGACGAGTTGGCGCCTGCTCAGTGGAACCGCCTCCGCGACGTTGTCATGCAGTCAATGGCACTGTCAATCACCAACACCACGTCCATCAACAGCCTCAACAACGCCAGTGGCAACCTCCCAGGACTCAACTGATCTAGCGAGGAGCACTTCATAATTAATAGGAGACATAGACTTCAGTGACCTGCCATTGCGAGCATGAGCTTACCGGCGAGACGCGTCCACTTCATTTAAACCGACAACCGTCGCAACCTATTCATTCTACCGTACTGGATGCGCTCTCCATTTCAAAAGCGAAAGTTGCGTGCAAGCTCACGGATCGCGTTCTGCTCGGCCCATTCACACTTGAAGACTATACTTTCTGCACTCGGGTCGAACACAACGAGCTGGAGCATCCAGAGCACAAGCACTTGTCAGGTCAAAGCATTCACTTGGGCAGTCATGCTGCACGTACCATGGGAGCTGTGGCCACGTAGAACAAGCCTGCGCGTTCCTCATGGCACAGCGAATTGCCAAAAAGGTCAGCGAACTGTTCTTGCTCGAGTGTATGGCGCACTGGATCTGACGAGTGAAAGGCTGCAGACGTATAGAAGGCAAAATCGTGCGCCATGCGGAAAAGCTTCATGAACGCCAGGCGTCGCACGCCGTCGCACGCCACTTCCAGCTCAGGTTTGCTGGAGCTGTCGCGACTCATGCGTCCAGCCTGCCGCAGTTTCGCTCGGAACATTCCGACCACCGAGTCCAGCACGCGCTGTGCGTCTGCAGAGGCAACGCGACACTCGCCACGGTATCGTGTCGTCAACAAGGCAGTCCGCTCTGCCTCGGCCTTCTTCAGCCGTTCTAACTGCGCCTTGCACGCGACTAGTTCGTTGATGATCGAATCTGTGCGTCCTACATCAGGACCGCGATCCTGAAGTCGTATCTGCGCCCGTGCAGCCGCCAGTTGATTCTGCGCCTCCGCGATCTCGCGTTTTGCCTTCTCCTGCGCTGCCACGACTTCATTCTTCGCACGAACACGCACTTCATCATTTTCGATGAGCATGCGCTGCAATCGCTTCCGCAGGCCTGCGTTCTTCTCCTCCAGCGCAGCCTTGTTAGCGCGCTCCTTCTTTAAATCCGCGAGCAGAGCTGTAACATTCACAGGTTGTCCATTGTCATCTAGCATAGTCACCGCCCGCTGTGCACTAAAACAACCAACAACACAAGTTTCAGTAACAACACCCAGGCTAAAACAACAAAATACTCACGGTCGCGCGCGTTTCCTTGGTTGCTGAGCCTCGTTCGCTTGACGGCCAGCGGTTACTGGGATTGAAGGCGGTGGCACTCCCGTCTGGGGAACCATTCCCGCCAAAACGTAGGCAGGTAGATTTTTACCACCAATAGCCGTCTGCTGAGCTTCATTCTGCTGCCAACAGGCCGGTGTCGATGCACCAGCTCCTGCCACAGTAACTGCAACTGCAGGCACCGACGCCGCACCCCACGGATTCTCTGTCTTCGTCGTCGACGCCAACACTCCCCCACCAGCAGCTGCAGGTGTAGCAATAGGCGACGTAGCAGCTTGAGCTTCAACCTGTTGCTGCATTGCTCTGTGGTCCCCTCTTTCAATCTCAAACACGAGTTCTCCAGGTCTTGTCGCCTTCAACTGCTGAATGACAGTCAGAAACTCCTGCTTCGTCAGGTCCACACCATTCACCGACAGCAGCGTGTCCCCCACGCGCAGCTGTGAGTCACCGCCTTGCAGTGTGGACACTTGTAGTCGCTTGTGCCTGTCGTGACGCACCCCGAAGCCCAATGTGTTGCCGTGCTTGATGACGCGCACGGTCAGTCGCCGTGACACGCCTCTGCACGCAGCGGAAGACGCCAGGACGGGCGACGCCGTGCCCGCCACGACGCTCGACTGGCGAGACGGTGCTTTCGTGTGCGAGAACACGACGGTGTCGCTCGTGAGCGTGGCCGCCGGGCGCTCCAGATGCGCCGAAGAGCCCGTGGAGCCCGGGAGGTGTGCCATCTCGAAATCCTGCGAGACTTGATTGTGCGAAACGCGATCAAATCTCGCAGGATCCGTTTGGCGCCATTTTTTTTGGAGTCGGATCGAATGTATTACGGTTGAACGCATTCGCCGTTGGCGCCAACGGCGAATGCCAAGGACAAATATGGTACGGATGCACGCCACTGTCGGTGGTGGCGCGCTTAAAAAAAGATGTCTCTGCCAGCTTCTCAGTCCCCATCCACGCTCACGTCGTCTTCGCCGTCCCTGTCGTCCGCCTGCTCACTAGTGTCGTCTTCGCCCTCTTCGCTATCGCCCGGGTACATCAACCAAGCTGACTTCGCGGGGGCCCACTGAATCACGCGTCCTTCATCCCAGAGCAGCTCGAACTCGTGCTTGACTGAATCAAGGTGCGCCTGGTTCGTGCGAGTCTCAAACATAGCCGGTTGGGACCCGTTGAACGCGTTCTTGCTGAAAGTGCCGCTCAAAACAAACTCGCCATTGATGACCGCCCATTTGTTGTTGATCTTGAAGGTGGCCGTGCATCCAGTCTTAACAGGGATCCCTGCGGCTTTCACTTTGTAAAGCCATTTCAAGTTCCGTCGTGCATTCTTTTCGTCGAGTATCATGCGAATTGTGCAGCCCATTGTGTGCGCCTCCAAAATGGCCTCAGCGATCCGATCCTCCGTAGTGGCAGATGTCCATCGACCCGCACGGATTGGCACCCAATCCAAGGTAGTATACGATCTTGTAGAGCGCGTCGGCGTCTCGGGAATGCCAGGTCTCCTCCTCCGTGTGGACCTGAAGCCCGCATTGGGTACACTCGTTCCATCGCTGCACCACGGACGTGTTGACGCCCAGGGCCCTGGCAGCTGGGCGCGTGGTGCCTTCCGAGGTGGGCGGCAGCAGGGCCGTCTGGCGCACCAGCTCGGTCGGGTCTGTGGTGCAGCGGCGGCGCTTGGGCTGCAAGCTCTCTCCTCGCTCGTACATGCTGTAATAGTGCGAGACCGTCCCGCGGTTCCAGCCCGGGTGCTCCGCGCAGACGGTCTTGATATCCTTCTTGCCGGTCTGGAGCACGTGCTGCTGCACCGCCTGCACCATCGCCTGGCGCTCTTCCTGCGTCATGTTCTTACACCCCGCTCGTCGTCCCATTCTTCCGGATTCTCCTGGCGAATGGCTTCATTTTACAGGCACTTATTTTGGGTGTATCCGATTAGAATCAGATCTGTGACTATACTCAGATCTGAGGACTATTCAGATGGGCATCAGTCTGAATAGTGCAGCGAGTATGAACGTTTGGACGGCTGCGAGTGATGGCGACGTGGAGAGCGTCCGGGCGTTTCTGTCTAGTGGCGGCGATGCGAATGCCAAGGACGAATACGGATACACGCCGCTGTGAGTAGGTGACGACGTTTATGTTGTGGTTGCAGAGAGCTGATGGGTTTTGTGTTGGTCTGGGCAGGCAAGCAGCGGTGAGCTACAACCACATGGAACTGGTGGTGGTCCTGCTGGCTAGCGGCGCGCAGGCTACGCTGGGTAAGAATTGGTGCTGTGTGTGTATGTTTTTTTTAAGGGATGGAGAGTAGAGACTCACGCTGCTGCAGGAGACAACGAGATGGACACGCCGTTGCACCGGTGCGAGACGGTCGAGTGCGCCAAGCTGCTGCTAGAGCACGGTGCAGATCTGAACGCGCGCAACTCCGAGGGCCAAACGGTGCGTTGAGTGGCTGGTACTTACGGCGGAGGAAGTGCTGCGTCTGATGTGGTTTTGATGCCCAACAGCCGTACGACGTTGCGATCGAAGACGAGCACGAGGAGCTCAAGAAGCTGTACGAGAACCTGGGCGCCGAAAGGTCTGACCAGATCTTGGAAGAGGAGGGCTTCCCGAACGGCGTTGACCTTGAGGAATAGTGTGCATGGATGCTTTTGTATTTGAACACACGCACAGATATCTGATCGTCAACGCTCATGTAAATTGCCCCCGAAGTGCTGTTCTTGATGCATTGAGGACGCTGCAATGAGCAGCTTTGAGAGCAGTGGTGGTGTAATACAAAACAAAGGCTACGCAACCATCTCTACGAGCAAGGCTGAGAGTTTCTCCCTAATCCGCACTATACAACTAAACCAACTACATTTGATTGTGTTCACTCAGCAAGAGTTTGTCAGCACGAGCCGGTGTCACGCGGCTTCAGCCTCATTATATCATATTTAGTATCATTGTGAACACTTCGCTTAGGGACCCACACGCAGCATAAACGAAATTAAGGTTCCTCTTCCTCGCGCTTGTCGAGGCAAAATGCCGAATGGCCTAAAATTGGGTGAAAAGAATTCTGTCCAACCATTTTATGGGTACATTGTACCACCTCTGACTCAATCCATCATGGCTACATTGGTGTCGAATACGCCACCAAACGTGTGCCGGTTCGCGACCACAGTGCAAGCAGTGCGCACCATGGACAGCACCGCGTCCTGCGGCAACGACGACTCGCAAAGATCCATCAACGTCCCCACGTACTTCAGACTGTAGCTGGTGATCCCGCCAGCGAATGAGCAGGACGTCTCGAAGGCGCGAGTGGCTTCTTCGTGACAATTGAAATTCTTAGGCTCTTCAACTCGAAGCAATGGGGCATCCGTCTGCTGCTCGTACAGAGCGCGAGTCGTCTCGAACACCTCGTCAGCAGTTTCGCGAGCATGGATAATTTCCGTTAGCTCGTCTGCCAATGCACGCCGATCTTTGCCTGGTGCAGCTCGTAGGTAGCGGTAGAACGCCACGACAGCGTCGACGTCGCGCGCATCCACCGCGCTGTCAACGGCCGACACCGCATCGTTGGATGTCGAGAGTGTTTCGGTGTCGTCGCTGCTGGACTGGTCACCATTAGAGCTCTTGTCGTACGTGGACTGGTAGTTACCGACAATCTCCTGGCTGAGCTTGGACGGCCCGAACGACTTGACATGGCTCTTGGTGGTCTCATTCTTAACGCGGTGGAACTGTGTTGTGAGTGGCTCTCCCGACAAATCCGTGAGGTCGCTGTCCTCCATCCAGTTGACAGAGTACAGGTCGCCGAGGCAGGAGCCGATACGCTCGCCATCGACTACATCAAGCGGCGGGCAGTACGCCGCCCACGAGGATTCAAAGCCGTTCGCAGCCGTCGTTACGTACGCATTGATGCTCTTCATGAAGCTGTCCGAGAACATCGACCCGGACTCGCACGCTGCCGAACAATAATAAAACGAATCCACAGTCAATATCTACACAAATCTGGTCGAAAAAGCTACCACCTTCCATGTAGAACACGAGCTCCTTGTACATTTTCTTCTTGTGCATCGTGCGCATGGCCTCCTTGAGTCTCGAAGCTGATAGAGGCTTCAAGTGCGGGAAGTAAACGTTGCCACGCGAGCCATGGTCCACAAAATTGATGAACACGCGGTCGCCCGCCGTGCTGTTGAGCACCTTCTTGTTGAAGGCGCCAGAGCTGTTGCCGGTGATGACGTTCAAGAAGGTCTCGGGGGTCACTTCCACGCCGCGGAAGTCCACCTTGCAGTCCTTGTACACGTCTACGGGCTGCACGACCGCGTTCTGGGTCGTGGGCTTGTTGAAGAGCTGGCCCGGGTACGGGTTGCTCTCGTGCCAGGCTACGTCGTCGTACATCATGAGCACCACGTTCTCGGCCGGGATGCCGTGGCGCCTCACGACGTGGTAGGCGTGGCAGCCATCGGCCTGGTGGCGGTAGTTACTGTAGCCGCTGGAGCCGACCACGATGACCGCCCAGTGCTCGGCCAGCACAGGGGACAACGCTAGGACTAGCGCGGTGAGGAGACGGGTGAGAGCTACCATCTCGGACGAAGAATAGCGAATGGGTTGCGACCTTCTGCTCGGATTCTTCTCTTCAACCAGTGTAGCCATCTCATATCGGGTTTGAGAGGGGAGCCGAAGCAAAAATGCCAAGCACCACTTCTCGATACGCGCGCGCTCACCTACTGCGTAGCTCTTGTCCGAAGGCTCTCTCTGATGCACATTATGTAGTTCACGTGTGGTCCGTGTAGTTATGGTCTCGGGGCTCGAATGCAGGGCGTTTTAGTACTTAGAGCCCATTCGTGTAAAAGCATTCGACCGGACATGCCAATTGCTAAGCTTAGCAAGACTGGAGTTGCAGCGTCAAGGCCGACATCTGTGCAGTCGAAGGCGCACATATTCGAGCACATGCCCTCGCATATTCGACTGAGTCCACGGAAAACTCAACGTGTGGGCTGCCCTATCCTACTACAAGTATTAGTAGTATCTGTTTGCAAGCGAGGAACAGTGTCTCTCAGTGTTACTGCTATTGCAGTCCTTGAGGGTCGCTGGCAGCGGTGGACGGTCGCGGTATAGTAAAACGCGCGCTCTGCTAAGAATGAGAGACGACGCCTCAGTTGCACCATGTCGGCAGCTTCGGAGCTGACAGTGGCACGGCGCAACTACAAGACGTCCAACGGAGAACTGCAGCTCAAAAGCAATTGCCTGAGATGCCGCAATTACGAACCGACACCGTGCAGATTTCTGGCCAATGATGGGCCGGAACAAGTCCAAAGAGTCGGTTAGTGCGAGTCTGAACCGATCCGCGCGTCAAAACCCTTTCATAATCGATGCATGTGCTAGGTAGAATACCCTCCGCAATCCAGTTCACACGCTTACATTAAACCATACCGACGTGAAATGTAATACCCTCGAACAAAGCGAGTACGTCACTGTGGGAGAGCCCCGTCTCTTGGCCCTCGCGTCACGACGGGACCCACTCGGACGAGGTCTACATTTAGAGAGCCGCCCATACTGAGCGCCAGTGAGCTGCCGTTATTCCCGAAAATCGACACACAGAGGCGCTGCCCAACGACGGACGAAGGTCATCACTTCCTCCGCTTATCGCCAGGAGCCAGCGGGCCAGCTCGCCAGCGACTAGAGCGCGTGTATATAACTAGACAGCAGCTCAGAGGCGGCGGGCGATGCGGAGACGGAGACCGCAGCTGCTGCTGGCGGCGCTGGCGGTGCTGCTGGTCGGCAGGATACAGGGCCAAAGCGCGTCTTCGTCCACTTCAGGCTCCGTGACGGCGGACACGACCGAGGCGGACGACTGCTCTGCCTGCTGCGTGACCAGCAGCTCCTCGACGGCAGCAGGAGGAGACCCGGACCTGTCGCTCACGTGCTGCCAGGAAGACCAGCCGCGCGACCTGTTCGGGACGGCGCACGGCGAGTGCAGCGGCCTGCCGTGCTGCGAGTACAGCGGCCGCAAGTCGCAGAACCACCAGGCGTGGTACCCGTGCGTGGCCTTCCCCACGTGTCAAAATGACACCAACAAGCAGGCGTTCTGCAATGGACAGGGCCTCTGGTACTACACGGAGGGGTACGACTGGACGTGCACCGACGAGTGCTGCCACGGCCTCGTGCTGGACTCGAACGTCTGGCGTGGCGTGGACAATAACTACCCGGGACAGACCAACGGCACGTTCGGCGTCAGCATCACGCCCACCGACTTCTTGGACGTGTTTTATCCGGACGGCATGGACGGAGAGACCTACACGGTACACCAGATCATGATCGCCAACCCTCCCGGATACAACTTTTCGGAGGACTGCTCGTGCGCCTTGGAGCGACCACCGAACTCTACTGCGAGTACGCAACGTGAGAGCACGACCTGCGAGGTCTCGACTTTCTTGGGAGGGAACAGGACGTATCTCACGGTGGATATCACCGAGGACTACCAGACGAACGATACGTTCGTGTTCATTTTTGACGGCGTGGTGACACCGTCCGGTATGAACGACAGCACGGACGTATCGGCCAACGTTACGTACACAACCGCGTCGAACCTTACACCCGTGTACTTTATCTTCAACGACTCGGAGAATACCGCCTTCGATACGTACGTGCGTGTTACGGACCTGACTAGCGGGACGCTTTCGAGCGGATCATTCCTCCCGGAAAACATTTACCCAGGCAACTCGGGCAACGCCAGCCTCACATTCTACACGGACGCCAACATCCCGGAAGGCAGCTCCATCAAGCTGACGTTCGGCTCCAAGTGGGGATTTACTGCTGATGCCGTCTGGTCGTGGGAGCTTTATCCTCTCACGACTTTGTCCGAGGACGACTTCTTCGCTTTGGCGGCTACCACGCCAACCGAGACCGAAGGAAGCGGCACCAACAATTTCACGTCGGCGACGTACTCGTCCTCGGACAATTCGTGGACACTTATCGTGGAAGATCCGATCTCTATTGGATGGGTTAGTCTTGGCGTGGACACGGTGAAAAACCCGTCGGTAGCGTACTCTGGATTGGATGCTACTGCCATTGAAATCCGCAACCCGGAGGACCTGTTGATTATCGACGGCACGTTCTCGGCCATTTCGGTGTATCTGACGTTTGGAGCAACTGCGAGCCCGTACAACTACGTGACTATGGTCGTGCTCGTGGGATCACTAGCATTCTGCAGCGTGGCTATCCGGAAAAACGGACTGTCATTCTCTCTAGGTTCCATTTGGACGGATATTACTGCTATCTGCACCGTGTTGGCGCTGTGCACGTCTATCGTGAACAACTTCGTGTGGTTCTTCACTCGCGGCAGCACGTACTTCTACATCATGCACGCGTATCTGTGCTTTACGTTCACGATGCTTACGGCTGTGTGCTTCCACTGGGGAACGGTGCTAAGCTTACGTCTGCGAAAGTTGCCGAAGCTTACAGCCACGGTGGCTTTTGTGGCGTTAAACCTGCTCTTCTACGCGTTCCAGATCGGCTACCTGCTCAACTACCGAACACTGATCTCGCGTGTGTATGACTCCGAGAACGACGTCACAACACTCGCGTATCAGCAGTGCAACGAAAATTCGGACACGTCCGCCACAGTCTTTTCGGAGATTCAGGGCTACCTGTGGGCGTGCTACGCTGAAGACGACGACAACTTCTTCCTGGTCATGACTTCAGTCACGTACGGCATCTTCCTTGTACTTACGTTTGTTGTCATGGCTTTGGGCGTGATGGTTATGCGTCGCGGCAAGTTGCTGCTTGGCAACGCCTCGGGACCCCACCAAGTCGTTTTGGTGAAGGCCTTGCGGCTCTACTACGCGCTTATTGGCATCGTCACGCTCGTGTATCTCCTTTCATGGGTTGTGCAGATCATTTCACGTACCACACGCGGCATCGCGTATCCGTGGTTCTACATCTTCACGGTGTGGCTGCCGTGCTCCATTCCTCCGTGCTGTTTGATTTTCTTGCAGTGGAATGCTACAGCGCAGTCTCTTCGCGACGCTAACCGTGAGATGTCTAGCGACTGCAGTCCTCTGTCAGAGTCGGATTACGATGAGATTCGGACCCCAAGCTTTGCCTTCAGCACGTCGGACCGATGGACGGAGGGTTCCCTGGAGAAGCTCGAAGAGATCATGGCCGAAGGAGAAGCAACAGCGGATGCAGTATCCAGTCGGCGGTCGCTAATGAACTCAACGATTTCGCCTACAGACGACTATGTTGGTCTCTCCATGGCGCTGGAAATGAATGAAGATTTCTCTCACGGATGCTTTATCGCCCTCCAGCGACTGGAAGTAGATGGTGGAAGAGATAGCACGTCCACAGCGTGGCGGCAGATCAGCAACACTGATACGGTGATGGCTAGCGTGAAGGACCTGGCGCCGATTGTGCTTCCCCACCAGCAGCGCTACCTGTACACGTTCCTGTCCGTGCCTCGTATCCCAGTCGGTACCTCCGCCGAAAAGATCCGCATGGTAGTGTATGCACTGAACTCTGCTCCTGCATCGGTGAACCAGGAGGATCATTCAGAGATGACTGCAGCTGAGGTGCTGGCTGCTATGGAGCGCACGCAAAGCAGTCGCGACTTCGACGACGAAGAAGACAGCCAACGCACGCTGGATTCGTCTATGGTCGAGATGGAAGCGTTTGGTGGCTTCCAGAGCTCGCAGGTTATTGACGAACTCTTTGAGATGGAGTCTCCGGGGTCTACCTTCGATGCTACAGGCTCAGGAGGAACCAGGTCCGAGTCGAACTCGGGATCATCGACGGTGCCTCACAGCCTTCGCGTTGTTGCCGAGTTCACCGTGTCTACAGGTGCTTTGGTGACGGCAGGCGCGCGTACCGAGCAAACGGTGCTTACAGCTACGGAGGACTCGTACAAACATTTCGGCCCCAACGCAGCGCCGCCCAAGCTGCTGGTGAACACGGTGATCCCCAAGGCGGCGGGCGTGAAGTACGGATTCAATGGCGTTGAAGGTGGCATTCACGCTGCAGCGCCTGCGATTAGCAAGCAGTATCACATTCGTGAGCAGGGCTTGCTGGTTGTGGAGGATCTGACGGAAAGCCGATTCAGCAACTGGATCCCTCGCCAAATCTTGGAGATCGTCATCCGGTATCGTACGAAGGAGCTTCTGATTGCTGAGAATGACCTCGCGCGGTTGGAAGCCTATGACCGTCAGCGACAAAAGGGTTCCGACCGCGGTATCTACGAGAATTTGATCCAACAAATCCAGGACGATGGCGACTTGAACCGTTGCCGCGAGTGGATGCTGCATCGCTGCCACGAGCGTAAGGAGTATGTGGAGCTTCTCCGTCAATTACGCCGCGTGTACGTGATTCGCGACAATCGGAAAATGTTCTTCAAGGCTAGTACAGAGAAGAAGAACTCACAGTTGCGATTCCTCCCGATCAACCTGCATCTGCAAGAAATGTGGGTGGGCAACGCCGACGCAGTAGCTCAAACTAGCGTCGGCAGCGGCAGCGGTGCTACGGATGTAAATGCTGGCGCGGCCGTGTACGATATTGTGACCGTGGGTGCCATGGCAGCTCACGTGTACAAGTTCAAGAACGGCGGCATCTTCGGTCTTGAGGAGCAACACGCAAAGCTTAAGCCGCGCGTGCGTGAGCCACAGGGTTCGACTGCTGCACACCACCAAGTTCCGCTTTGGACGGAGGATGAGCAGAAGGCCGATGATGTCGAGTGGGTTCTGGGCAAGCGCATGGATGTGTGCTTCCCGCAGGCTGTAGCGGCGCTGGTGACTGCTTTCACACGCAAGGTTGACTTGGCGCTACAGAACGCTTGTCCAGAGCAAGGTCAAGCAATGCTGGAACAGCTCAGCAAACTGGGCTTCCTCTTTGACGTGGAGAGTTTGGTGTCGACGCACGGTAACGAGGCAGGTATGCTGGAAGATATGGCTGGTGCTGTCAACGAGTTGCGCAACATCCGCTTCGTATTGGTAGACGAACAAGAGGAGATTGGCGGGACGGACGAAGAGGCCAGCGGTGTCAAGTCACCCCGCTCTGCGTCGTTCCGCGTCGAAGAGGAATCAAAACACAGCCCAGCCTCTGGTCCGTCCGAGACAAGTGGTAGCAGTCGTGGCGCTGCGAACAGCGATGGCGACGAAAAGCGTCTAGAACTCAAGGTTAAACAGCGCCAGTCCATGCATCTGGAATCGCTCGAGTCTGCGGCGTCGTCCAACTCGACCAACTCGACGAACTCGACTGGCATCGGCGGTGTTATCGACGTCGACGTGTTTACCAGTATCGACGATGCACTCTCGGAGACAAGCTCGGCCAACGCGGGCGATTCTGAGAGTGGCGACGATGGACCGTCATCCAGAGACACCCTCTTGTCGTCTCAGTCGTCATTTAGCGGAGTCGGCCAGCGGCTGCTGAGTACGTTCATCAAAGCGCGTAACCATCGGCTGCTGGGCGGACCTGGTGGCAACTGGGATAACGTGCAGTCTCTGGCTCCTGCATCGGTAGACAAGCTGTTCCAGTTCACCAACCTGGTGATCCGCGTCAAGCTTCGGTCCGGCAAGGTGAAGCTGACGAAATCGCTTCGTCACGGTGGACCCATCAAGGTGTGCCCCGTGCTGTTCACGCAAGGCATCAACGAGAAGCAGACCTTAGCGAACAACACAGGCTCTTCCGTGACAAGACTGCAGGACGTGATCAACGCCAGCAGCCTCAAGACGCTTCGTAGCTACTGCGATCGATACTGCAACTACACGTCAATGCGCCAGATGCAAGCGATGCAGAAGCAGGAGCGACAGCGAGACAATTCGACTGAAGGTCGACGGCCTCAAGCGGTCGTTCCTCCGATGGGTATTTCGCGCGAGGAGGTATATCGCATCCTGGGCGAGCTGGATAAGCTGATCGGAACGGCTGGAAGACAGGCACGAAAGAAGCGCCCCGAGATCCTGCAGCTCAGTTCGGATTTGTGCCGCAGCATTTCCGGTGGTCGTGTGACGGTGTGCAAGTCTGCCAAGGATCGAACAGGGATGTCGGTCACGCTGGAGCAGGGCCGCATTCTTGTACAACACCACGGTCTCCGCGAGCAGAAGAAGGCGGGCATTGTGTCGGTCATGCGTTCCGAGGGTGTACGTATTGAGAACGCGCTGAAGAACACTGGCCGGAGAGTGTTCGCGTTCAACGCACTGCAGCGGTCGCTGCTCCCTGAGGAGTACCGATGTCCGCCGCAGACAAGTGGTCGCAACGTATCGTAGACTTCCCTCTCTCCTCACAAGAGAGGACCAATTTTCAACTTATCCAGCGAAACACACGCGTCTGGAGCTACATTATCCATCAGCTGGTTGAAGCGCGTTGTGGTCGCAGGGGATTATAAGTGCGCAGCTTAGCTGCTGTAGTAGCGTTTTGATGGGAGGCAGCCGCCGAGTTTTTGAGGATTTTTCGTGTATCGGCGGGCATGTTCCTTCCTGCGTACTGCAGTGACGTGTACTAATTGAAAAGCCAATGAGTAAAGCTAACTTACATTGCAAAAGAGCTCACTTGGCATTGCACCGTAAGACGCGGTCGCTACTGGCCGAGGCTGTGCGCGAACGATGACGTCTCCACCGCGTGTTTGATAGGCAGCAGCCACGTCCAGTCGGCGCTCGTGGTGGGCAGCAGCCCCATGTTGGAGCACTTGTACACGCCCATGGCCGCGCCCACCAAACTGCCAGCCATGTACACGGCCTTGGGCTGCAACAGGTCGATGATTCCGTCGTTCACAGGTGCAAAAGCTGCAACGAAAACACAAAGTGTCAGCCTCAGAGATCCCACAAAAGAGAGCTGCGTCTTATGTGAGGCATACCGTTGTTCATGTTGAAGAGGGACTTGGCCGTGTTCATGATGATCATGCCCGTGATCATGATGCTGAAGATGTTGATGGAGTTGCCGCTCATCCACATCATGAAGCCCGTCTGGAGCAGGCTTTTGAACGGGCCCATGCCGATCTCCATGGCGCGCTGCAATTGCAATACGTTAGTGCATCTGCTAGTGACCATCACTCTTTTATCTCTCTCCGCACCTTCTTCTTGAGCTCCGACGTGTTGGTGGCGGTCTTGGCGACGGTTCCATTCGAGTCCTGACAGGGAAGAGGAGGAGTTAGAAGGGTAGGTAGACGCCAGGGAAGGGGGAACCCGCACCTTGTAGACTGATACGCCCTTACAGTAGCCCACGGGCTCTAATCGGTGCGGGAGGTCGCTCTCGCGCCCCTCGTTGAGCTGCACGTGCCACTTGCGCTGCTCCATTTTCGCTCGAATTGACGTCGTGGGGAACTTTTTGTAGGTGGCCCGCAATTGGCCGAAACTCGGGTGCACAATGTGATGTGAGCTATACACAAGTATACACCAGTATACGCGGGTCGGCCAGCTTCAAGAGGAAGCAAGAAGCGATGCATTGGCCGCAAGAAGCGATGCATTGGCCGCAAGAAGCGATGCATTGGTATTAATGCATAATGGGCCACGATGCACCAATGCATCGCTTCTCGCTTGGTTGGGCAGGCCAAGTGATCAAAGATTGCCACGAAGGTAACCTTGATCCAAACGACTGTAGCGGAGCCCGTCGGCAGAGGGCAGGAGATGCCGAACGTGACGCTTTTCAACAACTTCACCTGCAGGTGACAGGCCCACGAAACTTCCTCAACGAGAAGATCCCAACGAGAAGATCCACGAGCGTTTGACAGGCAAAGCTCGAGAGTTCCAGCAGATGTAGGGTTTTGGTGTGGGCGAGCCAAAAAATCCATGAGCAACAGACCTCCTCGCATTCACCCACGTGCTGTCCGTGGACCACGGCCCGGCTCGGCAGCGGCGCTCTTGATGATGATCAGCGCGGCCTGGGTCGCATCAGCCAAAGGCCCTCGCAACCAATGCTTTGTTGCACCCACGCCCGTCGGTAGGCGTGGGTAAACTCGCATTTCACGTGGCGGACCATCGATGGGCTGAATAAGCAAAACGGGCGCTGAATCTTGCGTCCCCGGACGAAAGCAGGGCTTATCCCTCTGCGACGGCTCTGGCGTGGGGCCGCACTAGTGCAATCGCGCGACGCACTGGAAGGCTAAAGAACCAAATGGTAGTCGCCCTGAGCCCTGCAGGCCGTGAGCGAGGCGTCGGCTCGCAGGCTCTTCCAGCAGCGCAGCCGCTTGCTCCTCCGCCTGCCGTCCCACTTGCTCACGTAGTTCTCGCAGTTCTCGTGGCTGCCAAACGAGCGCCAAGTACAGTCCGAGCGCAGCGTTGACGTAGTGAGACAGAGACCCGTGGTAGAAACCAGCCATCCGGCCATACGCTGCGGCGCTCGCCTCACTTCGCAATCTGCCGAGAGCCGAGCAAGCCTATTGTACTGACATGGCGCTCAAGGCTCCTTCCTCCTCGTCCTCCTCGTCCCCCCACTCGCTCATGGCCGGCTTCGTGCGCGTGGAGGAGGACGGGGAGAAGCAGCGCAAGCGCTCGCTGTCGGCGTCGTCGCCGTGCTCCGTGGCCACGCCCGAGGGCCGCGCGAGTGCCAAGACCAAGGTCTTCTCCCGCTGGCTCTACGGCGTGCTGCGCGGCGACACGCTGCTGCTGTACTGGCGCCGCACCGACTACAAGCGCAAGACGCCGCCGCTGGACCAGCTGGCGCTGCAGATGCAGCCCGCGGCGCCCAACGAGAGCGTCTTCGGCTTCGACCACGAGTGTCTCTACGTGCGCGCCAAGGCCTCGGGCCGTGTCGTGGCGCTGCGCATCCACCAGCGCAAGGAGATCGTGCGCTGGGTCACGGCGCTCTACTACCAGAGCCTGGGTGCGAAGGCAGAGCCAGATTTCAGGCATCGCAGGCCGCCCGCAGACACCGAGACGCGCAAGAAGAGCGTGTCGTTCCAGGACGAGCCGCAGGTGCGCGTGCTGCCGCAGGAGGCCTACGACCCGGCCGACCTGTTCTACTCGGAGGACGACTACGAGCAGTTCCTGCTGGAGCGGCCGTCGCACCTGTCCAGCCTCATGAGCACTATTTATTCCAAGACGGCGGCCAAGCTGCGCGTGTCCAGGAAGCGGTGAGAAGAGGATGGACCTTGTGCTGGGTGTGACTGATGCTGCTATTCCGCGTCATAGGTGAGAAGGCTGCTAGGATAAAACGTGACTATTTTGCTTTGTCGTGAGCTCTTACTGCTGCTTTTTAGTGCCAAGGAGAGGTGTAATGCGTTTTTTTCCATTGGGATGGAGGGCATGGTGCAGGAGATTGGCGTCGATGACTATGATACCGAGATTGCAATCAGCAAGAGGGATTTCGACCGGAACCATAGCTTTGCACGAGCCCAGTGCAACTTGAAGCCACGTTGAAGTGGTTCACAGCACTCAGGTCCATGCCAGCGCTTGTCAGCATTGTGGCTGGCGTGGTGTTGATGAGGAAATGCGGCTTCCCAGGGGTTTCGCTCTTAAAATTAGCAGTCAAAATGCAGGGCAGCTCAAGAACAGGTTCGTTGCGCTCGAGACTCCCTTTGACGCGTCGCTCCCCAGCCCGCGTATTTCTCGGCTTGTGAGGACCAGCTTCCCGCGAGCGACACGATAACCTCACAGAATGACCAAGACACGGAACAAGATCGACCAAATGAGCACTGCTGGTACGTGGAAAACTGTAGCTGTTCGAGATCGACACTATCGTCCAGCTAACGGACTTAATGATGCATGAACCCTTCAGACTGGCAGCAGTATCACCAGCTGCTGTCCAACCAGCAGCTCATGAAGTATTTCGCGGACGAGGTGCACCGCTTCTCGCGGTCCCCTATGAAGCCCGACGACGTGCTGCGCCGATTCAGTCTCAACGGCGATGGCCACCTCGACCTCCGCGAGTTTCAGCTAGCCGCCACTCGGTTGGAGATTGTTTCTTCTTCTTCTCGACAGTCTGATGGGTCTTGCCAGGAATCGCAGTACGAACGAGATCTACAGAGAGCCAAGGAACTCTACCTGGTGTTTTGTCCCTCTCAAACACGCAAGCTAGGTGCGTAAATGTGGAGAAGACATCTTACCGGGATGATGTACTAACGTGTTGTGATTGTGATACTATTCACTCAGATATCGACCTCTTCTGTCGCATCATGACCGAGTGGTCTTTACAGCTCATGCGAGCAAGTTACCAGCAAAACCAGACGTCGCAAGTGACGTCCTCCATGTCTTCATTGTCGACGGACAAACAGATTCAATACTCGTCTCCCCGCGCGCCCCTGGCAACCCCTTACGCCACCCAAGCTACTCTTAACGTCAGTCGCACCAGTAGCAATAACAGCAAAGGTCAAAAGGGGGGTGAAGGTGATGTCGACTCTAGCGGTCGAGGAACTCGGTTGATGGAGGGGGAAGCGCTGTGGCAGCGGATTTCGACGTCTGTAGCACAAAACAGTGAGAAGCTCCGTCAGATTTTTCTGAAGATGGATGTCATGAGCTCTGGCAAGATCAGCCCGGAGGAACTAGAGCTTGCACTGAGTCATATCGGCGTGTTTCTTACCACGCGCGAGTACGAAAAGCTGTACACGGCACTGGGCGAGGGCGTGAAGGAATACACACGAGATGGTGCCAGCAACGGACGGTGGCGTGGCCGGGGTGGCAACGGGAACGCCTTTGCCATCAAGTATGCCGAGTTTCTCTTGTTGTTTCAGGAAAAAGATGGGGTTGATCACCGAGTGCAAGCACTGCCTTCAAACTCTCGACAAGTATCTCCTCCTGTTGTGGGTGTGGGAAACGCCCGAGTTTGGGACTCGCTCGTCGCAGCATTCGACAAGTTACAACCTCTGTTCCTGCAGTACGCGAGAATTGGACAGTACCATCTATCTCCGGAGAGTTTCCGCGAGTGTTTGTTGCGCTGTGGTATTACGCTCAGCAATGCCGACTTCGCAGCTCTCCGTGTTCGTCTCTTACCGTTTTCGTACGTACCAATGCTGCCGTTCTAGATGAATACTAAGTACTTAGACTGTTTATCTATCACCGGTACAGGGATTCCGCTTCTGGTACGATAGGAGTTGCTCCGCTTCTTGAGGCACTCAAAGCAGCCGATCGCACTACTATGAAGTCAAAGGCATCTCCAGGAGTGCCAGGTACTTCCGTTGGGTACGTTGGGTTATCGCCGATCCGTCTCGGACGGAAAACAGTACAGCCAACGGTATATAGCCCCGTTAGTACTGGCACTTCGGCGTATCCAGCAGGAAAATCCACACAAGAGAGGTGCGTCCTACAGATTGCAATCCATTCGGGCTAGAAGACTCAATGCTGTCACCTGTTTTGCTTTAGGAATGCTGAGGTGAGCCGCACCATTGTCAAGATATGCGACGATCGCAGAAGAGAGAGCGAGCTCCACTTTCCAACAGCGACAACAAGTCCACGAGCGGTGAGTAGTGGAGATAGCGATGTGTATCTTGAACACCAACACCGGCGACAAGATCCGTTTTTCTCCACGGGCAAGCCGCCTCCAGCACTGGAAGCCCGAATTCTAGCCAAGCTGCAGCAGCTGAAGCAGCTTGGCCAATTGTCCGCGTCTTCAGCGCAAAGTGTCTTTCCTGGTGATCGCTTTGGCCATATTTCACGCGGCCAATTTCGCCAGAGCCTCGTGCACTTGAACCTACTGGTGCGGTACGCTGACGTTGAGGCACTGTTTTGGACTTTAGACACTCAAGCTCGTGGGTACATCACGGCGCAAGACTTCTATGATCACCTGAACAGCTTCGCCACCCAGCACGGCGATTCCGCGTCGTTGCAGCAGCTACCAGGGCTCGCTATTGACGGACAACGCAGCCGGCTCCCACGTTCGGTTCAAAAGGTTCTGGAGAAAATGCTGGTGGAGCTGCCACGTCTACAAGCAATTTGCGAGCGGATGGATACCAACCACACTGGTATGATCTCCACGACTGAAATGATTCAGGCCACTCACGAGCTAGGCGTCATGGCCTCTATCGCGGACAACCATGCTGCAATTGAAGCTCTCAGCCGAGATCGATTCCATGAGCAAGGCACTGCACCACCTGATCAGATCCCGTACCATTCGCTCGAAGACCGCCTTGGTGCGATCTGTAGCGACCTACTCTCGCCGAAAAAGCGCAAGAAACATCTTTCCACCACCTCAGTGCTGCTGGCACCCTACGAAGACCGTACTCATCCTATAGATGTTACGTCTTCGTACAACCAAGACCCCCATCATAACGACGCTCTTTGGAACTGTCCTCGCCGACGCATGGTCCAAGACCACCGCGCTGCCAGATCGTCTATCCGAATTGCTGACGAGATGAATAACCCTGCTGATGAGCATACACCAATCCACCCGCCGAAGAGACCGACATCAGTCGAAGATGCCAAGTCGCGACAGGAGCGACGGCACCGCATCGCTCTCGTCGGTGTACTACAAGATCTACTAGAGCGACGCAGCGACTTGAAGACTGCGCTGGATTTGCACCGCCGTTCTGATGCTCGTGGTCAAGTCACCAAGAAGGACCTCGCGGAAATCTTGCTCACCTCTCGCTTGAACCTGCATTTCCCGACTGGTGCTGTAGCGGCGCAAGAGCTCGTGGACGAACTGTACCCCTCACTAAGGCCGGAAAGCGGCTTGGGGTTCTTGGAAGTCTTGCGGCGCATCAGTGAGCTTCTAGGTGAGGTCACAAAGGAGTTGTCCTTGGCACCGCCGTCATCCGGCAATGGTCCCCCATCCACGTTCTCAACGAACCCGTACCAACAGCCCCAGCGGCCAAGTGGGCGGAAGCTCAATGCAAGTCTCGACATCCACAGCTCGGTGCTACCTACGACGACAGGGTTGTTCTCCAACCCCTCGTCGTTCCCAAACCCAGACGTGTTTGCTGGGAGCGCGACAACCGTTCGACGCAAACTCCTCCAGGACAGCAGGCTGAAGGATCTTCTAAGCTCCGACTACGGACTTCAGAGTGCTGCAGTGCTCGTGAGGCACGCGTTCAAAGGTCTGGCCTCACGCGAAATGGTTGTGCCCATCGACAATGGCGAGTTTGAAGCGATGTGTCGTGCCAGTGACATCAAGCACGTGTGCTACCGCCTTGGGCTCGACCTGGATTTGCACGAGCAACAGTTCGTGGCAAGCAGCGTGGATACAGGAGACAGCGGATTCGTGTCTTCGCCCGGTCTGCTCAACTTCTTCTCCAAGCTCGCGCAGATAGGCGACTATTCTGCTCCCAGCTCGTTCAGCAAAGAGAAAGACATTGATGCGGATATGCGTCGGTCCGTGACGTTCTGCGAAGACGGGCAGTACCACGAGAGCATCGGAGGCAGGCAGTCAAACCCAATAACTCACTGAGCGAGATCGAGAATATTACAATGACTTCCTTATTTCAATCAATAAGCTTGTTAGCATCAATTCACTTTTTCTTTTCTTCACAAAGTGCTTCCCTGGTCGCCAATTTTAGAGTTCACCGAGTGCTTCGCATCTTGTCCTTCACCTTCACTCGTGTTCGCTGCTCGTTACAAGAGCTTCGAGGTGATTGCATTGCCATGGCAACTGTCCCGTCGGGTCGAGGATTGCCTCGACTGAAGTACACATCGGGGGCCTCTCAGCAGCTAACGTTGACGAAGGATGCGGCCAAGATGAATCGGGTGACCAGCGGCATCGGTGGAGCCTTGGACAGTGTGCAGATGCGAATCGAGATGCTGACTCGTGAGATCAAAGCCGATGAGAAGGGCAAGAAAGACTACGATGAGCTGCTCTTCCGACTGAATGAGCGGCGGAGAGACTTGGATGCCAAGTTGCGCGAGTGCCGTGAGTGGAGCACGCTCTTTGAAAGCAAGATCAAGCCTCTTGCAGGCAAGTACGCAGAGACGACGGACGGTATGCAGGGGCAGTACAACGACGCCAAGCTGCGTCACGCTCAAGGCATTACTGTGCTCATGGAGAAT
The DNA here is from genome assembly GCF_020800215.1 of Phytophthora ramorum. Taxonomy (NCBI): domain Eukaryota; phylum Oomycota; class Peronosporomycetes; order Peronosporales; family Peronosporaceae; genus Phytophthora; species Phytophthora ramorum. The sequence goes on along the minus strand of NW_027150648.1, from coordinate 3,797,746 downwards.
TTCGACTACCACCCAGAGTTCAAACGCTTCAGCGACACCTTCTCCGCGGTGCCCTTCAAGCCAAAGTAGAGAGACTGTGATTCGGGTAATGCAGCGCGAAGGCATAGTATATAACAGCTTACTTCAAGTTTTATGATGCGGTGTATCAATCCTAATCGAAAAGCAAGCATTCGAACTGCCGTATTCATTCTAGGGAAGCTGAAAGCTGTTGTGTCCTACAAGTGATTGGAGCGTCCAACGATCATCTCCAGCTCAAAAGCGGCAGGCAGGCGACGGTATTTCTTGTCTCGAGCCGTCCAGTCCATCTCTGAGCGAGAGAAGACAACACGCCCAGTCTCTTTGTCTAGCAAGGAAAGAGAAACGATTAGAACCAGCTCGCCCCTCAATCAACACGAGTGTGCTTCGTACCAGGCTTGAGGAAGTAGGTGTTAAACCAGAGCTTGAAGTGCTTCGCACGCATGCATCCGCTCGCGCGCTCACGGTAGAACTCGAGCCCGATGCATCCACGTATCTCCAGATGCATCTCGAACTCATTGGGACCGATCTCTTGATGGAGCAGCGTCTTGGGAGATCCGTCAGGGCTCAGCGTGAAGATACGCAGCCTTAGCGTGGGCAATTTGGCTGCAGTCAGCGTGTTGCGCAACGTCAACTTTTGGATCGCGAATGTCGGCTCTACGATATCCTGCCCTGGCACAGAAGACTGTGCCTGCAGAGCAGCATAGTAGTTCACCCATTTCTTTTGGCTGACGACAGTTAGGCCGCGGCGATCGTGCACCCGTTCACGATTGTATCGATCGATCGCGTCAGTCGCAGAGGACGCGAAGCCCATTCGCAGGAGGAGCATACACGCCATCATGCCAGCTCGTCCCTTCCCGGCCTGATGACAGTCCATTGAATGTCAACTTCCACTCATACCTCGCCGTAGTCAACAAGAGACGTACCTTGCAATGGAGCGCCACGACATGCTTCTCGTTGGCGTCTAGCCAGGCTGCTGCTTCGTCGCAGAAGGCCATCCTACCATGGAATAAGAGCAAAAATGAGCACCAACGTCGTGCTCTTTTTTCTTGGCACTTACATCATCTGGAATGTCGGCACGTTATGGTCTTCAATGGGGAAGCTCTTGGCACGTCCCTCAAAGATGCTTGGCGAGTAGCTGAACGAGCAAAAGATCCGAAATCGTCAGTACCAGATTAAATCGACACACTGGGATCTTCCACCTCACCATCGCTTGGGTTCGTCACAGAAGTTGAAGACAAAGTAGTCGCCTGCGTGGCGCTCGTCCAGGAACTGCTGCACCTCGGACCGCGGGTTCCGGAACAGGAACTCGACACCGACAGCTGGATAGCCTGCAGCACGTCACACATTTTCTTAGTTGAGCGCTTTGGCACGGTATTAATATCAGTTATTTGGTTACAATACCCATGACGATCACTCGCGGGTGCACGTAGCCCAGGTCCAGGTCGAAGCCGTCCTGCTGGAAGCGGCGCTTGTTCTGGGACACAAGTGCCCTCGGCACGGCCAGCAGGCGACGGCAGGGCGAGCAGCGCGGCGCCATGAGTGCCAAGTTTCGGTGTCTCGGCTCGAAAGCGGCAAGTCTGGGAATGAGGAAAGTAACGGCTGTTGTATGGAAATTTGTATGCCTGTCTGCGGCTGCCTAAAAACTATTTTGCGTCCAGCGTTTGATGCGCAGTTGATAATAGTTATTGAGACACTTTGGTTCACGCTTGAACTTGAGCTTTGTTTGCAATGAATTCGCCAGGTCGGCACCGCTATTAATATGCCGTTTTCCAGCGGCGATATTACATGTGGCAAGGCCTTGGATTCTAGAAGGAATTTACGGAGCTGAGCGAGGCTCTGAGGCAGCAGTCGAAGACACAAAGCGTCGAGTCAGTCTCGAGTCATAACAAGTTTGAATCGGTGGTGTTGAAGGGGTATCAAGTGCTAACGTCGGCGTGCTTGTAGAAGATCCACAGGTCCTCGGTTAGCTTGGCACGCACCTCCTCCTCAACGTCGTTGCCGTTCTTGGTGTGCAGGTTGATGACAATCGTGAAGGGGGGAGCATGGTTTACATGGACGAGGGGGGGGGGGGGGGGGGGGGGGAATGAAATGAATTCAAAAGTGAGTGGACACTTGGCCAGCTGGTTCTAGCGCTCGTCCGAATGCATGGTTTCGCCAAGGATTCGCCACTTCAATCTGCTGTTTGCTACCGATTACGACGAGCCAATTGCTCAGGTTTCTTTGGTAATCATACATGGCGATTTGCCAGCTTCAAAATCCAGTTCTTATGTTTCCAGGTTGCAGTGCATGGAGTCCATGAAAGCCATCACAAAAGCAACGATGATGAGTCTAGAGGACCGTATTCCGGGCAGTGCATCCTACCGTTGCCAGCGCTGGGAATGCTCGCTTGGCTGAGGACTGGCGATACACGCTTGCGTGTGAAGAACCAATTGATGATGCCCCCTCGGCTGCACTACAGTATGACAGTGATGACGATGGTGATTGTGCTAAGAGTGGAGTTTAAGAAAAGCGGTTTGAAGGGATAAACTTTATCTGTTTACAACAGGCTTCGGGCAGTCGTACCTTCGCACGCAGCACTCGGATGTCTTCCGCGGGGCCTTGAGTCCCAACTCAATGACCACCAAATGCATGTAAACCGGAGGGTGTCGACCAGAACCAGACTGCCGGATGAAACGAATATGTAGCGACTGAAGGATCATCACCGGAATGTTTTTGGCGAAAACTTAGTTTTACTTCGTGCATCATTTCACAGCTACCAGGACGCGTCTGCAGGGAGAACAGGACACCGACTTTATTTCGAGGATGCCGTGCCCACGTTTTGCCCAGCCCAAAGCTAATGAATACGCTAGTCACGCGAACCGACTTCGGGTGGACTGCACCAACGAACCGTAATCTGCTCATTCCAGGATTTACCCTTTGCACCTCGAGTCCAGCTTCAAAGGGATGACCTACCGGGCCACTAGTACACGCAGTGGACGGCTACTGGCAACACCACGCACCGCCGCGCTGCTTTTGCTCGCACTGTCACTGGCTGCAGCCAACTCCGTGCAAGTAGCTTCAGCTCAATCCGCACTCCGAGAAAACAACGCCGAAAACGATGAAGACGCTCGCCGAGCGGCAGCAGAAAACAGCAAGCCCGGGATGTTCAGCTTGACAACACTGCAGTATGGATTGGCCTTCACTGTCGTCCTCGTGGCTGCGCACCCCCTAGCGCTCAACTTCCCCAAGTTTTTCCAGCTTCCACTCATCACAGGTTACCTGCTCGTTGGGGTCATCGTTGGCCCTTTCGCCGCTAACCTGCTCACGGAGGGTCTCGTGAACTCGATGTCGCCTAACGTGAGCATGATGGCGCTATCGTTTATCTCGTTCCAGGCTGGCCAAGAGATTTACCTGCCGGAGCTTCGACCTCAGCTCAAGTCTATCTTCATACTCGTTGCCGTACTCTACGGCACCGCCATGTTCATCGTGACGCCTGTGCTTCTGTTAGTAGAGGATGCCTTCTTCTTCCGCGAGATGGGGTTCGGCTGTCAGTTGGGCATCGCGCTCATGTTCGGCTCCATCGCCGTATTGGGCTCACCGGCGACAGTCATGGCCCTCAAGATCGAGCTCAACAGCGTGGGTCCATTCACGAGCTTGATGCTGGGCGCGACTATGGTGGCGGAGTTCATTGTGCTGGCGTCGTTCGCCATCTCGCGCACCATTTGCTCCATCCACTGTGCCAAGTTGGACGTGTCCATGGCAAACCTGTTGTTCACGTTGAGCATCGTGCTGGCAAACGTCCTGGTGGGTGTGGGTCTTGCTGGGCTCACGATCTTGATTTTCAAGATCCCCGGAGGCGCGCCACCCGAACAGCGTACAACCGCCGGACCAAACACGCCTGCGTACTTTGACCAGAGAACCGACCAAAACGCGGCTTCAACAGCCCCCGACATGGAACCACGCATCGATAACGGAGCCAGCGAGTGCACGGTAGACGAGCTCCAGAGCACTCCACCCGGATTCTTGTCGCCCAGAGCTGCCTTACTCCTGAAGGGCGCGCTTTGGCTTTCGATGGGGTTCATGTTCTACATGTGCAGCGGCATTGTATCCCACGTCACGGCCGCAGCCTTCGGGCTGTCGTGGCAGATCAAGTTCGAGCCACTACTCGTGCTCATGGTTGCTTCGTGCGTCGCCGGACATCACACCGGCAGTCGTCACGACATGCACGTCATTCTTGACCTCGCTGCTCCCTACATGTACCTGCCGTTCTTCGTCCTGACGGGTGCGTCGTTGAAGCTGGACCAGGTGCTGGCCGCCATGCCGCTCATGACCTTGTACGTGCTGTTTCGGTTCGCGGCGATCTTCGTCGCTTGCTACGTTGCTGGTTGCTTTCTGCTCAAGCTCCCGCCGCGGCAGTACAACAACCTCTGGTTGACGATGACGCCGCAGGCTGGCGTGGCGTTGGGCTTGGCCTACGAGGTGATGGCGATGAGTGACGAGCCATGGGCGCAAGAGTTTGCGACCACGATCTCGGCTGCTGTGGTGGTGAACCAGATTATGGGCCCCGTACTCTGTGCCATGGGTTTGAGTCGCGCTGGAGAGACGTTGCAAGAGCGCGTTGAAGAAAATGACGAGCCCACAGGAGACAAGGATGGCCTGGACAAGAGCATCTTTGTCGGCGGGGCAAGCAGCGTTCACAGCGGCCAACCCAGCAGCATACGTGGAGGTGGCATGAACAGCATGAGTCAGCTTGAAGTCAGCCGAGGGCCTCTTTTGCTTTCGACTCGAGGGCAAATGTCGGGTGTGAACGTGGCCATGGGCAACGGAACCCCTCGGTCTCTACTACCGTTCTACAAGGTGCACAATGCCGTCGTCATCGGCGACGATGAAGTCGCCTTCGAGGTCGCGCTCGATCTGTCACTCTACGGTGCGCAGGTCAACGTGCCTCTGCTGGACGAAGAGCGCGCCAGCAAATGGCAGAAGATGAACGAGACGATCCTGAAGCGCACCGCCAAGGGGGACCTCATATCGTACAAGAACACGCTTAAAGACCGCGACAATGCGCGGGCCATGTCGTCGGCAGACGTGGTTATCTTCACAGGCGACGCGAACCGCACGCGCGAGAACGTGCAGGTGTTGAAGTCGCTACTAGGCGGGCCGCACCCGCGCATGATCGCGTTCGTGCCGGACTGCAAGTTCAGCAAGGAGATGAAGGCGCAGGGCGTACTGGTGATCCAGCCGTCGATTGCGCTGGCCAACATTGCAACGCGCATGGCGTTGCTGGAGCATCCGCTGGCAGAGGATTTGTCAAACGAGCTCAGCACGGCGAGCGACTTCAGCACGGCGTCCTACTTCCTGCGGACTGATGCTGACGAACGTGGCTCGTTGTCGGACATGCGTATGGAGAGACGTCGCTTGGCTTTGAGTCGGAACGTGGTGACCCACCACTGCGTCGACTACGACCGTCTTGCCGAAGCACTACGCACTCAACACTTGCCGATGCCGCCTCCGCCTTCGCGTGTGTCGATGTTTGGCACGTCATCTGCTGCTGGCTTCGATCCTTTCCACCGTGCGAATGCCTCGCCGGACTTTTTCGTCATGCATGGGGGTGACCACGAGGACAGCGAAGAGATCGTGATGGGGGCTAGCTATGGACCATACTCGTCCCGTGGAGAAGCTAGACTAAGCCTTCCGTTGGGAGCTAGCCGCGTGCGCCGTGGGGGAGGCAGAGGAACCGCTCCTCGTCCGGCTCGGCAAACGCGCCCCAACTTCATTTGAGGCCGAAGATGTTGAAAAGGAAAATGTCGTTTGTATTTCGGCAGAGAATGAGAGCGTCGTGTTGGATCCCTTGTTAGCTTTGCAATGTGCTGGACAAATAAAGAAGCAATCGTTTACACGTATTCGCCTAGAAATGAGTTGTATTCAGCAGAGTGCGATGGCAGCAACACGACTTTCACAGCAATTTGTTGCAGCCAGCAATAGGTTTCGTAGTACAATGCGTGCTACGGCGGTAGTTGAATTGGTTTTATGCTTAGCATCTAGAGCAGACGTACAGCGCTAGCTTGGAGACTGAAGACATGAAGCCTACACTGCAGCCCTTTTCATAGGCAAGTACTAGAGAAGGAGCCGCACGTCCTCGTTCTTGGGTTGTTCTCTACAGCAGCTCCTTGGACACCTGCGGGTCGACGCTGTCCTTGCCGTTCTCCAACAGCGGCAGCAAGGCCTCCATGAACGCCTTGGATTCCGGGAGCTCACGGTGTTGGTCTAGAATCTGCTCGTGGAATGGCAGCAATCGGCGAGGACGAAAACAGCAGAGCACAAAGTACAGTTAGTCAGTCTCAAGGTGCAACAAGTCCCGAGCTCGAGGAACCGACCATCGAGTTCAAGGTGTACAACACCCATCGAGGGGTATAATGCAAGCGAAAGATGCGGTACGTACGCTCTCCTGCTCGCAGCGCGTGATGACAGTCCACTTGCGCGAGTCGGTGGTGTTCTGCAAGGGGTACCAACCGATGATGCCGTCGTGCTTGGAGAAGGCCTGCGAGGCCTCGATCAGCTTGGCGCGCAGCTGCTCCTCGACGTCCTTGCCGTCCTTGGCGTACAGGTTGATGACAATCGTGAAGGCCATGATTTATTGGTTGTTGGAGTTGGAGTTGGTGCGAGGTGCGAGGTGCTTGTGAAGTCGAGAGTGAATTCGAAAGTGAAAGAGGTGGACGGCAGTTGGTGCTAGTGCTGGATTGTCCATGCGGAGCGATGGAGAACCCAGGCTGAGGACACGTGCGTCCCTCACTCCTGCTGCCAGCCTGGCTCGTCGAGGATACGCCACTTCAATCTGTGTGTTGTTGCTCGCGATTACGGCGAGCCAATTGTGCGAGCTCCTCGGTACCAGTAATCCATTTCGGATCTTCTGCAGTTAGCATGGTTGATACCAGACAGAGAGACGACCAACGGGAGCATGGCGTGCGAGTGCTCGAACGCAGCAGCCAAAACAATAGAGTGACGCTGAAGACAACAGGTGGATTTGCTGGCGTCATGGAGTGCTGAGGCTTGTTAGTTATCGCCCTAGTAATCCAGGAATGGAAACGGGATATCCTAAATGATACTGTATTTCAGTGCCCACGGAAACATTTTCGCGAGTGTTGATATTTGTGTTGTGTAGCTCCCGATAGTAGCGAATCCCTACAACGACAACAGGAACATCTTTTTACAAGCTCCAGAGTACAATTTTTGAGTACGAGAATATATAAACTTCATCGTCGTCATTGCTTGGGCATTCCCTGCGTTCGAGCACTCGCACGCCATGCTCCCGTTGGTCGTCTCTCTGTCTGGTATCAACCATGCTAACTGCAGAAGATCCGAAATGGATTACTGGTACCGAGGAGCTCGCACAATTGGCTCGCCGTAATCGCGAGCAACAACACACAGATTGAAGTGGCGTATCCTCGACGAGCCAGGCTGGCAGCAGGAGTGAGGGACGCACGTGTCCTCAGCCTGGGTTCTCCATCGCTCCGCATGGACAATCCAGCACTAGCACCAACTGCCGTCCACCTCTTTCACTTTCGAATTCACTCTCGACTTCACAAGCACCTCGCACCTCGCACCAACTCCAACTCCAACAACCAATAAATCATGGCCTTCACGATTGTCATCAACCTGTACGCCAAGGACGGCAAGGACGTCGAGGAGCAGCTGCGCGCCAAGCTGATCGAGGCCTCGCAGGCCTTCTCCAAGCACGACGGCATCATCGGTTGGTACCCCTTGCAGAACACCACCGACTCGCGCAAGTGGACTGTCATCACGCGCTGCGAGCAGGAGAGCGTACGTACCGCATCTTTCGCTTGCATTATACCCCTCGATGGGTGTTGTACACCTTGAACTCGATGGTCGGTTCCTCGAGCTCGGGACTTGTTGCACCTTGAGACTGACTAACTGTACTTTGTGCTCTGCTGTTTTCGTCCTCGCCGATTGCTGCCATTCCACGAGCAGATTCTAGACCAACACCGTGAGCTCCCGGAATCCAAGGCGTTCATGGAGGCCTTGCTGCCGCTGTTGGAGAACGGCAAGGACAGCGTCGACCCGCAGGTGTCCAAGGAGCTGCTGTAGGTGCGATTTTGATCCCTTCAAGAACGGCATCACGGTGGCCGTCGCCAGGCCAGAAGTTCAAAACACGCTAACACCGCGGAGACGTGTCAAGTAGCAAAAATAGTGATAACGATTCGCTTACACTTCCCAATCCATGTTGGCCTTCGCCCGACCGATGACATCGCAGCCCACTTCCTCCCGTCTGCTTTTGTTTACGAAAATGAGTGCTCCACTCGTTACCGCGAGCTGTTCGCAAGGCTGTACATGTATTGTCAAGTTGCAGTATTATGGCAAGTTTCAAGTTGCAACACTACTACAGTACAGTGCCTGTATGTCAGAATCATCGTTAATGAGGTTCGCTGACGATCTTTGGCCAAGCTCCGTTATGGTGCTGTACGAATCATCATTGATGAGGTGACGTGAGCTCTAGTTAACCCTTTCGCGCTAAAAGGATACTTTTTTCGCCCTTTAAGGGTTTTTGCAAAACATGGTGCGAATGAGACGTGTCCAGGGGCGCATTTTGTGCCCTTTTAGCTTTTTGAGGCCTGACGTACTCACGTATTTTGTTACTACCAATCACAGCAGAGGGTGCAAGCGCATGCCTTGGTCTGGCTCTTTAAAATACGTGCGACGTCACCCATTTGCGTTCATAAACTGAGGATCCCCCATCATTTTTTTTATCTTACCGAATCAACCCTCCCCTCAGCGCCAGTCACTGTGTGGCCTTACAAACAGCTATACACATGCATCATTCAGTTGCAGTGGAGCTATAGTTAAATTAAGACACACGCACTACCTCAGCCATGCGCACCAGCTTTCTCGATTGGGAAGACAAACAACTTGTTCAGATTGCCTACGAGTTTGAGAAGGAAGGCATTCGGATCACATGGGCTTACGTGGTGCGTCGCATGACCAAGTCTAAGCGGACAGCTGCCGAGCTTCGGCTGCGCCTCGCATCTCTCAAGCGGACGTATGGTAAGTTCGTCAAGGACTTTCCGCGCTGCTTTTTCGGTGGATCAGCGCCAGAGCGGTGTTTGCTGTCGTCTGCAGATGCCCGGCACGTGGGGTCGTCAGGAAGCGTAGCAGCGAGGCGGAAGGTGGAGCCATCAGGCAATGCAGTAGTGAGGCGACAGATGGGCGCAGTGACGAAGCGGTCGGCTGCGGTGATGAAGCCGTCGAGCAGTGCAGTGATGGAGCAGTTGGGCGGCGCGTCGGATTCGTCGATCACTCCGGCGATGGAGCAGTTGATCTGCGCGTTGGAGCCGTCGGCGTGCGCAGTGGTGAAGGGACCTGGTAATGCGTTGGGAACACAGTCGGTCAGCGCAGTGCTGGAACTTCAGGCTCCTCCCCGATTGCCAGCGACGTCTTGCTCTTCGTTGCTCCCGCTGCATGACGCAATACGAGTCCTGACCTTGATATTTAGCAATATTACTGCGGGAGACATTCGCCAGGACGCTGGTAGAACGCAAGACAATGCGGGGGAGTTGCTGCCATCCGGGGTTGCTGCCATGATCACGGCTCTGGGGCCATTGAACACGCATGACATCTTTCTTGATGTGGGCGCTGGTATTGGCAATGTACTAGCTCAAGTTGCTCTTACTACCTGCATCAGCAAATGTGTTGGGGTCGAAGTTCGCTCTGATTTGTGTACTCTCGGAGAAAAGCACATTCAAAGACATGCTGATTCATTCCCACTTCTGCGGAAGGTGGTTATGAAGGCTACAGACGTACGAGACGTGGCACTATCTGTACGAAGTCCAACTTGTGATGCTACAATTATCTACGCGAATTACTTTCTTTTCGAAGAATCAGCAAAGCTGTTTGTAGCCCAAGAACTTAGCGCCATGCCAAACGCACGAATTATTGTTGCGACTGCTCGCTTCTGTCCGCGACACAGTGGTAGATGTTCGCAACCATTCTGTCTCCGCTGGAAGCTAGCCGACGAACGGATGGTTGAATGCAGCTGGAAGTCTAATTTGACCCCGATCTATATTTACAACAAAAGATAGTGATAAACCCACCAATACTACAAACTTCTTGAGCACTGCGAGGAACGCGTCTGCACGAACACCAATAGCTTGGCCGACAGCATATTCACACCATCATCCCGACCATCACCACTAGCAGCGGTGGCACAACCATCCCATCCAGCAGTAGCAGCAGCACAACCTGGCCAGCATCGCGCCAGCTTCAGCAGCTCACCCACCGACGACAGAAGCTATAAGATAATTTGACGCACAACGTCTGGCTTTGGGCTTGGTTCAGGTAGGTTGCGCTTGGTAGGATTACTTTCAGCAGCAGTGCTTTTAGCTTGAGCTAGAGACGAGCCCCTGCGAATGTAACCTTTCACGGTGAACAGATCTTGGAGCAAATAAAACCTGTGAAATTTATCCCAACATGTCCAAGATTGCTGTGGACACATCCAGCTCGTTGGGGGCTTCTCGTTTACTTCTTGACACAAGGACACACTGTGAGTAAGGCAGTATGTTGTTACCTCTGTAGGGTAGCGATCCTCCCAGCGGCACACAACACATCTGCGTCGTTTCCGGCTCTTCTTGCTGTGAATTTGCTTCGAGGCAACGGCAGTGCATCGCTGGACGGGAACGTTCGCGCTGGGGGTCGACACTGGCGTCGGCACAACGCCTTCCACATCCACGACATCGTTTAGTGAACTAGTTCCGTACACCATACGACCCTCGCTGGGAGCTTCGATCCACTTGCCATTCATGAGCTGACACGCCAAATCCATGACAAATTCGCGATGTGGATCACGCGCAGGAGGACCGACTCCTGCTAGCCGCCGCGTCAAATACGCATTTGATCGAGCAATATCTAGCATTGCTAAGGCAAGTTTTTTATGCCACTTCTTGAAGGAGTGACCATCTGCAATGGAAAATCTGCCTCGGATCTGGTCCAACCTGTCCACCCCTTGCATATTCTGGTTGTACTGACCTATGCATGTCGGAGCAGCAAATTCTTGTGACGAATTGCCCACCATTCTTGTAACAGGTGTAATCGTAGATGGGTCGGCATTCGACACCATGTTGACGATGTCGCCGTCGCACCATGACGCAGCGATCATGCTATAATCATGGGAGATGGCCTGGAGGAGGTCGCCGCGCGTACATTTAGAATCATCCAGGATCGTGTGACGAGGGAAGTGCTTCCTGTTAGATTTGATGGTTCCTCGACCGTAAAGACCTTTGAGCTTCAGCTCTTGAAGCAGTTGGACCGAAGTGTAGTAATTGTCCATGTTGATGATGCGGTTAGTACCGAAAAATGGCCTCACGACCTCCAACACGTGCTGTCGAATCTTAGACACCTTGTCAAATTCTACTCGCAGCGACAGTGCTTCTTCCTGTCCAACTACGCCATCGAGCCGGTCGCCAACATCACACCTACTGCAATGTAGCTTGTAGTTTAGAGCGATCCAGGTAGATGAGCAGCAGGCAACATAGAACCGAAAATGGTATTTACCCGTTGGCTTCATGGGATTGAACACGATCATGTGCCTTCCTTGTCGAGCCCGACACGCTATACTGGCTTCGTCCAAAGCCACATTACGTCCAACCTTGACATAGAGACCACCAGTCACTTTCAGCAAGTTTAGTAGAGGTCGGATACGAGCAGCAGCGTCACGATCCAGTGTGGTCGGTACAGCATTGAAACTCAGGCAGCACCGCAGAAGTTTGAAGCGACTTAGAGACATCACGCTATCCAGCGAGACGGAGTTCCCACCAAATATCAGGTCTTCTGGTTGTTGGCCCCAGTAGTTCGCATATTCACCTTTGTCGTTCAAGGCCATATAAAACATGATGCCTAGGAACGCCATCAGCTCCGCGAGTGTGAATGGTGCTCCAATTTTGATGTCGTGCACAATAGCATACTTGTTCGTCTCAAACAGCACTTGGCGCCAGAAGTACAGAGGCAGGTACGCAAAAAAGCTGGAGGTGGCCGAGTGTTCAAACAGGTGTTTATACTGTGGTAGAAGGGTCGTTTTCGTTGAGCCGTCGGCAAGCTGGTAGAGGTCAGTCGGCGCGTCAACTTCTCCGTTGGGCTCAAATCGCAGATTTCGAATCGCTTCGACTTCTTCCATATTGGCAGGAAGCAAAACACCCGGATCAAATTCTCTGTATTCTTCCACCACTTGCAAATTGTCGTCATCATCCACGTCAATGTCATCGTCGGCGTCACCCGTTACTAGCCCTTGCCAGTCGGGGTTGTCCTTCAACCGGGTAAGCTCCTTGTAGTTCTCCACTCCAGATTGAACACATCCGACACTCACATGTTCCACAGCGTTCTGGAACTGAGTATCCAGCCAGCGGATCTCAAACAGTGACGCAAACTTTCCTCGCATCGGACGTCGGCAAACACGCCCCACAATGTATGCCGGTCCGATAGGGCGGTAGAGCTTGGACTTCATCCAGGTCTCGCGCTCCGGAGTGAATGCCACCAACTTATTCATGTATACCTCCTGCAGCATTATCGGAGGTGTCCTCGCTGGCTGGGTCCGATGTAACGAGTCGGGCGTTTGCCCCCGAGTTGTGGCTTGTGGCGTCCCAGGAACAGCGCTTGATACTACAACAAGTATACAAATATTCATATTAATACATACATGATGAATGCTTAAACAGCAGACGGCAACAAGACAACTACGCACCCATTCCATCGCCACGTCCTTCATCACTGCCACGTCCGCCGACGCGGCCACCACTGCCACGATTACAACCACCCAATGTCACGTTCACCGCCGCAACTGACACTACCATATCCACCATCGCCGCCAACAATGCCACGTCCGCCGTCGCCGCCACTACTGCCATGTCCGCCGTCGCCGCCACCACTGCCACGACCGTGTCCGCGTTTGTTTTGAGCTCCATCCACACTTGGCCTGGATGCCGCCAGATTACCGCTGCCGTCTTTGTTACTGCCTGTTGCTGCTACGCACCACCACGCACAAATATCATCAGCTGCAGTCACTACTCTTGAATCAATCGGATACGCACCCGGTGCCACGCCATGGCCGCCATCGCGGCCATCACTGCCTCGCCCGCGCTCGCGCCCTCCTCGATCTTCGTCCACTCTTGACCTGGATTCGGCAAGCTCGTTGCTGCCGTTGTCGTTTCTGCCCCCTGATGACATAACAACCCCTCATGCGTCGTTAGCACCACCGCCGCGAACGTTCACACAAGCAAGACTCGTACTTGTGAGGGCGGCAGCATACCGAAGAACAGCAGCCTCGCCAAGAAGGTAATCGACGCCTTCTTGACCGTCTGCATCACCATCCGGTCGAACGTAGCGATAGCGCAGGTCCAGACTACGTCTGGGAGGCGGTTTAGAATACCAGCCAGACTTTTTGAGCCATGTCCACACGTCATTGAATGCGACGACACCGCCCAGATCGCTTGCTGCGCTCGCTAGGTGGCGCACCCGTCGACGTGGACGCTTCTCTATCATTTTTCGCGCTTCATCGCGGTCGCGCTTCGGCATCCCCGCGAGGGAGAAAAATCGGTTGTGTGGCCTGCGAGCGGCATGGGTTTTATGTCTCAAGGCATAAATTAATAGAGTTATGATGCAAGGCATCATTTATTCATTACTCTAATTGATACCAATCGGTTTGGGAAGGTGATCATTTTATAGGTTCGCGCCAAAAACTAAAATTCACCCCAGGGTCTCTTTGGATGAGTAAATCGGTCAACGGCATAGTGAGACAGAGATATTTACTCCCATTGGTGCTTATGGATAGAGCGGGAACAGACAGGCATAGGATTTCCCAATCAGATGCATATATGGAAGACCAAATCAGTAAAACTCACAATTCATAATAGCCAAGCGCACAGCAGTTCAGCGCTCATCTCTGCTAACCAGCCTTGTAAACTCAACTCTCTGGTCTATCTATTCCTCTGCTAAACTACCTTTCCCCACTGCACTAGACGTCCATACGACGTGTCCCGCACAGACCGCGGCTAGCCTGCGGCAGGCTGCCTGCCTCGCTAACCCAGGGCAACTAGCTTGCGTCGCCATCGTAGTGACGTGTACGCAGCTTCAACCGCGTCATCGCGCGGAGACGAGACTGGTATGGTATTTTACGAAGGCTGCGATTTCTTACTGCGTAAATTTCGTTGCATTTCAACCAATGATCGTCGAATTCGTCTAGTCGCCGCAATAAAAAAACATATGAGCCAATCCGCTGCGTCTTTGGAAACTACCGTGAAAACCTTAAAGGGCGAATTTTGTACCCTTTTAGACCGTCCGGCTTTCTCTATCCCGCATCCGGGAGGATAGTGAACAGCACTCAAGCCTCACGCGAGTACCGTGAAAACCTTAAAGGGCGAATTTTGTGCCCTTTTAGATCGGAGTATCTTGACCTTGTATAGTATACTTTATCCAAGGGCGTCGCGAAAGGGTTAAGCTCCGTAGTGGTGCTGCTTCCCCTTGATGCCCGTAAGCAAGTGCCTCAAAGTCACACTCGCCATCGCGTGTTCGCGCCAACTGATCCAGGACTGATCTTCGGATGTAGAAGTTGCCACTGGCGCTCCAAAACGTCACTTGCATGGTTGGTTGTATGGCAAGTTCATCATCACCTGCAAAATAAATGGTCGACTATACCATGAGCTCAACGAACGCTGGAGCATGAACATGTGTGTGAAAACTATGTGGTGCGATTGATGATGAGGATGCTTCACCGGCAGATTCGCCCGATCAGCGCAATCAGCGCAATCAACCAACGTGCCACACAATCAATTTCTCGCTCTTGATCCGGATGGATCCGTTTTTCAGGATTACTGGTAATTGAAAACTACGCCCGGGGAAATACAAGTATTCTCCGAGTCGTGCGCTCACTTCTCGTTTTGACAACCGCTGCACACACTAACGGCGTTTTCTTCTAGCATGGACTCCATCACACGCGGGCACAGCCATCTCTCCCGGTTATCGCAGCTATCCGTTGTATCAATTCCACGTGATACGAGCCGAAAAACAACTATCGAGTCTCCATCATGCATGCTGCACCGACGTCCCAATCAAAAGTTGGTAATTGGCTCACGCAACGACAACTCGCAAACGCTGGTTCACTTGACAAATGTGGTCATGTACGGTATCATCAACTCCATTTTGACCATTCCAGCCACGTACGGATACGCTGTTATCATCTTCAGCCATCGCGACTTCGCCCATTTCATGCCGGCGCTGTCCAAGCTTGTCATCTACTCCAGCGCCGTGCACCAAGTCATGTTTACTCTGCTGAGTTCCATGCCGTTCTCCATCGGACAAGTGCAGGACGCCGGCCTCATCTTCCTCAGCACTATGGCCTCCTCCATCTGCAACTCGCTCGGTGAAGACGTGCCCGTAGAGGCTAAGGTAACGACAACCATCGTCACGATCGGGATTGCCACGGCGTTTTCGGGCATTTGTCTCGTGGTCATGGGGCGCCTGAAGCTGGCATCGCTCGCGTCATACCTGCCGATGCCCGTGATCGGTGGCTATCTGGCCTTTATCGGCATCTTCTGCCTCTACGCCGGTCTTGCGCTGTGCACGGGTCTGGTCGTCAACAACGTCGAGTCCATGATCAGCGTCTTCGACAGCGCGCACGACGTCCTGCTGTGCGTGCCGGGTATTCTGGGCGGCGCGTTCCTGCTCGTTGTGTCCCAGCGCTACGACAACTCGTTCATCCTGTCGGCCGCCATCCTGGTCATGCCCGTGGTGTTCTTCTTCATCATGCTGGTGGGAGGCATCTCCATGGACGATGCGCGCGACGGAGGTTGGGTCGACCCTGCCATGGATCCTGCCACTGTGTCGGAGCTGCTCAACCTGTTCGACTTCTCCCAGGTGCACTGGAGCCAGCTGCCCAAACAGTTCGGGACTGGAATCGGGTTAGTGATCCTTGTGGCGCTGTCAGCCATCCTGGACGTTGCCGCCATCGAGATCGATATGGGCAGTAAAGTGGACATCAACTACGAGCTCAAGACCATCGGCTGGTCCAACGTTGTGAGCGGTCTGCTGGGAGGATACACGGGCTCCTACATCTTTTCGCAGACCGTCTTCACGTACCGCTCCAAGACCAACTCGCGCGTAGTTGGTGTCATTGTCATCATCGCCGAGTTCGCCATCGTACTGGCGCCCGTGTCCGTCATGAGCTACGTGCCGCGCTTCTTCTTCGCCGCCACGCTCATCTTCATCGCCATCGACCTCATGATCGAGTGGCTCGTGCTCACGTACAAGAAGTTGTCGCTGCGCGAGTACGCGGTGCTGTGGATGACGTTCGTGGCCGTGAATGTCGTATCGCTAAACCTGGGCATAGTCATCGGTATCGGCATCGCGATCCTCAACTTCCTGCTGGGCTACGTGCGTTTACCCGTGGCGAGCCGCCAGCCAAGGACGTCGGGTGCAGCACGCACACTGGAGGAGCGTAGAGTACTGGAGCACAGGCGTGACGCTATCGCGTTCTTCGAGCTGAGTGGTTTCCTCTTCTTCGGCTCGTCGGTGCAGATCCTCGACGGGGTACAGAAGGCCGTGTACGTCCACAAGAAACTACCAGGCAGTGACGATGAGGTCGGCGCAAACTACCTCGGCGACGCGGACATGCCTCTCACGCCCGAAGAAAACCGCAAGCCCTTGATCGAGTGTTTGGACGGAACGTCAGTGACCGACCCGGACGCAGTGCCGACCGAGTACGTCGTCATGGACTTCACGGGTGTCACGGCGATGGACGCCACGGCTGCGCGCAGTGCGTTCTTGATCCTGCAGAAGTACTGCGGCAACCACAACATCACTGTCCTGTACGCCGGCGCGCTTCCCAAAATCCGCAACCTGTTAGTGAAGAATGAAATCACGGGTGACGAAAGTTTTTATTCAAGTGCAGAGTCGGCTCTTGCGTTTTGTGAGAATCAATTGCTAGGCGGTGCAAGTGCCAACTCGACCAGTCTCCACCAGTGCAGCGTCTCTCGATCATCAACGACCAGATCTTCGAAGAAATGCCAAGACTGGGCGACGTATTGCTAGCTGGCGGTGGTGAATGCCAGCAAATAATTGTTTGAAAACCACCCAATAGGACTTTCTGAAGTTGCAATAGGAAGTTTGTCCTCCTGTGAATGAAGTTTATCCCGGGCAAAGAGTCTGCTAAAACGGACCGTTGTGTCCGTTTCGGCCGTCGATCTGGTCGTGCTCTGCCTGCGTGAAGGTTCAGCGACACTGGGCAAGCACGGCAATGAGCAACAACAATCACGAAGATGACCGCCGCTTCAGCCGTTTGCTATCGTCGCCGACTCCTCTTCCTCCGGCAGCTCCGGCCAAGACGCAAGCTCTGCTTCGGCGTCGCCGCCGAGTACCCCCTCGCGACGTCCAGCAGCATGAACCGTGGTTATTCCAGAGCACCAACGTCCGTCCGCTCCCTGTTATGCCTCTAGCGTCTCCGAGCCTTTCGCTTTCAACCAGCGACACCTCGTTTTTCTACCTGGATCTCAATAGTTTGAAGAGTTTGTTACCACCTTCTGACACTCGAAGTCGTCCGAGGAGCAGTGAAGATGCCTATGGCAGCACCGTGCGCTTCCGAAATGCTCGTGGGCCATCAAGTCGAGGACGACAAGCGCCACCAGCAAGACTGGAGGCTTTGAATCTCAGTACTACTCAAGCGATGGACAAGAAACATCGACACACGAAACGGAGGAGACAAGTGGGTCTCGTGTCGAAGCACAAGCTGCGCAGAAAGGCATTACGTCTTGATTCGGCCAAGGTGCGGCCGTCCTCGCAAGAAATGCTGGACGCCGATGCTGCTGCTGTGTATTTATCCCCATCCAAGCATGGTAGCAGCAAAGCGAGGAAGAATGTCACGTTGCAGCATGTCGGAGAGCACCGCCCTGGGATGAGACGCCGACCAGCGATGCATTACGCTTTTGACTACGATTCGGACGGCCAAGGGCGGACGGAAAGGCCGGTGACTCCGCTTGAAGATCTCGATGAAGAGCAACGGCAGAAGACGATCATCGCTACGCACTTAAACTTGACATTGGAGGAATACGAGCGTCTCGATGCTGCTTTCGGGAATGGCTCACAGCCCAGTGGTGCGTCTGAGGACGACCATTCCATGACAGAAAGGTATCGTGAGGAATTTCACGCGTTTGACGTCGACAATAGCGGATCAATCTCTCCCGACGAACTGCGGCAGCTACTGCTAGCTTCTGGTGAAGAGATGGATGACGCAGAGCTGGCCTCTGTTATTCAGCAAGCCGACACAGATCATGACGGCGAAATCAACTTCGACGAGTTCATCGACCTCATGCGCGCTCGCAAGCGCCTACTGCAGGTCGCTAACCAGATGGGGGTAAATGGCAATGGGCCACCAACGGTGAGCAGTACAATCAGTCCTGGACTCGCGAGAAATGTCGGTGCTTCTGGGCAAATGCTACCTCCTTTGAAACTCGCGGCTCGCCAAGCGAAGCGCCATCTCCAGCCTCAAAGCCGCTCGCTCGCTGGTACTCGAGCGACTCCGTCGTGTCTTCGCCCAGGCTCGAAAGTCGACATTGGGGATCTACGGCGAGAACTTGCGCTCTCGGAATACGGGATGCAGGAGCTCAACTCGAAGGTGCGCGAAGGTTTGCAGTGGGTCCAGCAGCACTGCCCCGTGAGGTCGCTCAAAGCGCAGGTGTTCTGCCATCGGTGGGGAATGGAGAAGGTGCACCAGCTTTTCGTCCGCCTCCAGTCGCAGCAGATCTCACGCGCATTTCGGAAGTGGTCAGCCTTCCTCATGTTCGAGCGCAACAAGATCAAAGCCAACCTGTTCCTCAAGTGCAAGGCTAGTCAGAAGATGACGGCGATCATGACCAAATGGAGACGGAAGGTCACTCGACGCAAGTTTGTGCGCTGGAAGACCGAGTGCGTTCTGGACGCCCGCAACGAGCTCCATTCTGCAGCGATCGAGATCCAGCGAATCGTCCGTGGAGACCTCGCACGCTTGCGTCGACTGCGTATTCAAGAGGAGGTGGCAGTGATCCACCTTCAGGCACTCGTTCGAGGCCGCATGGCTAGAACTGTGGCGAGTCGAAAGCGTCGAGCGAAGTTAGAGCATGAGGCGGCCAGCTTGCTCCAGCGATGCTACCGCGGATACACAGGGAAACGACTCTCTCGAGCCCTTTTCAAAGCCCAGAGGGAGACACTTGCAGCTTGCCGCATCCAGCGCACGTTCCGTACCTTCCAGCGACGCGAGCTTCTGCGAGTGATTCAGCTTACCAAGCTTGAAAACGACAGTGCAGTCGTCATTCAGTGCAACGTTCGCAGGTATCTCGCTCGAAAGGAACGCAAACGCCGAGCACGGTGCCAGTTGCGAGAGCGCAGCGCAGCGGTCCTCCAGCGATGCACCAGGGGATATCTTGCAAGATGCCGAGTACTCACGTTGAGGCAGCAAATCCACGCAGCGCTGATCATCCAGTGTTTCTCCCGAGTGTGCCGATCACGACGTCGAGTGCACATGTTGCGAACCGAGAAGCAGTCCAAGGAGCGCCACGCATTCGAACGCAAGGCAGCGACGCGAATCCAGGCGAGATGGCGCTGCACCAGCACGCGGAAACGCTATTTGCTAGACAAGCAGCGTCGTGCAGAGACCCTCAAGCTGGAAAGGTTCCGGAGACTTACCAGTGCCGTGGTCATTCAGTCGTTGTTCCGCGGGTACCTAGCTCGTCGCCGTGCGCAACGTGCTCGCTATGAACGGCTGAAGTGGATGAACTTCACTCTCCTGAACAGCAGCGCGTTGAAGATCCAGGCCTTTTGGCGCGGCTTCCATGGCCGCCTAGCTTCGCATTTGCGGCTGCAAGCGCAGAAGGCACAGCAACACCAAGAAAACGAGGCGGCCAAGCGGATTCAGGTCATCGCAAGAGGAAAATTAGCTCGCGAAGAGCGCCGTAAACTGGACCAAGAGCGTGCAAAGCTAGCATCACAGCAGCGAACGCGGGTGAAAGCTGCTCTTCGCATCCAAAAGGTGTTTCGGGGCAAACAAGCTCGTAAAATGGTGCGGGAATTCCAGCACAAGCACCGCGAGGAAGCGCGTCTAGCACTCGAGCGGTTGGTTCACCAGACAAAGACGCGAGCTGCGACAAAGATCCAAAGCTGCGCTCGGCGGTTCCTCGCACGCTGTCAGTATCTCCACCGCAAGCGTGAAATGGAACTTCGTACGCAGCAAGAAGAGCTCCGGATCACTAAAAATCATGCCGCGGTCGTGATTCAATGTGCCATGCGGCGTGCTGGGGCTAAGCGCATTCTTCTGCAGCGACGACGCGAGTTTGAAAAGCGCATTTCGATGATGGCGTCCGAGAAGGCCCACGACGAGATCGAGAGACTCCGTCAGGAGCAAGAAGAAGAGCTACTCAAGCTCAAGCTGCAGCTCATGTTCCAAGCGAGCACCGCCAACGAGGAGGCCGCTAAATTGCGCGATGAATTGGCTCAGCAGCGTGAAGAAGAGGAAGAGCGTCGCCGAGAGGAAGCTCAGGAGTTGGCGCGTCTTCGTCTCGAGACACTGATGCAGCAGCACGAAATTGACACTCGAATCGAGCAGGACCACCGGAAGAAGCTCGAGGCCCAACAACTGCGCGAGAAACTAGCGATGGAGAAGCAGGCTCAACACGAGAAGGAAGCTGCTATGCGTACACAAGAGAACGAGGAGTTAGCTGCGCTCAAGATGGCCACGATGTTGTCAACCAAACCCACAAGCAAGCAGGAGGAGCAAGACACGGAAGCCCGGACGCTACAACAAGAAGTCGCGCACCTGAAGCAGGCTGCCCTGGCAATCCACAAGGATCAAGCCCGTTTGAAGATCCAGGCTGTGTGCTTGAAACACATCGCTCGCAAGCGGCTAGCAAAGCTACAACAACAGTTAGCAGCCATGGACGACATACACGACGAGGAACAGCGCGTTAGACTCAAGGCTGAACACCAAAAGGCGTTGGCACTAGCGAGACTCAAGGCCATGATGGACGACGAAGCCCGAGCTAGAGAGCAGGAGATCAAAGAGCTCGAAGTCGAAATGCTTGAGCGCGCTGGGAAGGAGAAGGAGCGCATCGCTCTGCGAAACGCGTCTGCGAGGAAGATCCAGTCTCAAGCCCGCGGGTACTTGGCTCGGCAGCGCGTGAAAGCCATCCAGCGCAAAATTGACAAGGAGCGTGAAGACCGTGCGAAGGCCATGCAGGAGACCATTGAAGCGGCTGAGGCAGAGGTGGCTGAAGCACTCATCGAAGCTGGCGAGACCGAGGCGAACGCAGCTGAAGCTTCCGAGGAGTTGAATGCGGACGAGTGGGTCGAGTACTGGGACGAAAACGCGCAGGCGTCGTACTTCTACAACATCCGGACGCAGGAAGCGAGCTGGACTCGGCCGGTGTCGACGCCTTCTGCCAAAGCCATGGAAATCGTGATGACAGCAACGGGGCTCACTGATGAGCGCGAGCAGGAGCCAGGAGCTGGTTACATCGACTACGCTGTCGCCGAACAGGTAGACGCTAATGGGAATCCGGTCCCGGCATCCACAGCCGAAAGCTACGCAGACGAGTACGGCTACTATGATCAGTACGGTCAGTACCATTACTACGAGCAAAGCAACGCGGCGTACTATGGCACGCAGGCATTCGGGCAGGGATATCCTCAGGCGATGGGGGTGCAGCCCAATTACGCAGCGGCGGCAGCTGCGAACTATGCGTACCAGGCAGCAGCAGCAATGGCGTTTAATCAAGCTATGATGTACGGCGCACCAATGATGGGCTATGGTAACCCTGCGACAGCGCAACCAGTTCAGCAATATCCTCAACCTTCAGAAGCAGTGGCAACAGCATCCACGTCAGAAAGCGAAAGCTCTGGGGACGCTGTCCCGCCAGATCCGTGGGAAAAGTTCTTTGACCAGTACACCGGGGCAGCATACTACTACAACAACATCACGGGAGAGCAATACTGGGCATAGGAAGAACAGAATACCATTGTCAGAATCGACTCGATAGTTGCAGCGTAGACCACAACTTTCGAGTACTATATGTCCACATTAGTCCCGGAATACTCAGTCTTCGTCCACGTTCATCATGGAGCTATCGTCAGAGAAATCCAGACTTGAGCATGCTAGTGACTGCCGACTGCGTTCGATGCTGCTGTAGGATTGGTTCAAGCGCCGAGAGAGCTGCGAGTTCCCATCCAAGCCTCCCGCCCGGCGAGCAGTCAGTGCAGCACTCATTGGGGTGAGGCCACTTGTTCTAGGGGCGTCATCCGGCGGCTCTGCAAATTCAAGGAATGACCCGGACCCGCCAGACAGCGATTCCTCGAAAGCCACGGTTATCATGGACCCTGCGAGAGTATCTTCGGGGGCATATGAGAGCGCCTGCACCACGAGATAAAAGCAAGGGTGTTAGAACGCACAGCATGCGAGATACATGCATTACGCCTTACCGCATGATAGGACTCGATCGCTTGCTCGAGATTGCCCTTCATATGGTAGGTGAAACCTAAGGCAGCAAGAATGGATGACTGTAAGGGAGCACAGCACAAAGTCAGCAGATCGGCCGCTCAAACTGTTGCTACCCTGGGCTACCTGAGAAAACAATGCTGTTTATCAAACGTACATTCCGCGGTGATAGCCGAAGTGCGCTTTGAAAATACTGAATAGCCTGATCGAACTTCCTGTTCACATCGAAAGCATAGCTTTCAGCGTCTAGATGAGGGTCAGACAAATCTCCAAAAGCACACCCACCGTAGCTTGCGGTACGAGCATCCAAGGTTGAACAGAGTTGGTTCCCACGCCTCCATGAGTCGCTATAAGCAGGAGACAACATATGGTAAGAATTCTGGGTCCTTCTTACGGCACAGGACACAGCTCTTACCTCTGGGAGGCCCTTGCATAGTTGCAATGCCTTGGTGAACATCTCGATTGCTTGGGGGTAGTCTTTTTCCTTGTAGAATACGCTGCCCATCTCGTTATAGACCAACGGGTCAGTGGGGCAGATTACGCTCGCTTGCCGAATAAACTCCTGTGCTTGGACTAAGTTGTTGGTACGTAGGTATTCCATGCCAATGTACAAAGGCGGTAAGTGCGAGCCAGGAAAGAGAGTGGAGGCTGTTCGATATGATGACATGGCTTGGTCGCTTTCATCCTGTGCCGCAAAGGAATTTCCAAACCCGATCCATGCCGGTGCGTAGCTCGGCTCTAAAGATGTTGCTTTGCTGGAAAATGCACACCGATCCGATGAGTGTAAACTTTTTCAACGTCTTTGGGCACCCCGCATCCGTGGTTTGTCGTACGTACTGGAAATATCGCTGAGCAGCCTCGTACTTCTGAATCAAGAGGTAGTAGCAGCCCACAGTATACCAAGCCGATGCTTTTGTCGGATACACATCCACCTAGAGAGAAACATATGAAGGCGTTACATGACGCTGATAGCTATAGGTATAAGCACATTTGATAAAAGTTACCATTTGGTGAGCGTAGTGGAACAGCTTTCGCTTCTTTCCCAGCTCTACCAGCGTACCCACATACACCGAAATCACGCGGAAATTGAATGGGTCTCGCTCGCGAACGCTGGAACATCCACGTATCGGTTAGTAAACTGAAATACGCACTTGTCGATATGTAAATTCATGCACCTTTCACAGATTTCGTATGCCTGCTGGATATCATGCTGGTAATAATATGTTTCGGCTCTCGTAACATTCTGCCGATCCGTCCGTGTTAGTACTTCCACTCAAGTACATCGTATCAAAAAGGTGCTGCGTCTGTGACGTACCAGGTCTAAGTTATCCATCAGGCCGAATTCTTGCTCCACCTCAGTAAACTTCTCCTCAACGGACGGCGTTGAATCATACTGCAAACGAACTCAAGCGAAGACTGTAAGCCAACACGAACAACTCCCAAAAACAGCATGACCATCTTTCTTCTTCGCACCTTTCCGACGTGTGTCTGATACAAACACTCCAACAGGTGCATCTCATCGGCCGAGAAATCCAGCGACGCCACGAGCTCCTTCTCTTCTTGTGCGGACAGCATTTGCTTATCGAAAAGATGGAAAAACGCCTCTGAGCAGTGCACGTCGCAGCGCAGCGCAGTGCGAAAGAAGAGCGTGGCGTTCTCGCGGTGGCCAATCGCTTCAAACGTCTCGGCCATGAGCAGCGCCAGCGACGACACCACATTGATACCCTCCCCTGTCGCCGACATTTTCTTGGCGAGCAGCACCACATCCTCCTCTTGCTCGGGTAATACCGTCCACAGCAGCTCCAGACACTCGTCCTTCTGCTTGATCGCCAGCTACAGCAGCAATCGAAACACTTAATCAGCATAAAAGCCACCCGAAAATCTCTATTTCAACACCTCTACGTACCATGCACCTGCCCAGCAGCAGCACCGCCCTGAGCGTCACGTGACTAGCTGGGCCCTCCACTTGTGATAACCTGGCCTTCTTGATAGCGTGGATCGCGCGGTAGAACTCGCGGTTCACGTAGCACGCGTCTGCGAACAGCAGCACGTCGTCTGCGTCCCTGGGCGACATGGTCAGCAGTTTGTCCGCGTAGAAGAGCGCGGCCGCCGCGTGATGCTGGCGACTGCAGCTCTGCACGAGGCCCCGGAGTCTCCGCACGACCTGTATATTTTTATCCTGCGCTGGGAGGACGGTGGTGGACGTATCTGGGCTCTTTTTATTAGTCAAAGGAGCGTCGCATTTGTCCTCCAAGTGCGTCGGGTGTCTCACTGCGTCCATGGCGGCGTTCTGTCCTGCGTCCTGCTCCTGCTCTGTGTGCAGCGGCCTGCGGGCAGTGATGAAGGCGGCGGACTGAGCCACTCGTCGTCGGCGCTTGTGGGCGCGCGCGCTGGCTTCGTCCGCTGCGCTGGAGGTCGCCGAGTCGAAGGCGAGCGTGCGCGTGGTGCACTCGGGCGTCTGGACAGGCGACGGTTGCCGCCCGCCACGAATAGAAGGGACGGGAGGCCGCGCCGGTGTTGGAGGTGGTGCCATACTGGAGGCAGCGCGAGGCGGGAGCAACGGCGAGAAAGGAGATCACGGACACAGGTAGCGCCGATACTGCCAGCAAGCGATGCCGGAAAATTGTCTGATAGTAGTACTATTTTGGCAATACGTGATGCCAGTAATTTTCCTCAATATCGCGAGCTACTATAGTAATATGGATGAACAAAATTCCGTACTGCCAATCCCTGAGCGAGATGTATCGACGAGGTGGTCGAGTAGGACGAGGCGTTCGACTACTTGGTGTCCATGAGCGAAAACAAGGAGCTGCTGATCTTCAGCCGCATGAGTGCGAAAGGAAGAAAAGTAGGACGTGGTATGATGTATTACGGGGCTATGCAAGTCAAACGATACTTTTCGCAAAAACAACCTTCAGCAATCGCATTCTTCCAGATCTATACAGCAGCAGAGCGTGTGGAGGATCAAGCGTGTCCACTTATGGCCACTGCCTCTCGACGCTTTTTTCAAGGGTGTCGAGACATCTCAACAATTACCCAGCAGTTGTGCTTTTTACGACGATCGTAGTACGTGACCCCTGCAAACTCAAATGCAGGCACCTGAAGGAGGAATTCTGCTGCGTCATGATACGAGACACCAGCGAGTAGAGCCTCAGTATCAATTAGAGCTTGCACACGCTTAGCCATCGCGAACTAAAGAACGCTTTGCCATGGGATTGAGACATGCTTCACATTGGAGTGGATAACCTCGTAACTCTGCGTAACCTGTAAAATCTTAGCGCTCATTTGTCATTCGTGCCCAACAGCGAAGGCTCATCTGGCTCGCGCCGCGTGACCGAGAGTGGAAGGAGGCGGTGGTTGTCGTTCGTTCCCAATAATCCAATGTTGTTGTCTCCTGCTGCGAGATTCCACGCCGTTCGCGACAACCGCTGGGGTATTGTTGCGTATCCTTCGGGAAGGCGCACGTGTTCAGGTAGAAGTTGATCACTTCCATGCAAAACTGGTTGACTCGGCAGAGTGTCTCGAACTGTCGGACATCGACAAGGCTTACTTGACGCACATCACACAACGCCTTCCGATCTTCAAGACTCAATCCAGATTTCACGCTCGTGTACCACTGGTCGTACTGTTGCTGCTGCTACGAGGTATCCGAACGTAGCAGCATCCGAAATGCATTTCGAACCTCATCGTCTGTGAGACCGCAATGGTAATACCCGAGCAGGGTCAGCACAATGTAAACGTCAGGGTGGCTGAACTCAAACCGCTCCGAAGGAACATCCTCGGAAGGAAAACGCAAGTTTCTTCAGTCACGTTGCAGGTGCAGTGGGGCCCGTAGTCGACGCGATATCGCTTCTCCATGCAATATCCCAATACACCGACCGCTACCAGCCCTCGTAGCACCAAGAGCGGGAACATGTACGATGAAAATTTCTGTTTATGATCGCCCAGAGCTTGGTGCAAACTCACACTCGAGTCCGTAATTACTGTCACTAGTGATTCACGGGCGGTTCCTGCTCCAAAACTATCCAGCAACATGAGCTCAAACGGAGCGTTGTCGATCGGATCCAGTACCAATGGCTCCTTCAGTTGTTCTCCCAGTAGTTCGGTGCCCTCGACCGCAGTGTTCCAAGAGCCACGCACTTTCGTGCCGAAAGAGAGCCAGGTGCACTCCTTGCGGCAAGTCAACATAAGGAGCACCACAGCTCCCGATCGTACATGGGTTTCTGTGCTCGATGCCGACTGCTACTGCGCGCGAGGACGTTGTGGGCGCCACGCTGGCGCTTCGTCGCTAGCTGCCGACGCTGAACCAGGACCCGAGAAAGTCAAGGCGGACCACAACCGCTTTTCCTGCTCTGCATTCGCTCCGTCTCAACTGCTGGTGGACAGATATTCCAGCAGACCTGCTCGCCTTTCTAGCTGGAACTGCAGTCAATACTCCGTCTTTCTTCACAGACGTTTCGGAGCGGCTCGTCAAAGAAACCCAGCAAGACCGAGAAGAAGACGTTCATGAAGCTGCTAGCGGAGACCAACAGTACGCCCGTAGAGTGATTCCATTCAGCTTCTCATAACCTCCAATCCAATGCAATTTTGCCAGACGTCAGTGAGTATTTTACGGGGTCAGCATCATACCCCAGTGGCCACAAGGCGGACTTGGCACTTGCAGTACAAGGTAGTAGGTCGCGACAGGACGAAGTAGAGCAGCAGTAGTCTTGTGTTTGCGTCGTCATGAGCCGTCGTCGGTCGCCCAGCAGCGCCGTCACCCGCGTGTCCGCCCTCACGTGCATGTAGCTGGCGGTCAGCAGCTTGAGCAGCGACTGGGGCACTACGGAGGAGGCCGAGGCCGAGTTGAAGCGTACGCTCTGGCGCTTGGCCAGCTCGTCCAGCAACCCAGAGCCCAGAGCCCAGCACCAACCAGCATTTCAGATGGAACGAAGTTCAGCAACGGCGCTACTGCTCGACACTGGACGGTACACGTGAAGCTTCATCGTGAATG
The DNA here is from genome assembly GCF_020800215.1 of Phytophthora ramorum. Lineage (NCBI taxonomy): Eukaryota > Oomycota > Peronosporomycetes > Peronosporales > Peronosporaceae > Phytophthora > Phytophthora ramorum. The sequence goes on along the minus strand of NW_027150648.1, from coordinate 3,770,249 downwards.
AATCGCGCTCTCGCACACGACCCGTTGGCGACACAGGTGCAGGTTTCACAGACACCGCACCGACCGTCGAAAAGCTGCTGGCGCCACCCGACACAGACACACCACCCGCCGCTGTAGCCGCAGCACCAGATTTCACCGACACGTCGCCGCTGCTGGCTGTATCCGAAGACCCGGAAAACAAAGTCGCCACCCCGACGCCGCATCCACCGACGCGCCACTCCCGATCGTCGCACACCCGCTCAAGGCGGCCTCGCTCGCAGAAGCACTGCTTGCTACGCGGACGTCGCCGCCGCTGCCCAGCAAGCCCGCACCAGATGAAATGTCCACGCCGCCACCAACACCAGCCCCGCTTGCGCCGCCGACCAGAGAATATCTCCTCCAGCTGCAGCCCCCGTCGAGCTCGCGCCATCGGACAAGGCAACCGCACCCCCAACGCCCGCAGACGCGGCCAGAGACCCGCTGTGCACGCTCACAGAGCCACCGCCCACACTACTGGTCGTGCTAGCGCCAGACACAAATCCACTGTGCCACCGACAGCGCTGCGGCGGCCGCCGCTAGAAAAATTGCCACGCCGTCCTCGCGGGACGACACGGACACAGAGCCGCCGCCAGCGCTAGAACTGCCAGTTGATCCACCACGCCACTTGCATCTGGCGGGACGACACCACCGCTCGCCACCACTACAGAGCCGCTCGATGCACTCGCACTACGACCGACAGCAAACTTGATGCGCCAGAAGCAGCATTGCCTGTGCGAACAGACACTTCGCCACTCTTGCTTGGGCCCACCACAAGCGCGCTGAACACCGTCACGCTGCCACTGACAGCACCTGTGCCGCTAGACAACGCCACAGAACCACTCACAGACGAGGTACCACTGCTTCCGACACGCACCGACCGACGGAGCCGCCGCTGGACACAGCACTAGACCCGCCAACCACGTCCACAACAGACCCGGACGTGGTGGAGCTAGAGTTGCCGCTTCCCAGCGTCACACTGCCAGATACACTTCCGGTAGAAGCACCACTGCTCACCTCCACGGACCCGTTGGCTTCAGCCGCAGACGAAACCCGCCGACACGTTGCCACTCATCGCGGACGCATCACTGCCGCTGCCGCTCAGCACGGCCACCGAGCCACCCTGCACGAAGCCAGAGCCACCCAGCACAGACACCACACCGCCGGCATCGTCTCCAGCAGAGCTGCCGCCCTGCAACCGAACAGCGCCTGCCACTGCTCCCGTAGAAGAAGACGCCGCCAACGATGAACCACCGGCCAGCACAATATCGCCCGCCGCGGAGCCAGCACTCGAGCCACTGCTCACGGTAACATCGCCGCCGTCAGCCACAGAAGATCCCACCGACAAGGTGCAGCCCGACGCCGCGCCCGAAGCAAGGTGCTGCCCGACGCCGCGCCCGAAGCACTGGACACACGCACTTCGCCACTGCTGCTTGGACCTTCCCCGCTTGCGCAACGCCAGCATCGCACACGTACTTCTGATCCTCAACTTTCGACGCAGTACAGCTCAGGCCTTGGGTGGAGAACGCGTGCAGATCATCAGCATACACTTGGAGCTCCGACCAACTTTCGAAGTACGCAACAGCCATCGCCTCCCTCTCTGAGTGAGTCCAGTAACACCCCAACCGCGCGTTTCCTTCTCTCTCGGCTCTTCCCGTTGATCCCCTCGAGCTCTCCAGCTACTTCCTCCCGCCATCTCGAAGACCGTCGGGTCGAAGCGTCTGCAGGTGGATGGCGTCGATGGCGTCCTCCGCCGCGAATGCCAATTGGAGGTGGCCGTCAGAGCGATTGCACCAGCGCGGACCCCATCGACTCGATGGTGGGACACAGGCTAGTGCGAGTCGCTTCGGGGTGGGGGGCAGCGACGGCGACGACTGCGGCGCATCGAGCTTGGCAGTTGGCGTTTGGCGGTCCTGATGTCGAATGTAGAGTATCCACCAATCACATGCTCGAGACGTAGCTACATTTGTAAATGCATCATTAAAACTACATATCTAGTCCCAAAATGAGCTTCCAGCTCAACCTTCTTCAAGCTTGAGTATTACCACTTGAGTATTGTAATCAGAGCGACGTGGTGGCGCACTCGCCGACGCCGCGCCAGTTCCTGGGAGGCCCGTGCGACGGCATGCGCCATGTCGACTGCTGGCCATCGCCAATGTGCTGCTGCTACGAGGGCAGTTGCTGCTCGAGGGGCCGTGGAGGCCCCAGGCTCCGTGAGAGCCCAGAACCCCATGCGTCTCGCCCACTGCCGACGCTGGACACGAACGAACCCGCCCCGGTGAGTGGCGCCACTTGATTGACTGGGGAGAAGGAGACTGAGGGTTGTGGACTGCAATGCCAGTGAGCTGCAGCGGCCGATATCAATGCGCCGGCGGGGACAGCAAAGCTGGTGGAGGCCACGACGGCGGTGCTCTCGCGGGATCTTGAGTCGTCCTTCCTGTTCTTCGAGGACGAGGAGGCCCCGTCCAAGCCTCGCATGGCGGAGAAGAACGCCAAGGCCCAAGAGGCGGTGGCTGAGGCTGCGACAGAGAACGGGATTTCAGCTCGCCTAGTGGTGAAATGCCACATCGCACTCGTCAAGTGCGTCGACAAACTGGTCGTTGTCGAGGATTTTGTCCAGGGTTGTCACCACCGCTTCATCGTGGCTTAGTCCCAGACGCTTCAGTTCCAGCGACATTCAACGCTCAGGAGAAACCACTTGAGTCCCACCGAACAACCTTAGCTCTTCAAGTGTGTCGTGCAGGATCTCGAGCTTTCGAGCGTCCAATACTATCTGTCGATGGAAAGGCTGCTCGGAAATACTGAGCGGGTGTTCGAAGCCGGCAAGTAGCGGTGCATGAACTGCCGCGCTTCGCTCAGCAAAGGACCCAAAAAATGAGCGCGAAGGATTCGAGGACATCGACTCCGTGCGAAATACAGAAACAACATCGACAGGATCACACGCATGCCATATTCAATTGGCAAGCGGTCCCTGGGTCATTGACCAGATGCTGCACAGTCACAAATTGTTCGTGTTGGATCACCTCGAGTGCCAGCCAGTACGGATACTCTGCCTGTATCCACTGGCGCACATTGACCAGTTCATACACCAATTGAGCGCTAGACAGCTCACTGCTTTGCGTGGCTTTCCAGACGAGTCGTTCGGCCTTGACTTCCAGCACACAGAGCTCCATATACTGGATACCGCCACTCTTGAAATGATCTTTCGCTTTCGCAGTCAGCTTTTGAGTCAACGCGTATAGCGTTTCTTCGTCGAAAGAGCATCGCACGATATCATTCACAGTGAGCAGCTGCAATGAACTGTGGTGTCTTCTCATGTTCCAAATTGTTTGTCGCCGCACTCGGCTTTGATCCCTTGGCCTCTTGGGCTTTTCGCAGCTTAATGCCAAAAGCTTTCCTAAATTCCCCCTCCAATGCTGGATCCAGATCTGCACAATGCAAGACGTTGTAAATTTTGGGAACAGCACTATGCACGCACTTCCCCGTTTGTAAGAAGTGCAGTGCCCGCTCCCATCCGTCGATGAAAACCACTTCCAGCTTCAGCTCGGCGGCGGTTCACCATAGTTCGCTGCACTGCACAGCCATACTTTGGCAACCACGGACCGTACCAAACATCCCCTCGCTTGTGAATATCGTCTTCCGAGCTTTCTAGACGACGAACCACCTCCCGTAGCGCTTCAACCTCGTAAACAGCGAAGACTGAAGCCGGAAAAATTCGATCGTCAACGAGGGGATCAACACGAGCACAGAGATGCTTGTCCACCGTCACCGCCTCTACCATTCCCACGAATGAAGTAAAATTCCCCACTAAAGTTTCACACAAAACATTGTCTTCTCTGTTGTGTGCTTGAACCGGAAAACGGCGTTGAGCAGCTCGTCACTGTCGGTCTTTTGTCGCTGCGACCGCTGCAGCGACTCATCTGCATCATTATCTTCTTGGCTGCGCTTCATTTCCGGTTCTAGTTGACGAGTCAGTGCAGTGTTGGTGCTCCTAAGTGAATTTCTGAGAGTTTTCGGTAGCCTCAACTCATCACTCCCATCTGATGCGTTTACATTGAAGTGGTTGCCCGTTTAGTTTACATTTCGTCGTGTACCTCGGGCCGAGGAACAGCGCGTTACTCGAGACGAAAATCATCGTACTAGCAGGTAGCACATCGCCGCACTGGTAGCGCACCAGTACATATAGTTAAGGCACGGTTCAATGGAACAGTGCCACCTTGGCAGGACACAAGCAATTATACATTCATACGCAGCTATAGCTACACATACTCATCGCGTAAAGTGCAAAATTGTCTTGAGGCTAGTCCTAGCAAGCTTGGTCGCATGTTCACCAGAGTATCTTGTCAAGGATAACATCGGACGCAAGCACTGAAGCAAAGTAAGGTAGTTACTTTTGTCGAGGATGAATATTAGTATGATGGGGAATGTTAAAATTCCAGCAGCAGCTTTTGTTGCCGCAAACTTGCCGCCTTTGTCTCAAGTGTAGCACCATCAAGTATTTCAAACGTACATGGAATTATATGCAAAGAACTATCTCTATCTAGTTTGTATCTCTTCACTCGGCACCGGGACGAAGCACCTTCGTAGGACGAGCTGCTGCCGACGCGGAGCCCTTGAGCACGGTGTGTTTGCGCTTGCGCAACTGCTTGGTACGACGCTTTTGCTCGTTCTTCTGCATCCGGCGCTGGGCTGCCCGCTGCGGGTCGGCCACTGCTTCGGTGCGGCGCTGAAGTTTCCGTGCGGCGCGACGCGACGCCATCTTCCTCTGCACGAACGAGTAGGCCTCCAAGAACGTCGCCGCTCCCAGCTTTTTCTCCAGAAGCTGCAGCACTTCCTGCGCAAGTAGTGCGCTCTCAGGTGGTGCCACGGACTCCGGTGCAGGACCGCTCCTTCGGTTCTTGTAGCGGTTGCGCTGTTGTTGCTGCAACCGCACCTGCTCCTGCTGAGCCTGCAGCTCTTCCAGCTTGCTTGAAGCTCGATACAGCGGATTGATGATCTGAACAACATACTGCTCGGCGAAGGCCGCGTCGTGGCTGTGCAGCAGAGCGGCGAACAGCTTGAACACCACGGCTTGCACCTCGTTGCTGCAGCTTGAGCCGCGTGCAACGTACGAGAGCCGCGTAAGCAGCCAGCCCATGGGTGTACTTGCCTTTGCGCGCTCCTCGGTCTTCTCCTGCTCCTCACGACGCTGCAGTTCCGCCTCGTCCTCGTCAGCCTTCTTCTCATCAGTGGCAGTGTCCTCCTCATCCCCACCCGCATCCTCAGCTTCGGCTTCAACTTCAACGCTTGTGGCATTCGCCTCGCCATCCTTCACGGAGTCAGCAGCGGCAGCCGTCACGTCCTGCGGGATATCGGTTGTCTCAAGCGCTTGGCACAGGAACGGCAGCGCTGTAAGAACCTCGCTAGTTAGCTCGCTGTTCAGTGCCGGTGCCTCCAGCAGCTTGCAGAAAGCACTAGCCCAGATGAACAGACGGCCAGGACGCTGCAGATACAGCGCTCCATTCTGCAGACGCTCCAGGGCATCTCCAGATAAACGCTTCACCGGAGCTGCAAAGGCAAGCGTGCTCGCTTGGCGGCGGCTCAGATACGACGTCAACAATCGGGTTGCGCCAAGACGCACCCAGGCGTGGGGGTACTGAAGCAACGGCAGCACCACCGCGTCCAGGAAATTCGTCGACACCTTCAACTCCTCCAGCCAAAGCTCGTAGGGACCAGCAAGATGGTCGCTGAAGGCTCTAAGCGCGACACAAACATGGTATGTCGGCTGCCACCGCACCTGATCACTGTCCTCCACAGTCTGAAGCTCATGTAGACTGCGCTCGAGCGCTGTGCGCGTCGCAGCCAATACCTGAGGCGCGCTGCGCTCCATGAATTCGGGTCGGGTTTCCAGCACAAGCGTCGTCACCTGAGCTGCAGCCCCGAGTAGCTTCACCGCATCCGCAGTATTCGAGTTTGCTGCTTGTGTCCACCACGTGCACACCAGCAGAATGCTCTCGTTCAGCTCCTTGTTGCCAAGACGACGCACAAGCGTGCTCAAAGCTGCCCGAGCCAGGTCACGGCACTCCGAAGCCTCGTCGTTTGCTAACCGTAACACCAGCGGCAAGAAGAAGAACTGGGACCGAGCGTTCACCAAATCCTGCGGGAGCTTCGTGAGAAGCGAACGAAGAGCCTCAAGTACGGCAGCGCGTCCAGTAGCGTGTCCGTAGCTCAGGTTGTCCACCAAGAATTTGAGGTGACGAGACAACCGCTTGTTTCCAAGAGGGTACTCGAGCAGGAATGTCTGGTAGATGGTTGCACAGTTTAGGCGCGCACCCGGGGCATCGCTCTGAACAAGTAGCTCGCCAACACGCAGCATCACGTCGTACACCTCGCTCACCACCAGATGAGAGTTCACAATGGCCTTCAGAAGGGCGAATGTGGCGTTCTGGTGATCTTGCTCGTCAAGATCGGCTCGCAAGAAACTCAGAAGCACGCGAAGTTGCGGTTCCGTCAGACGCAACGCCTCGTTCTTCGAGTCCTTGGGCGCGTTGCCGTTCTCCTGTGCGAGTTCCAATCCTTGCTGTTGTCTAAGGAGCGCAGTAAGGGTGCGGTAGCATGTCTGCACCATCTCGTTGCGAGTAGCAGCTCCAGCCTGCTGCAGAATCTTAAAGAGGCGGTCAAGAAGAGGTGTGCGCGCCACCCGCAAAGCAGGGAGCTCTTCCTGTCGAGGGAGCATTGAGCCAACGCACTTGAGCGCGTTGATAACAGCTCGGTCGTTCTTTGACTCGCCAGCGCAACGCATCAGCAGAGGCACAAGCGGGTCGACGAGCTGGGCCGGAGCGTCTGAAATCTTCTCTGCGTCTTGGTTCTTGGAGCTGCCACTCTTGCGGAGGAAGGTGAATACCAAGAAGACACCAAAGTTTAGAAGCTCTCTCAGATGAGCGGTGCTCTCGGCTAGCAGAGCAGCAATCGCCTCGCGCTTTTGCTTTTTGGTCTTGCTTTGCTGTTGCTGGCGCAGTTTATCAAACCCAGTGACCTGTTGCTGCATCGCAACACGTACAGTGTCCCGGGCTTTCACTCGTGCGGCAAGCAGTTTAGTGGCTCGCGCACTCTTCTCGGACACAAGCCACGAAGTCACCAGTGCCGTGCTGCTACCTGCCGCTTCGTATTGCTCCTTTTCCCTCTCTGAAGTCGGGCGCAAACTCTCCAGGCTCGAGTTGAGCACATTGTACGCGTAGAGGAACATGTAGGACGATTCCACAGAGGGGTTCTTCGCAAGGCCAATCGCTATGCGCTTCAATGCTTCCTGCAACGCGGCCGTAGCTTGAGCCCCAGCGTCTGTCGCCTGGAAGCGCTTCACAAGAGCACTTACGACCTCGTGGATGCTTGGATTGGGCAAGAACGGCAATGATCTTGCCAGCAACTCCAGCGAGTCCAGGCTTCGCCCACCGCTCGAGCGGGCCTCCTTCATCTTGGATTTTTGAGCCGATCTCCGTTCCACGCCTCCAGCAGCAGCCTCCGCGGCCTCGCCGATGGTAGTCATACCCTGGAATAACTCTGCGGCGAGAATCTCCATCAGGCTTGGCACGCAAGCATCCAGAGGGGATGCAAATTCAGCCTCGCTCTCGGCTTCCTGCTGCTTGTCTTGCATAAGCAGCAATGATTGAGGCTTCCGAGGTGGGCCGGCGTGTCCTTCACTCTGCATGATCTCGGGGAGCTTTTCCAACAGGGCGTGCACCGTAAAAGACAGCACATGGACCATGTATCCATCGCGCAGAGTGTGGCGAAGCTCCTCCACAATCGGTAGTAGGAAGCGTGCACCAAGCTCCACAGCGATTCTAACCAGCGTGGTACGAGCTGAAACACGCACAGCTTCATCCTTATTTTTCAGCAAGTTCGCGAAACGCAACAGCAGCTTGGGTAGCTCACGTTGGAAGGTCTCAGCCCGCAATCGCCGCAGCACCTTCACGACAGCCAGCGCGAGAGGCACACGGACAGAAACAGACTCCTCGGAGAGCGAAGATGGCTCGCTATCGTTCTCCTGCTTCTTCGAGCTCTTTTTCGAGCCCGCACTCTTGAACAGATACGAGTAGAGCATCGGAAGAACTTGTGTCTCCATGTTATCCTGCACCTTGGAGGATCCGTCTTCATCTTTCTGCTCAGGCTCGGAGGGGTTGCTGTCAGTGTTCACCTTACTGGACGACAATTGCCACTGAGTAGCCGCACCCGGCGCCTCGAAGTGAAAGTGGTCAATCACTGCGCAAATGGACATAATGATAGCGCCTTCCATTTCAACATGACCGTCGATCGACTTCAGCAGTCTGCGAAGCAGTGACAGGTAGTGCGACCAGCTCAACAGGCCAGCAGCACTGCCTACGCACGCTGCAGCTTCAGCGCGCAGAGATTCCTGGCTCTTTGCGTGTGTCTCGTAGACAAAGTGCAGCACCAGAGGGAGGATGACACCATTCACCGTCGAGTTCGAAAAGCACACAGGTTCTCCAATTTCCTCACCATCAACTTGACCCTGGGCCTTACCAGCCATGGAGTCCATGAGAGCGCTGAGACGCTGAAGGGCACGACGTCTGCGGTGAGCTTGAATGTGCGTAATGTTGTAGAAAAAGTCAGCCTCTGGGTCCTCGTGGTTGCGCGCCAGCACCAGATCTGCTGGAATAAATGCAAACTGTCTAAATGCCTTGTGTTGGTCCGCCAACGATCCCAACAGAGTCACAAAGCCTCGCCGCGCATTCTCATCAGTCGAGCGCAGACTTGCCCGCACGCAAGGCATCACCAGCGACTCCAATCCATTAAGCACAGGAGACTTCGCGGCATCGTCTTGCCTGCTCTGCTCGACTGCAATCTCTGCTGCTAGTCCCAGGAACACCGTAAGGCTGGCAAGCGCAGCGCTGCGCACTGAGAATTCAGCGTTGTGCATGGACTGCAGGCACTGCGCCACCAGAGGAGCTAGCAAATGAGTCTCGTGCGTAAACCCGTCAAATCGTGTGGTGTTGAGGCGGTTTAGCGCAATCAGGCGACGCTCGTAGTCGGTCTCCTCGATTTGCTTAGCGTCGTATGCGTTGAGCTCATCCAGCAACTCTGCCACGGGCGCCAGCTCTGTAAGCGCAGGATGCGCGCCCAGAGCTGTAAATACCATTACTAGTTTCAGGCGGGTATCACGATCGGCAATGCAATTCGGACCTGGAGCCAGCAGCCGTGCAAGGGCGAGCACATGCTTCTTAGGCTCCGAGAGCTTCGGCACCAAGTGGGCCAGCACCTCCAATAGGTTTTCCTTGTCCTTAGGCGACGTCTGGTGGTTGCGCAGCAAGAATGGCAATAGCAGCTGAAACAGATCGTGGGCAGCAATTGCCACGTCTCCGTCAGAGGCGTCTAGATGGTGCGACAGCCGGCAGAGGAACGTAAGCTCCTTTCGAGATGATCCAGCGTACCGGTCGCTTGCGTAGCGTGCAGCCTTGGCCTGGAACCGCTGCACAAATTGCTCCAACACGAAAGGGATGTGGCTCACTAGCAGCACCTTGTCATCCTCCTTGATGGCAGTCATAGCCTCGTCTTCGGCCAACACACTTTCATCTCCATCCAGCAATGAATCCATAAACTGCAGGATAGAGTCTAGAATTTCAGGCGAAATGCCACGACTAGATGCGGACGACACGCTCGATGACGTCAATCCTGCCGACAAGCATGAGATAACGCTTAGCACCAGAGGCTCCGGGATCCACTGACGTGCCCTGTCGGCGCGACCCATTGCGACGAGGAATTCCAAGAGTGCGGAAGCCTTGCCAGCACCGACAACCGCGTTGGACAAGTGCACAACGGCATCATGCGAAGTTTCCAGCACCGCTTCTACCCAGGGTTGGAGGCGCACGAGCGTATCAAACTTCATTAGCAAAACATAACAATGGTTAGTACTTTAATTGAACAGTGGATTTGAGAAACCAAGCGCCGTACCGTGTCGATCAACTCTGCGAGTCGGCGGTATGTCAGCATGCGGATCTGCTTCTTCATCGAAGCAGATGTCACTAGGCTGTCAACAGTCGACGAGGGCTCACCAGCTTTCCGCTTCGTGCCCACAGCAGCCCCTGCGTCCTCCTTGTCATCATTATTTTCGCCAGTAGTAGCAATTTCATCGTCATCTTCGCCGGAAGCTATACTGATCTGAAGAATAGCCAGCAACACGTCTGCAAGGCGAGGCGCAAAAGCGGCCAGCTTCACGCCAAGTTGGTTGATAAGGTCCTCGAGCAAATTCAAGAAACCAAGAATGCGCGAAGGCTGTACATTGGAGACTGCTACGACAGGTTTCACGTTGTCAGAGATAATAACAGTGTCTTGAGCAAGACTCTCCGGGGCTTCAATCGATACATCAAACGCACGGACCACAAGTTCCACGAAGCTCGCTAGCTCGGGCGCCTCCAGCGCTGCCAAATATGCTAAGATGGCTACACGGCGCGCAGCCACCGTGTCACCATTGTTACGGCCCTTCTTGCTCACGCATTTCGAGTACAAAACGCGCAGCAGAACAGGGAGCAACTCAGGTCGGTGCTCGCGAAGCACAACCCCCTCTCCGTCGCCCACCTTAAAGCTCGCCAGTTCTTCGCGGAACGACGAAGAATCCGTCAGCCGATTCAACTGCGTCTTGTAGGACACAACTGCCTTGTTGCCAAACGCGTAGATGCACTGCAAAGCAAGCTTCGAAACCACTTCGTCCGACTTCATCAACAGGTCGAAGAAAAGAGCATGCAGCAACTGCTGCCCGTATGCACCTTTCATATTGTGAAAGACAGCAAACAGCTTCAGCTGATCAACAAACTTGCAACGCACTTCCTTGGTGGTCAAACCTTGGAACTCAACTGGCTTACGCCAGTTTGGAGATGCAGCATCATTCGAACTGTTGGTTGTTTCTTCGAGCTTGACAAGCACCTGGTCAATTTCCTCGAGACGGTTGGCGTCCAGCTCATCCGTGTAGATGGCGCTATACTGGTCGCGCAAAAATGTAAGGAAAAGCGGTACCATAAACTTGGTTTTGGCCTCCACAAGGTCCGCGAACTTCATAAGTCCCTTCCACATCAGCGAATGATGAGTAGGAGCATCTGTGACACTAGATACATGCACCTTGCCCTGCTCCAGCATGCACACGCGCTCAAACTCCTGAGCAACGCCACTTTCGTTACCAGACGTGCTCGATTCACTACCATTCGGGTCCTCGTGGCAAAGTGAAGCGGCAAGAAGCTCTGCACTGATGCATGGCCAAAATTCGTTGAAATGCAGCCGTGCTGCCGTCTCCACTGCATCCGCGATGTGTGGCCAAATCATAGAGAACTTGACGTGGTACAGACCCAACAATTGGTTCAAGGCAATTTTCTTGTACAGCTCCGGGGTCTGTGGCGAACGACACAGGATCTTCACTCGGGTCAGCAGGCGCACCACTTCTCGTTCAGTAGCCACACTGATACTTTTGCATGCGAGCTCTAGGCTGACGCAGATATCCGGGAGATCGCATGGGCCGCTCAGTGAACCGCTGTCGGAATCAATAAAATCGAGTCGCTTAAATCGAGCCAAAAACTGCAGAGCCACTAAGCGTAGCTCATGTGCGGGCGAGCGCAGAGTCGCAAGTAGAGAGTTAGCCAGCGAAAGTAGTGCATCCATCGTTAGAACAGCATGCTGCTTTTCCTCGGACTCCATTCCAATAAGCATCAATAAAGTCGACAGCGTCTTGAATGACGACTCTTTGCCGCGAATTGCTTGCTCCACATATTTCGTTGTCATCGCCGCACCCTTGTTCTTCGTCTGGTGTTTGGCGATCTGCTGCAGCTGCCACAACTCATCGCGCAGCAACTGGAGTTCGGTAGCTGATGAGCCCGACGCAGTTTTCAGTCGTTTGTCAAGCTTTGTGACTAGAGGAGTAGTGAAGCCGATCATTTTGTCGTCATTCAACTGCAAAAGCTCCAACGCCTTGCAAAATTTCCAGCGCACAGCGATATCATCGGAGTCGTTTTCGCTGTTAAAGATTTTCTTACCCGCATCAAATAGTGCCTTCTCAGCGTTATCATCGATTTCCTGAAACGAAAGCAACCAGTATTGACTTGAGTTCTTCGAGCGTACAATGTAAGCGCTCTGGCCGTCGTTGATTTCGCCTGCATGGACTGTCACGTAGTCACCAAGTTGACACAACAGCACACTGAAAGCACTGACATCAACTTCCACCAGCGTTTTAAGTGCAAACTCCATAGCGTTCGGTAGCAAAAAATCAATGACAAAACCCACGTCGACGTGTCTGTTGTGCAGCTCCTGATCAACAAACTCCAACAGCTTTTGACGCCAGTACACTTGCTCGTCCTTCTTCGCTGCTACTGCAAAAATCGCCTTCACCTGGGTCGAAATCACATCGTCTTCAGCGGGGAACAGCCGCCACACAGCCTCAAAAGTCTGCATGAGTACGTCCCGCAGGGCATTGCTGCGGGACGCGAGAACCTTGTTCTCAGGAGAAACCAGCGCTGCACAAACCTTGTGCAGGCTCGGTACGCGCACCTCGTACGCGTTACTAGCGCCCGAAAGCAGACTACCCATTCGCGAAATCAAGAAGCCAAGCAGAACGCTCAGTACGCGGCTCAAATAGAGATCGTCCGCGTCAGTAGGGACATCGTCTTTCTCATGGCGAATATTCGCCACCTTGTTCACTACGAGTACCAGGCACTCGAGCATCTCGCCCGAATGGTCGGCATCCGTGTGCTTCATCATTTGCCCACACGTTTGGTATACGACCTCAAACATCGCCTCCTGTTGCTCAAGCTGCTCCTGCGACTCCTCTGAATTCTTCGGTCGGAACGCTCCCAGCAAAAACAGCAGCACCTCGCGCATGCGGGAGTGGAAACCATGGTTCACATTGCGCACGAGCGCGAAGAAGAGCTTGGCCGACCCATCCCTCAAGATATCGTCGTTCCGCCCCGAGCCCTTCACCAGCGCCGTCAAGTACGCACGCAGGTACTTGCGCATCGCCTTGGGGGACTCGATCCGTCTCAGCAGCACGGCCAGCGTCTGCGCTGCAAAGTTGCGGACAAACTCCTTGGGGTGGCCGAGCAGCGGGAAGTAGCACTTGTGCACGGCGTCCATGTCGGCTAGCAGTTGCACGCGCAGGTAGCTGAAGAGCATCGTGAGCGTCTTGAACACTTGTGTGCTGAGCTCCGGGTCTTTTGTGTCGATCACAGCCACCACCAGAGGCAAAACTCCACCAAAGTGCGGGTAAAACTCCTTGCCGAGCTCTCTGGCCAGCGCCGTCACGAGCTTGAGCACGGGCACGAGCCGCTGACGCTGCACGACCGGGTCCGCATTGTCTTCTCGTGCGTCTTTGAGCTCCTTCTGCAGGCGCTTGATCACCTTAGAGAGGTGATGCAGCAGTTGAGGAGTGGTGGTCACCAGCGGCTGCAGTGCGCGGAACAGGAACTGGAAGCTGTCGAGCGTCGTGAGCTCCGCCTGCAGACTCAGTTCCTCCTTGAACGAGAGCACGGAGGCCTCGTCCACGGCGCCCGTGCTCTTGGCATGCAGCGTGAGCTCCGTCTGTAGGTTGCTCACGCGCTCCTCCACCTTCTGGAAGCGGTGGCGCCGTTTCTTGGCCGGCGGTGGACCCTCCATGGCTGCAAGTTGGTGCGGCTTTTGATAGTGAGCGATGGTCGGCCACCTTCCAGTCAATTTGTTGGTGGAGAGCACGTCGAGGGTAGAGCCGGGACGAAAACGCGGTTTTGACCAATGGCAGGATAGTTGCCTTTTTTTGATTGACGAACTTGTTGCCTTGAAAGGCAAGTTGGTCAGTTTTCAGAGCTCGCATTTGTTTATTAGATGCCATCTTACTGGGGAACAAGCTTACGGACGGCGGTGAGCGTCTCTGCAGGTGCCATTTTGTCGAGAGGGAGGGCTGCGAATGCGGACAGGAAGTCCTTGTCCGCTGCAGCCTTCTTCGTGGGGGATGATCCGCCAGCAGGTAGTGAAGCGTCCTCTGCCGACCGTTTGCCCGACGTTTGCTGACCGCCAACAGCGCGCTCGAAACCCTCGAGCTCCTGACTCTTCCGGCGAGCGCACTCGATCACTGACGAAGGAAACCCCGCCATTGAAGCCACGTGAACACCAAAACTCTCCATGCAAGGCCCGTCGCGCACCTGGTACACCATCGTGATCTCCTTGTCGCTGGCCACGGCGGTAACGTGCTTGTTGGCGAAGCCTTGCGGGTGCTCTTGGTGCAGCGCTGTCAGCTCGTGGAAGTGTGTCGCAAAGAGGCACATCGAGCGCGCCTTGGTGAGCAGGTACTCTGAGATGGCCCAGGCCAGTCCGAAGCCATCGTACGTGGACGTACCTCGGCCCAATTCATCGATAATCACCAGCGAGTGCTCCGTAGCCTTGTGTAGAATAGCCGAAGCCTCCAGCATTTCCAGCATGAACGTAGAAACACCGCGTTGTTGAAGATCGCCCGCACCAACGCGCACCAACAGCTTGTCGAACACAGGCAGCCTCGCGACTTCTGCAGGCACAAAACTACCGATTTGTGCCATCACAGCAATAGTGCCCAACTGACGGATGTAGGTACTCTTACCGCCCATATTAGGCCCGGTCACAAGCTGGAAGCGCGATTTCTCGCGCTCAAAGTTGTAGTCGTTTGGAATGAAATCGACTCTATCCTGCAACTCCACACAAGGGTGGCGCGCACCTGTCAATATGACGCAGTCTCCATTTTTCTCCATAGTAGGGCGACAATAGCCTGAGCCAGCATGGCATGCCGCGTGGGCGAATCCAAGCAGCACATCCAATTCTGCCAGTGTTGCAGTCGCAGCCTCGAGCACAGGTACGTATGTGCTAGCCACATCAATAGCCGCGTTCAGCAAGTGCGCTTGCCGCTCCTCGTATTCGCCGCGCACACGGCGGTACTCGGATGCCAGGCCCTTTAGCGTCGTTGTAGTGAATTGGACTCCGCTCACGAGGACTTGGCATATATGCACCTGTGGCATCTTGGACAACCGTGCCTCCTCCTTCTTGTTGGTAACACGGAACGCGAATCCGCGCACCTTGTCCTTCTCGCACTTGATCTCACCACCAATCGTATCGAGTGCATTGCGGTGTTCCTCCTCAATGTCCGCAACGATGCCATCCCACTCCTCACGCAGCGCCTGGAGGTCCTTGTCATGCTTTGCGTTCACCACAAGGGTCGGACGGCTGTCCAGATCGACAACCTCCTTCACAAGCTCCGTGTAGCCTTGCAGATCCGCAAGCTCCTTCTCCAGTGGAGCGGCAAACTTCTCCTTCACAAGAGCGGCCAAGGCCGTATCTCCACCCGCCTCCGTGTTTTTCAGCAGCTTCAGCACGCGCGGCATGGCGCCGACAGCAGCATCGTACACACTTACGAGGTCCGTAATCTTTGCATTTTTCTTGCGTTCAAGGCTGACCGCCAGTCGCCCCAAGTCCGGCAGAGCCTTCATGCACTCGTCCAGCAGCTCCATCCTCAACGACGAGTCGTCCACAAAGAGCTGCACGAGGCTCTGTCTCGTCTCGATCTGCTCGACATCCAGCAGCGGCTGTCGGATCCAGCGTTCCAGCAGACGGCGTCCCATGGGCGTCTTGCCACGGTTCAGGATCTCCAGCACGCTGCCTCCGAACCTCACCCCCGTGGTGGTAGCGCTGGGCTCCGGCAACAAGTTGAGCGACCAGACGGCAGCGCTGTCAAGCTGCATGGCTGACGCCAAGTTGCCCTGGCTCAGTGTGTAGCAGCCAAAGGTATCGGCGTCAGCCATGACGCCCAGCGCCTCGATCAAACAGGCCAGTGAGCCCGCCGCCAGCTTAGACGAGAGCACGTCCTGGTACTCGGCCATGGTACCGGCTCCCAGCAACCTGGAGACGTTGGTCTCGAGGCCGTTGGCGTCGCTGAAGAGCTGCTTCTTCCTGTACACTGCGGCCACGTCGTGGGTCTGCAGCAGCGCGTGCAGCTTCTTGCTGTCGCCCACGCTCTGCGTCGGCTCCAGCTCCGCCGACAGGAAGCACGTGGAAGGCGCCAGCTGCAACAACAGCGACTCGAGGTTGGCCAGCGCGCTCGAGTCGGAGAAGGAGAAGAGCACGAGCTCCCACTGCTTCCTGTCCTCGCCCGCCTGGCCCTTGACGCATGACGCGCGGGCGCGCGGCCGCCGCACCGCCACGCCCACATGCTTCAGGTGCTTGTCGTTGCGGATTTGCAGTGCCACCTCGGCCTGCGCTTCGTCCAGCAGCACCACGGACGAGTCGTCATCTTCGCGGTCGGCCATGGTCTCCTTTCGGACAATTCAAGAGTGAAGGTCGGTTCAATAGGCGCTTCCCGCGCTTTTCTCTGTCCGGGTTGAAGTGTCGCAATGTGACTTCTTCAAGAGAGAATGGGTCTTTTGACCTCGGACACTTTCGACTTGCTCAGAATGGCGACGGATTGGCGTGCGGAGTACGTGAAGGCGGCGGCGCTGGGGGACGCAGGAGACGCTACTGGGGACGTTACAGCGGTGCAACAGACGGAAAAGACGCCGGTGGGCGGTGTGCTGGCGTTTCTGGACCTCCTGCTGACGCAGGAAGGCGGCGAGTGGTGGACCAAGCTGCAGAGGAAGGCCAGGCGAACGGCTGCCAAAAGTGATGGTCAAACAGTGGACTCAAAGGACCAGAAGCAGCTGACGGCGCTCAAGACACGGCTTGCAGCAGTGGGGACGACACTCGTGCTGCAACTGCCGCAGCTGAACGCGTCTCTGAGCAAGGAAACGGCCAGAGTGCGCGTGCTGCAGCTGCAGCTTGTGTGCCGCATGCTGTGCTATGCAGTGCTGATCAAGAAGAAGGAGAGGAAACTGCTGAAGAAAGAGATTCAAGGATTAATGGACCGGGTGGCTCTGCTGCTGGATGCGGCGAACCCGCCGTCGCTGGCGGATGAAGACGCGGATGAACGCTCGCCGTTCCAGGAGTTCCTGAAGCAGCAGTTGGCTCCCAGACTCGAGCTGCTGTTGCCAGAGTTGATGCAATATTTGCTGAAGGCATACGAGATGGAAGTGGAGGAGAACAAGGCCGAAGAAAATGCGAAGGACTCCAACTTGCTCTTACCGACCGTGAGTGCTGGTGTTATCTCCCTGGTAGAGCTTTGTATGTGACGCTGATCACTGATGTTTGTGGCTTGTGTGCAGTTGCTACCGGTGGTGAAGCCTCCTCAGTCACCTGCAGAGCTACCGACTTCTGTTGCTAGTGGCAATGGTAGTATTCTGTCTGCGTTACGCCAAGAACGGCCAGCAAAGCGTGCTCGCCCCGAGGCTAGCGAGTTATTCAAGGAAGTCACGCTCCCGCATCAGTTGCAGCGGAGGCAGAAGCAATCTCACCCTCGGAAGTCGAGACGGGTGACCAATAGCCACAGTAGCGGCGCAAGTAAAAGCAGCCAGGGCTCACTGCTGCGCGCGGCGGCTGGTACTACATCACTGCACGCACCAAGAAAGCTGGAATTTGCGGGCAAAACAGCTTTGTACGGCGCAGCTTCAAGTGCGAGACAACCTGGCCAATCGAACTTGCTGCGTCGTGCCGCTAATCCGTCCGCGCCAAAGGGGCCTGCAGCGCCCTTGCTCCAACGAGCAATGTCGGAGCGCTCTCACTTCCATGGCCGCCAAACGCCAATAGGTTCATCGCCAGGTTCTGCTGCACAAGATGCCGGAGTCGCTACAGCTGGCAAAAAACAATCTCCTGGATCTGCATTACGGCGCTCGCAAACCACTTCATCGGTAGTCATGCGAACTCCAGACAGACCGAAAAGAATGGCAGCACGAACCACGAGGCGCGTGCTCGTCGAAGCATCTCCTCCACTGCGCAGGCCCACCGCAGCCGCTGTGCCTCGTCTTCTTCAGCCCAAGTCGTCTCGGCCAGGTTCCAACCCACCTCCTCTTTTCCGGTGACGGTGGCACGCGACCCGAATAATAGACAACGAAGACTTTTAAGTTCATCGGCATTGCCTAGCCATTACTATCTCGTGTGACTGTTGTTGTCATCGCTGTCGCTGTCGCTGCCATATCCCACCAGTCCCAGCGCCGCCGTATTCGGCTTCTCCTTCTTGGCAACAGGTGATGTGCTGGTGTCTTTTGGCTCGACCTTCTGCTTCTTATTGTCCGGTTGTTCCTTGGTGGCATCACAACTCTCGGCAGCCTTCGTGCCAGCCTTACACGGCTTATCCTTCCCAGCCTTTCGCTTGGCCCGCACCACCACGACCGGGGTCTTCTTGCCTGCCACCTTCACATCGTCTTTCACCGGATACTTTTGCAGGTGCTGCGCTGTAAGTCCCGTCCCAGCGGCGGTCTTAGGCGCACCGCGTGCCACCACTACACGCACCAAACACAACTCGTCGATCAACACCAACATTAAAGCCACCAATAAACCCTTCTGCCTTACGGAATTGCGCCAGGTCTTCTTCATGTTGCGTCTGGCGCCTCCGTTGAACGTCGTCCTTCTTACTCTCCAAGTCCCGAATGTACTCGAACTCTTCCTCATCCAAACCCTTCGGGGGAGCTGTGCAGCCATAAAAAACGAGTTCGAATTAATTACCGCAGCAACCACAGCCACAGATGCCACGCACCGAAGGGATTGTTCTTCTCCTTCCAGTCGCTGTCCTTCTGGTCTTTGCGCTCTTGTAGCTGCTCGTACAGCGGCTTGTAACCTGCCGCGTCCTCTGCTCGAGGCGCGGGCGCCTCCGTCACGCGCTTCTCCTCCACATTGTCACCGAAGAGCTGCAAACATGAGCCGTTAAAGGAACCGCAATGCGTGACCAAATCACTAGACGATACAGGGACACACCCCATCAGATGACGTGAGCACGGAAGTGGACACAAAGCCCGCCAGAGACGCCTTCGGGACGCCAACGCCGCTGCCTCGAGCCTCCATAGTAGGTATCTGGCACGTAATTTATGTTTGTGTATTTTTTTGCTTACCGAAAAAAAAATAATTTCAGCTTCAACGTCGTAGAATTTTTGCTCTGCACTCGGCTAAGATGCGGACGCGATGCAGTCGAATACTGACGCCAAGCTCTTCGAGGTCACAGTCGGTGGCCTGCATCAGGAGTGCGCCATCAATACCTTGGACACGGAAGGTGGCGCCGTAGCTGCCGTTATCGAGCCCCAGCGAGTCCAGGAAGTTCTGTACCTCACGCACTCCCCACTGTTCCAGCCCTTTTTCACCTTGAGCCTCGAGCGGCGGGTTCTGCAGCTCTTCGGACAAACCTCCACTGAGTGTTTGCTGTCGTCGACCAGGGGTTGATAATCCCATACCGCGCTTGTGTTCTTCTGTTCTTGCTTTGGACAGTGAAGCTTTCACGCGCAGCACGAGGTCGTTGCGGACCTGCTCGTCTTCGAGCAATGCCGCCTCGAAGAGTGAAGAGTACACTCGCTCTTTTCGTTCTCGACGTGTTGGTCCTGGATTGGGAGCTGACTGCCGAAGGTCACTACCGGACCTGCGCTGGGCTTTGGTCGAGCGGTAGATGGCCTCTTTGCGCTTGAGTTCGTTCTGACGCTGATACAGGTCCCCCGAACGGAACTTGAGATCGTTGACCAGAGTGCCGATACGAGTCTGCAGTCGGCGACGTTTATCAGGGAGCAGTGCGTCTTCGAGACGCTTTTGCAGTGCTGCAAGCTCATCACGCATTGCACCCAACTCGTGCTCCGCCTGCGTGATCAACTCCCAGCTCAGAGCGATATCCTCGCGCATCTCAGCTTCTCGAGGATTGGTTGTGGCTGCTTTGGTGAGTGGAGCATAGCTTTCATTTTGGCCAGCGAATTGGACTTTTGCTCGTGTGGCGGTAGCTTGTTGCTGCTGTTGGACTGCTACCTCAAGAGGAGCGACGGCAGCAACTGCATCGCTCTCAGACTCGTCCGATAAATGATCGGTACTCACATGCTCACGATTATCAGAGGATTGCCCGAGTCGAATTTGTCGGCGTCTAGCTTCAGCCTCGCGTTCACGCAGTAGTAATTTCGATGCTGGGAAGATGCGCCGCATGCTTACGTCACCGACCCAATTGCCAAATAGATGAAGTGCCGAGCCAGGGTCAGATTCACGGAGTGCTGGATGGTCTAAGTGAAGCTGAGCAAGAAACGGGTTCTGCGTCAGTCGGAGCACCTGCAGTGACTCAAGTAGCTCCACACCTCTGAAGGAAGCGAGAAAATCGAGGTCAGCCGTCATTTTGAGCAAGTAGTTGACGCCGCGCCATCGGAAGTTCGTGGCCTGCGCTTTTGCCTTCTGCTGTTGCTGCCACTGCTCAATGTCCTCGACAATTTGCGCACTCACCGAGCGTAGCTGGTCAATGACGCTCTGGAACACAATCGGCGCTTTTGAAATCCCAGATATTCGAGGTTGTAGTGGCTTTTTCGCGGCCCCCAGCATTTGCTGCAGGGCCTCGAGGCAGCCCTCGCGCTCGACGATTTTCCTCACAATGTCCAAGTCATAGGGCTTTTCGAACGAGGCGCACGGTGGGAAGACAAGTGCTACTGATTCACGAAGCGCACTCGAGTCGGGAGCTAACGACGGCATCATATGATACACTGCTGACTGAAGACGAATTGCGTGTTCAAGCCACTCACGGCAACGACAACAGCATCACCTTGATATGGTAGACGGAAATATGCACCATGGCTAAAATAGCTCTCCGGCATTCTCTGTGCGCAGCACTTCGGATAAGAAGAGTAAAAGGTCTTGGGCAATGCAAACATTCATATACATCTCAAGATTTATAAAAGCAAGCGCTCGTTCAGGGACTGCATCTTTCCCACGGTTAATGTTTGCTGAAAAGGGCCTGGGTAGTTTAGTAACAAACGCTTAAGTCTCTCAAAACAACAGCAATGCGAATTGCTCACCCGATAAGCTTCACGCTTGAAAGCACTCGGTAAACAACAAATCTGATCAGTACATATACTGTAGTTCTGGTTTTCACGAGTTTGTTGTATTTTTCATCGGTGGAGAGCCGATGGGTGTCCTGTTATCGTGGCGTAAGCTACCTGATAGCTAGCCAGCGTTGCAACTCCCACCCTCTCGCCTTCATATCCATCCTCCGCCTTCGTAGATGCCCGAAATCCAAAACCCGTCTACTGTCGTATCAGTTTAGTTCTTGGTCGTGTCGGGATCAAAAGTGTCCAAAGTGTACTCTCCGACGTCACCGCTTTCCTGGTTGCCCGCTTTGGCAGCAACACGAGCCGCGTCCTTGTTGTTCTGCTTCTGGATATTTCCGAAAATGGAGAGCGCCGACGCCACCATGCTAGAAGGGTCGTTGGTGTTGGCCGGCAGCAGCACGGTCGTGCCCTCCTTGGCGATGTTGCCAAAGGCATCCACGTACTTCTCCGCCACCTGCAGTGCCACCGCGTCGCGGCCACCCGTCTTTTGAATGGCGTGCGAAAGCCGCTGAATGGCCTCTGCCGAGGCGTTCGCCTTGGCCAGGATGGCAGCGGCCGCGCCTTCTGCCTCCAGCACGGCAGCGCGCTTCTTACCCTCAGCCACATTGATGTACGCTTGGCGTTCACCCTCCGAATCGAGGATCTCGGCGCGTTTTCTACGCTCCGCCTCGGCCTGCATGTCCATGGCCGCCTTGACACTGCGGGGCGGCGCAATATCGCGGATTTCGTACCGCAGGCACTTGATACCCCAGGCCTCGGACGCCTGGTTGATGGCCTCCACGATGCTCAGGTTGAGCGACTCGCGCTCCTCAAACGTCTTGTCCAGCGTGATCTTGCCCAGCTCGGAACGCATGGTGGTCTGCGCCAGTTGTGTGACGGCGTACAGTGGGTCCTCGACACCGTAGCTGGCGTTGTACGGTTCGATGATCTTGACGTACAGCACTCCGTCGATGCTGATGGTCACGTTATCCCGCGTGATGGCTGTCTGTCCCGGGATCTTGATGGCTTCTTCCTTGAGCGAGTGCACGTAGGCGATGCGGTCCACCAATGGGATGAGGAAGTGCAGCCCGGGCGTCAGGACGTCGTGGAACTTGCCGAACCGCTCCACGACCCACGCGCGCTGCTGCGGCACGATCAACACGCCCTGCAAATACCACATATCAATTTAAAACGTCAGCAATTATTTACAATACGTGTGTATACAATATATCTACAATTGCCACTCCACGTACGATGTTGGCGGGCGTGTCCTGCAGGCGCGGCATGCCGCTGTCGTCGAAGGACGAGGCCAGCGCCGGGCGCGAGTTGTGCAGTAGCCGTGTGGCCGTCGGCTGCAGGAACGGACTGGCCGCATGAGCCACGAGCAGCTGCGGGTGCGACTGGCGGCCGGCGGCGCGCAGGAGCTTCACGGCGAGCATCGCAGAGAGGACTTCCGGTGTTATCGCCAAATGACCACCTCCCAAAGAGACGTACAGTGCTGCACCTCATTTTTCGACATGAATGAAATCAAGTAACCTTTATCATTGCATTTATATTTAGTTGCAAATACTATCTAAATCGATCTTGAAATATAGTATTCCGTTCATTTTGGATATTGATCCAGCAACACGAACAGAATTGAAGTACTGTACTTTGTTTGTCCCAGTCACCTGATTGGCTGAAATAGCGTCAACAACGCTATTGCGGCCATTTACATTTGCGCGTGGAAGGCCGAGGCCCGAGCTTCTCCCGTCCCCATGAGTCGACGCGCAGGCGGATCGGACGACGCGCGCAGCCCCCGCGAGCGCAGCAGCAGCGTCAACAGCGCCAGCAGCAGCTGTGGTGCGGCCCCAGCGGCGTCTCCGCAGTTCGTACCGATCCACTCGAGGGTGGGCTGGCGCTACCAGGCCTCGATCCCGGAGCTGCTCTCGGCCCCGGCCGACGCGGCCGAGCTGCTGTTCAAGAAGCAGGCACTGCTGCAGCCGCGGACCAGGTACTGCCCCGACAGGGCGGAAGGTGCGGCCCCAGCAACAGTTTTATTGTTTCTGTTGACAATAGGTGTAACATTGTGGGATTTTATGTTGCGATATTATTATTTTACAGAGTTGGGGGTGGAACTGGAGAAGTATCTGAAGCTGGCGCGGTCGCTGCGGGACGGTGCGACGTTTGATACGCAGGAGCAGGTGACAACGCTGGCGTTGCAGCAGCTGCACCGCTTTGACTACAACCCGACGGACGCGGCGTGCTCGTTGTATGCGAGACACACCATCGAGCTGCCGAGGGCGGAGACGACGGCGAAGACGACAGCTGCAGAGGAAGCCAAAAAGTGGCTCTTGGCATTCTACCGTTGCATGCGCTGCTCGGCGATCGATGGACAAGTTTTGGAGCAAATGCGCGAGCTGCAAGAAAAAGGGAGGGGTGTCATGCCGGCGACGGAGGCTGGTGTGCTGGCGCGGCTTGTGACCCGGATTTTGACGTGGAGGGAGCAGTGTAAAGCTGTGAGCAGGGATAAAGTGGATCGTGCAAGGCTATTGCAGCTACTGCACCAAGCTGAGGACATGCAGGTTGACTTGCCGGAAAAGGAAGCTGTCGTGTCCAGGTTACGGACGTTTGATATTGCGTTGACGCAGCTGAAAGAGGCGCTGGAACGAAGCAGCAAACGTCACCAGAGCAAAAAAGTGGAATTGGACGAGCTAAATACGCTATTCGAAGCGGTAATGGCGCCGCGTATCGTTTTCCCGGAAGAAACGAATTTCCGTGCTACCGTCGACGAGGTGAAGGGCCTCAAGTCCACGATTGAGACCATGTTGGCAGAGGACAAGGTGAGTCTGCCCATTATACGTGATGTGCTGGCCAAGATCGAGCTGGTACCAGTGAATTTCGAGCAGGAGGTGGATCAATTTCAAAAAAAGATGCTTAGCGCACAGACTTGGCTTGCCAAGGCGCGCAAGTGTATGCCTAACCGCCGAGCAACACGTCGAGCGGGTGGTGGAGACACAAAGAAAATGGATCTGGAAGTGATCCGCGCGCTGGTAGACGACGCGCCGTGTGAAAGCAGTACCGAAGTATTCGAAATGCAAGACCTCCTTGAGTGTGCAGACGAGTGGGCTATCAAAGTGAATGAGGCAATAGATGGCGGTGCTGACGTGACGCTCGTGCACTTAAAGGAGCTCTTGGATGAGGCTCAAGATATTCCTGTGGTCATGGACGAGCAAAAATTCTTAGAGGCCGAAATTTCTGCACGCGAATGGTGCACGACTGCTGCGTCGAAACTGACCTCCCGCAAGTCTATCGAAGAGATGGAGGACTTGATCACGCAAGCAAAAGCGATTCGGGAACGCATCCATCCAAAAAAGCAGTCGCGCTGGAAACCCCAAGTGGAGCGGGATATCCACGCCGCAATGGACCAGGCGCGCAAGTGGACCAATGAGCTCCGAGATAATCTTGGCGCCCCGGGTTTTGACAAGTTGTTTGCCTCGTTGCCGTCGTATATTCCTTCTGCACATTCATCCAGATCGTCATCTTCATCAACAACAAGTGCCGATCGATCGAAAAAAAAATCGATGGATGCAATTGGCAAGCTAATCGAGAAATCGCAGGCGCTTGCGATTGACGTGTGCTCATACACTACACCCTTGAACGACCTACTTCTGAAGGGTGTAGAGGCACAAGCAGAGGCGAGCGCTATTTTGATGGGTATTGGTTGCTTGTCGGGTACTCTCGCCTCTGACACTGCGGTTGATGCGGTCGAAACAAACAGTATGGAAATTGACTCGATACCTCGGGAGCTAGGAGATCTAGCGCAGGCATCAACTCTACTGGAGCGAATCGATGCATTCCCTTTTACGTTTGAGGAGGGGTTAGCTCTTGCCAGCATCGTCGAAGGTGAAAAGGACTGGGCAGCGCGTGTTCGAGAATGCATACCTCCGCGGCAATCAAGGAAAAAACGTCTAGCCAATGACCCGTTTACGATGGAGCAACTACACGAGTTACTGAACGAGTCGAAGAGATTGCGTTTTCTGTTTCGTGACGAGCTGCGTATTCTTTCGAAAGAGCTCAACGACCTCACGGTGTGGCGTGCGAAGGCACATGAAGTTGTCAATGGCGAAGTGAGTTCTTCTATCCCAAACGTTGTCGAACGTCTTCAAGCATTTGATCTGCTTGTGTATGACAAGTTGCAAAAGGCCAAAAAGAAGCTCCATATTGGCGATGTGGTTGTCACCAGCGCAGATAAAGAGAGTAATGTCGATACGGATGTATCATCGGCGCTGCCGAGCGAAGCTCCGAATGCTATCATTAAAGAGGAAGAAGACAGCGTTTGTCCAATGGATGTCGATGCAGAAGGCCCCAGCAATAGTGCGGTGCCAACGGAGAGCAGTAAAGAAGACGAGCCAAAAGCAGAGGTTGCTCTTCCTAATGGAAAGATCAACAGTGCAGAGAATGAAACTCAGACACCAGTCGTGCTGGACACGAAGCCTACCAACACAAATACTGTTGAGAATGTGAGCATGGGAGTGCTAGAGATACATGCCGATTCGATTATGACGCATGTTCGAATCGAAAGTGGTTGCATGCAGAAGTCGGCTGCCAAGGATGAGGAGGACAATTCCAGCGCGGACGACGCGAAGACATCATGGATAGCGAAAAATGGGCGGGGTCTTTTGGAACCCGTACTGACCATGGCTGAGGAAAGCTTTACTGCAGTTGATAGTCTGGAGTTGAAAGAAGCGGAAGCACGGCAGACGGTCGAAGAACTCGTTCTGGCAGGTGATGATGGTGATATCACGGAGAATATTACAGATAAATCTGTGAGAGCACTGGAGGTATGGAAGCAACAGCTCTTGCATGTGCAAGAGGAAAGCGACATACTTAGTGTGTCAGCTCCCGAACAGGATGCTATTATCCTCATCATTTCACTGCTGGAGTGGTTGCAAGGCTCTCGGTCTCTCTTTTACGATGAAATACTCCCCCTCCAAGACCTTGTTGCCAAGGGTGACAAAATTACTGAAGATCTGCAGGCAATGGAGCCGCTTGATATTCTGAAACCAGACACGTTTGAGACTTTGAAGAGGATGCTTTGGTCACTACCATACTTGAAAGCTCATGAAAAGGTGGTGCTGGAGTGGACGGAGCGTGTAAACAAATGCGTGGCCGATAAACACGCGCCTGTGAACGAGCTGCAGGCCTTGCTGGACAGTGGAAGTGGACTGCTGCTAGAACAAGGTACTTTCAAGATTGTAATGGACGAAGCCAAGAAGGCTAGACTCTGGCTCTCGAAACTAAAGAAGCGCCTGAGAGCTCTGATGACGAAGGGGGTTGGCCGAATGAGTATGAGTGCGGCACGCTCACTGGTTGAAGAAGGTGAAGACATCGCCATCGACATGCCTGTCTTTGACTTTTTGAAGGAGCACCTAGAGATCGCAAGTGACTGGGAAAACCGTGTTTTGGCGTCCGGCATTGAGAACGGCCAGGCACGCGTGGCAAATTTGCTTGCATTGCTCAACGAATACGAGTGCGCTCGACTGGTGATCGACCTTGACATGCACCGGGACGTTCTGAAATCTGCCACAGAGCGTTACTGCATTTGCCGCCAACCTTTTGACGGACTGATGATCGGGTGCGATCACTGTGATGACTGGTTTCACGACAGCTGCATTGGCATGTCGAAGGAGAAGGCCGAAAAGGTAGAGCACTACACCTGCCCATCGTGCACCATTTTGCAGGAGCTTGCGGCAATGCTGCAACATGCGAAACAGGCTGGGCAACAAGGTAGTTTGTGGGACATGCACGAATATGCCAAGGCTTTCGAAAAACATCAGGCGAGTGCACTACGCAAGGTTAAGCGAGAGGAAAAGACAGTCGAGCGCACTGAAATGGTTTTGTTTAGCTGCAACAACCAGATGAACCAGCTGCGAGCGCGAATTGATGATATTGAGCGGGCAAAGGCGTGTTTATCTATCAACCCGATTGCAGGAAATGGTACACTTGGGCAGCAACAAGCTCCGAAGCAAGTGGCACCATTGAAGACGGCAACTAGTCAACCCTCAGCAACGACATCATCATCATCAGATGGAGCTCCTGTTACGACTGGCGCGCTTGCGATAACCACCACAGCAAGCATGCCGACCCCTGTCGCCGTTGGTACAAATGCACTTTTGCTCGCCGCCGCTGCCGCGTCTACCGCTGCTACTGCAACGACTATCAGCAAAAGCACAGCTACTGTGAGCGCAAAGGCAGCTGCGACAACGCTTGCTACGGCGTTAAACCGTCAGCAGTATCCAAGCATCTTGATCCCTTCTGTGCACGCAGTTACTTACGTAACAAAGGGCGTGCCGGTGGCAAAGGCAGCTACAACGTCTAATGCAGTTGCTACAGCTAGTGCTAGCAGTGTGAATGGAGTGAAGAATCCGAGTGAGCCGGCAAACGTCTCTACGAAGCCTGCTGGGTCGTCAACAGCTCCGTCCTCGTCGGTTGTAGCTGCTAGTACTCTTACCCCCTGCATCCAGAAAACAGCAGCCGCTCCAACTCTTACTGCCACCATTACCACTCCCGCTTCAACTTCAGGAGTCCAATCAGTTCCGGCGCCACCACTGCTGAATCCGATGGCCGCCACGCTGATGGGCAGTACAGAACGGTTAGCAGCGCTGGTCGTTGCAGGCGGTGTGGAGCAGCAGCTCACAAAGATGAAGAACGAGCACACAGAAGCGAGTAAGCAAGTGCTAGAGCTGCAGAGCTCGCTGCGTCTGAGTCGTGATCGGCTGGCAAGTGCCCAGCAGGCGCTTCGCGAGATCTCGGATATCTTCCACGCCCGGCATCAAATGCTGCCCTACGCGCAAACCTGGGTACGGCAAGCGGTATCATTGCTGAATACGACGGCTTTGCTGTCTCGTGCTAATATCGACTGCTCCGTGTTTCTACCGCGAGAGTACGCGACAGCGCTAACTGAAATGACTCGTCCTGCTCCAGCATCATCTACAAGCCCGGCACCGGTGTCTACTACAAGCATCGATAAGCTGTTCCCTGCTGTGGATATGTTTGCGCGGTTGCTGCGCACCGTCTCGTGGAGTCAAGTCGTGGCGTCTCTCTTGCAAGAGCGGCCATCACGCGCTGTGATCAGTAACGCCATTGCATATGCTACGGAATACGGTCTCTGGGAAGACAAGAAGACAGTGACGCCGCTGCGCAGCTTGATCGGTCGCGTGGATGCATGGGTCTCTCGCGCACACAAGTGCATGACCAAAAGTGCAAGCAAGACACAACAGGTGTCGCGATTGAAGTTGCTTATGAACGAGTACTCGAAGCTTCCGTTGACATCCGCGAAGACTGCAGAGCCCTTGGACACGTACGTGAAGATTTTAACTGGTGTCGGGGCTAAGAGCACAACCACGGGCGACGACGGAGCGCTCACACCTGAGGCAGCAGAAGCTGCTGCTGCTAAGGCGCTGGATGAAGCGATGGTCGGACTCTCTACTTCGTTGGGCATATCTGGTGCCAGCGCGACGAAGAAGCAGGCTCCACCACGTAAGCGTAAGGTGTACACTCGGAAAGAAAAAGCTCCAGCTCGCTCTACCAAAAAGGTGAAGAAATCTCAGGATGGGGCAGGTGCCGCGGATAAGGCTCCATTATCAAGCCGCTCCGTAAGCGTAAACGTGGGGCCGATGGCCAAGGTAGCCCAGCCTGGTGTTGCTGTGTCTCAGAACGGCTCGACATGACCATTCGGCATTGTATGAAGGGCATTTTACGAGGATCATCTGTATGAAGGCAGACCAGAATGTAGAAAGTAGACCCTCGTGTGCCTTGCGCGCGCAGCGGGGAGAACCAACTCGTGCATCGATCGCGCGAGACAAGGTGGCAGAAAGCTCAACAAATGCAACCCTATTGTGAACAACGTTTGGAGACATGCTGACGAGGGCTTTTGAGAGGTGAGCTGTCTGTATTCGCGTGACTGACTTTGTATCGGGTGTTCCTGCAGCATGGACCGTTACTGCTGATTCTAACTTCGGGCCGCCTCATCGGCGAGTGGAGCAGCTTGCTGTTGAAGATATTGTGCATCTTCGCCTGCAATGTCTGCATTGGCAGAACAGCCCGGGGACGAAGCAATCGAGAAGGAAGAACACCAGCTAGATGCTGTTGCCAAGTCCAATGAGGCTGAGGAGGAAAAGCAGATAATGCTGGCGGGCCAAAGCGATGTAGCACTTCAGGAGAACGGCGATGCTGTAGGTGAGGAGAAGGGGATTGTTGCAGAGGAGAAGGACACGGCATCGAGTGGGGAGGATGGAGAAGTAACGGGTGAAGTGACGCCATGGGGTGAGAATGATGCAAGCCAGGAAGCCGACAACGACGCAGAAGATGATGCTGGTGATGACGAAGGAGATGCATGGGAGTGGCAGCTCCGAGTTGTGCAGCGCATGAGTGAGGGTATGCTGGATCTTACCCTGTTCACGTCGGGTGGGTTTGACTTTGTTGTGGTTCTCAACGTGCAGCAAAATGAGCTGCGAGACCTGGAGCCGATCGTGGGTATGGCTCGGACGCTGCGCGTGCTAAACGCTTCACAGAATGAGATTGCTACGTTGCCTGGTACCGATTTCTGGGGCCAGTTCTGCAGTTTGAGTTTGTGCTTCCTCTCTCAGAACGCGTTAAAAACGTGGGCGGATGTGCAGGGACTTGAAGGCTGTGCAGGATCGCTGATTTGGCTCAGTTTAGCCAATAACCCGCTCATGGCGCTGATCAACGCGCGCAGCTTCATGGTGAACAAGCTGCCCTTTCTCAAGGCCCTCGACAATTTCGTGACTACGGACCAAGAAGTCATTCGACATGCTCGTCCCAGCGCTCGCTTTAATGCGCTGGCACCGCGACTAAGCATTGCTCATCTACAAATGCCCCTTGAGTTCGAGACCGATGATGCCGCTCTTCTTTACGCTGTGGAAACGGAGGCAGCTGTAGCAAGCATATTCGCCGACAACAGCCCCAGCGTACGCGCGCAGAAGCTGGCGCGGGGCTACCTCTCACGGCGTGCCAACTTCCCACGCTTCCGAAATGTGCGTGAGCTCATTATTCACGTGCAGAAGCATATTCGCGGATTTCTGTTGCGCCAGCTCATTAGACGCCAGATTTGTGAGCTGGTGGCCATGAACGGCGAGTCAAAGCTGCTAATGGCGTCGGTCGCGGCAGGTCACGGACATTTGTCGCCATTAGCGCGGAGATCATTTGAGAAGATGCTGCCGCTGATACGTCGTTGGCGAGTGCAGTTCCAAGCCAGAAAACGTGCCGTAGCCATCAAGAAGATCCGTTTCTGGTGTCAAATGGTGTTCCAGCGGCACGCACGTCGCACACGTCAACTTCTGCATGACCAGCAAGAGATTTGGATTTACTACACGCCGGAATTCGAGCAGGAGCTTCTCACTCTTGCAGCACGGGTTGCTCGTCGCGACCCGTACCTTATGACTTTATCTCGTGAAGATCGTCTTGAGCTGCTGAGAGAGCGGTGTGCTAGATCTGGTGTTAGTGTTCTGCGCGGACCAAATCCAAACTCGAACGTCGTGCGACTAGCTTCAACCCCGAACGGGAGATCCCCGACCCCCGTGCAACCTAGTTCACCGCAGCGTGAAGAAGACGAAGGGTACAAGTTGTTACGTATGGGACGAGAAGCGCAATCCACACTGGACGAGAGTGACTCGTATTTACGCCGCGCGGCTTCACCCGGATGGCCTGCACTGATCCGTGCTTTTCCTAGCGATTCTGCCCTAGAGAACCAGTTGCTTGTCTCCGAAAAGCGCTTTCTACAGCACGATCTGGAGCGGATTGCATGCATCCAGAATCAACACCGACAAGCTGTCGCCAAAGGCGAAAGAAATGGCGACAAGTCCCCGACAAGGCTACAGATGATGCTGAAGCTCCAGTCACGTGCGGTGCTGCTTCACCTCACACAAGTCACGCGTGAGATTCGGCAACGGCTGGTCATTTGCAACCGAAAAATACTGAGTGCTTGTGTGAAGCAGCAACAACGTCGACGTAAACAACTTGGTACTGCAGCTCATTTCTCACTGACCAAAGCGAAACTGCGTGCCCGAGGGCATGCTCCTACCCGATGGGAGCGGAAACGGTTAGTCTCATCATCAGTAGAAAGCCCGCGTGACTACCGGAAGATGAAAGTGTTCATTCCGTGGACCATTGATATGTACCTGCACATCGTGGCGAGTCTTGATCGCGCTGTCTCCATGTGCTCTGTGGGGCCTGCAAAGGCCTTTGCACTGCCGTATGAAGATGCAAATCGGGCTAATGCTGCCTTGTTGATCCAGTCGGCATGGCGCGCATCGATCTGCCACTCACGACGAAATGCACTTGAAGTCACAATCGCTCGTGCTCTTGTTTGCATTCAGCGGTGGTGGCGTTTCCGTGTTGGGCTGCGACGTCGCCTTGATGTGCTTCGGGCGTGTCTTCTCGTTGGAGCAAGCATCAATTCTCGCACGCTTTTCATGGAGGCCAGCGTATATCAGGCGCTAGTAGAGACTTGGCCGGCTGTACAGGCTGTTGTGGCGCGGCATCGATGTCTTGAACACCGTCTTCACTGCCGTATCGTGGCGGGGGCGCATGTGGAGCTGACTCTGACCCCAGGACAACTATTGCTGTATAATGCAAGTCGAGAAGAGCGCTCTATTTTGCTTCCTCAGCCCCAGTATCATCAAGTGTCGTCGGCGTCCTCTGCTCATTTAAGTTCATCGAAGATTGAGCTCTGGTCCAGCCAACGATGCAGTGCTTATCTACCAGTTTGGATGCCTGGTGTACCAGATCCGGAGCAAGAGAGTATGAGCTCTCGTTTTGAAGACGCTGCAGCTTTGCTGCTTGTCGACGGTGTCCAGGTCGAACCTACCCTCGTGGAGCGCGAACTCATGCTGGGCGTCACACAACCGCCAGTGGCTGAAATGTTCGCACAGATGAACCCGTTCCGTGCGTTTCCAATGTGCCAGCGCGTTGTCGACTCAGCTACACGTGTGATGGATCTCGCTCGACGTTTGTCAGTACACAAATCGACGAGAAACTGGCAGCTGGAGCCATCGCAGCTAGGAATGGATGGCACGTCGTTTGTGCGTCTAACTTTTGATTCCGTTGACGAAGCACGGAAGCGCGCGTTGGTGTTGTTGTGCAAGACGTTTGACCCAGTCTCCAAGACATACGCGCGAATGTTCTCGTTAGAAGCTCTTTTTGGCGCGGCATTTCGTCATCACCAGGTGAGTCAATGGTTTTGCTCGAAGAACCTGCAGCTAAAGAGAAAAAACTAACAATCGCTATGTTGTTGGGTTCGTATTAGTGGGCACTAAGTCAGGCTGTTACGCTAGAAGAAAGCAACTCCATTCTCGATGAATCTCGTGTTTGGCAGCAAGACGAGTTCCCGTCTCGGTGGTGGGTTAACACTGAACGCAAGCTCGAGGCACTGCACTCCCCTGTAGAGGCGCATAGTGCTTCTCAGTCCGTCTTACGGACAGCAAAGCCACCTCCAGATTTCCACGTCCAACAGATCCCGCCAAGAGAACCCCAGACGCTAGAACCTGTACGGCCATCAGAGCTGGAGCCTCGCGGACCTCCTCGTGTGTTTCCGAGACCCCCTCCGCCGACTGGTAGCAGCCCGTCTCCCGCCCCTCTCCATGTGATCGAATCTACTCTACCTGTAGATGCCGAGCGACATCGGAGTGATCGAATCAAAGCCCAAGTTCCTGCAGTGCCAATCCAGCCTGCTCAGCCGCAGCTTCCGCCACGCACTGGATCCCCTTCAACACCCTTGGGAAGCAGTCGGCACCAGATGCTAGTGGATCGACTTGGCAAGCCGTGTTATGCCTGCGTCGAAGATAAGCAGTACCAGGAGCAGCAGTCGCAAGAGCATCATGTTCGTGATCTACGTGAAGAGGGTGAACGAGCAATGGAGGCGCTCATTGTGGATCGGCGCATGATTCAACGAGAAAAGGCAACCGTTGTTGCTGGAATCAAGCTAGACATCGATGTCAAGCTGCAGCGTATGCGCTTCGAGCATGAGCTCGATCAGATACACGCCCGGGAACTATTGGAGCAGCAGCGGCATACTTCGCGACGGCGCAAACTGACGAGGAAGTTCGAAACGAGTTTCGTAGCTCAATCTGGCGCCCTCATGCGACGCGCTGCAAGAGTTTCAGTCGCAAGTAGCCTCGAGGCAGAACAAAGGGAGCAGCAGCGTCTTGCAACCGCAGTTAAAGTCCGAGAAGCTGAAGCACTCGATCGACGGCGCGATGCCAAAAGTTTTTGGTTCGTGCAAAATCGTCAGCAGAAGCGAGATGTGGATGCCGTACGGCAACTCCGATCAGCAGAAGCTGACAAGGCAGAACGGAGACGAGTTGCTGGCCGGCAGCAGCGGATGAAGGAAGACAAAGAGATTAAGAAAATGCTGCGTATTATATGAACCCACGTTGTCCAGATCATCTGTAGCCCATTGAAACTTGATCGAGACGGTGCCAAATTTGTGGCGCTTTGTGTCGAGAGCAAGTTGATATTCACCCTGCTCACACTAGATGCTGGATCCGATGTGGCAGGTTTCAGGTAGTAAGCATGCTGTAAACCATGCATGCTTCACACTCTTCGTTATGTGTGTGGGCGATCTGAAAGCATTCTAACAGCCCAAGCACGACTTGAGACCGGTTTTGGCACTACATGACACATTATGATTTAGTGCTAAGTACGACTATTAACTAATGAACTCATGTTCATGTATGAACTAGCTGGGCAAACTGGTTGCAAAGCTACAAGAGATCGCTTAACGAGGCATTTTCCGTCGTACACCCAAATACCACGCAGTTTATTGGTGTCATTGAAGAGCAAAGTCGCGAAAATATCAGACTTTTAGCGAACATTTCAAACCCCGCGCTCGCGTACCAAATCACGCTTCTGCTAACACTCCATCTCATTTCGAACCCGGCTTGGTCTCAGATTCGGATACAGACGGGTTTGAAGGTTCAGAAGTAGATAACATCTCCTGCACTTGGTCGATAGCGTCACTAGCGATAGTGACGCTGGCAGCCTCCGATGATGTATTTCACAGCGAGAGCTCGAACAGACAACGGTCTGTGCACATCCAATTGGCAGCTGTATAGGAACGATTGGGGGCATACGGAGATGGTTGCTCCGTTAGAAAGCTTGCACGAGGGTATGGTATTAGTGGGAATCAACACGTGTCTTGGTCTTCTTGTACACATAAAAAAAAGAATCCCAGCGACTCGGACAGGTTGAAGCGTCCCATTTAGTAGTATACTTCGCAGATACCTTTTCTCCTTCCGTAGTACAGACTTGGATGCCCGAATGATAGACAAAGTCGCTCATATCACCGAGCCCTGACATCTTAGTCTTGGCGCCACCGAAAGTCCCGTGATCTACACTCGGCGAAATGGAAGAAAACAAAACAATTCTAATCATTTGCTACTAATCGTTGAGCTCATCTTTTACGGCGAAACGCAGGAGGATTGATATTAATACCAGTTTTAGTTTTTTTTTAAGGAGTAGCAGCCGCAGCAGCCAGGGGGTAAACAACTCGGACCCATACGTGCTTCCAGGTTGCACAAAGCGCCGTTGTAGCGTACAGTACATGCAGCTGTCGTGCAAGCGGTCAAAACTCAAGCAGGTAAAGGTCAACACACAGGCATTAATTGTATGGGCTTCATCTAAACTGTAACCTACGGCTCAATTCAAAAACCATTCTACCAAAGAACTACAAACTCTACTACGAAGACCACACGTGGTCTCTGGCTTACACGCTACAGACCGCTGAGCCGTGATGATGTGGACAGGGGTCCGGAGCTGAAGCCGTACTGGGGAGGATATTGAGGCTCCTGGGACGCAGCGTAATACTCGGAGAAGCAGTTGTCGCACACGCGCACAGGCTCGTCATCGAAGCCGATGCCGAAGACAGACACGCGCCGGCTCGAGTGCTCGTGACAGAACGAATTGCCACACATGCGGCAGTGATGGCGCCGCACGAACAGGTTGAACGACTCCTCGCACTCGTAGCAGTTGGTGGCGCGCGCCCACTTGACGATGCGAGGCATCCCTCTTCCACCGAAATGTGCAGGTGCCGAACGGGGTGGGCCTTGATAATACGAGGACGCGATGGACGACGTCGGCGTAGGAGGCAGTCCGAGAGAGCTGCCACCACTACGTGGCGCGTTCCCGTGAGATGATCCGCCGGCCGACAGCTGCGACTCCGACAGCGGGAGCGACGGCAGGCTTGGTGGTGCCTCGCCATAGGCAAACGACGTGGATGACGCCACAGACGAGGACCTCGTCGGCCGCGTGCTGGACGAGAACGACGTGTGCGACTTGCGAGACGTCTGGAGCACCTGCTCCTTCACAGCGATCGATTGCCGCAGCATGTTCATCTGGCTTTGGATGTTGAAGATGATCGAGTCGACTTCCGAGCCCGCCTCGCTCGGAGGAACGTCGCCGTACAACGAGCCATCCGCAGACAGGAAACGCTCCCTGCCGCCGCCCAGCGATCCTCGGCCGTACGTAAGTGACTCTCTCGCGGCGTCCTCCAAGTTCTTACGAGCCACGAGCTGCTCCAGGAACTTGCACTTGGCGTCCAGCTCCTCGATCTTCTGCGACAGCATGGACACGTCATCGACCTGCTGTCCAGGCATAACACTGCGGGCGCGGCGCGGCGGCAGCAGCGACACCTCGTCGTCCATCTCGCCGTCTTCGTCATCGGATAAAGCTCCATCCACCGAGTACCGACGACGACCTGAGCGCGACCGGGCAGCCCGCAAGTCGAGTGGAGCACTTCTAGGCGGGCGGGCAAGTGTCGACGATCGGCGTTTGTTTTCGCGCGAAGGACGTCCATTCTGCTGCTCTACGAGCATCTGCTGCAAGCGCAAGATCTCGTTCTCCAGTAGCGAATTGCGATCATCGACGTGGCTGCTACCTGCACGGCTGCGCTGTTTGCTGCTCGCGCGACTGCGTTGTCTGCTGTTGGTGCGGCGGTGGGTAGGAGCGGAAATGCGAATCGGGGGCTCCATTCTTCCATCACTGGCAGAGCTGTCTTCCTGCTCCGAACTGGACTGGGTCACCTGGAGGCCAATAGGTTTAGCTGCACCTGCACGTCGTTTCGCCCGGCTTGCCGTCGAATCATCGCTTGGAGAAGGCTCGGCCTCCAGTTCAGCAGCAGCTCGCGACGCCAGACATGCACGTCTGAGCTTGCCGAACGCAACTGTTAAGCGGAAACGTCGGAGCTTCGTCGTCGTAAAACTGTTCTGCTCAAGCCACTGTCTGCACTGCTTTTGGATGATGAGAGCGGCAGCAAATTCCAGCTTCTCCCTAATCAGAGCCTCACGCTTGAGTAGGGCGAGGAATCGTCTGGCCTGAGTTTGAATTCGGATGGCGGCACAAGTCTGAAGCTTCCGCTTCGCTAACGTCTCACGCCTCCGCTGTGCCAACAAACGTCTGCATTGTGCCTGAATTCGAACAGCAGACGCAGTCTGGAGCTTCAGCGTACGAAGTCCGGCAAGCTGGCGCTGTGCTAGCCAACGCCGGCAGTTCGCTTGGATGCGAATGGCGGCAGCAAGTTGTCGTTTGTCCCTCAGCATTGCTGCAAGCATCCGCTGAGCTACCAACCGCCTGAAATGCGTCTGAATCAGAACGGCTGCACCAATCTGGCGCTTGTGCCTCAGCATTTCCGCAAGCTTACGTTGAGCCACGAAGCGTTTCCAGCACGATTGGATTCGGGTAGCAGCCTTTCCACGGCGCAATTGGCGTAATCGATCCACTCGTCTCCTTCCCAGGAAGCCACGAACAATCGCCTGCACGTGCACCACGAAGCCTCGCAGTTCTTGGAACAACACACGACGGCGGTACCCGCGGTAGTGCTTCTGCAGCACCGTCGCGCAGTGGCCACGCAGTTCAAGACGGTATCGAGAGAAGCGGTTGTAGGTGCTAGACTTGCAGAACACGAGCGTCTGGCCCACTTGTACGTCCTTGCGTCGGATATCATTCTCAAACGCTGTGCCGCTGCCATCATCAGTGACTGCAGTTATGGCGCCAGGGTTCTTTTCCTCACGTCGCACACCGTCTTCAATCAGCACCTTGTCCATCAGAACAGTAACCAGCGCCTGTGCCAAGTCGTGGTCGTTCATCTTGGCAGCTCTTTCGCGCGCGCTCAGAAAGCACTTGAACCCCGAAAACAGCTCGATGAAGCTGTCGTGCACAAGACGCACGGAATATCCATGTCGCGCGATGCGGACTGCCTCCAGCACACCGACGGAGCGCATTTGTTCAACCATCCGCTCGCGGTTGAAAAGACCAGGCCGCTTGACCTCGTTCGGCTTGAGGCAGCGGACGTAGTGAGCTTCAGTGCGCCCGATCTGGACAACCAGGCGGTCTAGTTGGCTCTTGAACTGCGCTGAGACGCTGGGTGCGCGCAGCATCGAGTGGCGCCGACGTCCGTTGGCTCCGTGTTCAGCCCCCGAATCCACGTTCTCGTCGGCCCCGATCGCCACCACTACCTCGTTATCGGAAGTCGACAGAATGTTACTTGCGTCAGCAGGAAGCGCATCCGTATTCTTCTCGATAAACTGCTCGACGTTGTAGCACACGCGTCCAGCAAAGTGATGCACCACGAACTGGTGCTTCACGCGTTCCATCTTGGACGCTGAGAAGGGGTGTTTCTTCGTGTCCTGCGGGGCTGGTTCCTCCTGAGACTCCGTCCGATGCAAATACCGGCTAAAAGACGACATCAGCAGTGGCAGCGTGCTCTGCGCAAGCTGCGGCTGCTGAAGAAGCCCCGCCGAGTCTGCAGAGCCGTCTCCGCCGTGATACCGGTAGAACTTGGTGCTCAGCGCCTGGTTCGAGCCTTTCGGCATCAGACACTCCTGGTCCAGCAGCGAGAACAACCCGTTGCTTTTGTCGTCAAAAAGCGCCAGACACGCTGCGTTGCTAGGGAACGAGATGTTCCTCCAGTCGATCCCCTCGGCCATGTACACCTGTTGCTCGCGCACGAAGACGAACTCGTTGAACTGCGCCTGCAGCCGCTCGTTCGCGTAGTTGATGCACAGCTGCTCGAACCCGTTGCGGTTCAAGCTCTCGAACCCGAAAATATCCAAAATCCCGATAGTCGCCAGCTCCTCGTCCTCGTCCGAGATCGAAATATCCGAATCGTAATAATTGATCTCGTCACTCAGCCGACGCACGAGCCACGTGAACAGCCGCCCGTAGATGGATTTGGCCAGAGACCCGCAAATCTCCTTGGCCTGCTCCGGGTTCAACTTCAGCACCATCACCTCCATACCAGCTTTAATCTCCCGACTGCTCAGAATCGTCTCCAGTTCGTGTACATCCACGCCCAGGAGTTCGGCACATTTCTGCAAGTGAAACTTCGAGTCCGCTTTAACCGCAGTCACCTCCTCTTGGCCCTCAAAATTGACGTTGCCAAGGTGCAACAGGGCCGCTAAAATCTTGAAAATATCCAGCTTTTCTCGTTCCCCGACCCCCGTATCTTCAAAAGCCCTGACCGTCTCCACGTACAATTGCGCGTATTTGTCGGCCACTGCTCGTTTTTGCGCAAAACTCGGTCCGTACGAGTTGAGCAGCTCGTATTTGCCTCCTTTTTGCAGCCCCAGCGAGTGCAACAGCTCCGCGTCCGCTCCTTCGAGCAGCTCATAGAAAATATGGAAGCTGCGCTCCTCTGGGTTTTGGTGCAAAAGCCGCACCTTCTCCAGCAGGTAGCTCACAATTTGCGCGCCAACGATCTCGTTCTTGTCCCCGAACTGGATTTTGATGAACTTGCCGAAGCGACTGGAATTGTCGTTGCGGATCGTTTGCGCGTTGCCGAAACTCTCGAGGATCGGGTTGGTCTGCAAAATGCGGCGCCCGATTTCGGTGTCCAGTGACGGGTCGCGCCCCACGTTGGTCAGGAATTGCATGAGGAATTTCGTGCTCTCGGTTTTGCCGCTGCCACTCTCGCCGCTGACCAAGATGCTCTGATTTCTTCGCTCTTTGCGCAAAAGCCCGCCGAACGCTTTTGCACCAATTGCGAAAATGTGCGGGGAAAGTCTCTCTGCCGCGCCGAAATCTTGTTTGTAGGCGTCCAATTGCGCCTGCGAATAGAGGTTCGGCAGCGGCTTAAGCGGGTTGAGCGCAACTAAAATGTCGCCGATAGACGTGTAGATCTGATCTTGCGCGAAACGCTCGCTCAGCGCCTGCAAAAGCGCGGCCTCGTGTAAATGCTCGAGTCGCGTGAGACTCGACATGGCCGCGAAGTTGGCGCCGATGTTGCGCAGGCACAACTCGTTGAAGCCCGGGTATCGACCTGTTTCGCAGTTTTTGCGCAAAAAGGGTGGAAAGTTAGGTTATGAAGACCATTTTGCATTTGCGCGCAACAAGCAAAACTTACGCGCAACAACGTCATCCGTGTCCAGGCGTCGCACTTGCACGAGACCGCCGCCGTCCTGGTAATCGACGACTTGGCCGGGCGCCCAGACGGCGGCGTCCTTGGTCTTGACCCACACGTGCGTGCCCACGTCCATGGCGGCGACCGAGGGGCCCGCTACTGCTTCTTGGCGCTGTCGCTAGGAGTCTCTTCGCGAATGAGGTCTGTCCTGGTTTAGCGCAACTTCCCTCTTCTCCTCGCTTCTTGTGATGGACGGAAGAAGGCAGCAAAGTATATAGGGATTTGTATCGGGCGCGCAGCCGGGCCGGATTGCACAAATTTTGTTTTTTGCGACGAAGGCGCAAACTTGACTCAAGTGCAGCGCGTCTGCCTGCCTTCGGTGCGATGCTGCTCCACTGGCTCTGGCGGAAAACAGTGGAGGCCGCGCAAAACAACAGCAGCTTTTGCGCTTCCCAGTGTGCTTGGTCTTATCCAGCTGAACGTGGAACCAGCTGCACAGATGACACGGCGCGTGCTGGCTCATGGTAAACTACTCGGCCATTGAAAACTACACGTGCGTGTATTCGACCAGCGGTAAGAGCTTGTTGAGGCGATCTTCACTCTCAGGGTGCAAGTTTGCATCCCTTGAATTGTCGACGAACGCTTCACTCGAAACCCATGCGAAACGGAAGCCGAAACGGAAGATACGTTGCCAATTAGCAAAATGTCGAGCGTCGAAGCGCGAGTTACTAATGTATCGCTCCTTCATCGCTTGGCCCGCCAGCTCTGGCGCTGGCACTACGCGAGCTGCACTTGGATTTATCCAAGCCCCGCAGTTGCCAACGACGCACTCGGCCGGCAAAGCCCGAGAGCGCAGCCCGTAGAGGCCGGAGCCGCACTGTCCCTCAGGCCGAGCCCCAAGCCACCAAGCGGCTTTGTCGCACAAGCCACCTTTTTCAAACCATTTTTAGCAGATGGCTAGCCAACATGGCTACATGCCCACTGTTGCAGATTGCCAGCGGAGAGTGTCCGCTTTCAATCTGCAACACCTGGCACACGGTACCACATCCCGTTACAAACCGCTCTCTATCTACCCTAACTCGCTATCGCAGCTTTCACACCAGTCAACCACAGGCGTCACCACCAGTACACGAAGTCTCTGCCCATGGTCAAGAAGCGCACGCTGTCCCCGCTGCCGGCCTTCGACCAGCAGGCGCTGCCCGCGTTCCTGCAGGCGCACGGCTTCAAGGAGCTGCACGCGCTCTCGATCTGGCGCTTCCTAGCGCAGCACCCGGACGCGTCGTTCGCCGACATCCCGGACGTCCCCAAGACGCTGCGCGTGCTGCTAGCCGAGCACTTTGCGCACTTCACGACGGCTGTGAGCACGGAGCAGCGCTCGGCCGACGGCACCGTGAAGCTGCTGCTGCGCCTGCAGGACGGCCACGAGGTGGAGGCCGTCATCATGCGCCACAAGGGCCGCAACACGCTCTGCGTGAGCTCGCAGGTGGGCTGTCAGATGGGCTGCACGTTCTGCGCCACGGGCACGCTCGGCATCATCGCCGACCTGTGCAGCGGAGAGATCCTGGAGCAGCTGGCGCTCGCCAACCGCGTCGCGCCCATCCGCAACGTCGTGTTCATGGGCATGGGCGAGCCGCTCAACAACTACGACGCCGTGCTGGCGGCCATCCGCGCCATGACGCGCGTCTTCGGCCTCGCGCCCAAGCACATCACGCTGTCCACGGTGGGCGTGATCCACCGCATCCGCCAGTTGTCGCAGGACGCGCCGCTCGTGCGCTTGGCGCTGTCGCTGCACGCGCCGACCCAGAAAATGCGCAGCGAGATCGTGCCCACCTCGACCGCCTACCCGCTGGACAAGCTCATGGCGGCTATCGACGACCATCTTGCCATCAAGGAGGGGCGTCTGGTAATGGTGGAGTACTGCATGCTGGCGGGCGTGAACGACTCGATCGAGACTGCGCACCTGCTCGGCAAGCTGCTGCAGAGCCGATCGGTGCACGTGAACCTCATCCCGTACAACACGACGGACGTCGGCGCGCAGTTCCAGTCGCCGTCGCCCGAGGACATCCGCGCGTTCCACGCCGTGCTGCGCGAGCCGTACAACCTCAAGGCCACGATCCGCGAGAACCACGGCACGGACATCGACGGCGCGTGCGGCCAGTTGGCGCTCAAGAGCAAGCCCGACGGCAGCGCAGCCCAGCGCGATATTGAAGACTTCGGTCCCCGACGGACGAAGAGCCCGCGCAAGAACAAGAAGGCCTCGGGCTCCGACAGCGAGAGCACGGACGCTTCTCCTGTCCCCGCGTCCTCTGCTGCTTCGTGGCTCGCCCGTGCTAACGACTTCATCGATGAGCACCAGCAGGCGGTTGGGCTGGCTCTCTTCGGAGCTTCGGTCGCTGTGCTCGCGGTTGGAATCGCTCGTCGTGGACGGGCTCACGTAAATTAATCCAGGAGGTGGAGTGCAGGAAGCGTCCCACGCATAGAATCGAGCAACCAGCAGCAAGACGCCCCCTTGTTCCGTCAACCACACTTCGCTAACGCACTTACGTCGTTGTATTTACCTTGTTTCTCCTGCTTGCTAGACTACAACTTACTAACTACTTTTTTTCCTCCTACGTGGCTCACAAATCTTGTACAACATGGATGGCCCTCTCCACTTCATCACGACGCATGCTTCAATTTGCTGGACGGGGATCCGGCGCTGCTATGACCGAACAGCCTGCACTTTGCCGTGGCTGTGGCTCGAATGGCTCGTGTGGCCCGAGGTGCTAAGCAGACAGCTCAGCGCCGACGGCGTAAACTTGGACGCGCGGAAGTACTTCAGGGCGTAGTACGAGTCCTCGAACAGAGCCACAACCTTGGAAAAGGCAAAGCTGCTGGCGCTAACGTTGCGGTCCGGGTGGATCGGGTCTTCGATCACCAGCGCTGGCTTGCCGATGTGTGAGCGATGGTTTTCCGCCAGTCTGTAGATATATCCTCCGTCCCGCACGGACAGCCCGTTCTTGTGATAGTCGAAAATAATGCCGAAGAACTCGAAGATCATCATCGTGTGCTCGCCAAGAGACACGGGCTGAGACTGCGTCTTCGCCGACTCGTCATCGCTATCCGTCGAGGAGGAATGACTGCACGACGAGCTCGAATCTTCCGTGTCGGCGCTGCTGCTTGACACGCTGACCGCGTCGAGCTGATGGGAATCCCGCGCCTGCTTCTTTGGTGTGGTAACGCTTTTGCGTTTGGCTGCTGAGGACGACGATCCGGCTGGAGCGGACACGGCCGCAGCATAGCTGGATGGAGGCCCGGCAGGCTTTTTCTTCTCGGACACTTTGGCGATACCCGCGGCAACCGCAGCGTAGCTGAATCGCGGCTCCATTGACGTTTCTCGCGACGAATCGTCCATCGAGGCCTGTTGTTTCGCACGACCCACGATAGCTGCGTACGATGAGGTTGGAGGTGACAACGGCAACGACGCCGACTTCTTCAGAGGGCTATTAGGCGAGCGTTGTGCCTTCGATGGTGACGCGCTAGACTCGCTGCTGCCTATACAACTACCGCCCGGCGATTCAGCCTGTATCCGCCCTGCCTTCTGCGCCTGGCTCTTCGCTGCAAGTGTAGATGGCGCCGGGGGCAGTGACCCCGATGCATAGATAGAAGCCGCTTCGAAGCACGAGTCGCCGTTCCTCCACAGCTGCGAGAAGTGGATGATCATAAGCACCACCGAGTACGAGCTGAGTCCGCCCGTGTAGGCGTCGTTCAAGTCGCGTTCGCGCAGAAGCTGCTTGAACACGATCGCGAGCGGGTAGAGCTCGGGCATGTTGTCCGCATAGCGCTTGATGAGGTCGCGCGCGAGCAATCCGCTGTGCGTGGCAGCAGACTCGAACGTCACGTCAATGGGCACGGAAGTCCCGGCGCTCACCAACTTGAGCACGGGCACCTTGGCGGTGTCCAGCACGAGCAGCGACTCGACCCACTTCTTCTTCTCCAGCAGCTTGGCCAGTTCTCTCAAGTGCTTGGCCGTCACGTCGGCGTCGTTCACCTCCACCACGTCCAAGATCACGAGGTCCACGTCGCTGCTCGGGAGCCAAATGCCCGTCGAGTACGAGCCAAACGTCTCGACTTTGGACTGAGGCCAGAGCGACAGCACGCTCGCGCGCACATTGGTGATCATCTCCTCAATGTGCACGGCCATGGCGTCCACCGTGGACTTGGTGTACGTGGCGTACTCCAGGATCTCTTCGTGCAGCGCGTCTGTGGCCGCGCGATGGGCCTGGGATGCAGCCATCTGCTGCTTCACCTGCTGCTGCTTCTGCTTGGCGCCCCAACTGGGAAAGTTGTTGGACACGGTCAAGGCCGTGGAACCGGCCAGCACGAGCTTGTGGTTGCGGCTCTTGACGCTGTCCTGGCGCAGAAGGTCGGCGGTGTCCTGTTTGTCCTTCTTCTTGGCCGGCTTCTTGGCCGGTTTGGACGGCAGCTGGCTGGCGGCGGGTCTCGGCGGGGCCTTCGGAGGGGGATTCGGCTGCTGCGACTTGTGCGGGCGTTTCTTCGGGGTTTTGTCGGTGTCTCTGCGCGGCACGTGGGCGGTTGCCACCCCGCCGCTGAGCTGGCGCCGGTGGTCCACCACGAAGGCGGCGTCGCGGAGCTTCATGGCGCACGGATGGGTCCTTGGATGGAGGGGAGTCGACAGCTTTGTATTGTGGAGACGCGACAGTCAGTCCACTGGCGGACGCGCTCGGACCTAAGCGGGGGTAAATTAGTGTGAAATGTTATGTGGCAGAGGTGGATCTGTAAGTGCGGTGCTGATAATGCTGCCGGCGACTGGAGAGCTGGTGTTGTTGTTAACCAAGGATATTACAGGGATTTAGAAACATCGAGATGCTTGGAGTCGAGCCGTAGATGTTCTTGCAGGAGTTGGATGGTGAATGCGAGTGGAGGACAAGCGTGACATGCTGTGAGCGGTGGTCGTGCCGAACCAGAATTAATCTGCTCGTGACTCGAATAAAAACTGCAATCATGGCAGGATTGCGTCCGTTCGGAATGGTTGCCAACACTAAGACGGAGTGTGATATGATCGCCGAGGTGGGGCTACAGACTTACGCTATACACTGGAAACTGGGCGGGGTCACAGGAGTCCACATCTCACTCAACGACAGTACGACCGCGCAC
This sequence comes from Phytophthora ramorum, assembly GCF_020800215.1. Classification (NCBI taxonomy): domain Eukaryota; phylum Oomycota; class Peronosporomycetes; order Peronosporales; family Peronosporaceae; genus Phytophthora; species Phytophthora ramorum. The sequence continues at coordinate 3,725,819 of NW_027150648.1, read as the reverse complement.
CCACAGTTCATCAATTGCATCCACTGGGTAATAGCCTTCATTGGGTCTTGAAAACGTGATGGAGGAATGACGTGCGGATAAGGAGGAAATGGAAACCAATCTGGAACGGATGAACCCCAAGTTTAGAACTCTGATCTTCCAGCACAAGAAGAAAGTATTCGCGTTGATGGAGAGACTAAACCAAGACATAGTAGTGTTTGTAAAACATTTGAGAGACGAGCTGAAGGTGAAGTGGTTCTATAAGATTCGTGAAACCAAGTGCAACTTGGTCATACGAGGAGAACGGTAAAAGGTAGGTGATACAAAAAACAAAGGAGTTCGTAGATATAGTGCAAGATCAACCAAAAAAGAAGATGAATACACAACTGAGGTGCTCACCAAACACACCGGACACGGCGTTCAGCGAACTCATTTGGCGTGTTGGTTTCTTCGATTCTGGAGCGTACGCTGCGAGTTTCGAAGACCGGCCTACATACGGCGCAAACAGGAACGTAGCTTTCTGCTGTCGGGGAATGGATGTGGACACTTGAATGCGATATCCACTCCATACAGAGACTACATGCTCTGGAAGCTTGGGTATACAAGTCGGCCATTATTGGTTAGGTTGCAAGAGATCACGTGGGAGCTGCTGCGTTGTGAGCTCCCCGAAGAGGAGGCCAGGAGGGTCATGATTGTTGTCGCTATTGTGGGGGTGCAGCGTGACCGCAAGTACCTCAAGAATGTTGAAGGCACTGCGTAACCAACTCTTCGACGGATCAGACGCCACATTGATCAAAATATCGATAGTTATCGGACCAAGAGGTATTTTGTAGCTGGTTGCGGCGAAGATGATGGCGATTTCTGGGCGCAGTAAGTTACTGGTATCGAGCAATGTGAAGGTGGCCTCACTCTTGAGTTTATCAATCATGGTAGTAGCCCTGGCGGTGAAGGAGGCAGCAGTAATGGTGGCTCGAACCTCAGCGGGTGGAATTTGGTGTATGATTATGTGGCAGATGAGTATCCGTAAGTGCGGTGGTTGTCATGGCCGCCCTCTGCCGCCGGGATTGAAGCCGGTCGCGACGTCGTCCAGATCTTGATGAACCGGCGGCAACGACTGGAGAGCAGCACGCTTCAACTACATGTAGCCCGCCAGCACTACCGCATTTGCACTGCTGCTTGCAGCGCCGCCTCCGCTACGAATTATGGCTCCATGACCAACGTTTTATGCTCTTTGGCCAGCGTAGCGGGCGTCTGAGCCCGCACATCCCACGGCGTTTTGTGAAGCCCAATTTTTGGTCGCAATCTTTTCCATATCGCTACCGGTAGATATCAGGGCGAGGTTTCCTCTGGGCGTTACCGACCGACGCATCCCAAGCTGTTGCTGTACTCGCCAGCGCTCACAACAGCAATCGCCACGCCGCCCAACAAGCTGCCAGCCCAGACGCGGTTAACCTTACCGCGAGAACCCCAGCCCACTTCAGCTTCAGCGTCCACTCGAGCGGACGCATGGCGGACGAAGCGGACTGGCTGCCGGACCTGGCCGCGCTTGCGGCGCTCAGCGTGGCCGTCCACTACGTGCTGGGGCTTTACGGCCTCGTAGGCGCGCTGCTGCTCTTCATCCTGTTAGAACACGGCGCCGCGCTCTCACACACACTCAGCAAGACAGTGGACGGGCCGTCTGCTCAGGAGGACGACGCGTCCACCGAGGGCGACGCGTCCACCGAAGGCGACGACGAGCTGGCGCCCGCCGACGCCCCACAGGAGCCACAGGACGATGCAGACGAGCGCCTCCAACGCGCGGCTGCGCGGCGCATCGCCAACCTCGTGGTCCGCGACGTGGCCAGCGTCGGCGAGTCGCGCGCCGACCTCGAGATGAACGCGCGCGCTCCCGCGGCCTTCGAGACGCGGCTGTTCGTCGGCCACGCGCTGTTTCTCGTGCGGACGCAACCCGAGGACGCGCACTACGCCGCGCTCTTCGCGGGCAAGCGGCGCCGGTTCTGGATCCAGGTGCAGGGCCGCTTCAAGCAGGCGCCTCGCGGACCCGTGTTCCTGGGCGGCGAGCTGCCGGCGCGTATCGCTCCCGGCGTGTTCACGCGCAGCGTGGCGCTCGTCATCATGGGACTCATCCGCCGGCTTGTGGGCCGCGTGAGCTTCAGCTTCGGTGCCGACAGCGCCGACGAGCTGCCGGCCGTGGCCTTCCCGCTCTTCCAGTCCGTGGACCAGTTCGTGGAGACGCCCGCAGGGCAGACGCCGCCCGCGCTGGGCTCGGCGGACTTTGGAGAGAGCGAGGAGCAACGCAGCAAGAGAAGACACACGCCACTCGGCGCCGAGACGTACGCGGTGGGACCCACGTACACGTTCGACTTCCACACCATGTACGTGGACCTGACGAGGTGGGAGACGGCCAACTTGCCCGGTGGACTGAATGCTATGGACCTCGCGAGCTTCTTCGACTCGCTACCGCTGCGCCTTGTGGCGTATGACGTGCAGTCGACGGCCGCGGAGCCGTCCGACAGTCATCGGCAGCGTGATAAGGACTATGTGTTCTCGTTCGAGGTCAAGTACGACAAGCACCGACGCCAGTTGCTCAACGACGACGAAGACGCGGTTACAGAGGTTAGTGACAGAGTCTCAACTCAAGACTCTGTCACGAGACTCTCGAATGTATCTGGCACGGGATTGAGTCTGCTGGGCTCGGAGATGAGCACCATGAGCACGACGTTGAGCGATGTCAGCTCGTTGACGGAAGAGGACCCTGTTCTGGCTCAGGAACACGCCGCGTTCTTGCGTTTGGAGCACGCGCGTCGACTCGGGCAGCTCTCGTTTTCCTATCTGTGCTGGATGGAAGAAGTGGACGTGGCGTCAGATGTGCGCCGTGTGCACTACGTGTTCGCTGTGCAGGACAAGGTAGATGAGTACGACGAAGGAGTGCTGGACGGAGACGACGAGCTGGCAAAGCCGCAGCGTCACTATCGTCTTGCTATCGTGAGCAGCTATGAGCTGCTGAACTTGCTCCAAGGTCGCCACTCCCCCAAAAGCGGCAAGGCAGGCGAAGAACTGGCCGGAATGCGCTTCCACAGTCGCTCCCGTATCGGCAGCTACAGCACGATTTCGGCTGAAGCGCAGCAAATCGTGATGCACCTCCAAAGGCTGGCTGAAGAGCCGCTCCCGGCGTCTGCGCTACCTTCGTATTCCAGTGATTGTCCTAGCGACAGCGATACGCTGGACGGAGTCAGTACTGAAGACGACAGAAAGACTATAGACGACAGTCGCGTGGTTGCAGCCCAGGCAGCACTCTACAAGAGCCTCATGAAGCGTCAGAGTCTGCAGGAGTCGCACACGCCCAAGACCAAGCTGTCGCCGTCGCGAATCGGTGTGAATCTTAGCCGCCGTGACCGTGAAGACATGGGTGTGGTGTTTGAGGGTGTCGTGTACCGCTACTACGCAGCTGAACTACTTCGACAGGAAGTTCTACTGCTCACGAGGGACGCGCTGTTATTTTACCGTTCGTATTCCTCCAGCGCTGAGAAGCAAGTGCCATGCTCACACATTATCGGTGCGCGAGTTGTCGAGGTGCCTTCAAGTGCTGCTTGTCATGACGGCGCCAGCGAGACGGATGGAGCTTTTGCGCTTCAGATCAGCACGTTTGCTGAAGAAATTGTGCTGTGTGTGGGTACGGCTTCCACCCGGGACGCATGGGTGCGAGGCGTACTACAGTACTGCAATCCCACCGCCAATTTCGAACGTGCGCTTCGAGGCGAAATGTATATCGGGTTTGCTGCCAGCACTGCCCTGAGGCCTGCGAATCGCGTCGAGCTCAACTCGCGATTGCTTTTTCCACAACTGAAGGGTCAGACACCTCTGAGCGATGTCGCCAGCGACCGAGAAGCTATTTCACCTGGTACCGTAGCTGGTGCACTGCAGCTCGTGAAACGTACGTTGACGCGTGCAATGCACATTCTCAACAACGCTCAGCAACTGTCAGTGACCGACGTGCTGGCGTTCTTAGACGATGCCAGCGCGCTACGAGCCGTGGACTTGCAGCTGCTGCAGGACTCGGGTTCGCACGAAGAGCAAGTTGCTTTCTATCTGAATCTGTACCACACGGTGCTTGCGCACGCGATGATCGCTCAAGGCTTCCCGCGTGGCAAAGGTCAGTGGAGTCACTTCCTCACGCGTACATGCTACGCGCTGAGTCGGGGCCCAGAGGGTGAGCAGGTGAGTTTATCGCTGGCGGAGATCGAGCATATCATTCTTCGAGCTCGCTTGCCTCGAGCGGAGTTACCCCACCTGAACGTTAACAGCGTTTTGACATCTGCGAGCCGACTGCACGACCTCGGGATCACACATCCCGATTTCCGCCTTAGTCTGGCACTGGTACTGAATCATGCAGGCAGCGAAGAGGTCGTCATTTACGAGCCTGAGAGCGTACACGACCAGCTGAACGCCGTTGTGCGCTCCTTGCTGACACGCAGCACTGCTCAAGGGCATCTGGAAATGAAGCAGGACTCGAACACTATCGTGCTGCCGCGCGTGTGCGAGTGGTACCGTCACGATTTCAGCGGGTCTGCTAGAATGAGGACTGGTGAGGCTGACGCCTCCACAATGTACTGCGTGCGCAAGCTGCTGGGATTCATGGACGAAAAGCTCCAGCTGCAGGTGATCAATGCTCTCGGCCTCGACGACATCCCTTTGCGCACAAAGTTCCGACCGTTCAAGTATACACCCAAGACCACGCTGGTAGAAGACGAGAGCTGTCGACCGGTAGTGCCCGAGAACTTTGCTGAAGGTACTGACGTGGCCGAAGCAGAAGGAGGCGGGATGACCCAGCTCTAGCGTGCTGCTGTGTTCCCCTTGAGTTGGTTGAACTGTCGGCTGTATATTTATGCTTCTAGAGTTCGTTCGCTTGCAGTTGGTCGGGTGGCTACACTGCAATCAGATAAGTGTATGAAATTCAAGCGTTCACTGCAACGAGCACATCCAGCAAAACCGCGTTGACGAAGGTTGCATTTACTGGTTCGGCTGACTTGTCCTCTCTTTGCATCAGTCCTTCACGATTGGATTTGTATACGGTGAAGGAAACACTGTAGCAACGACGATCTCCAGACCAAAAAGCCAATAATAATAATACCAATACGCCTTGGACGTTGCTTCGCTTTGGTCTGCTTTGCTGCCCTTCCACCTCTATCGCGCCGTCCATTACTTGATTCTTCATCTCCATAGTACTTCTTGTCAGACATGCATGCCACAGTTTGCCGGACAGGAAGATACCATCCAGCCAACACTACCAGGCCGTCTGTCACACCTGGTACGACGGCTAACTGCAAGACATTTTGACATCGAAGACAGATGTGGGTGGAGGGAAACTAGATACGACCACTTCGCGAAGCCCGTCGAGAGCTGACTGCACTCATTTTTCCAGCTCAGGAGGACATTGGGGACGAGTTCGCCGTGCCGTTCGAGGTAGGGGGATCCATGTGGTTATCAGGCTTGATAGACTCCAGCATTTTGACAAGGCGCTCGTTCCGCACCATTTTTTGCTCCAAAATCTGAAAGTGGTGGCAATCACGATTGGCACTGCAGCAGATCAACACGAAACCAAGTCAGCACGAATCCCTTGCAGGCGCAACAATCTCTTGACGTACTTGTCATAAGGAGGCACCATAATATCCAGCATCGCGCAACCGATATCCGAGCTGGCCGTAATGTTGTGCAGGTTGAACCGACGTGGATCCAGCCACGTGGTCGTTTCCTGCCCGAACTGACCCTTGCGACTAACACGAGCCCACGAAACCGATCCTTTCTCGGGGTTAACGGCACTGGAAGGGAAAGAGCATAATGTTTAGATCAATTAGAACGATGACGCCTCATCAACATCTCAGCCATCAAGAGACGTACTCTGAGCTGAACGTGGAGTCCTCGTACGTGATCTCGCTTCCCGCTTCTAGTCTCTGGACCTCCGCGTCCGATAGGACATCGTACGATGTCACAGTAGCAGCGCCATACAATCTGTAAGCAGCAAATAATCCCACAGCAGATTAGTGCATCGTTCCTAATCCCACCACAACCATAGGCAGCTTCTTACACTCTCGTGACGACGCTCATGCCCGGGTGGTTGTGCAGCGGGATGGAGCTGTTCGGCGGCATGAAGAAGATGCCGATATCAATGGTGTCCGACTCCCAAAGCTTCCAGTAGTGCACGTCGCTCATGGTGCTCGCGATCTGCGGGGTGGGCACGTGGATGCCGAAGTGGTCAGCTCGCAGCGCGTTGCAGAGCGCCACCACGGGGCTCAGCATCGTCTCCACCTGCTTGAGCGAGAGCCGCGTGTTGGGGAACTCGGCCCTCTCCACTCCGAGCGTCGTCAGCGTGTGCGTGTGCGTAGCCAGCATCTGATGCACCACGAGCTGCACGCCTGAGAGTCCCTGTAAGCTGGCGGTGGCGGCCTGCTCCGCTTCAAGCGCCTTCTGCGCCTCCTTGGCCTGCACCGCCGCGGCGGCCACGAGCGCGTCCTCTTCGGAGATGGGCGGGTGCGGCAGCGTCACGCCGCCGTTCGAGTGCTTCCGCGGCTTGCCGTCGAGGCCGTACTCGGGCTCCTCGAGGCAGTGGCGGATGGACCTGGGGCTGATGATGGGGCTGCCGCTCACTTTGAACACATTGTGCGGCCCGGCGTCGGCCGCGGCGTCCCCAGGCGCGCGCGCACGCGTGGGGTCGATGCGCTTCGTGTCTTTCTGTCGGGGCATAGCGTGGCGGTTGCGCGGCCTTTGGCGGAGCGGGAGCTGGGCGTGGCGCCTTACGAGGCCGTTGTAGTGGTGGCTCGGGTCGTACGAGGTGGTGGCGGGTTCCGGCTGCGGCTCGCGGGCGAGCGGGAAGCCTCCGGGCGCGGAGCGGTGCGCGGGGCGGCTCGGGTACTCGCGCAGGAAGCAGTAGACGAGCTTGCCGACGTCGCCCTTGTGGCGCGAAGGGCTGGACTGGACTGCGCGGGTGGCGGACTCGGGCGCGCTGCTGTTAGGGGCAGAGAGCGTGTGAGATTTGGCCATAGTGGCGGCGGTTAGCGGCGGCCTCCCCGGGCGCTTCCTCTTCTTCGACACCGTGCAGAGTCTACCTCGGGGCGGAGGCGTGCGTCTGGCTGGCGGTTTAAGAGTGTAGCCGAGGATGCGAGAAGCAAGGGAGGGCCACTTTATCACCGCGGAAGGCTGCTAAAAAGTTACTTACCGTGGAAGCGAGACTTCCGACTGCGGCTCTGTATGGGAGATTGGCTGATGGCGCGCTATCCGCGCGTGTCCATGGCGTGAAACCTGTGCGTGTCCATGGCCCCTGCAAGCAGCCGGCGGGCTGGTTGCAAAACTGGGTGCTAATTTGCACTTAATTCGTAGTGTAAGGAGGTAATTATATCACGCGAAGTGACAGGTGTATCGAATGTAGAAGGCTGCTTGCATACCGATCTCTAGTCAAAATGCCTCGATTAGATATTCATTATACGAGATCATCGAATCTGACAGACTAAAGCGATTTTGTTAACTGCCCCCCCCAGCAGACCCCTGCAGTCATTCATTAGCTGCGTCGAACAAGCGCCCCGGAAAAGCAGCCGAATGCATGACGGTGTCGATGTCGGCGAGTTGCTGGGATTTGCTTTTCGCAGCCCGTAAAGCCGCGCGGCATAAAGGCATGGATCGCAGGACGTCAACCGCTTTTTATCCTTTTGAGCCAATCGTCCAGGATTGGTAATTGTTTTATCCACGCAATATCCCATCCCAGACCTAATCGCGCAAGTAAAACGGTGATCGCCATGCAGGGCAACGTGTCCATTGTTGAACGCCGTGGCTGGTCTTCAGTGCCAGAAGCGCACCAAGCCTTGCTACAGACGCCACCGCCCTCCTGTTTTCGTCATCAGCCTCGATGCGTCTGGTGCGTCTTCGCCCGGTGGCAAATCTACAGCAGCAGCGGCAACTCGGCCACAAGTTCCCACGTCTCCACGGGCCCAACCGTGCGCCACACTTGCAGCGCCTCCATCTGCGGTGACGAAGATGTCAGGCGCCTGTAGACTCAACCAGCAGGGAAACTCCAAGCAACAGAAGTCAGCCAGGGCACACGCTCACCTTCAGGCGCCTCCCATCCAGTCGCGGCCGTAATTCTTTCGCCAACGCCGCTCGCGCCTCGCTCGCCAGATCTCCGTAGATAAAGCTGCATACGCAAAAAGCCCATTAGTGACAGCCGCCATTGACGAGTGCTCTGCCATCACTCACCTCACATGGGGCATGAACTCGTCGTTCCTCTCGACCGCGTAGATCTACATAAGAGCCATAGTTGAGTGCGTCAGTGGATCACTTCCCCTTCGAAAGATCGTCGGCTTGCCTCTTTCGCGCGCTCATGTGCATGGCTGAGCTCGGTTGTGAGCTTCAGCAGCCCGAAGACGCACTGGAAGAACAGCTCGTCCTGCAGACAATAGCAATAGCAACAGAGGATATCAGTCCCAGTGCTCGGGTGCACCAGTCCTAACATCCACCACCAACTTTGAACGTCACGGTCTGAATCTCCACGTCCAGGGCGCGCATCGAGTCCGCGAGCTCCGACAGTTTGGTGGTCACCTCCGCTACCGACAGCCCCTTCAGTAGACGCTTGTCAAGCTTGTGCAGTTGGCAGTATCTCATTTTTCAATCACCTTCACCCCAGAGAGGACCGTCATGTGCGGCAGGAAGGGCAGCGTCTGAAGTCGGCCCGCGTACGTCTTGATAACGTCTCCGAGCTCCTGCGCCGCTGACTGCCCCGGCACAGCCCATACGGAGAAGCCCGCCACGAGGTCGGCTGAGTCCGCCATTATTTATGATTGCTTGTATCGACACTTCAAACGTCATGTACGTGCAGCAAATTCCCTGTAAAAATTTCAGTAATTTAAATTACGATTATTCATCAATCGTAATTTACTGGGAAATTTCGTGTAGATATCCTGGAAGTCTAAAGTACTTGTTGGTCATGCAAGTGAAGGTGAGAAGGTGAGCACTGCTCACCATGACCAACAAGTACTTTAAACTTCCAGGATATCTACACGAACGTTTCCAGTGCTCACTGAGCACTCAACGATACGAATCGTACCGGTATATCGATCTTCTGACAAACTGCTGCGCACTGCATCTGACGCATGGCGAACGCGAAACGGCCAGTAATTTGATGTATTCTATTTGTCGCTATCAAAGCTCTCTCTAGACCACGTTGCCGGCCACAATCGAAGCGAACATCAGCGCGCCAAGCCACTTGTTGGACGCGAACCGCGTCTGTAGGTTGATCGGGTCATCAAGCTTGGCAGTGTTCACCTGCCAGGCCAACTGGGCTGCTCCTCCCGTGAGACCGAGGAAAAACGGCCAGTCCAAGCCAGCCATGTACCCGGCGGTGCCAAAGCCAGCGATAGCAGCGGCCGAAAACACGTTCAAGATCGGCTTCGTGTTGTCGCCGAAAAGCAGTGCCGTAGACCGCACACCGATCTTGACGTCGTCTTTCTTGTCCTGGTGGGCGTACAGCGTGTCATACACCAGCGTCCAGGCCACGCCACCCGCGTACAGCGGCAGCACGACCGGCCACTCGCACGATCCGTGCACCGCAGCCCAGCCCAACAACGCGCCATAATTGAAAGTAAGGCCCAGAAATGCCTGCGGCCAATACGTAAACCGCTTCATCGTCGGGTACGCAGCGACTAGTGCGAGCGAAGACGCGCCCATCGCGACACTGTACCAGTTAAGTTGCAGCAGCACTGCCAAGCCCGCCGACAACTGACCCGCAAGAAACCCCCACGCTTGCGGGTACGTGAGCTTTCCAGCAGCAAGTGGCCGCTTGTTGGTGCGCTCTACCTGCTTGTCGAAGTCCTTGTCCCACATATCGTTGATGGTGCATCCCGCACTGCGCATAACGAAGGCCCCAGTGCCGAACAGAGCGAGCAGCGACAAATCCGGCAATTGGCCGGTCGGGGCGGCCATGGAAATGCTCCAAAAGCACGGCCACAGCAGCATGAACGTTCCGGCGGGCCGGTTGATGCGGGAGATCTGGACGTACGGCACCATCCACTCGGGGCAGTGACGCTCGGCCCACGTGTCCTTCTCGATGCTGAAAGCGTCCTCCTTGGACTGTAAAGCTCCCGCCTTAACCTGTGCATTGTCCTCTGTCTTCTCGATTGAGCGGGGAGTCGTGGACGTACTGAACCATGAAGATTGGCATACAGCGAACCGTGTGGCCGCGAAGGGGACGCGACGAACGCACGGGACGACGACGGCGGACGCTGAACCGGCTAAGCGGTGGACTCCTCTGGCTGGTGCAGAGGAGAAAGACACTTGCAGAGGCGACGAGAGACGTCCTGCAGCGTGCGAGAGCAGCAGTCGAGCAGCCATGACGACCGGTCTTCGCTGTCCGCACAAAACCAACTATGACGATAGTAACCTAAATGTTGAATCTTCGCGTATTTTTATTGGCTAAGAGAGGTTGTGAAAGTTGATATTGTATGATGTTGAAGTGGTTTACCATGCTTGGTCTGGAGCTGTCACCCTTGCTGCTGTTGTGGGACGGGAGCTTGAGGGGCTTGCATTGAGAGCGATTTCACGCGAGCTTTTCTCTCAGAGCGATGGTCGGAATTCTCCGCTCCCCTCCCGTGTCATTGTACCATTGCCTGCCAGGTCTCGTAGGTTCTAGTTCCGTCACAGCAAACGAATCTGGGAAGCGTCCAGCCTTGCGTTACGTCGTTGCTCCTTCGTCCCCGTTAGTTATGGAGTGGAACAACCTGCGCCCGTACCATTCAAACCAGTCCACATTTACGCAGCAACCGCATGGGCCAGCACAGCCTTGGTACTACGACGAGGAGGAAGATGAAGGAGTACCTGAGTTCCGGCGGAGCAGTACGACGCTGCAAGCTGACCGGTATGCCGGCCGTAGCGGTTTGGCACCTCCTCCTGTAATCCCATCTCTCAAGGTGGAGTCAGCCAGCAGTGGTGGTGGTAGTGCAGCACTCCAGTCATTGAGCTCGCTCAGCATGCCGCAGCTCGAGGAGTCGACCGAGTTCCAGTCATTCTTCTCACCGCCAGGCGGGAGATTCGCGGACTCGACCTATCTATCGGAAAACCAACCACCGCAGCTGCAACAGCAAGAGCAGCAGGGCGAACAGCTACCGTCGCAGTTCTCTGGGCAATTCACTCCATTTCCATCAGCGATGGCGACGTATTATCCGCCATTGACACCTGCCCCGACGCCAATGCTGTCTGCTGCTCGGCCATCCATGGATTACTATTCTGAAGGTGGGCTAAGCACCTGCGTGGAAACTGTTCTATATAGGAGGAATACTCACGTTTGTTTATGCGTATTTTGGTTTTAGGCATTGCAACATTACCCAGCACTCACTGTCCTGTACCGACGCTGCCGTCAACCTTTGGGAGTCTGCAGCGGCAGCAGCAGCTATCTCAAACCATTTTGGAAGACCGATGCGAGAATTTCGACAATAGCAATGTGTGCGATACACCGTTGCCAACGGCACCCACAGACACGACAATCTCGTTGCAGATACCGCCGGCACTTTCGATGGGTACCTACGCAGAGCACCCGAGTCTCAGCACCAGCACGCCTCCAGACTATCCAACCACACCTGCGTTTGCTGCTCGAGATAAACGCGGACGTGAGCTCGGTGCACCATTCACAGAGATGGCCACCACAGTAGAGCCCAAGTTCTCGCCGGACAAGCGCAAGTTGTGCTGCGTGGAAGGCTGTAAGAGTCAAGCTCGAGCTTTCAACCGCTGCAAGCGCCACGGTGGTTCAAAGCGATGCTCAAGTCCAGGCTGCACCAAGAGCGTTCAGAGTCGCGGCCTGTGCATTCGTCACGGCGGTGGCTCACGCTGCCAAGAAATTGGTTGCAGTCGAGCGTCACAGAGCCACGGCAGGTGCAAGATGCACGGCGGCGGACGTCCATGTATCGTAGCGGGGTGCGAGAAGAAGGCCCATTTGAAGCGGTTGTGCCGCAAACATGGTGGTGGCGCCAAGTGCTGCATCACCGGCTGCACGAAGTGGGCTCAACGCCAGGGAATGTGCATGACGCACTCGAAGATGGTTGGAACGCAGGCGAGTGGCATTGGCCCCATCGGCGATTCGTTCTTGACTGAGCGAAACCCGTCGCCTCCGCCGTCAGCTCCAGATTCGTCGTCTCCTTCGCTGCAGTTTTTCAGCGACAACGTGCCAGTGTAGGCGCTAACCAAACAAGGTTTACCGGGAAGGGGCTGACGCCTAATCAATGTATGCATTGGGATTTTTGACTAGATTGTCCGTCCGTACATTGAGCGTTTGGATCCACACTTCAAGTGAAACAATCAACAAGGTGACGGCCAAAAATTGTAATTTACTGGGAGGCCTCGATTTGGCTCTTCACGGTCGCAAGCTGCTTGGCGAAGGCGGCCTCGCCCACATGCAGGGCGTTGTCCTCCGTCTCTGCAAGCTCCGGCTGCTCCTTCAGACAGGCCAAAATGTCCGTCGCCGGCCTTTCCAACTCGCTCACAGCCTCAGCCAGCTCGTCGGTGCCAATGGGAGGGTACAGCGCCGCACCGAAGTCCACGATTGCGTCCTGCACCGCCGTGTAGCTCACGTCCAGCTTGGCCGTCCACTTAAGGAGCGCATCCTGGTCATTCGTGATGGTGAGCTTCTTGATAGTCAGCACACCGCGCTTCATGATGGCGGCACACATGGACAACAGCTTGAGCCCGCTCTGGAACAGCTCACGCTCCTCCTCGGTCAGTTTCGAGTCGAATCCAAACTCGTCGTCCTGTTCCACCTCATCCAGCGCCGAAGCGCTATCGCCTTCCTCCTGCTCTGCCAGGAACTCCTTCAGCTCGTCCACCGTCGAGTTCAACATCGTAATGCTCTGTACGACATTCCTAGAAAGTCAGCACACACCTCGCTCGTGCAGAAAAACTAAACCAAGACCGCACCTGAAGCATGCTGCGCTTGGAGGCGATGCAGTTGGACTTAGACACACGAGCGGTGGAGTACTCCCACACGCGACCAGTGAGCTGCGGCACACGTGCCCGGTCGCCCTTCTCGATGGTCTGTACGAGATCGTGCACGCTCTTGATCAAACGACTGAACCAGCAACCAACCAACCAACCACAACGTCAGCCTCCACTGCAATAGCCACCAACTACCCCATGACACCACTACACACGTTGCATCGTTGATAATTTCCGTCGCGAGCGACGGCCCGGCGCCGCAGAATAGCGCAACGTTGGTGGCGGCCAGCAGCTGCTCGCACGGTTTGTCCAGCGCCTGGCAGATGCTGGCGGCCTCCTCCTTGCCCGGCGTCTTGCTGTACACGAGCGAGAACTTGGTCACCGTGTGGCCCACAGCACTCGCTGCCTGCACACAGAAATCCCAGCAAAATGCAAGCGTCAAAACGAAAAATAGAGCACAAAATCCGTCTAAACGAGCCTCGTACCGCCACGAAAACCTCCCGCGCGACGTCAAAGTCCGCCTGCTGCAGCCAGAACGTGGGCTGAAAGGCGTGCTGCACCTGGTTCCGCTGCTGCAGCGCCTCCAGCTGCTCCAGGTACGCCTTCAGTTGCGCGGCGAACGCCGTCAAGAAGCTCGCCATCGATGCCGTCAAATGCTCGCCAAGCGACCAATATCCCAATCTAAGCTCAAGTGATATCTACCCAAATTAAACAATTATTGCAGTCATTCCGATACGAGTTGTGTTTTTGGTGTATTTTAGGTGGTTATTTTGGGTTGCGTGTCATGACGTGGAAACCGGTATACCGCACACATATGCGCGGGAAGTGTGTGCTCTGCGCTTCCAGTCTCCTACTCCCTGCAGCCTCCTCCCTTCCTCTCTAATAAATTCCAGCCTCTCCACTCTTCTTAAACCGTTAGAAAGTTGCACTTCGACGCGCCATACAAATGATGGGGCTGGGGAACGACTTGCTGGACGAGTGGGAGTGGCCTGCAGACTGCCAGGCCCAGCGGGACATGGAGAACCATTTGCGCTGCCAGATCTGCGGCGACTTTTTCCACGGGCCCGTGCTGCTGCCATGCTCGCACACCTTCTGCTCGACCTGCGTGCGCCGCTTCCTGCAGTCCAAGGGCGCGCACGGCTGCTGCCCGAGCTGCAAACAGCCCTGCACGGCGCAGAACCTTGTGCCCAACCGAGCGCTGGAGCAGGTGACGCTACTGTTCGACAAGGCCAAGCCAGAGCTGCTCAAGAGGTTGCGCGGTACATCGAAGCCCCGCTCGGCCACGTCCACGCCCAACACGGAGGGCGGCAGGACCCGGAGCAAGGCCAAGCAGGACAGGCCGGACCGCCTGCCGCTCATGTCCTACAGCGTCATGCGCGACAAGGAAGTGCGCAAACTACTCGACTCGATTCACGTCCGAGTGGCCACCAAGAATCGCGACGAGATCATTCAGATCCACAAAGAGGTGGGGAAGGAACTACTTTTGTGTCCTGCTTGGTGCTTTTTACGGAGAGTTTTATTGCTCAGTTGTTGTCGACACTTTTCCCTGGCTGTTGCGTGTTATTGTGTAGTATGTGTTGCTGTCGAATGCACAGGCGGATTCGGTGAACCCCAAGAGCGCAGCGCAGTTGAGAGAGGAAGTGACGCGGAATCACTTCGCGAGGCTGCAGCAGAAGGCCAAGGCAGACGCGTCGAAGCGCAGTAGTGGAGCTGAAAACGCAGGAGGCGGCAACGCGGCGTCACCTGCGTCAGGCGTGTCGGTGCAGATGCGTGCCAACTTCGAGAAACTTAGACAGGATATCGCCGACCGGAAGGCGGGGAAGCGGCCACCGACACCAGCAACCGATAAATCGGCATCCACAACGCCGTCGAAGTCACCGAAGAAAGCTGAGCAGGGGGATGCAGGGTCTGTTGGGGTGTGGCGTCACTTTTGCGCGCTGGACACGAGCATCAAACAGGAATTCTACGTCAACTCAGTGACGCACGAAATTCGTGTCGAATTGCCGTCCCCGCTCGTTCAGGAGCAGTCGCCAGCGAACCGCTATGACGACTTGAGTGACGTCGCGCGCGCGGTGGCTGAGAGTGAATCATCAGATGCAGCAAAGCCCGTAACACCTTTCAAGACGAAGGCCAAGGCCAAGCGATCAATCGCTCCAGCATTTGCCTCGCCTAATGCAACTTCAGAGTTCCAGAATGCCACAGAAGAGATCGTTGTCTCCGAGAATGAGGGTGAGGACGGGCAAGAGGAAGATGAGAGGCCATCAGAAGACAACAGGAGGCGCGTGAGCTTGGGCAAGCATGCTCGAAGCAACGATGGTACCGACTCAACAGCAGGCGATTCAATTGACGTGAGTGCTGAGGATGCTGATACGGCTGCTGAT
This sequence comes from Phytophthora ramorum, assembly GCF_020800215.1. Classification (NCBI taxonomy): domain Eukaryota; phylum Oomycota; class Peronosporomycetes; order Peronosporales; family Peronosporaceae; genus Phytophthora; species Phytophthora ramorum. Next base: position 3,710,496 of record NW_027150648.1, on the reverse strand, counting down.
ACGGAGTGGCAATGCTCGAGGTGTACATTAATCAACGAGGCGGCATGCCAGCAGTGTGCAGCGTGCGGCTACGAGTCGACTCCTGCCAAGACGCGTCTGCGCAAGAAGATGCATTTTCAAAGCAAAATATCTTTGTCATAGACTTTAGTTTGACTTCTTGCCTTCATTGAATACAACAATATTATCGACGTGATACACTCTCCCACTCAAGATAGCAAAGCCTTGAACTCCTCGTATTCAATCTCTCCGCTGCCGTCCGTGTCCAGTTCGTCCAGCATGCGGTCAATGTCGATTGGTAAGCCGAAGTCCTTCTTAATGAGCTGCACCAGCATTTTGCGTTCCACGTGGCCAGTCTTGTCAGCGCTGCCTCCACAGGCAACGAAAGCATCAATGAAGTCGGACTCGTCGTCGAACTGTGCAGCGCGAAGTTTCTGCGCTTCGATCACCTGCAGGAACTCGGCAAACTCGATCTCTCCGCTGTGGTCGTTATCAACCTCGGCGATCATCTGGAACAGTTCCTCGTCTGTAGGCTTCTGGCCCATCGCCTCCAGCACCTTGGACAGCTCGTATTTGTCGATTGTTCCGCTGCCATCTTTGTCGAAGTGCACGAACGACTCACGGCACGCGTCGATTTCTTCCTGCGTAAGAATCATACCTACGGGTGAATTTTAGGCGTAGCTGGTCGCGTCTGTCCAAAAAACAAACTAAAGCGCGAGCGACGCTTCAACGCAGTCTACAAACAAAACAACGCAAACCAAAAGCTCACAACGAAGGTCTAAAGTTGAAAGTAGCAGTCACTTGTAATCAATGATAACCTTGGGCAGCGCGCCACATACATCATGGCACAGTACAGCACGTCTTCGCTCTGCTTCCTCTGTCTGGACTTGGCGGTGCTAAATCGTCGCTGTGTCTTCTTGCCTGCCAATTCGTTGAGCTTTCACGTGTGTTGAAAATTATCTCGTCACTCATCAGATTTTGATAAGGAGCACTTCGCGCACATACGACGTCTGTCGAATCACATGTTAAGATTTAAATGAGTCAGCATGAACACAAACAACTTCAAGAACCGGGATACTGATACCACAGCACATTGAACGTACCCAAAGACGTTCACGCTTCTCTTGCGTGGGAAGCAGACGCACAAGTTGTGGCACGAGCTCCTTCATCTGCGGGTGAGAGCAAATCGAGAGCAAATAGCTGAAGAACGCGTCCAGCGACATGGCGTCCTGGCCAAAGAGACGGCAGTTGTCCTTAAACACCTGCAGGTTAGCGTACGGGCACTTGGTCTGTACGAAGTTCATCACCTCCGAGTAGACCTGCTTCATCTCGGCGCCCTTAACGGAAGACGGGAGAGATGGCACGGACTGCTGCGGAGCCTTGGGCGCGGAAGGCTGCACGAACGAGTTATACATCGCCTGGGCCTGTGGGGGTGCAGTGTACGCCGAGTTAGGTGCCGGTGCCGGGTACGACTTGTACTTCAACGACGGGTTGGTTGGGTGAGAGTGCGTGGACTCCGTCGGCACGGGAGGTGCGACTCCGCTCTTCCGTTGCTCAAACTGCGCGTACAGCTCCCGTTCCGACTTGTACGAGCTGTATCGTCGTAACCGCGGGTCATTCGGGTCTGCCTGAGTAGTAGTCGGCGCAGGTAGCGATGACGACGTCGACGACGAAGTCCGGAGCTGCCGGTTCGAATCCGAGAAAGAGTTTGAGATCGACGAGGTGCGGGTCCCCGAGAACGACGCCCGTGCGGCGGCAGCGTGGTCCGCAGCATCTGGCGTTCCGTTGCTGTGGTAGCTGTTGCTGTTGCTCGTGCGGCCCGATCCGAACGAGTTCGGGTTGGGCTCAACGCCGAGTCCTTGCTGGCCGCACGCGCGACGGATGGAGTCGAACAGCACGTCGCACGTTCCAGGCGGCGGGGCCACCTGCCCACTCAGAATCTCGTTGGGGGTGACCTTGCGGCCGTAGAACTGACTGTTCATCTCGCCGCGCACCATGAACGTGGATCCGTGCAGCCCCACGCCGGCGAACGCGCCCTTGGCGTGGCTGTACGTGTAGTTGCCGCTGACGCCGCCTCCGCCGGCGTTGACACTGGCTCCAGCAGTGCGGCCCACAGGGCCCACAGCCAAATCCAGGCCCGCACCTACGGAGACCTGTGTGCCCTTCTTGAAGGTCTTGACGGCGCTCGGGGAGCCCAGCACGATGAGGAAATCGATGATCTCTCCGCCAATCTCGGCGCCGAAGCCCAGTCCGGCCGTGCCGATGCCCGAGGGCGGAGACCACGAGCCGTCCTCGAGGCGGGCGACCACCACGCCAGTGCCCATCTTGCCGGTCCAGATCATGCCGGCCTTGATGACTGTGAGGAAGGCGAGCCCCGAGGCGTTCTGGATCATCTCGGCGGGGATAGCCGAGTCGGCGTCCACCGTGGACTTGAAGCACGAGTCCAGGATGGCGGCGGCCTTGACGACCTCCTTATCCATCGTGGAGTGATACGGCATGTGGAGCGGCATGGTGAACAACAGAGAAGCTGAGGGGATGCAGGGGGTTCTTAACTGCGGAGCTCCTCGCTTCTCGATTCTGGTAGTCGGACAGCGATAGTGATGCTGGTCAGAACTGTGCACTTGGCGTTTGTATGTGTCGATGGTGTGAGACACACCATGATTATGGGTATTGCTTGTATTTGGGAGGGGAACGGTAAGTGTACCCGATATGTCAGTGATATACAGGACGCGAATGAGTGACAGGTCGGACTATCGTTTGACGCAGTCTTTTCGAGACATACGGACACGTCTACGTCTACGCAGGAGTGAGCATGCCAAGAAGATCACCAATGTCACACCACCATCATGCACGAGACCACCTCGGCAATGCCTTTGCCGTAATAGCGCATTGCAGCGTGCAAGCGAAGCGAAAGCGGCAGGATCGGATGCTTGCTGCCTGGTCCACTCAAGATGGGCAGCAATCGCCGCTGCGATCCAAAAGCGCACAGACATGTTCAACGATCACTGGCGCCCAGTGTGCTATGCGCTCCAGCTCACCCGATCGGCGGTGACGTGGACGCCTCGTACACCACTCGATGCCATCATCGAGTCGATGGTGGCATTGGATCTCTGCCACGAGAGTCTCCATTGCTGTGAGTACCTGCAGTCTTCGCTCGCTTGCCAAAAAAGATCCCTCCGATCCGTTGCAGCTGTCACCCTGAGCTGCCCGCCTTGCCAACGCCTCCTGTAGACTACTGCAACCTGGACGAAATGCCAGCGCCAAACGTTGGGGGGATCCTCCCTTGCGGGAAGGCGATTTATTTGCTATTACATGGGAAAGAACGCTGCTGGCTGAAATGACTCCAACCGCAGCGGATACTAACGCCGGAACGACTGCTCCGGTGCTGCTGACGCTGCTACTGCGACTACTTACAGCACGTTCACGCAGTTCAGGTCCTGGTACGCCTGGTGCAGACGAGCGATCATCGACTCCTCCGACTTGCGCACCCACACACGCGGGTCGTAGTACTTCTTGTTCGGCGAGTCCTCGCCCTCGGGGTTGCCGATCTGGCTCTGCAGGTAGCCCTTCTTGTCCTCGTAGAACTTGCGCAGGCCGTCCCAGTACGCCCACTGCGTGTCCGTGTCGATGTTCATCTTGACCACACCGTTGCCCACGGCCGTCTGGATCTCCTGGGCCGACGAGCCCGAGCCGCCGTGGAACACGAAGAACACCGGCTTGTCCGACGCGGTCGCCTTCTCCTTGGCCACGAACTTCTGGAAGTCGCCCAGGATCTCCGGGTGGAGCTTCACGTTGCCCGGCTTGTACACGCCGTGCACGTTGCCGAACGCAGCGGCGATCGTGAAGTACGGCGACACGGAGCCCAGCTCGTTGTACGCCAGCAGGATGTCCTCGGGCTGCGAGTACAGCGACGCGTTGTCCACCTCGCTGTTGTCCACGCCGTCCTCCTCGCCGCCCGTCAGGCCCAGCTCCACCTCCAGGATCAGACCCATCTTGGCCATGCGCTCGAAGTACTTCTTGCTGATGGCCACGTTCTCCTCCATCGGCTCCTCCGACAGGTCCAGCATGTGCGAGCTCCACAGAGGGATGCCGTGCTCCGCAAAGTACTTCTCGTCGGCCTCCAGCATGCCGTCGTACCACGGCAGCAGCTTCTTGGCGCAGTGGTCCGAGTGGAGGATCACGGGCACGCCGTAGTGCTTGGCCATGGCGCGCACGTGGTACGCGGCGGCGATGGCGCCCAGCACCGAGCCGTTCTGGTTCTTGTTGTCAATGCCCTTGCCGGCGTAGAAGGCGGCGCCGCCGTTCGACGTCTGGATGATGATGGGCGACTTGATGTCGCGCGCGGCCTGCAGCGCGGCGTTGGCCGTCGACGACGACGTCACGTTCACGGCCGGGATGGCGAACTTGTGCTCCTGGGCGTACTTGTACACCTTCATGACGTCCTCGCCGTTGAGGACGCCGGGCTGCACGATGTCGAGAAGACCCATCTTGAGTGGTTGGGGAGGCTGGTCGGGGCTTGGGGGGTTTGAAGCAAGATTCGAAATGAGATCCACGATGGCGAGCTAATCGCCAGCACCTGTTTTCTGCAAGACAACAGCAATCAAGGTGGGCAAGCGCAGGAGCGGCTTCGTCGCCGGAAATTAACCAACAGCGGCTTGCCGAGAGTTGGTGCGTATTTTGCTTCAGCACGTGTGGAGGCTGTTGCGCTGCTTGCTCGTCGAGAAACACGCCGCAGCAGCAGCACTGCCCGCTGGACGTTGCCCCCGGCGACTACCATGCTTGCCGGGCCCTTAATTTGCTGACTTTGTCTGTTAAACCCAGCCGAAAGCGCTGCACGCGGGCGCTCCGAGGAGAAGAAACACGCGCCTTTAGTGTCGCTTGCCCCGCCTGCTTGCATGCACACTCCGATTGCCTCGCAAAGCTCTTCCTCGGCCAGGATCGCAAGTTTTACAGAAACACGCACGTTGATTCGCGTCAATCGGTTTGCTCTTGCTCTCAGTATGTACGTATTTTATTCTTGCTTTCGGTATGAGCGCATTTTTCTTCAACCCGAATGGGTTCGTGTGACAAAGCCTTGTCAGCTCCCTCTAACGGGTTTGATCCCGCCGCTGCGCGCTCGACCCGCCTCAAACAGCAGCAGTATGAGGACTGCCGCCTCGGCAACAAACAACAGCAAGGTGACGAACGACTGCCATACAGTAATAACGATGCGAAATTGCAGCCGATCAACTTGGACACTGGTGAGGCTGTACCCTTACAGCGCTTTGTTTCTCTCTTGGGTCTCAGCAACCAAAGCTGGCAGTGTTGGGGTGGTCGATCAATCGGGGTAGTCGTATCCATGGCGTTTGCAAAATGTGCGTTGCCTTGTCGCTTTCGTTAGAGTTCTCGAGAAATACGACCGTGTAGATAAGTAGAACGAATGCTATCGTTGTGCTTGTAGCGATGGCATTCTGTACGTGTGCGGCTTGAAATTTCGTTTTCGTTTTTCAGTGAGGTGCATTGATGTCACTTAGCTATTTACGCTAACGACTTCGTATGACCGTTCCGCAGGGCGCCTCTTAATCGTCCCGCAGCCCTGCACCAGCTATAGCCTGATGTTGCCGCTATCCCCTAGGGAACCACGGCCTTATCTCCTGTCGAAGATGTACCCATGTTGTTTAGCATCCAGTGCCCAATATCCCCCACCTGTATAGTGGATTTCTCCATCTTTCAGACTCCAGCGCCTGCTGGTCCAGCGATGCTTGCGCGCTCTGCCTCTCATCCATCGCTCAGCTGGCCTGCCCGTCGGCCATCTTATTGTACTCTCGAAGGTGGTGGTGCCACGTGAGCATGCCAACTGGCGTCGGCACCGCCAGTACAACGGGTCGCAAGCACCACCGTGTGAGTTTGTGAGCAAGGAAGCTCAAGCGATTAACATGCAGTTGATATCGGTTGTTTTCGCTATTACATCTGCATCATCGTCCGTTTTATCAATAGCTGTCGACATCCGCCAGGCTCGGCATTGGAGTTTCCACGCCTTGACTATATCTTGTTAATAGTCGCCATTTGGGCCGCAATCGTCAATATCCTACCTGTTTTATTTTGCTCGTGCTCGTGCACTCGGCTACATCGTTCATGGGAGTCGACGTTGGCATGCTATTGACGCACCAGCAGCTTCGCTATCTATCGGGATCTCCGTCGCTCCATAGTTCCGCTACCGACCTGTATTCCTTCCATTTCAGCTCGACACAGCGCACAGCAAGGGCACCTTCAGACAGTGAAGTTGTTGTTGTCCTCATCTTCCTCCATCACAGGTAAATCGCCCTTTTTCGCGCTCGACGAGTTGTTTGCTCCAGTGTTTTGATTGCACACAAACCCCTCGTCGGGTGGGTCTGACTGCAAACGGGTTTACAAAAAAACCGGCCTGGATCCCTATCTATGCCCCCGCGAGCCACACCAAGCAGCCATTCCCCTTGAAAAGAGCTTCCCCCTAGAGCTCATTTCGAATCTTGCTTCGAACCCCCCAAGCCCCGACCAGTCTCCCCAACCACTCAAGATGGGTCTTCTCGACATCGTGCAGCCCGGCGTCCTCAACGGCGAGGACGTCATGAAGGTGTACAAGTACGCCCAGGAGCACAAGTTCGCCATCCCGGCCGTGAACGTGACGTCGTCGTCGACGGCCAACGCCGCGCTGCAGGCCGCGCGCGACATCAAGTCGCCCATCATCATCCAGACGTCGAACGGCGGCGCCGCCTTCTACGCCGGCAAGGGCATTGACAACAAGAACCAGAACGGCTCGGTGCTGGGCGCCATCGCCGCCGCGTACCACGTGCGCGCCATGGCCAAGCACTACGGCGTGCCCGTGATCCTCCACTCGGACCACTGCGCCAAGAAGCTGCTGCCGTGGTACGACGGCATGCTGGAGGCCGACGAGAAGTACTTTGCGGAGCACGGCATCCCTCTGTGGAGCTCGCACATGCTGGACCTGTCGGAGGAGCCGATGGAGGAGAACGTGGCCATCAGCAAGAAGTACTTCGAGCGCATGGCCAAGATGGGTCTGATCCTGGAGGTGGAGCTGGGCCTGACGGGCGGCGAGGAGGACGGCGTGGACAACAGCGAGGTGGACAACGCGTCGCTGTACTCGCAGCCCGAGGACATCCTGCTGGCGTACAACGAGCTGGGCTCCGTGTCGCCGTACTTCACGATCGCCGCTGCGTTCGGCAACGTGCACGGCGTGTACAAGCCGGGCAACGTGAAGCTCCACCCGGAGATCCTGGGCGACTTCCAGAAGTTCGTGGCCAAGGAGAAGGCGACCGCGTCGGACAAGCCGGTGTTCTTCGTGTTCCACGGCGGCTCGGGCTCGTCGGCCCAGGAGATCCAGACGGCCGTGGGCAACGGTGTGGTCAAGATGAACATCGACACGGACACGCAGTGGGCGTACTGGGACGGCCTGCGCAAGTTCTACGAGGACAAGAAGGGCTACCTGCAGAGCCAGATCGGCAACCCCGAGGGCGAGGACTCGCCGAACAAGAAGTACTACGACCCGCGTGTGTGGGTGCGCAAGTCGGAGGAGTCGATGATCGCTCGTCTGCACCAGGCGTACCAGGACCTGAACTGCGTGAACGTGCTGTAAGTAGTCGCAGTAGCAGCGTCAGCAGCACCGGAGCAGTCGTTCCGGCGTTAGTATCCGCTGCGGTTGGAGTCATTTCAGCCAGCAGCGTTCTTTCCCATGTAATAGCAAATAAATCGCCTTCCCGCAAGGGAGGATCCCCCCAACGTTTGGCGCTGGCATTTCGTCCAGGTTGCAGTAGTCTACAGGAGGCGTTGGCAAGGCGGGCAGCTCAGGGTGACAGCTGCAACGGATCGGAGGGATCTTTTTTGGCAAGCGAGCGAAGACTGCAGGTACTCACAGCAATGGAGACTCTCGTGGCAGAGATCCAATGCCACCATCGACTCGATGATGGCATCGAGTGGTGTGCGAGGCGTCCACCTGGAGCGCATAGCACACTGGGCGCCAGTGATCGTTGAACATGTCTGTGCGCTTTTGGATCGCAGCGGCGATTGCTGCCCATCTTGAGTGGACCAGGCAGCAAGCATCCGATCCTGCCGCTTTCGCTTTGCTTGCACAGCGCGGGCAGCAGGTACATGTACAGGTAACTTTACAGTGTACGTGGCGAATCACTGGCAATCACCAATGCATTGTGCTTCATTAGCTGCATGAGCTCGGGTATGGAGTCGTGTGCTACATTGGAACGTAATGAAGGTACTGGTAACGTTACATGAACCTCTGGCGCATTGCGCAATTTCCACGGCCTCGGACCGAGATCCTCAACAGCTGCAAATCATGGGGTCACTGACGAAGTTGGTGTGGTGTACACTGTCCTAGCTGGTGTTTGATACACACCGTGTATCTTGAAGCGACGCACTGGTCCAGGCGTCTCTTCCTGCGCATTTTCCGCCGAAGGCTCGCTCACTACCCAAGCTTTCCTTCCAAGATGGAGATGGAAAAGACGCTGCTGAAGAAACTCTGTCGGGACAACGACCTGTACGTGACGCCGTCCATCAACGACAAGCTCTACCTGCACTACAAGGGCTTTCGCAGCATCAAAAACCTGGACGAGTACACGGGTCTGAAGGTTTTGTGGCTGGAGGGTAATGGTTTACCCCGCATCGAGGGACTCGAGAACCAGAAGGAGCTGCGCACGCTCTACCTGCACGAAAACCTGATCCACCAAATTGAAGGCCTGGAGTCGCAGCTACTGCTCGACACGCTCAACCTCTCTCAAAACCAGATATCCTGTATCGCGAACCTCGGGCACCTCAAACAGTTAACGGTACGTGAACAGTAGGTCGTTGAGTGTATCGAATTGTAGCCTGACTTTGCTTTGGTCGTGGCTTGCTCAGAGTCTAGCGCTCAAATCCAATTACCTGACCAGTGCAAAGGATATCGCGCACGTGCTGGAGCTACCAAACCTTTCGGTGCTAGATATTCAGAGCAATCGCATCAACGACGTTGATATCGTGGATATCCTCGCCCAGATGCCCAATCTCAAGGTGCTGTATTTGCAAGGCAACGAAGTGGTGAAGCATATCAAGCAGTATCGTAAGACGATGGTGTACCGCTGCCGCAAACTCAAGTACCTGGACGACCGACCAGTCTTCGATGATGAGCGGCGTCGTGTTGAAGCGTGGGGGAAGGCTTTGGAGGCGGCTGGCGGGGATATGAAAGCAGCACAAGAAGCCGAACGCGTGGAAATGGACGCAATCCGCCGCGAAAAGAAGGAGCGTGACGAGAAAAATTTCTTGTACTTTGAGCAGATGATGATCGAAGGCCGACGTAAAAGACGCGAAGAGGAAGAGCGGAAACGGAAGGCAGAAAACCCGGAGGGTGGTGAAGAGCAATCGAATGAGGAGATCAACCCATTCTCTGGAGAAAAGATCGTTCCTGTGCAAGACTGCGCCTTCCTCCAGCAAGAACGTGAAAAACGCTGGGAAGAGGTGGTTAATACGCCCGATGAATCAGATTTTGGTGGCAACAACACCTCCGATGAAGACAACCAGGAGACTGAGCCGTCAACAGACTACACTGCATCAACTGGAGCAATCCCAGTGGACGAACGGCGCATGAACGTCTTACATCAATGTGCGACTGTGGGAGCTGCAAGTGCCTCCGGCAAAGACGCCTTTGTCAACGCATCTTTTCAAGTGTCGCAAGCAGGCAGCGGTGGCATCGGAGAAATCCCTGCTGCTGTTGTTCCTGCTAGCAGCAATACAGAGGGCGTTATCCGAGAGGGTTCGACAGCACAAGCTGAGCTCAAGCCCGTGCAAGCTGATAACATCAACGAAGCTACGCCGATCGATAATCTTCCTATTCCTCCCATAATGGTGATGCCACCTCCAGCCCCGGTAATTGCTGCGCCACAATCTCCGCCCATGGTGAGCGATGATGCACCGATGGCACAGCTGGGTGAAGGAAGTGATGATGAAGCACATGAAATGGCAGAACAAGAAAAGCTGCCGCCAGCTCATGAAGTGGATGCGAATGAGAACTTAGCCAGTTTTCTCCTTCCCCCGCCTCCCCCGCCACTGACTTCGATCGAGCAAGCTGAAGAAGTGGCCCAAACCCCTTCTCCGCCTACCCATACAGACGTCAATGAACTGGACTGAGTTCACAACCGCTGTGTATGTGCATTGGACTACGACTCGAGACTATCAAACAATTCATTCACGAAACGATACGTATGCTGGCAGCTCTCAGTGCAAAATCATTTGATGCTTGCTACTCATGGAAGTGTGCATTGCTCTTGGAAATCAAACTCGTATATCCACAGGCGGAAGATATCCTCAAGTACGTCAAATGGACAAAGTGCTTGGCCCTTGCACTCATCAAACACTACTTCACGCTCGTTCAGTAGTGTTTTCGCTTTAAATGTTGATCCTACATTCGTTTCCCCGTTGCCAGCCTTGCACTCGTACAGAACAAACCCAATGTTGGCAGCAAATGGTGCCAACTCGGAGCTTTTGAACTTTCGTTGTAGTGCTAACTCCAGTGGGGTGTCTGCGCGGAAGTGACCCTCGCGGTCGCTAGCATGCCGGTTGAAGTAGCTAATGTTCATTAGCGAAGCCAACGGTATGATGGTCTCCGCATGTGCAAACCGAAAGTACCCTTCAATATCGCTGTTACCATCCACACGTTGTTTCATCGTACGAAAAATATCCTGCAGCAGTGGCGCTGCGATCTTAGTAGACAGTGCGTTCCCATGACTCTTCCTGTAGAAGTGCTTGAGATCTTGAAAGTAGTCCATAGCAAGCAGCATTTCGTCATCGAAGAAAGAACACCACTGGTTAAATACATCCAGAACAGCCACGTCAAATGCGCAGCCAGCATACGCCGCCTCCATGTCCTTTTGGGTGGCATCCAAAACACCCGACAACTTCTGGAACTTCGCCAGATTCCTGTGCATCTGCTCACTGTCGCGATATTTACTGTGCTCAACAGTAGCGCTTTTGTTCCGGTCAATCTGCACTTCAAATGCAGGGCAATTGTCATAGAACCGAAGCACTTCGTCATCCCCCATCGGGTCGCTATGGTAGAACACCGGCTGCAGTCCGTCAAAAAATCCAAAGGCAAAAGCCTCCGCACTTTGCAGCGTTCGGATCTTCCACGTGTGCTCAAACACAAACTTGCTAGCATCATAGTGCACCGACAAGTGCGAAAGTCGAGCGCGTAGGCGTTGTCCAATGTCGATCAGTTCACGGACACCAGGATCCGCAAGCCACGCCGCCGTCTCCTCTGGGTACGGGTTTTTCCAGCTTTTCAGCCACGAGGGACTTGTCTTGGATTGAGCTGCCAATAGTCTGGCGTGTGCATCATTAATCTGGGTGATGTGCTTCATTGTGGGGTTCCTAGTTCCGTGGCGAATGGCAAAGTTGAGCTGCACGGGGGTGCACGTATCCGGAATCTTTGATTCGGACGGCGGCGGTGGTGCGTACAGTGTCTTGGTGGACATGTGCGTACGCAGAACTCGACGGTCTTCTCCAGCAGCGTCGATAACCACGTAGATTGCGGCTACTAGCAGCGAAAACCTCATCAAGCTCGAGCATCGGGACATTCTTCCTCTCTTTCGAGTCGACAAATGACAAATCCTAAAAATAATAGACTCTATCTTTCCGATCCGTTAGTCGCAAAAAATGTATTCGCCGTGTTCAGCCCCACGTTTCCCAGTTTGAAAAATGAGCAACACCTTCACGCGGGTACACGAAGGCGTGTATCGCTTCGCTCGAGGTGGCAGTGTCGGTTCTAGCACTGGCCCCAATGTGACGTTGGTGGGTGGAGTGCACGGCAACGAGCGCATTGGCGTGGAGGTGCTGGACGCATTGCGTCTCGCTCTACTGCGAGCTGCACCCCTGTCTAGTGCCAGCAACCGCTTCCCACTTATCACGAACGGATCGTTGACGCTGGTGTACGGCAACCCGAGGGCGCAACGTATTGGCAAGAGGGGCAGCGATCCCCACGCAGATCTGAATCGCTGCTTCCCACAGGATCTACTGGAAGTGCCCGAGTCGCAAATCGGATCGGGCTACGAACACCATCGAGCGAGGGAGTTGGCGCCGTTGTTTGCAGCCAGTGACTTGTTGCTGGACTTACACTCGACGAATAAGCCGTCACCGCCGTTTGTGAGGCTGTCGGGGTATCACAAGGTGCCGTCGCAGCTTTTGCAGATTTCGGGACGACTGCCGACGAACATTTTGCTGCTGGACCCGAAACATCTCATTGGAGATGGAGAAGTGGCGTTGACGGACGAGTTTGTTGGTGTGCACGGAGGTATGGGGGTCTGCTACGAGAGTGGGGTGGCGAGTGATTTGTCACAGGCTAAAGTTGATAGCATCACGCGAAGTGTGTTGCGGATTCTGGAGCAGGATATGAATTCGATCGCGTTGGTGACTGCAGATGGGCAGACCTCCAGCAGTGACGATGCTAACCTGTACGATGCAGAGGCTGCTGCATCCCCGCGCGAGGTGTATGAGATCACGCAGTCGTTCAAGTTGACGAGCGATGGCTTCCGCTGGGCGGACGGAGTCGGGGGCGAGAACTTCCAGCGTATCCCCGGAGGCCAGCCGATTGGCTTTGTCGGAAGCGAGCTGTTCACAGTGAACTACGACTCGCACATTGTGTTTCCGAAGATTCCGGCCCTGTGGAAAGTTGACGCGTAAGTCTTAAGTGATAACTGCTGCATGTACGAAGGAGTTGATGACTTTGTGATCTAACTGCTAGGGACGATGATGTTTTGTGTTATGCTGCAGACCGCTGGGCTGGCTGACGCGACGGATCTCTGTGTAGGGAAAATTTACTACCGTTACGTGCCGCTATACATGTAACAATTAAAATCTACGTGGTATTTGCTTGACTACTTAGCATTTTCTTGTCTACTTGGCATTTGCTTACTTCGAACTGCCGTACGCTGCAAATTGGCCAAACCAACCATCTTCAACGTAGCGAAATGTAGCCATCTGTGACAAAACTTGCACTTATCCATATTTGAGCCAAGTCACTTTTGATTCCGCATCGATGGCCATCTACCGCGTGGACGACGGCGCGCGCCGCGTGCTGTTGCTCGATGACCCGGACGCCGACGCCGACGTGAACCCCAGCGATAACACTAGTGCCCCCAAACAACCCACCTCCACCGTCGACCCGCCAGCAACCCGCGCAGAGCCCACGAAGTCCAGGACGTCCAATCCCACGAAGCCCAAGACGTCCATGACGACGACGACAACGAATAAATCCTCGTGCATTCCCTCCACAGAGAGCGACGCGCCGGACGTGACGCTGCACGTTGACGGGTGCGCAGTGGCGGTCCACCTGTCGGTACTGCAGCTACGCTGTCCGTGGCTCTACAAGCAACTGCGACTGCTGCGTCACACGTCGCTCGCCAAGGACGGGGCCGTGACGCTGCGGCTATTAGACGAGCAGGACCTGCAGCAGCTGGAGGATGCTCAGGAGGACATTTGCAAGTGTCCTCTTGAAGACTTCGAGGCGCTGCGACTGGACTTCGTGCGCTGTGCCGTCCACAGACGTGGAGGACGCTCGTGCTCAGAGCAGGACAGCCCCGAGATTGTCCAGAAGAGGAAGAGGCTGCGACAGGACCCCCTGGCAGCAGTGATTACTGGGCCGCCGAGTGGACACAAAGTTGCTAGGAGCTTGTTCAGTGACGACGAAGGGTTGACGCCCATGGCGCTGTCTAGACTGGAAAAGGAGGTTGGCGTCATGCACGTGGAGATTGAAGGAACAAATTTGGGCGCGCTGGTGACAGCAGTGGAGTACATTTACAGGTTCAAGGTGCGCATGATCGATACGCGCAACGCAATGGAGGCGGTGAAGCTGGGGCAGTGGCTCGGCATGAGGAAAACCATGCTGTATTACTGCCTGGTGCTGGCTATTCGACACGTGGACACGACGTCGTGGATGGAGATGCTCCTGGCGGCGTCGGCGCTGGATGACAACGTGATGCGGCACATTTTGTGCGATCTCTTGGTGGCCTTCATCAAGTCGCTCAAGCCTGATCAATATTATCAAGTGTTAACGGACATGCGAACGGTGTACATCAGTCGACTCAAGCATCGTGATATTCTCATTCAAGCTGTGGTGGGTCTTATTAACAGCGTCAGACTTCTCGAGTTCTGGCGGAATCTGCTGGACGCGGTGAGCAAATGGCTGTGCTACAACTTCCAAGCATCAGAGCTGCTGTCACTCCGCGATATCCACACCCACTTTGCACCAGAGTGGGAGCCGTACATCGAAAGAGAGCCTGTGGAGATCGAGGTGATGTCTGGTGAAGGCAATCTCTTCACGCTGCTTCAGTTCGGGAAATTCCAGCTTCAAGTGCGAATCGACATCACGGACGAAATGCCGATCATGTGGCGAATCATTAGGTCCTCTTCACCGCAGCTCTTGACTGCCGAAGCTGACAAGCTGGATGAACCGGAGGCTCTCAAAAAAGACCCTGAGTTCTGGATACGCGGGCAGATGAAAGTAAAATATTTGCGAGCCCAGCCAAACCATGCGGAGGTCTCACAAGAAGTGACACTTGAGTATCAGCATTGCTACCAGCAATACAGTAAGTGGTGCGATCTCGTGCCCCCGTCTCCGTCGTCCTTGACGCCAGCCGTTGCAGCGACCTTTGCGATCCAACCTGAAGCCGTGGGAAAAGCACAATTTCGGGGCAAGTTCTTTGTCTGGGGGAACCCCGTGTGCAGCATGTATCACTTTCTTCTCCAGACAACGATTTTCTACTCGGCTCCGCACGGTGCATCGACTGAACTCTCTGATCTGATGGTCGTTTCCGAGATGCAACGCTTGCCACTGGATACGCTTGTGCTTGTGCTGCGTAGCGATCGCTTACGCATTCCTGAGGGAGAGCGGACACTTTTACGATGCCTGAACAAGTTGGTGTTTGGTAACAACTTCAGCTATCTCGGAAGCTCCAATCAAGCAGCTCACGACTACAATGGCAACGCCAAGGACGTGCTTCGTTTGTACAAATGCGTTCGGTGGTGCTTCGTGCCGATGGATGACATCATTGGCACTTTACGGCGCTCGCCGCGGGAGCTCAAGTTCTATGAGCTAATTGAGAAGGGTATCCAAGATACTTTCCGGCGTTTTCTTCGAAGACGGCCGTGGGGATGGCGAAAGTACCGGCCCGCGTACATGAAGAGCGAGTCGAATGTGGTCGAGTTCAGGATCGAGGCCGGTGACAGTCGCCTCTCACCGGAATATTTCCCACAGGTCCCCGCAGCTGGATCCAGTTCGCAGGATTCGCTGCTGTCGATCCCCACTGCTGTCTACTGGGACCCACCACATGTGCAGGGATCCAGTGCTGCCTTGAATTGATTGAAAAGTCAGATACTTCGAGTATTCTTCTGTAATCTCTCGAATATTTCGGGATACGCTACTGCCGTACTCGTGGCGCCATGCACGAAACTAAAACTACATGTCGATACAGTTTTCTTATAGAGCAACTTTCATTTCTTACATTGAAATTGCAGTGGACTTTCACCCACGCTTAGACCCGCCCATTTCATTCCTCCATTTTCCTGGTGACAAGCAACTTCAGAACTTCGCAGTGACCACTTCAACTTGCTCTTTGTAAGCCACCAAGTCCTTTCCATCAGCTTGTCATTCTGCGATTTTCTCGATGGTGCGCAAGAGGAGCAAGATTACGCGAAAGGGGGCGGGCCAAGATAAAATGGCGAAGAAGCCCAAGGTGGAGAAGAAGAAGTCGCGCACCTTCACGTGCACATGCGGCGCCACCTTCGCGACGAAAGGGGAGCGCAAACGGCACGGCTGCAAATATCTGCTCGCCCAAAGATTGGAGAGCGAGTTGAAGTCCACGACATCGCCGGGCAGTGAGTGCGAAGAGTGCGGCAGATTGTACTCGATGGACGACGTTCTGTACCAGGACAAGAACGTGATCATGCGCGTGCCTGACACCACGACCGTCTGCTCTGACTGCGCAGAGCAAGATGACTATCCTCGCAAGGAGAAGCCGGTGCTGTACACCGAAGAGATCGACGAGTATCTGTAGATACGGCGCTCCGTCGCCCCGTTCCCATGACCCAGGGAACTCAAAGCTAAGCTGCTCAAGGAGCTGCGTGAGGAACTGCACAAGCCGGAACGTGTGCAGAAGTGGCTGGAAGCGGGACACGACTTGGACTCGTACCTGAACTAACGTTGTATTGATTCAAGAGCGGTAGTAGGGTTGGACGAAGCCGCATCAATACATACTGGGTCGAGGAGGTAGCTACTCGGACTTGTTGGCCTTCACTGTTCTTAAGCCGTCCCGCCTCGCACGAACAAGCGCCAACGAGTTCCACATCAACCCACCAGTGACAACGTACGTTGCAATGTACACCAAACAAAAGTCCTGGAGCACAAACGCCAAAATGTACGCTAGGTACAACATGACCGCCTGACAGGGGAAGCAACAGAATGCCATGAGCTCTTTCCAGTCTACCAGTAGTTCGTTTCTCCATCTCACCGTAGCACAGCACGACACAACACAGTAAAACTCCGCATGGTACGGGGCCATTCGCACCACCGGGTACAGCATGAACACTGAGTACGCCAAGACCCCTGAACCACACCATTTCATTCTCCAAATCCAGTTTCTGCTTCACAACGAGCTAACCAAACGCAGAGTGACGTACCCAAATGAGCATTCGACACGTCCAGCAGCCAGCGAGCGTTTCTCTACGATCCCCCAATACGCTAGCAAGCTGCTGTACTCGCTCGTCAACACCTTCAGATACACAAAACACCAATTCAGTGCATTGAGAAAGAGCCCCAGCAAAAAGCAACAACCTGCGAGCAGGAAAACCTCTCCACATCACAGAGCGCCGAGTATTCATCCTTCCACGCCAGCTTCTGCCTCTTCACATACACCCCGTAGCTCGACACCGCCACTCCCAGCGCTCCCAACACACTCAATCGGATCCCATGCTTTGTAGCCATCTCACTCAAGCTTCAAGCTATCATTCTAGGTTCCAACCTACAAACCGTCGTGGACCAATCACGGACCATAATCCAATTGCTGGCGATGGCGGCGCTGCGCGAGTTGCTGCTGGCGGCGGAGCGCACCCGGCAGCCGCTGGACGACGCGTTCCTGATCTTCTCCCGCTCGCTGCTGCTGTGTGAACCTGCTGATGGCCATGCGGCCGCGTCCGAGGCTGAGGCGGCTGCTGCGCGCGCCCAGTTCCTGGCCCTACACCCTCACGGAGAGCTTCTTTTACGCCTGTGGCCCGAGCAACACGGCGCCGGCAGTCGCTGGGAGCGGCGCGAGAGCTTCTCGACGTTTCTGCATGCAGTGACGCATCTGCTGCAGGAACAGCAGCGACGCGACGCCGCGCAGGCCGAAGCTTTCGCGCTGCGCGTGGTGCGCGAGAAGTCGCCGCAGCTCGAGAAGCTGTTGAGCTGGAGCGACAAACCGCTGATCGAGTTCCGCGCGCTGCAGCTGCTGGCTACGCTGGCCAAAGTCAGCGGCGTCGCGGCGCGCGAGCTTGTCCGGCTGTTCAATTTCCAGTGTCCGGCGTTTGTGAAGCTCGCCACGAGGCGCTGGAAGAAGCCCGAGGAGGGACCGGACGGAGAGATCAAGCACGCGCCATTCCAGCTACGGGCGGCGTATGCGGATCTGGTGCTGGCGCTCACGGCGTGCGCGGACAAGAGCGTGCACCGCTTCGCCATGAAGGAGGCAGGCGTCACGGCGTCGCTGTTTAAGAGCGTGGACGGAGATTCAGTCGAGATGCTGCGCGAGATTTTCGACAGGCTGGGGGAGATCGTGCTGCATAACGAGGACGTGGAGCTCAAGAGCAAGCGCGTGGTGTTCAACGGCACGTGTGTGCACCAATTGCTGGCGCTGCTGCAAGTGGAGGACGACGACAGTGTGCGAGACACAGCGCTCGGAGTGCTCAACGCGCTGTTCTTTGAGGACAGCGCGCTGTATGTGGTGCCCCAGAAGCAGGCGCTGAGGCTCTTTTTGTCGAAATCTACGGCGTCGAGCGCGCATGGAGATGGAGAGGCGATCACATCAGACCAGGCGTACGCCGTCAAGGTGATCCGCAATGCCATGGTGACCATCGGTGTGAACGAGCTGCTGCGCAGTGCGCAAGCGCAGACTTTGGTGATGCGATTCCTTGCCACGTACCCAGGTCTTCTGTCGGAATACCTCGCTGCGCTGGCGGTGCAGCTCGAGCCCAAGCCAGTATACCGCTGGTTCTGTGTGGCTTCACTGGTGCAAAAGTTGCTATCCTGCTCGCTGGATGCAGTGGTCACTGGAATCCCCTCGATTAAGAATGGAGAAGCGCTCTCGTCATGGTGTTCTGCGCAGTCGCTCGCGTCTCGACTCATCGCACCAGGAAACTACCGAAAGGAGCTTTCCCGTAGTATCCAGCACAGCAACAACTTGGTCATCTACTCGTCACTAGGGGTGATCGAGGCCACGCTGAAGCGTTACGTCCGCCTAGCATCATCGCTAGAATCGTTGGCGCTTGCTTCGGACGTGCAATCAGAGCTTCGTTTCCTGGTTCCCAGCCCGGAGGCGCTCGTCTCATTGCTGCTCAAGTTATGTGCTTCACAGGAGCGGAGTATCGCACTTATCTACGTGCGTGCCCTCACGGTGTTCCGCCTGTATTTGGAATGCCTTCCTCAGACCATGCGCGAGGTGAAGGTTGATTTTACCAAAACGCTGGCGTGGCGTTACTTGGATTCCCCCACTGCTGATGATGCTGAAGATTCCCTGCCGGCACCTATGCAGAGTTTGATTGTAGGTGAAATGCTGCGCTTCTTGCTTGCTGTGGACACTCCTCGCCTGCGCTTCCTGTTTACAAGCGGAAATTCCGGTAACCGCTCGAAGCTGCATCAGATGCTACTGTTGTATGTGTCTACGCCTAGTCGTACCGTACAGGAGCTCGCAGGTCAGGTGCTCCAGCGAACTTTGCTCGCTTCAGACATTTTTGGACAAGAAACACTTAACGGACGTGCTGATGAAGAAGTCACATTCTGGCTAGAGAGTATGCGCCAAAGCGGAGGCAAAATTTGTGCCGAATTCACTGAACAAATCACGCGTGCTGTGATGGCCGACCCCCTCCTGTACGTCGCAATCGGCAGACACGTAGTAACCGATGCTTCGTCTTCGCTTAGCCCGGTAACTGTGGCCCTGGTGGGATTTCTGAATTCACCCACTGGAGGAGTAAGTGCTCTGGCAGGGAAACCTGATCTGTCGGCTTATCGGTCTGACCCAAGCGTCGTAGCATTTGCCGTGCGCATTCTGCTAGGATTGCTGCCAACGAGCAAATATCCTCAGCAGTTAGTCGCACTAATTGCAAGCAGCGATGCATTCTCTGACATGGATACGAGTGCGTCAAAACAAGATGAAACCAGTGGAGCGTCTAGTGATGATTCGAACGGCAAGAAACGGAAGCGCTCAGTGGGTTCTGATGAGATGGAGCGCGAATGTGATGCTTACACCTGGCTTAAGGCTCATTGTGAATCGTTGACATGTGGAAAACATGGCTCAAGCAGAATTGCCACCCCTAAGAAGAAAGTGCGAGCGGCTAGCACCAAGTGGCACCGCTTCAGTGACCCCAATGCTCTCACTGCTGCGCTAGTGACGATGGCACCCGCGGACTTTGCTTCAAGCTGGGACCATATTATCAGTAACTGCGCGGATGTAGATGATTTGTTTGACCCGGTACTCCACTATCTGTCTGCTCGAGGAGATGTGGATATTTTGTCTCTACTCAAGTCTGCGTCTTCACCAGTGACGAAAAATAAGCAGCAAAATAAGCTAGCAGCCACAGCTTCCGCCACCGAGGCGTTTTCCAAGATGGTTCCTGCGCACGTTATTCTCCAGCACTTTCTTTTCAGCATCACAAACAAGGGAATCAAGGAGCAAAACGCAGCAATGGCAGCATTGATCAGCTTGGTGAAGCGTCGAGTTAACGACCATGAGGTAGTAGCGGCGGATGCAGCACGCATGTGCGAGCAACTGCTGTTCTTCTTTTCTTCAAACCACCCCGAGTTCTCGGACGACAGACCGGCACAGCTCTGCGAATTACTGCTGCTTTTACTGACGCTTGTTATCGTCTCGGGCGAGGATGGTCCAGTCTCTGGAGTGCTGGCGCGCACTTTCTTCAAGCTGCGGACAGTGATTTCCAGCACTTCGAACGTAGCCTTGTGGCGACAGCTGTCAGCCGTCGAAATTGTTGCGCTGCGAGTTTACTCCGGCAACCAGCCTGAAGCGGATCTAACGGCGCTATGCGACTTCAGTGGCATGTTCCAGCGTGCTGGTGTGCCGCTCGTGGCTGTACTAGCTTCGCGTATTCCTCCTCGGGCTCGCATTCCAGTACTGGACAGTCTGCTGCAAGAATTCAGCACGGCAACTATCAATTCTCCGCATGTGGTGCTTGTCGAGAGGGTGCTCGAGTCCCTAGGCGCTCATGCTCAGTACATTTCGTTTTCAGAATACAAGCGCGCCAAGTTGCTCACGCGGAAACTCTGGCAGCTTCTGAACAGCCAAAGCAGTCAACGCCAACTGTCGTTTTTCACGACCGGGTTCACGGTACTCGGGCACCTGGGCGGCATCGATGCCTCCACTGCTATGGCGGCTATCGAAAGTGCGTTGGCACCTCTAGTGATGCGAAGTGCGTGTGAGTCGTCAAGCAGTATTGACGGAGAGTCCTGCTCTGAGGTGCTTCGAGCCATCGTCACCGCAATTCGAACCGGTAATGATGCTGCGGCGTTCCCTGTGAAGCTTCAGGATTATCTCATGGAGCGACTTCGGCGCGAGAAAGATGAACGAGTGCAATGCAAGCTGGTGGGAGCAGTCTACAATGTGTTTGCGATTATTGCAACCCCTGCTCTTCGTAAGTTTGCGGGCAAATTGGCGTTGAACTGCTATGAGCGTGTGCTGTTGGGATCGCAGAAAAGCTACACGTCCGAGCTTGGATTGCTACGGTACGTTTCTGCCGATGACTCTGCGAACGCTGACACCGATGCACTGTGTGCTTCTGCAAGTACAATGGTGAAGAAACTAGCAAGATCAGAGAGTGGCGAGACTTTAACGTCTCCACAGCTCCTGGGGCTGCTTCTTCTTTTGCGCAGCAGTGGTTGCAACGAAAACATGAATTTAAGCTTGCTGCTTGTCCTGGTTCGGAGCGGTCTAGTTGCTCTGAAGACAGCGCAAAGCGATCAGAACAAGTTTGATGCGATTGTGCTCATGGTGGAGTGTGCTGTCGGATCCCTGAAGCGCCAAAATCAAGAGAAACAGGTGTCTGCTTTGAAAACGGCACTGCCGCTGTTCGCCGAGACGCGTGAAGTCATCCGAAATGGCGCACAACCTGCGTTTGAGGCATTTGTGAGCTTGACAGCGGCTCTTCTGCGCTTAGCAGGAAACGACGCAAGCGCTGTAGATTACGACTTTGATGCTCACTTTGACGTTATCGTTGAGCACCCGTGTTTCGTGGAAAGCTTGCAGAACACCACCAACAATTCAGTGCGGCTTTTGATTGCGCGCGTGGTTGCCCGGCTCGCTCGCATCACAGGGAAGTATACGCGATCGCTCTTGCAGACATTGCTGAGCTCGTATTCGATGTCGCTATCTCCTTTCGATCGCAGTCTGCGCTTGCTCTTCGAAGACTTTGAGGCCCAGAGTTCCAAGCAGGAGGAACTGACGCTTGTGAGCATGGGCTTCCGTTTTGGTGCATCATCAACGCTTTCTCCGTCAGCAACAGCAACGTCGGCGTCATCTAAGCGTTCCCATACCGACCTGGTAGACGATTCAGCGTGGGTTCTCGGCGGTGGGCTCGAGCAAAACCGTGTTCGCGCCACCATTGAGCGCTTCCCCTTGGAACGTGAGCTCTCGGCAGCCAGTGATGCGTCTCTCTTGGATCTTGATGAAGAACTTCCTGGGGACGAGTCTAACGATGAAGCGGAGCAGGCTCTTTCGGGCGATGATGAGAAAGAAGCCGAAGCCTATGATCCAGCGTTCCTCCTGCCGATGTTGTCGTACTTCATCTCCTCGTCAGATTTGCCCGATGGTGGCATCGTGCAGCAAGGCTTGTTGGGTATTGCCATTCGTGCCACATCGTCGAATACCGAGAGCATCCGCGAGTACGCGTTTGGCATTCTCGCACACCTGCACGAGTCTCTCCAGGCAACAAACGAGACTACGAGCGACTTTAAGGCGGGCCGTCAGGTGCATCTGCTGCTTGACATCTTCCGTCGTGGTGTGGAAGAGCCTCTGGAGCAGGTCCCATCGGTGGTCACCGTGTTCCTCAACGATGCCCTCGCAGTGCTAACTCGACCGACACACGTGCTGTACCCACAAGTTAACCACTTCCTGTTGGCTCGTCCTGCAATGGATCTATCGGATGTGCCGATGTTCTACTCGCTGTTTAACAGCCGAGCGGCGCTGACCTACCGCCAAGAACGCTCATGGTTGCTGCACACGCTTCGCCGTGGTGTACGTAGCGACGACGATGTGGCGCTGCTGGTGCGCCGCCACGTACTTCCGATGCTGCTGAGCTTTTTCACCTCTGAGCTGGCGGATACGCACACGCAGCCATTGATCACGAGTATTCTGCTGGCAGCACTTCGCACGCCGTCAGGAGGTGTCTATTTGGTGACTAAGGGAGCATTGCTGGAATGGTTAGCGGCTCAATTCTTGAAGCATGGAGCTGCATCATCGTTTGTGAAGTCGCGCAATGACAAATCATCCGGATCGATGCGGGTAGCGTCGTCAGCGCTACTACTGCCGCTCATGGCGCTTTTGGAGCAAACCATGCGAGATGATGTCTGGAATGAGCTCGATGACATCCAGCAGCATTCAACAGCCCTGCAGGCAGCGAACACATTTGCTTCTCTGCAGTCTGCAATTGCAGGTCGTTCAAGCTCGAGAAGCAACCAGGCGGTCCTGACCAAGGCTGCGGTTGTGGCTGAGTTGATTGTCCGCCGCGCTGGTTCCGTGTGCTCGCTCCAGCTCTTGCAGAAGGCCCTTGAGGTGGTGCAGCAGCCTACGAGCTTACCAGACGAGCTCGTGAGCGATGCGAACCTCGATGATAACGTGAGTACCCAAGCTCTTGATTGCGCCGAGATGGTGGCGAACAATCTTTCTCGGTGGTTGTTGCAGCAACGCCATCATGAGGCACAGAAGCTTCGCTTCCCCGACTGGGCAATTTTGCTGCGCCAAGTGGCCTCCATCCTTGTGTCGAGCAACACCGGAGCTTTGTCCCAGCAGCGGCGCGCGAGACTTGCACTAGAGCAGCTCAAGATCGTTCTGGATCAGCTTCCAACCCTGAAGCAGCTTGTGCTAGCTTCTGACAAGCAGAGCGGCTCTTCTGCTTACGCTTCAGCACTGCTCTAGATGATTTGGCATCACAAGGTCAAGGTGCGTCTGCGCAAGCGCAAGTGCCTGATTATCTCAATAGACACTGCTTTCATGTATTTCCTGGTGTTGCGGAGCTACAGTCTACGAATCCATCGGTAAGTACCCAACCGTTCTTTCAGTCACTGACGTGTGTTTGCAGCAGCTCGTAGGACTCAGTCGACATCGTGATACTCGCGAGCGTGCGCCTGTGCAAAGCTCGGGAACGTGCGGCGCCGCATTTTGTCCAGCTCGAGACGAAGGAACTCAATCTCGTCGGTTTGAGCCCTGGCCAGGTCCACCAGCTTGCGCCTCACAGCGATGGCTTTGAGTCTGGCCTCGTCGCCCCGGACACCTCCACCTGCTGCTTGTTGGCGCATGGCCGCACTGGTGCGACTCGCCAAGATGTCCTCGCGGATCTGCACTTGTGTCTCAAGCTGGGTTACTTGTTGCTGGAAGTTCCGGTTCTCGCGCTCGCGTTCACGAAGCTGACGCTCCAGTTGGGACCCAGTACGTTCAAGCTTGAGTAAGGTGGTCTGGTGGTGGCGGCCCAGGTGCGCCAGTTTGGCCTCAAGCATGGCTGCCTCACGCTTCTGCTTGTGGGACGTGTCTCCCGTGTGGAAGAGCTCTTGAAGGTCTTTGGTCACGCGGAGCAACTGGATGTCCGTGTACCGTTCGTCCATATCGCGCGCCTGTAGCTCCAGCAACGCGTGCTCCCATTCCATGACGTTGATGCTCTTGCGGAAGTCCTTGATACGACCGAGGATTCCTACCTGGTCTTTGCCGTGCAGCTGGATCACGTCGTTCAAGGCTTCGACACCTGTTCGTGCCACAAGGAGGGCGTCTTCACCACCACCCCCTACGGGAGTCTCGTCTTGGCCCTGCTTGATTCGCACCAGCAAAGGCGCGCTCTCAGCTAATCCCATTCGGCGCTGCACCAAGGAGTCCCGCTGTCGTTGTTGCTGTCTCCGCCGATACTGCAAGTCTGCCAACCTGGTGCGAAGCTCATCGCTGACCGTCTTAGCAAGAGCTAGCAGCTCGGTTTTTTCACGAACGGCATACTCTGCGAGGATTTTCCTGGATCGAAGCGCGTTGAGAGCTCGCCATATACGATCCTCGACTAGCACGCCTTCCGGACGATCAGCTGTGTAGTCTAGCGGCACTACCGCGAGCTTTTGGCTGCCGGACCCTACCGCGGTGATACTCCCACGCCTGGAGCGATCATGGTGCAGGTTATCAAGGTGTTGAAACGGATCGAGGTTGGCTTCAGGCTCGACCACATTTGTTTTGCTGGACAATTGCTTCAACAGTAAGGAGCGTTTGGATCCGTCGCTGCCTTGGCTTTCAGCTAGCAGGCGTTGCTTGGCAGAACCCTTAGCGCGCGTGGCGGTAACTCCTCCAGAATTCTTGCGCTTCGTTACATCAAGCCCCGACGCTCCGTCACGAGCTAGTACGAGGTCGTCCGGCTTGCGTTTGCGGTACAACTCAACAAGCTGCCTGGTGAACTCTGGGGATTCCAGTTGACTCGTGCTCGCAGTTGGCGTGCCTCCCGTTCCACTCGCACCGCTGCTGTGAACCATCTCCTCCAATTCACGAACAAAGCTCTTCTCAAGCAGCTTGTCTTCTTCAGTGGCACGATGCAATTCTTCGCGACACGCCTCAAGTTGGGCTGCAAAGCGGTCACTCTCGCTTTGGGCGCTAGCCTCTGTCTCTTGCATCCTGCGTGCTTCATCTTCAAGCCGTTCCGCTTCAAGCTCCAGTTGTTCACGCGCCATGAGCTTCTCGGCCAAACGGAGCTCGTACAGCTCTTGAGCGAGTACAGCTCGACGTGTGGCCATGTACCGATCACGTAGAGCGCGCAGCTTGTCGTCGAACGCCCGGCAGAGGTCTATCACCTCTCCTCGAGTTTTACGCAGCTCCAAGTCCAGACTCTTCCGATACTTCTCGCGCTCCTCTTCAAACTTGGCTTGTGCTGCCTCGAATTGTGTCACGAGCTTCTTTTGCTCTGCTGTCATCTCCTCGGGTGGTACGGTCAGCATCCAAGCCTCCTTGACCAACTCTTGTGCTGCCAGCGGATCCTTCTTAACTTCCAGAGTGCCGTCCATCATATCGACCAGTGCTCGGCCACCAACATCGTCTTTCTTGCGAGTCTTTTCCCGCTCTGCTGCTTCATGGGTGTCGCGTTCGCGCTGTTTGCGGCGCTCTGCAGTCTCGTACGGTTGCTGCGTCATCTCTTCGGGCGAAACCTTGAGGATGGAGTCGGCCTTCTCCTCAGGAGCCCATTGAGGTCGAAACAGGTCGGAGGCACTGCCGCCAGCATTGAGCTCAGCCGTGATCTCCATGATACGGGCGTTCTTCGCCTCGATTTGCTCCATGGTGTTCTCCTTATGTCGCACAAGCTCCTGGAACTCGGCATTGAATGCACTCTGCAGTGATCGAGCATAAGACTCAAGCAGATGCATCTGCACGAGTGCCTGCTTGCTAGTGCGCACCGAGGCAGGATGGTACACGAAGTGGTAGCTCGGCGTTTTGCCGTAGTCGGCGATCTCTGGCGATGCTGGGGCGTCGTTGCCGGTGGTGGCTTCCTGGGCTTTCGGGTGCAGCGATCCAGCGTTCAAAACCCACTGCAGATCATCGGGAACTGTTTCCTGAAATCGTGCGCGCGTATCCGACGCGTGACCTTCACGGTCTTCTTGTTGCTGGTGTGCGAACTCGACAAGGCGAAGCGTAGCTACTTGCTTGGCAAGCTTTTGTTCAAGCGGCGTCTGCTGTCGCATCGGGAAGTTGTACACGAAAAGCGGTGCTGAATGCCCTGTAGATGCTGACGAGGCTGATGGTGCCTGCGTTTGTGGGGGTTGTTGGCCACCAGACACTGCCGGAGCAACAGCAGCAGTGGTAGAAGGTGACGGTGAGAGAGCTGTGAGGCGAACGCCAGGGACTTCTGCTACATCCCAGAATTCACGCTTCATCCGCTCACGAACGATAGCCATACGCGCAAGGTCACGCGCGATGCCTTCGCGTACACGCTGAGCTCGAGCTGCGTGTTGGCTCAAGAGATTATCGCGCCAGGCCACGTTGAGCACGAATTCTTGACGTTCTAGCTGCTCGCTCTCAGGCAGCCGTTCGTTGTCGGCTAGCATGGCTTTGAGCCGACTCTCAAGCTCGGCCAGCTTAGTACGCGTGCCATCTTTCCCACGATCGAATCGATCGCGTGCTGCCACTACTTCAGCACGTGTTCTTCCCTCGAGAAATGGTGTACGCTCTTGCTCCCGTTCAGGCTGGAAGACGTCGTCATATTTGGCAGTCGAGACGACGCTCATGTAGAGCGGATTCATGGTTGGATCGGAGTTCTGCATGCCACTCAGCCCGATCGATTCCCCGTACAGCTCAAGTGATAGCCGCACGTCCATCAAGAACACGCAGCCGTCCACGCCCGTCGAGATGAGCTGAACATTCGCAGCCCCGCCGCCCTCGGCTGGGGCTCCACCTCGACTGAGGACGAAGCGCAAAGTTGTTACCGGTCCGGCGTGCGTCACCAGCGTGCGCTTTTTGGTCGCTTGCATTTCGTCAAGCTCGCCACCAGTTCCAGACGCGGACTCCTTAGACTCGTTGTCACTCTCGGTTGACTTTCTCATTTGACGTCGGGCGTTCACTGCCGACGCAGCGGCGAGCGTCCACAGTGTGACCGTGCCATCCATCCCGCCGGTCACCAGAAGCTCTACACCTCCGTCCAGCACACGCGGGAAAAGAGCCACTGCAGATACTCCGCGAGCATGGGCACGCTTGGTCAGCATCTTTGAGAGGATGCTGATCTCCTCCGTGGATTCGCGAAGTACGTCGCGATACTTCAGCAGTGTGAGCTCTGGGCGGCCTGGAGACGTCGCGATCATCATACTGCTTGACGGACCAGCTAGGAAGCGCAACCGCGCGCACACGGGTAGCACAGATTCGCCAAAGGCGATAACCTTGGGGACGATTTGTAAGGCGCCTCTAGGGGATACATCTCGACGTCCTGACGCGCCACTGCCAACCGAGACATCTTCCGGCGGCGGTGCTTGGTACCGCGCGCTGTAAAACAGCCCGCGTGAAGAGAAGCATGTGAGCGTGAGCGAGCTACTGGCGCTGCTTCCTGTCGCATTCCATTGAATGTCGACAACGCGTTCGTTTGGCTCTCCTAGCGTGAAAAAAGCCTGTACCGGGAACCGCCTTTCGTGATCCATGGACAGCAGGAACACCGCTCCACTGTTTGTCGAAGCCGCCATGAGCACTGTCTGCGTCGGGTGAATCGAAAGCAGATCAAGTGGTGCGTCGGATGGCAGCAATTGCACGGAGTGTTGTGGTAAAATCTCCACTTTGCCACCTCCGCCCACGACTTTCGCGACGCATAGTGATCGAAGCCTTCCTTGATGATCGCCGATCATGACAATGGGGTCACCAGGTCGTGATGCCAATGCAGCAATCACCACTAGCGAGGGAGGATTAGCCGTCCCAGCACTGAGGTCCATCGAGGCAGCACTAGCTGTGCCTGGTCGAGAGCTGGAACCCGTAGCTCCGATTGTAGTGGGGTCCTGCGTAAAGAGTGCAGCTATGTTGACTTCGGCAACAGGGCGGCATTCGCGAAGGTTCCACAGCGCTAAATGTCCATTCAAACCTCCTGTAGCGATCAAAGCATCTGCAGCAAATGCACCGCCGAACGGTGTCAACACTGCGCTATCACACGCCGGACCAGTCGGGAAGCTCGCACACGGAGACACCAAAGAGGATTCATCACTTCCTCCACGACTCGACGGCCTGCTAGCAGAGCTCCGCGCAGTACCTTCGTCGTCTTCATTTTCAGCATCTTCATCGTCATCTTGCATGACGCTCGTACGCACCTCGAAGATCTTGCCATTGCGCGTGCCGACATACGCTTTCGCGAACGTTGGGGTCGGTGCCATGACCGTAACAACGGAACCCGTGAGTTCCCCGGGCAGAATACCCGTGTTCAACAGCTCCCAATTGTCCATCTGAAGCCACGCGAGAGCTCCGTCGGAATAGGCCACAACCACGGTCTCTGATGTCACCACGAGCCCAGCAATCGGACAGCGATCAGGCCGAGCTGCCGTCCTGATGTGCTGCGCAACTTTAGTTTCGGCGACGTCTACCAGGAGCAGATCTCCTGCTTGGTTAGCGACAAGAAGGCGGCTTTGAGGAAGCCACGCGTGGCAACTGAACTGCTTCCGCTTGTCTTCCCACTCGGCGATGTCCGCCGGATCAGTAGGTTGGCCGACATCCTCTTTCGACGGGGATGGTACCGTCACGGTCTCTGCTCGCAGCAAACTCGAGGATGCTGCACTACCCGTGTATACCTTCCAGACCTGAAGTCCGCTGTCTCCACCTACGACAAACTGGTCGACGTTGGCTGGGTCAAAAGACGCGAACCGTGCAGGTCCCCGCACACTGGACTGTTCACACCCTGGAACTGGTGCCAGTGTCTCCACGTCCCAAACGCAGAGCAATGGCTCTCGTGCCTCTGCTGCCTTGTTCTTTTCACTCCCAATGTCTTCGACATCCGGTGGGGCCGGACGAATGCTTAGCAGTCGACGACCACAGCGAGAAAACTTGATTAACGAATACTCATAGATGTCGTCGGAGGCTCCTTTCAGCTCCAGTTGCGCCTTGGGCTTCTTGTCCGGATACGAATACAACGCGATGGTCGCTTCCGGTTCTCGAGTGGTGATCGCGAACGTCGACGTCTTCCAGTTGAAGTCGAACGCGACGATCTTCCGAGGCTCAGGACGTAGCAGGAAATGCTGACTACGAGTCGAGGTGGACGTGAAGTGCAGCGTGTGGCCGCTCACGTACACTAACGTGTTCTCGTCTGCAAGCTGCAGAGGTGGCGAATCACCGGCACTTCCGTCGTATCCGAAGACATGGCGAACCGTAGCGTCGACGGACATTTTCACCGGCGATGAATTAACGAAATCTTGGTGCACGCCCCCACGAAGCTGCCGATGAACAGTCACCGTCTACTCAAGGAACGCCGACCGGTTCCTCATTGAAAGCGTTTTGCATTCTGATTAAGGCTTTAGCCTACCCGTCTTAATGGTTTTCACGATGACGGGGGGGATTTTTCGTGCTTTGTGCATCGAGCTGGTCGAGATCGGACAGGAGAGTCACGCTGTCCAAGCGTTCTGTTTTGCGGTGGCGAGCTGCACGAGTCACTACGCTGGGATTGGTACTTGTGTCTTGCAAAATTGCCATTTCGTCGGCCTCCAGCATCAGGTCGGCCGAATCGATACTGCTACCAGCCTCGTCGCTGCTATTGTCTTCATTCCCTGGGTCGTCGGAATCGCTGTCATTCGGCACGGCGAAATTTCCTGCTGTTGTGTCCGTGTCAAACGCTGCACTAAGGTCTGCATCAATTAATATTTGGCCGTTCGCTTCGCCATCCGGATCTGTGGGGTCTACAACTTCGTGTTCAGACACGCCATGCGAATTGCTCGCCACGTCAACGTTGTTTTCTCGACCTCCATTACTTGAAGCGTCGGGTTGATCAGGGTCCACACTTCGTGTACGGGTGTCGACCGCTTCAGGTTCCTGCGAGTCTCCTGAATGCTGATCAAGTGGGCTATGTTGATCGGCATCAATGCCTTGCTGATGAACGGCGCCTTCCTCTAGTTCATTAGTCGTAGAGTCTGATTCATTGCCACTTTCACCTTCGCTGGGTTGTTGTAGTGCGCCTTCTTCTTCGCTAGCGGTGGCAGGTTCGTTTAAGGAATACCCGGAATCGGTGATTTGAGTAGGAATATCAACACCTCCATCACTTGGCGGGGCGCTCAGCTTGTCAGCATCCTTGGTGACCGACCCAAAAACTTCATCGTGTGCACGTGCGACAACTTGATCTTGAATGCTTTCCAGCACACACCGGACCGCATCAAGCTCCGAATCCTCGAGGATTTCATTGTGCACGTCTGCTGGAAGATTCATACAACAGTCTGTAGTGTCATCGGTCGTTGTAGGACGTTCGACGTCATCCGATCCAGCTGCATTCAAATCATCGCCCAAGACGTTTTCCTGCTCGACATAGTTAGCTGCCGTGGAAGGAGAGATCGGATCAACGATTGAATCCGTCCTGACGTGAGTAGCGTCCACGTTCGACCCGTTCAGCCCCTCGATTCTGCTTTCCCATGCGTCAGGCTCACTCAATCTAGCCACGGCTTCAAGAAGGTCTGTCAAGATATGTTTAATGTCGACTTCTGACTCCGTAAGATCGGCCGGGGTTGCACTTATTGTGCTCTGCTCACTGAGAACACGATCGACGGCGTCTGCCTCAACAACGGCTATAATGCTATAGAGCAAAGCTTCGATCACACTGTCGTCGTCGAGCCGTGGGGTTGGTTCTTGTGATTGACTTAGCCGACGCTGATGTCGCCCTCGCCACGCCGCTTGAATACAAATCGTTGCCTCCAGTTCGGAAAGAAACGTTTCTTGTCGTTGCCACTCCCGTTCAAACCACTTCCGCGCACTTCTCCTCTTCCAGGCCGACTGGATACAAAGCACAGCCTCAAGCAGTTCTGCAAAGGCTGATCGTTCTTTGCTTGCCCGCCTCCACCACTGCTGTAGCTTTCGCGTACTCTCGCGTATCCTCTCGTACTGCCACCGCATAAACCACCCCAGCACAGCAGTATTCACAACCAGCGTCGCATCCCGAATTTGAGTCACATTGCGAATCGCGCGACGCTGACGAAGCCAGCACTGAACCTTCGTCGCAGCAACCTTCTGACGCTTCCAAGCGCTGGAAGCTAGCATCTTGCGGGCGTTCTTTTGTAAAATGGTCGCGGATAAATTCCTGGCTTCCACGAGTACAGCTCGCTCCTTTCTGTGCAAATGAAGCCTTGTAAATCTCTGCAGACTTGAAACAGCTCGTATGCGCTGCTTTGCAATTTGATCTGCTTCCTGGAGTACTCGCAGCTTTTTCTTTGCGTTCACACGCCTGAGCATGCATTGAATGGCGATCGCAGCATTAGCGCGCTGGAGTTTCATCCCTTGGTACCGCTTCTGCTCCAACCGTGACCGAAGAGTTGATTGTAACACAATCGAGGCTTGGTTGCGATTCTGACGGAGGTTCTCACGCTCCTCGAGCTGCTGTTGTTGCCGCTCAATCGTCTGTTTCATCCACTTTGCCTTCGTTTGTTCCTGGATGATCTCATGTTGGTGTTTGAGATGCAACTGCTGATACGATCGCATCAGGGCTTGACGGTCTGCCGCGAGTTCTGCATACCGTTTTCGCTCTAAGGCGAGGATCGATTCCAACGAGGATACCTGTTGCTGCAGGCGACGTTGTTCTTGGTTTGAATACTGCAGCTTCAGTAGCTTCTCTTCCGATGCCGATGTCTTGCTGGGGCGTTTTGGTTCTGATGGAGTCTGCTTCAGCAAATGACTTTTTGACGAGAATTCATTCTGGTTCGAACTTGCAGCCCCAGAGCTCAGTGGTGGTAGACGCCGATCCTCTCGATTTTTCTTCCTGAGCTCTCTCTTCTGCTCAAGTTGTGGAGACGGCACTTCCGGGCTCTCGGCTGTAGATTGAACTGCTTTTTCATCATCCTTTGCTGTGGCAAGGAACTGTTGCTGTTTTTGCTGGAGGAACCGAAGATACTCTGCCCACTCGATTTCCTGTGTGCGTCAGAACGACTCATATATGTAAGAAACCCCAAGAAGAAAACCACTTGTACAAAGGCGTACGTTGTCGCGATTAGTGTCCATCACGGAAAACAGCGCCGATATGTCCTGCTGTGAGGGAGCGTTCGCACTTTTGTCAGTGCTGCCTTGGTTGCCATCATCACCAAATAGTAGCTGCAACAGCTTTTGACCATCGGGCGTTTCCACCATATCTACGAGCAGCGAACGAGTTAGAGCCGACCGAAGATCGACTTTAGAATGTGAATAATCGTACCATCGAGGTGATTCATGAAAATGTCCGTGAATTCTTTGCGGTCGATATATCCGTTCCCGTTCTGGTCCAACAAATAGAAAAACTTCTTCCAAATCGTAAAAACTTCAGCCGCTGCTACGCGTTTCTCAATCGTTTCTGATGTCCCAGTACTTTGCTGCTGGACAGCGTTTCCTGCTGACTCGTACCTTACGCGTAGTTTCGCAACACCCGTCGTCTTAGATCGATCACTGTTGTCTCTAAATTCGCACCAAGAGAATCGTTCCCGGTTGTTAACAGGCGACGTGTCCGATGATGACAGGCAACAGATCGACAGGAGATCTATCAAGAGGACCCCCAAGCAGATTTCTCCTAGCGTTTTAGTTACTCCCATCCGCAGAATAGAAAACGCTGGCACCGCTGCAGACGTGTCAAGTCTGGAGTCAAATGGTAGTCTTAGTCGCTTGTAGCCACCGTCAGGCTCGGAGTCATCTTCTATAGCACTTTTGTAGGTGGTTTCGTTAACGATGCATTTGTAAAATGTATGCTCAACCCGAAGCATGCGCTCGGACTCCGAGAAAGTGTAACCCTCTCCAAACTCCAAATGGAAATCTCCAATAATCGTAGGTATATAGCAGACCACAACGTGAAGATGTGCCGTCACAGCAGCTTCGTCATCTTCAAGCTGGTCGGTTAAAGTAACCCACACATCACGACGTTTTAGTTTGGCATCTTCAATGGCTGAAGAGAGGTCCAACTTGCCGTGGAGCTGCGGCTGATTGGACTGTGCTCCTATGCGTAAGGATACTTGTAGCTCCTGTGAGGAACTTGACTCGACCATTTGCGTAAATGTAAACCACTCATTTGTCCAATGCCAGTGGCGAAGATTATCCTGATCCGTAGCTTGCTTGGTACGATAGCGGGTTTCATTGCTGGCACCCGTCGTCGAGACGCATGCCAATTCCACATTAGCTCCACCATATTTCCCCAGTTTCAGCAAATTTGACTTCGCAACTCCAAGCGAGTAGTCAACGATCACTTCAGAAACACCGACGTAGAACCTGCCGGGTACATTCGCTTGTGGAGCTGAATTATTTCGTTGGGCAACTTGTAGGCTCATTAAAACAGCAGCCTTTGTTGCCGTAGTATCGCTATTGTTTTCCTGGATGCATATAGGATACCACACTTGCTTCTTTCGGTTTACCAGCCGTTCTCTCCAATCTCGCCGTAGTGGAAGATGAACACGGCCGTAGCAGTTTCCAGTCAAGTCTCGAATTCTTCCGACAAGCACGCAACTCGAGTCGTGCGCGAGATTTGTTGCAATTGTAGAGTTACCGAGGTCAACGACCTCACTTACTTCTGTCATTCCTGATGCTGAGATCGATATCACACCAGTTGAACCTACTGCAAGCTCCTCGGCTTTGCCACCGCGTTCCACCGTGAGACTAACATCAATAAAAACGTGCTTCGTTGGACTAGATGCAGGACTGAGACAATTCAGATCCCCCCTCACTCGATGAATCGCCAGTTCGAATACTTCGGTTGGCACAGATAAAGTCGTCTTGGGCTGTTGACTTGGCAGAAATTGCACTTCCAATGTGATCATTCCTCGTTTATGGAAATCGCTTTGCTTCACCGAACCAGCACTTGCTGGGTCGAAAGGCATTCCGAAGGGCAGCTCGAGTTGTAGAAGATGGTCCTCTTCAAGAACCGCAGGGAACATTGGAAGCGTCAGATACCCGACGACTTCATCCCCACTGAGGTGCTGTCCCACGTTTAAGTTTTCTGGCTTCCCGCTGTCAATAATGCGATGATAGACTGTAAGGCAGATAAGAGGAGGTGCCGAACACGCGACCGGGAGTGCTAATTGCTGATTCCAAGTAAGCGTTTGCGCCTCATCGATTGAGCAGCAGCTGCAAAACAATAAAAAAAAAGCTTAGTAGTACACAAACAAAATCAGTTTACAATGTCGTACCTGCTAGTTATCTGCTGTGCACCAGAAGAAATTAGCACGTAGTAAGTAGAAACAGAGCTAGTCTTTCTCAAGATGCTGCCGGTAGCGTGTAATAGATGAATGCATATATCCCCCTTAACAGGCTGTGGTGTAGTGTCCAAAGCGCCCAAAGAAGTTGGAGACTTGGCTCCATCTTCTAGGTGCGATGATGCCCGCAGCGTAGCTAGCAATGACACGCTCTCATATTTCGTAGGATCCGTGCCGGAAAATGCTTTCCCCACTACTAGCTGTAAATCAGTGTGCACTGAGACGTTCAGCTGTGAGAAGAATGAAGACAGGTTCAGGCTGCCAGTCGCCATTAATACAGGTTTTAGCACTTCATTGGTAGCTTGACGATCTATTTGGCGTCTAGCGCGTGCACTCGGAGTGAGGGAAGCACTGGACATAATCCCTGACCGGTTCGGCTTTCGCTGATGCTGTACATATAAAGTGATCTCCAGTACAGGGAAGGCTCGGTCCTTCGGCGACCAGCAAACAATAGCATTCGCCTTATCTCCTACCGAAACGTATGTAGTTGCTCCGTCATCGCCAAGCATGACTTTAGCAGGGCCTAGCTCTGTTTTCCAGTTGCTCTGCGATATCCGAAGCTGGACAGTGATAGTATCGCCTTCTAATATTTGTACTGGTAAACAAAGCACTTTAAGGATGCCAACATCAAATCGACACTTCATTTCGCCACTTCGAACAGGATACGCTACCCCACCTAGACTTGTACAAGCAAGTGACACGCTGCAATCCATTTCCTCGTTGTTGGCGCTCATTGTTTGGAGTGTAAGTATCGCTGACCCGCACTCCTTCTTTTCACCCGGAGATTCTGAATACAGAAGCACACTTTGCTGAATTTCGAGATTTTCAGTTCTCCCGTTTACTTCCAAAACGTGCGAGATACTAAAGCTACCAAATCCGATCAACTCGTTTCTCTCAACAGTACTAAAGCGATAGATGCCCACAAACACCACCTCACTCTCTGCATCATGTACCTTCAATGACACAGCTTTCGTTTCGTCAGAAGCAAACCCGCCGTTTTTCCACATTAGAGGTGATACCAGTTGAGCACGGAACTTGCCCGTTGCGCTCGACCAGATCTTTGCAAAGCAACTGATATCACTTTTGCTTTCTAAAGCTTGCAGGTTTATCCCTTTCACACTGAGAAAACAATGCTTGGGCTTGTGTACGACGGGAGTCCACAACAAATCACTATTCAGGAAGTCAGCTTGCAATCCACCTCGAAAATTGGCACCAAGATAACCACATGTGCGTTCTTCTTGGTCTAGAAGAGGAAGATTGCACTGATACTCCATCCCTGCGGAAAGCGTTTTCAGCACGAACGACAATGCTATCCAGAGTGACATCCTCCACTTTTGAGATTTTCGTGAACGTATCTCGACATGAAGTTGGGGTTGTGCGTTCGTCACCACATCGGGGCTTAGTTCGAATTGAAGGATAATGCAATCATCTTTGTCAGCATGTAGCTGAACGCATACTTGATTTTCACAGTGCAATTTGTCGGGTCTAACAGCAGCGTTGGTGGCACTTCGTTGTGAGTTTCCATCAGTCAACTGAAGACGTCCGCGTATGGCGAGTTGCCCGCCTCCCTCATTACATGAACTCAATAATTCTCGCAGAAATTCGACCTCGGCGGGTGTAGTCGCGCATATAGTCACGAGTTTAATCTCCAGCAGGCTTCCAAGAGGAAGAGCAATTGGCGCATCCGCGGCTCTAACAGAGGGTATAAAAGTCGAGTTCGGCACATCTGTAGTGGCCAGAGAATCGGTCACCACGCTGTTGCGTGCGCTATCTATGAGCAGGCAGCACATAATACGAATGTGAACATCTAATTGCGCCTCCATTGTAGCAGTTGGTTGTAATGCAACCCACGCACAAAATGTTGAATCGCCATTTTTCAGCGCATCAAACGGAATAATAACAGTTCCAAGTGCCTCCTGCAAAGGCCGGTTCTCGACGCCGTCTTCAAGAACAAGAGCTAACGAAATGCTTTCATCTTGCATGCTTACTTGCCTCGCTTCAAAGCAGAAGCGATGATTCCACACAAAGGAGCCACGTTTATCATCAAACTCTGCACAGTCCGTTCTCATGAGTGTGTTAGATTGGCTACTTTTGATTGCCACGACAACCGGATTGCAGTCTCGTGGTAGCCCCTGGCATTCCAAAATCATAACTACAATCAAATCTGTCGCCTGCTCACCATTTTCTTGAAAAGGTACGCTGAATCCTCGCAGGAGCGTACTCGACAGCACCCCGGAGTGTCGATGTAACTCTGCGGATAGAATTATTTTCCCACAGGAAGCCTTACCACTTCTTGATGTCAACGGAATCTCCAGCGAATTTTCCCTGATTAGTTTGTGAATATGTTCACGACCATGGCCGATAAACTCACTCTGATATCCATCGTGAGCTTCCCAAATCTCCATCACCATCATTGTATCATCATATTCTGCCGTTAGTGACACGGGTATCATCATCTCCACTGGGTTTAGACATCGCTCAGTACAAATAAAAGTATCCGTGGATACGTGCACATTGCCAGGATCGATCGTAAACCGAACGTAGATTCGTCGTTGGCGGTCATTCAAAACTCGAGCATTATACCATGCGAGGCCAGTAACATGCTCAACATCAATACAGAGACTTGCGAAAGAGTCTTCGACACACTCTGGCAGCTTGTCGCACTCTTCAACGGTGTCGTTATTGCTGCTTTCGTCGCGAATATCACTGAGCAATGTGTCCCCTTCTTCTTCTTCAGCTGGAATATCACGCACAACTCCTGGTACAGAGTCAGAAGCACTATCGGGTGCTGTCACAGAAGCCATTCGCACACGCGTTTCGTAGCTTCGAAGGGGCGATGAATGGATCCGAGTGCGGATAGTCGCATCTAAATGCAGGAAGCAAACGCTTTATTACCACATTCATGTACAGTTTCCTTCACCAACTAGCCTACATGCAGTCTTCATGAAAGCTGTATGTCTTCAAGTAGTAGTGCCATTGCTTTTCAAGCTGCGACAACTTGCAAAATACACGGCCGCACCCAGGGATGATATCTTCCTTCTCGTTCACAAGGATTTGCACATAATACTCTCCATCGTTCGACGTCCGTTTGAACAACCGGAATTCAACATTTGCTGCAAACGGAGACAGGATTGATGACCGAAACCCCCGAGATGCGATATCGGAAAGCGAAGCGTTTGCAAACAGAAGAGAACGATCGCCATACCCCAGTAGTGTCATCAACGGGAGAGTCGTCTCCGCATGAGCGAAAAAGAAGTTGCCAATGAGCGACGTATCATCTTGGATCCTTGCTAGCATTGTGTCGAAGATCTCGCGCAACAGTACGGCCGCCATTTCGTAGTTAATCTTGTATCCACCTCCAATCCAATAGAACTCCTTCAGATCGTCCAGATACTCAACTGATTGCAGAAGATCCTTGGACAGCAAAGAGCACCACTGATGCTTGTGATGGTAAAGCGCGATATCAAACCTGCAGGTGCGCCCACAGCCCAATTAGCTCTTCTTCAGACTCCGGTTCGAACAGAAAAAAAGGGTGAAAAGTGCCTTACGCGCAAGCAGACTGTACAGCCGTCAGGTCTTTGGCTGAGAAATCGATGTTCTCCCCCTCCAACCCAAGTGCTCTTTTCAGCCATTTCGCATTCTCAGCCATCCTGCTTGACTTTCGGAAGTCATTCATCTGTTCTTGTGCCGTTATGTTTTGCTTAACTTCGCGCTGGTATCGTGCGCACTGGTCGAAGAATCGCAGAAGGGTATCCTACATGGGAAAATGTGTGTTTGTACGGAAGCACCGCTAATTGGCCATTCAAACTGCAGGCGGCGACGTACCTTGTCTTTCGGGTACTCGATATATTTCACCTCTTTCGCATTCGCGAAGAACTCGCCAGCAAATCTGCACCACAAGAAAATTACCAATCCATTAACTACCAAAGCTGCCCTTATCGAATCATGAAATCCGTACGCAATAGCAGAGTCTCGGGTTCTCGATACGTGCGTGTGCGCGACACGGTACGTCTCCTTCTCATACGTCACAGGCGCCTCGTGTCCGCTTCTAGCAAGACTTCGACGACCCAATTTCCGTAGTTCTTTCTCTCCGGCCACAGCAAGCTCTCCTTTAACACTCATATTGTACGGTAACGTGTAGTTCACCACCCACTCTGGCAGTAACCTTCCGAAAGGCTGCAATCTCTCCAGCAGAGCGTTGATATCCTGGATATTCCCTCCTGTCGGGTATCTTATCACCATCCATATAAAATTATGCATTATAAACAAGTGCTTACGTCAATATCCAACCCTTTTACAGCTTCTGATTCCTACTTACCGAATTCCGTGACGTGCCACGATTTGAGTTTGAATCAACTCTAATTCCTGCCGTAGAGGCGTCCTGTCGCTCGAATTTGCTATACCAGGGAGTGCCATCAATGCTCTTATGATTGCAGCGTCATGGTCGGCTGCTTTACCGTGGCGTTGGTCCCAGTACTTGGTTTTGGTAGCGAATATGTGTTCGAAATAGTCGGTTTGAGGCGTCGTCGGAGATCGAAAAATGCTCGACGAGCTGATGGAGAACGAAGCTGGCAGTTGGGTGGCCACTGCGAGGAACATCAAAGAAGCGATTGCGAGTGCATGTAGCAGTCGACGAGGCACGTAGGGAAAGGGAGGGGGAGGTGACCCCGATGCACCTGGGGGGCTTCTCATGCTTGCTGTTATCAGAAGATTTTGCGATTCAAATTAGCCAATGGGGGCACAAAATTGAAGGATAACAACGTATGATTGGATGAAAATAGAATGGGTACATGAGAAGTGTCCACCTCAATGGTGGACATCTGTGGACACGAAATAATTTCCTGTTTAATGCAAGTTGAGAATCGTGTTCGCTATACTCAAAAGTGCATCAGCCGACCTGGTTCTTGCTATCACTCCTCTTGACTTGTCCTGGTACCTCGTCTGCTGAACGTCTCGGCGATAACATGTACAAGTGCATGAGCGTCTTGTCGCGCCTAATGAACCTCAATGTGTTTGACAAACGCCACTTATCTCCATTTAGTCGTCGTCATCGTACTCCAGAGTAAACTCGGGTTCAACGGTGTCGCCATCGTCGTCGTCTGCAAGGACCTTGGGACTGGGGCCCGGAGCAGAAGCAGCAACAACACCTCCGTAAGACTGCGACAGCGAGCCAGGGGATGGTAGCACGGGTGCACCGCCTGGGATGCGGCTTCGACCTTGGTCGCCACCACTCGGGTAAGTCGGAGCTTGGTTCATAAACGTTGATCCAGCAGTGGTGCCATACGGAGACGAGGCCGAGGTGAACGACCCTGGGTAGCCTTGTGGAGGCGCCGTGGGGGCAGACTGGTGGTCGGGTGGCGGCCGGCGCCCACCGGGCGAGGGCGCAGCGGCGTTAGCATAAGATACGGAAGAATCACCTTCTCTAGTGCCGCGATCACCGTGTGGTTCATTATATACAGCTTGCGGGGCTCCGTAAGATCTAGCTTGGGGAGGTGGAGCAGACGCACTGGGAGAAGGCAAAATGCGTGACTGCTCCGCACTTGGCAGTGCGCTCGGCGATGGTTGCCAGCGGCTTCCAGTTGGTTCACCATGCACGGGAGGTCGTCTCGCGGACTTGTCAAGTTCATCTTCTCCGTGAGCAAAGCTGAAAGAGAGATCCACGTAAACGGCAAAAAAAAACAGGGCCCACAAAGGGAGTCCATCATCAGAGAACGGTCCATTAAGGGAAAGAGGCAAGGCAACCTAGTTGCGACCTCGCAGACAAAGCAAACGTCAATGCTACTAATCGAGTAGTACCTGCAGTTATCCCCAAAGCGGCACTTCCCGAGCGGGAAATTATTGCACAGCACAGTTTTGCGCCTAACTTCAGCCATTTCTGAACGGCCTCCTGACTGAAGGGCCTGCTGGTCGTGAATGTGCCTATAGCAAAATCAAATGAAGCAAAGTTAGTGTTCTTTCGCATGAAAAATATAGGCGCAAAACAAAAGCTGGTTGAACAACCCACCGTACCAGCAACGATCACCAAACGTGCATCTGCCAGCCAAGAAGTTGCGGCAAACTTCTCCAGAGGTCCCTGGCACGCGGTTACCTGGACTACGCCGGTCGTCCGATCCAGAGAACGGGGATCGCTGCATACCGCCCTGCTCATACGGGCTCGCGTTCTGTCTACCTAGACTTCCAGACTGTGGTGATCGCACGCCTTCACTACGAGGCCATCCGGCGCCAGAACCACGAATGGGAGGTGCATTTCTGTTCCACTCTTCATGTCTTGGCGGGGCCTGACGAGATGACCCCGGTGGTGAACCGTAACCATTTTTGCCACTATCAGGTCGATAATCTCCCTCTCTGTCCAGGGACGTAACAATTGGAGCAGGCCTATCGTTTGATGAGTTGTTGTCCGACCTAGATGGCCCCCACCGGGAGCCACGAGCTTTTTTCGGATCACGGTCGTCCATGTCGCTTGGGTGGTCATCAGGGGTTCTCCGAATGCGACCACTTCCGACGGGCACACCAGGCGCATCGCCCATAATGCCGCCGGTGTCACTGCTCTCGTAGCGCTGATCATTCGTTCGTCGTTCGTCGTAGCTTCGCTGGTTATACGCCCCACCCTTGTCTCCTTGCCGTTGGTCTCTGGTGTACGAGTCGTTAAAAGGTGGCCGGGACTGTTGGTCGCCTGGGTGCTCCTGCTCGCCTTTCTTCTGTTTGATAATGGATAACAGCGAAGCCAACTTTCCTGGCGATGCACGTGGCGTAACATTTTCCGACTGCTCCTCCTAAACGACAACAAATAAAGCAGCATGTTAGAACCATAGGAATCTCAACACCACATAAAAAAAAATTGCTTACTTGTCCCTTGAACAGATATTCACGTCCCCCAGCGTCTTCAATCTGTTTCGTTGAGTAAACCCCGCGCTTTTGCCATTCTTCAATCACGTGCCGAACCTTCAACTACACAATCAAAAGATCAGAAATCTGCTTCACATACCAACAGCATTTTCCTCTCTTACCTGGGACTCCTCCGGGACCTTCTTCACTGCTGCAATGGTGTCCGCCAGCCGAATCAGGAAACGTTTGACGTACACGTCTTTCGGGCCGTTTTTGGCATGAGCCTGCAGGAAAAAAACAATAAATCCTCTCAGCAACTGTCAGCAAATATAATAAAATATTATAACGTACCTGTCGGATAATGGCATCAATAGCGTAGAGTCCTAAATAATAATGAAAACACACACAAACAAGAACAAACTGAGAATTCCTCCCTCCCCCCACTAAGAAAATATAAACTCGTACCAGCCAATCGGTGCTCCACCTCCGCCTTCCATAGAAAGACTTCGATGTCGTGCACCACGTGTTTGTAGAACTGTCGCATACAAATTCCAAGTCAGCAGACAGCCTCCAAATAATAAAAACTAAATGCATCGCCTCTTCACCTTGGAATAATGCGCCGCCAGCTTGGCCACGGCGCCGATGCGGCTCTGGGACACCCCCTTGGCCGTGGCCAGGCCCTCCAGCGCCTGCTTGAGCTTCTCGAAACCTTCCCACGCGCCCGCGCGCGAGCGGCCGTGGCCCTCGCGGTGCTCGTGGCCCCCCATGCTCCCACCCGCCGAAGGCTTTCTTGAATGGCCAGCCGGATCTCGGACAAAT
This sequence comes from Phytophthora ramorum, assembly GCF_020800215.1. Classification (NCBI taxonomy): domain Eukaryota; phylum Oomycota; class Peronosporomycetes; order Peronosporales; family Peronosporaceae; genus Phytophthora; species Phytophthora ramorum. The sequence continues at coordinate 3,668,507 of NW_027150648.1, read as the reverse complement.
AAATGTACTGTACATCACATTAATGTTGAGCACACAACTCAAAAATTCGCACATACCCTTGATTTGACAAAGCAAACTTCTATAGACAGCAACTTCAACGTCTGCATCTGGTAGAGATTCACGAGCGAATCTGGTGGCGGTCGCGTGCTTGTATCAACATGACACCTGATAGAAGACCAAAAACTCCCGCGCTGTCTGCGCAAGTGGTCATGGTCTGCTCAGCTTCCGTGCAACTCATGAAGGCAGCTGTTGGAAGGCCATCCAACGTTGGGTGGTCACGTGACGAAGGAAAGTGCAGTGGATGCATTGCATCCTGACCCTCAGTCTGTCTAAATTAGACTCTAATGACCTCGACCGGGGACACATGCAGCTCACTTTCAGATTTACCCCACGGTAGATACTCACCGTGACACACAGGGTGCCATGCTCGACAAGTTGGCGATTCTTCTCGTCCTCCTCACCGCGTCGCCTAGTGCGGACGCTGGTAGCAGCTTCAGCTTACAGTCGTTTGCCACCAAGACCAAGTACTGGGATCAACGCGACTCCGCCCTTATCTCGGTGTTGCAGGCGAATGCAAGCGTCCAAGCGGAAGATCTGGAGCTGGTGCAGCTGCAACAAGTGAGTCGCCACGGAAGCAGATACCCCACCAAAGGGAACATGGGAGAGATCACCGACCTGCTGGACAAGTTGCAGGCGAACTACTCAAACTTCATTCCGGAGTGGCTTAAAAACTACTCGCTGCCGTACAACTCGACAGACGCGGGCGAGCTTGCACCCGCGGGCTTTGCGGAACTCGTGGGGTACGGTTCGCGCTCTCGGAACTCCGTTGGTTCGGCCATCCCGACGGCGTACAATGCCAGCTTGTTCAAGCTAGCGCACACTAGTGTCACGCGCACCGGCGAGAGTGCTCAATCGTACGTGCTCTTTTGTAGATTGTTCATTGCCTCAGAACTGACTTTACAACTTGCTGGTGACACTAAAGGTTTGCCAGTACGTTCTTCAGCAACCCGGAGGATGTGGAGTACACGGAGTACCCGGACGGCAGCGTAAGGCGTGCAGTACTTCCCAGCTTTGGGGAACAGTTCTTTGTGTCAACTGATTCCATTTCCAAACTTCTTGATACGCTTTCAGGACCCACTGCTTCGCTTCTTCGATGAGTGTGCTCGTTATGTCGCAGAAGTCGCAGACAACTCCAGCGCGCTCCAGGCGTTTGACGCATTCCAAATCTCAGGAAAGATGAACGAAAGCATCGTGTCTCTCAAGTCTCAGCTGAACCTGCCCAGTGACGCTGACATCAGTACCACAGATGCTGCGTCCGCGTTCTCCGCCTGCGCGTGCGTCCTGCATTGCTACGAAAGGAGTTGCTTGAGAATGTCCTAATGTCGTTTTGAATTGTGATACAGATTTGACATTATGCTGAGCAACGTCACTGATCAGTGGTGCTCCCTTGTCAATCAAATATTTCTGAATCACCTGGAGTACTCGGACGAGCTGGAAACCTTTTACGAGCAGGGTGCCGGATACAAGATCAACTACGAAATGTCGGCTGTGCTGCTACAGGACATTTACGCCTACATGAAGAATTTCACCACAGGTGACACGACGATTGTGGGTAACCTTCGTTTCGCCCATGCCGAAACCACACTTCCGCTCATGACACTGTTGGGCTACGGCGACCGCACTAAGCTTTTGGCGTCGTGGACAGAAGAGCAAATTGACTCGCGTGGCTTCCGCTCGTCGGCTCTAGCTCCCACAGCCTCGAACATCGATTTTCGTCTGTATCGTAGCAAGGCGGACCAGAAGTACTACGTATCGGTGTGGATTCAGGAGGTGGAAGCTCCTTTGCCCGGATGCGATGGCGCAATGTACTGCGAGCTTTCAAAAGTGGAAGAGATTTGGAGCTACTATATCAACGACTACGACTTCGAGGCGGACTGTGCCGTGTAGAACGATCAAGATCGACGTCATGATAGATCAGGTTCGAGTGCCCGCACAAGATACTTCCGATTGAAACGAGGTAGCATTCTCATTGTCCAAGTTGCTTTGGACAGATTTGTCTGCTCTCTAAAATTGTTTGCAAATGAAACGACCGATAAGAGCGCATGGCGACCATCATGCGAAAGAGACCACCGCAGTTTGTATTTGTCGCGAAAGGAGTGCCAAGAACCAATGACGAGGAACTTCGAAGCGTTCGACCGAGAAAAATCTCCAGGTTCATCGCCGGCCTTGCCGGTGGTAACGATCGGCCGATTCCTGGCTGCCACAGGTGTCCTTGCAACAATCCTGCTAGTAGCCACAGGTGGCTACGAAGACAAGAATGCTGTCGTCGTTGAGCTTGACAGCCTGAAGGCTGCTAACTCCAGTGCAATTAGCCCTCGTTCGTTTGGAACGATGACGATGTATTGGGATCAGCGTAGTACTTCTTCAAACCTTGTGCAGTCGAATGCAAGGTCGACAGGAATCCAGGCATCAGATCTGGAGCTGCTTCAGATTCAGCAGGTGAGTCGTCATGGAAGCAGGTAAGGGGAAAATACTGAGTCTATGCCTCTTTTTGACGCTAAGCGCTGTATCTCCTGTTTTAGGTTTCCTACCGACAATACCATGGTAGAGATTGCCGATCTGTTGGAAAGGCTTCAGGCGAATTATTCGAGTGTCATCCCGCAGTGGTTGAAGGACTATTCGCTCCCGTATAACCTTACAGTTGCAGGGACCCTATCTTCGACTGGGTTTGATGAGCTTGCAGCGTATGGGAAACGCACCCGAAAGTCGGTGGGCTCGGCATTCCCGACGGTGTATAACCCAAGCCAGTTCTTGCTTACACACACGTTCAAGGCGCGCACGGGTGAAAGTGCCAAAGCGTAGGTTTAAAAACCCACGAGCCTTGCTGGACTGCACGATTATGATGCGCTCTTGTGTTTGGGTTACTGCCCATTCTTACAGGTTTGCCAGCACCTTTTTCGATAACCTTGACGACATTCAGTATGTTGAGTATGCGAGTGGAAAGGTACGTTTATCAAGAGCACTTCGCAACAAAAATGTTATCCGTTCCGACGTCTTCCTTGCTGCTCTAGGACCCGCTCATTCGCTTCTACGACATTTGTGCTCGCTACCTTTCGGAAGTCAAGCGCAACCCGAAGGCTTCTGCAGAGTTGAAGGCTTACGGAAGCTCCAGTCAAATGAATGCAAGCGAAGTGTACCTCAAGATGCAACTGAACCTGCCGGAAAGTGCGTCGCTCAGCTTCACTGATGTGCGTGCAGCATTCGCAGCTTGCGCGTACGTTATCATCGACATCGCGAACGTGTGCGCTGTTTTACTAACTAAACTGTTCTGTGAATTCGTAGGTTTGACATCATGGTGTACGGTATCACGAACCAGTGGTGCTCGCTCATGGACCAAACATTTCTGAACAGACTGGACTACGCCGAGGACCTCGAAGCTTTCTACGAACAGGGTGCCGGGTTCAAAATCAACTACGAAATGTCCGCCGTCCTGCTGCAAGATATCTACTCCTACATGAAAAAATTCACCACCGGTGAAACAGCCATCGTCGGCAACTTGCGCTTCGGTCACGCCGAAACCACACTGCCGCTCATGACACTGCTCGGGTACGGAGATCGTACCAGGCTGTTGGCATCGTGGAGCGATGACCAAATCAATTCACGGGGCTTCCGCACGTCGATACTATCTCCTACTGCCTCCAACATGGACTTCCGTCTGTACCGCGGCAAAACGGACCAAAAGTTCTACGTGTCTGTGTGGATCCAAGAGATCGAGGCCCCACTACCCGGTTGCGATGGAGAACTGTACTGCGAACTTTCCAAGGTGGAGCAGCTATGGAGCTACTACCTCAACGACTACAACTTCAAAAGAGACTGCGCCATCAAAAAACGCAAGTCGCACGCGTAACCATACCCTGCAAAACTCAAAATATCTAGAGGTGCCATCCTTTTTCCAACTTCATCATCACTAAACAGAATATATAGTAATCTAAAGGTAATATGCACCAGTATTCCCCATCAAGAAACCTATTATTTTGGCAAAGGCACTTGCTAATCAAAAACCTGCGACCGGGATGCCACGCCGCACGTCCCCCGCGCTCTCCTTCAACCACGTGTCGGCGCACACGTCCATGGAAGACGCCACGCTCGCGCTGCACTCGCTCGACGCGTCGCTGTACCAGATCGCGTACAACTACGGCGCGACCGGAAACGGCAAGGTGTATCGCTGCGTCTCGCACTGTGACTGTCCGCGGCGACTGCGCATTGTGCGTGCCAGTAAGAAGGAGGACGCGAAAACTGCAACGTTGTATAACCTCGAGACAACTGGAGACCACGGCACCAAGATCAGCAACAAGAAGCGCAAAGGCATCGACCTGTCCGTCAAGGGCGACGTGGACGCCTTGCTGGCTGGAGGGTCTTCGGCCAAGAAGTGCCGCCTCGCGCTGCAAGAGAAATACGCCGACCAGCCCACAATCCTGGCGAAGATTCCCGATGAGAATATGCTGAAGAACCGCCTCACGACGTTGAGGAGGAACGAGAAGAGCGTCTTGCAAACTTCAGCTGCCCAGTCTGGACGCAGGTCGAGTCGGGGGCGGAAGGAGGCGGAGAGTGACGAGGAGGAACAGCTGGACAATAAGGAGGAAGTGGAGGGGGACGGTGAGCAGGAGGAGGAGGAGGAGGAGGAGGAGGAGGACCAGTTTGACAAGACGAAGCTTATGGATGAACTGGCCACATTACCCGGACGAGCAGTGTTTTGGAGCATTCTTAAGAGGAGGATGGTTGTTGATGAAAAGACCAATTCGATCGTGACGGAGTGGATCACCGGACAAGTGGTCGGGTGGGTCACAAGTGACAACGCACCGACCAAGTGGACTGTGCGGTTTTCAGACGGAGAGAAGCGCCGGTTTGAGCTGAAAGAGCTCGTGGATGAGATCAGAGCGTCAGTCGACTTGGGATTGAACGTCACTGGCCGGCCTCTTAGCTTATAGGTGGTGATGAAGGGTGGGGATCATTCGCCGACGAAGATTTTGTAGCACCAGTCTCTGGTGAATGTTTCTGCTCAAAGGACGCTGCGAGTGTCACGAGGGTTTAAGCATCAGGCTGCGACCAAGGAGGTAACTTGATACCATTTCGAATCGTGACAATACGTTACTGAGTTTCATTTACGAGAGTGTCGCGACTGAAACCAAGGAGAATTATAATTGGGGGGGAGGGGGGTATTAGGCAGCAGTGCATGTTGAGCATACGCAACTCGCTTCTTAGCGTGCGGATGCCTCTAGGCACAGAGTTGAGAGCTATAGTTTTCTTTCTTGCAACAGTACCCATTGTCCAGCAACTGTATCGTTAGTAAGTTAGGAACTGAAATCGTGCGCTTGAGCGCGTGGATCGAACCAATACACGTTGTGTTGATGCCTAGAATTGATTATGAATGTTGATGGTCAAACTCAGTTCTGTGTAGCTCACGAGGGGTAATTTATCAACATGTATGCGACCTGTTCACTTCTCAATTTCCTTGCCACAGCGCACCATGAAAACATCGAGGATTTATTCCAACGAACGTCCAAGCACCAAACTCGCAGCGACAATCAATGCTCAACCACCCGTGACCATCAGATCAGCCCACCCTCAAGATGACCGATGCTGCTGCGAGCTCAAGGTCAAACCCAAGAGTGGCTATGTTGAAATTGTCTCGGCGTTCTGGTGCACTGCACTGGGCGAGTCGTCTATCATCTCGAGACCGACCCACTGTGCCCATGAAGCGTGAAAGCATTATCGCCCCAGATGAAAATTGATAATGCTCAGCTCAAACTTCATGCGAAGACTCCCACTAATACTACTAAAAGTTAATGCTTTGGCACCACCTCTTGGCTTACTTACAGCTCGTCGACGTTCTGCTGTGCAGCGCACGAAAGATAACCCACGATGGTCACAAAAGGTACCGCGTGGTGCAGCAGAGACCGACCATTCCTGATTCCGCCGAGTCCCGATCAAGAGCAGCAAGCGCCACCCAAGATGGAAGGCCTCAAGTGTTTGTGCGGCGTCGCGTTCCCCACTCAAGCTCATCTAGCCGACCACGAAAGCGATTGCGGCCACGTCCAAGTGTCCAAGTGGGAAAACACTTTGAGCGCCATGACGTCGCCCGGGTCCGAGTGCTTCCCATGCTGTCGCCTCCTCTCGCTCGACGACTTGCTGTTCAACGGCCAAATGCTCATCTACCGCACCTACGAGGAAAGCGTCTGCTGCTCCAGCTGCCGGGACGCCTGGTTTCCGTACGAAGGGAAGGCCATGATGCAGCGCCAAGACGTGGAGAGATATCTCTTCCTGAGACGCACCACCGTCCCGTCCCCTTGGCTGAAAGAGTACCGACTCCAGCTCTTCAGGGAACTGCAGGAGTATCTCCATCACCCGCTCCGTGTGCACAAGTGGCTCGACAGCGGGCGAGAGCTCGAGACGTACCTGGAATAGAGTCCATTCGAGATCATTAACGCTTTGATGGCGAAGGTGTTCATGTTGAACTGGTTCTGAGTCGTTGATTGGCTTGAGGCATGCTGCTGGCTCGTCCTGTGCACCTTGCAGTCAATTACTTCCGGAGCTCGTGCCTCGGGCGCTTCTTGGGCGGCTCTGCAGCATCATGCCATCCATCGACCCTCGGCCACTTTCGTTTCAATGGGATGCACCACCACCGATTCGGTGGTGGGGCTGGATCACCACTTCGATTTTCTCCACTGACTTCACACGACGATGCCGGAGCAGTGCTCGCCACCATTGGGAGAACTTGATGGAGACGCTGCAGTGCTTCGACCGCTATTGAACGTCAACGATGAGGACACCAAAAGCTCACTTCAGTCGATGGTCAGCATCAAACCAGCAAGTCTACCTTCTGCCCGCGTGCCGTTCCTCAATACTCTGGCCCACGTGATGCTGGTGGTGTCGGTCGTCATCTACATTTGGGGTCAAGTGATGTACTTGTCGCCGTCGATCCAGCTGAGCTTCAACACTGCCATCAGTCCGTTTTGGGGGGTGCCATTGACTCCACCACCTGCCGGGTCCTCGCTCAAGGCGTACGGCCACTACGAAATGCTGGCTCCGACGTTCTTCGTGCTGTTTACTGTGCTGCCAATGCTCGGCAGTTTGCTCTTCTTCGAGTTCGTTCGAGACTACAATGTGCACCGCCACACAGCCCGTCAAGTGCTCGCTGTGTCGGCCTTACTGCGTCGCAAGCCTCCACGCTTTAAACGGATTCCTGGCGCTCACTACGTGACGGACTTTTGCTACGGCGAGCTGCTATTCATTGCGTTCCTGGTCATTGGAAACGCGGTTTTGTTTGTCTACGGCTGGATGAACCAGCGTCGATTCTTGCCTCTCGCGGGCGATCCGTACGATTTTAACACGGTGCTCGAGCTCAGCGGCATTGTATTTGGCTACAGCTCCGTCTTCAACATGGCGTTCCTCTTCCTGCCGTGTACACGTCACTGTGCCTGGATGGAGTTCTTCAACATCTCGTACGCAAATGGCGTCAAGTACCATCGCTGGCTCGGCCTGTTCGCAATCTACGGCGCGATTCTGCACGCAATTCCGTTCTACTGGTTGTGGTATCGGCAGGGTGTGCTTGCCCAGCAAGCGCTGCCGTGCTTCGACTGCCAGCTTGACTACTGGCACATCGGCTATCCCAAGTGGTTCAACGTGTTCGGAGAGATCTCGTTGTTCTTCATGCTCGCCATCCTGTTCACGTCTCACCCGTGGGTTCGTCGCCATCTCTTCGAGACGTTCTACTACGTGCATCACTTGTACATTCCTGCGGTGATCTTCGCCGTGCTGCACTTCAATATCATTGTTTGGTGGCTGCTTCCGACACTCGTGCTCTACCTGTCGAGCAGAGCGATTTCGCGCTGGAATTCGCTCTTCCCGGTGCAAGTGCTCGAGTTTACTCGACTACCCGAGGGCCTAGTCAAGATTGTGCTGGCTCGGTCAGCCAACCAACTTGAGGGCGGCTTCGACATCGGGCAGTTTGTGTACCTCAACGTTCCTGCCATCTCAAAGCTGCAGTGGCATGCGTTTACAATCAGTTCTTCACCACGAACGAGCGCAATGTCTCTGACCATCCTTGCGAAATCACTAGGAGACTGGACTGAGAATCTCATTGACCACGCGCAAGAGTGCCGAGACAATGGCAAGCTTCCAGTTGTGTACATGGATGGCTACTACGGTGCTTCACTCGCCGGATACGAGGAATACTCGACGGTCTGCTTGATTGGAGGCGGCATTGGCTCCACGCCGCTGTTTGCCATTCTAGAGGATATGGTGGCTCGACTCGAAAAGCGTGATCCGTCACTTCCATTGCAACGCGTCTTCCTCATCTTGGCCATTCGTGAGCTTGCACTGCTTGAAGAGACTTCCCCAATACTATCGAAGATCAAACGCCTCGATCCACACGGCGAGCGGTTCACACTTCGATTCAACTTGACGCGTATGCCCAGCAAAATGATGCTGGACACAAAAATTGACTACGATCGATTGCGAGGCAAGACAAGCATCATCCACAGCGCCGGAACGAGAACGTTTGCAGGACTGCGTAGCTCTCCGTCGCCATTTATCGAGCCAATGCGTTCGAGAGGCATCAAGATCGTCTTGTACTCGGCCATGCTCGTGCCAGTCACGTTGTTGGTACTATGGCTGGAATTTGACAATGGCGTGCTAATGGATCACGGGAAGAAGACGCAGTTTTGGCCTTTGCAGAACTTTGTGGAGATTGGAGTCGTCTTCTTGATCCCGATCGTCGCGTACGTCTTGCTGCTGCTGAATCGATGGCAACGATCTGCCCCGAACAGCAACATCAAGAATCCGCCTCGAGGCCATGACGTCGCACAGTGCAACTACTCGAGCATTCGACCGACATCGCCGACAGAGGCTAACCAAGATTATCGCGAAGACGATATGAGTCTCAGGACGCTTCGTGACTTAGTGGAGGAGTATGATGTTGCCTGTGGGTCGCGCCCGAATATGGCTGAGATCATGCGTGAAGTGCACGAACGACACAGCTGCAGCTCAACAGATACTACAATCGGCGTGTTCATCTCGGGCCCCGAGGCGCTAAAGGCAGCTACTGGCGATGCGATTGCCGACCTTGGTGCGCACAACTTCGATGTACACGAAGAGGAATTTGAGCTGTAGACTGAAGAAAACAGAGTCAATAAACTATCCATGCTAGTCTCCATTGTTACCCACCTGGACTCTGATTCGTATGCCAGCAGTAATAAACAAGACGCCCGCTCTAGCGTCTCAATCAAGGCACAATGCAGCCGTCATTTCATACATGCTGCTCAACTTCAGGCCACCTTCTTCACTCTTGATTTCTCCGTTCTGGTATGGCAAAATCTAAGAAAGAGTCATATGAAAACGATATCTCCGCTCTATTAAGAAAACCGTATCGGCGGCAGGGGCATGTAGTGCTTGTCTCTTGCGCGACGTATTGCTGGCACAATAACGGCGTAGATTGCAAGCAAAGCCAAAATCGTAGCAGCGCCATGGCCTGCAATCTCTTGGGGTGGGAAGTATCCCGGAGGGTATCGCTCGCGTTTGCTAGGCCAGTCGTGTGTCGACACAATCCAGGCTTCATCCTTCACTCTGCGCTCCACGTCCGACACGAACTCGAAGCGAAGGTGTGTCGAGTTGTAAATGTGAACTCGCCCGTAGCCGTGCTCTAGGAAACCTTGTTCGCGCCAGCGTGAACGATAGAACCCGGCATCATCTACTTTGTAGCCACCTGAGCCAACCATGATGTGTACTGGCGCCATCGCCTTGCCGCTGGGAGACTCGATACAGCGATCACCAAACACAGCACACGTGCGCTCGTATGAGTGATAATGACCCGCAAACACGATATCCACGTGGTAGTCAGCCAACTCTTGTTCAAGCTGATCACGGAACATCAGAGATCGGTAATAGTCACCAGAGTAGGCGACGGAGCAGTAGAGCGGTCGGTGAATGTATACGAACAGCCACGGCGTTTTTGAGCGATCAACAGACTTAAGATCGTCCACCAGCCACTTGTGCAGTGGCGAACCCCGCGCAAACTCGTGCTCGCTGCTCACCACCACGTGATGTGCCAGACCAGTGTCGAAACTGTACCAGTATACACCATTGCCGTTCTCGGGCATGTGGAAACGCTTCTCTGACGGCACACCGCATTCGCCATAGGAGTTATAGCCATGCGTGCCATCCTCTTCAAATGTCCGATGAACTGGCCATTTGGTTGGATCTCTTTTGACACCTTCCAAGTACCCATAGTCTAGTTGCACACATTATCCCGGTTAGCTCCACCATAATGACATGAATCATACGGAAGCTATCGATAACATACCGTGGTTACCCATGCTGATCATGTAGGGCAGGCGTGCGGCAGCGTACTCAATGAGATGGCCGAATTGGTCCCAGATATACGTGGACCCCATCGCATAGGCAAGATCTCCAACGTGCATGACAGCCACATATCTGTGTTTACTTGGGTCAGCAGCAGCTCGCTCCATGTCCTCGCGAATCAATTGCATAGTCGTTCCACAGTTGCCATTATCCTCTGCGAAGTTGTCCGTCGCCCCAACTGGCGTGTTGAGGTCGCCGTACACGAAGAAGCTCATGCTCGATCCATCTGCATCCGCCGCAACACTATTACTGCCCGGCCCAGGAGGCATCCTAAACTCCAGTACATCACTCATGTCCCCCTTTTGGTTCCCCACTTTGTAAAAGTACGTCTCCCCTGCTTCCAGCTTGGTCATGACTGTATCAAATATCTGTCCCGGGTCTCTATAATTCCTGGGGAACACGGTCGTCGCCGGGCCATTGCACATGTCCTCCGTCGTATAACTGCTCTGCGTCGCTCTTTCAACCCGCTCCAGTTTCTCCTTCTCTTTCCCAAAAATCACGACCGGATCCGTGACATTGTCACTCACCCATTTGACTCTCATCTCGTCCGCGTTCCCCGTCAACGCGAGATGAATCTGCAAGGGCTGCGTCGGTCCACGCTTAAACCTCAGCAACTTGGTCTCTCCCAGCACCTGATCGTCCCCCGTAATGAACCGCAGCAGCCACGAGCACCGCATGTTGACTAAAGGTCCGATCTCCACAACGCCGGAGCTCTTGGCGTCTGTAGGCACCGTGTCCATAAACTCCTGCACACTGGGCGTGCGATTGGCCAGCTCATCAGCGAAGCTCACGCAATACGCAGCCACTCGATCCCGTCCGAAATACTTGGGCTGCGGCGCCTTGTATTCAAAAGTGACGTTCACAACGTCCAGATTGTCCAGAATGCTCTTGTTCACCTCGAATCGCGCGAGCCGACGCGGTGTGTTGAACGCGTCTTCGATCTCCAGCATCTTCTCATCATGCAGTGAGGCGCCGGACGATTTTTCGGTGGCGTAGAGCAGCGAACCGACGATAACGAGACCCACAAGCGCCAGGAGGGCGGCAAGGCCATGCAAAGGCCTGGTTCTCGGCGAATTCGAGGACTTACGGGGCCGCGTTTGCACGTCGGGGGAAGGTAGAACATCTTCCGAGTGTGTGGGCGAAGGAGGGAGGAAGGCGCGGCGCTCCAGGGACGCGTCCGAGCCGCGCGACGTCATGATTCCCGGCCGGATGGCGCGCTTCTGGGCGGATCGGAAGTGAAGAGGTATGATTACAGTTGGAGAGAGTTTAGAAAAGGGGCGGTATGGGCGAATTCACCGAGGTGATTTGAGACGTGGACAGTTTGGAGGACGCAGGTGGACACAAGTGTGACGTATTGCAGCAAAATCTATTCAGACTAAGCGATTATATATACGGGTTCGCTCGCTCTGGTCGACGGCGGCGTAGCGTCCGCGCCGTGTCGACGCTCTGGCTGCAGAAGAGGAAGCGCGCATGAAACCCAGTTCGTCTCGCTAAGCCTCTAGCCGTAGAGAGTGAAGCACACCTGAAGCACAATCAGGTGTGTGCTGCTCCGTGGAGACGATGTCCAGTATTACTGGGATTTGAGGTTCTTCGTATTTCCTCCACTGCTCCAGTTCCTGTTTAGACGAGGCCAAGGTAGCTGAACAGCATAAGCGCTATCCACAGGTAGCTGAATGGCACGCCCATGATCCACAGCAGGAAGAAGATCAGCAACAAGTTTCCGCCGCCAATTCGGTACTGCGAGAGTCGTCCGTTCGCCTGAGGTCTGTTGTCACCAGCAACATTCTGTCCAGGCGGTGCACTGCACCAACCAACCACATAATAGCAACATTCACAGATCAGCACACTCCGTTTTTGCAGCAATCAAATGCCAACGCACCGCTGCCTCTGGTTCACACGGTGCATACGCATGCCGGGCATGCCCATGCCGGGCGCGCCCCCAAAGGACGTGAACGAAAACCCTGGTCCGAACTGCGAGACATGCACGCGAGAGCCTCCAAAGTTGTGCATGCCACCTCCGCCGCGCATTCCTTCCTGGAAGAACATGGAGAACGGGTCCTGGCCGCCGAAGAACGTGCGAAAAATATCCTCTGCGTCCTGCCCCTGGAACGGGTGCATGCCAGGGCCACCTCCTCCTCCCGCGCCCCCCACGCCTGCCTTGCCGAAGCGGTCGTATTGACGCCGCTTGTCCACATCCGACAGCACCGAGTACGCCTACATATACTAGTTTAGTAGTTGTGTTGTGTACCAGATGTGCCCACGATAGGGTACCTCTCCGATCTCCTTGAATTTGACTTCGGCTTCTTCTTTCTTGTCCAAGTTCTTGTCTATGGGGGAAGCAAACTGGGTTAGCTATCTGAAAACAAACGTAGGAGGGAGAGAAAGAGACCTGGGTGGTAGCGGATGGCCAGCTTGCGGTAGGCGCGCTTGATCTCTTCCTCCGTGGCCGTCTTCTCGATGCCCAGCGTCGCGTAGTAGTCCGCCTCGGCCATGGTCGCTACCGGTAACTGCTAACTGACGACTAGCTCCACGTCAGCTTTTGGCTTTTTGATCCCAGCCAATGTAGCGTGTGCTACACCAACTAATGCGAGTGCTACGACCTTCTTTTTTTTATTTCGGCCATGTAGCCATTTTTGGTAGCATGGCTACATTTAGGCTGGTAGTGGTTTCTACGACTGTTGCATTTGACCATGGCAGCTACCGTTTCTGCTTCTTTAGACGCACGCTCGCATTGAGATCCGGGTGGCAAGTCACCAGACGTCGGCTGCCAAGTACTAGCCGAGCAGACATGACCGCCGTGATGCCGCTGATACCTGTACAGCCTGTGCCGCAACCGCTGCTGCATCCGAACCTCTCCAAGCGCGCCGTCAATGGGGTGCCGAGACGATCGGTGCCGCGTGCCGTCGTGCTGGTGCAGCAGCCCACGCACTCGATTTTGTGCTACTTCGAGGACCGCGACGTAGAGCAGAAGTTCCAGACCTACTTCCGCCGCGAATGGCAGACCGGGATCGTCTTCTACATGGCTGCGGTGCTGCTCGCGTTTGCGGCGTGGTGTTTCGCTTCTTCAAGCGCGGCGACGCTCGTTGTTACTGAAGCTTATGTTGCGTCCATTTTTGCAGAGCTAGCTGCCTCACCTGGAGATAACGCGTCTTTGCTTTCGACCGCGATGTTTTCTCATGCGCTCTGGCTGGATGATGAGGCTTTCGTAGGCGTAGTAATCGTGTTGTACACAGTAGCATCGGTCTGTGTGCTTCATATTTGGCGCCGACGAGGCGAGTACCGCTTCCCGAGTGTGAGGGTGGATCCTGTGCAGCTTGTGTTATTGCTTTTCTACCACTGCATAATTACCCCATTGTTTCTGGTAGTTTTTGCGGGCATTGAGAAACAGACTCGTTTGGCGAAGCAACTGACTGCAGTTCAAATTGAAGACGTCAGGCTTACCTCTGTACTGCTTGGTGAGGGCCTTTTGGATAGCCTGCTGTTTATGGAGTTGCTTGGCGCTTGCGTGTGCACGAGTTTATTACGCCTCCAGTTCGCCTATTGCATCGTAGTGGCAGCCGAGCTGGCACTCATCGCGATCGTGACGACTGGTGTACACTCGACCACGCAAGTGATACCCAGCCGACGATTGTCACTTCTGGCAGCATTTTTACTCCTGTTGCTGTTCTTGGTTCGTATCGCTCGAGAGCAGGAACGAAGTACACGACGCGAGTTTCTCACATCCTTTCACCTTGTCACTGAGACTCGTCGATTGAGCAGTGCTAATCTCGAAATGAAGGAAGAGCTATCCGGCAAACTTAACTATCAGTTGCACTACGAAATGGGCGACATTTTGCGAATTCTCTGCCAAATCAAGGTGAAAATGAGTGCCACTGAAAAGCACGACATTGACAAGATTATCACGGCACTCGTTCGCAATCAGGATCTTTTTGAAGTGACCGTGAGTTCGTCAATGCCTGAATATGAGGAGGAAGTGCAGGGCTGGTTGCACATGATGGACTTCAAAGATCATCCAGCGGCGTCAGGAGATGAATCTAGATCTCCTGCTGGGCCCGGTAGCGACGGACGCCGCTCTCGCCATTATTCCTTGTCGAATGATATCCTTCGCGTAGCAACATCACGACGCCTGAGTACCAAGAACCTTCATATCGAGAGCCGCTATTCTAGTGGTGGGCTTGCTCGCGTGTTTGATAGCAGCAATAATTTGGAAGACGTCATAGACTCCGGGATAAGGGCGGATGCATCTGCCGAGCTTTCAAGCTGGCTGATGGATCGTCTTCAAAACTGCTTTTTCGTCGACGTGCTATACCTGAAGCAGCGCTGTCCTGCACCGTTGCAGGCAGTGTTTCTGGCATGTGTACGCATGAATGGATTCGTCGAGCGCCTTGGATTGGACGAGAATAAGCTGACAAATTTTGCAGCTGCAGTGGAAGAACGCTATTCTATTCGAAACCCATATCACAATCACCTGTAAGTTTTAGCTTCCCGTTTGCAAACGAGAGAATGACTCGGTCTAACTGATCTCTTCGTTTTTTTATTTATTCTCTGCAGTCACGCTGCAGCGGTCGTAGCTGACATCAATTTTTACCTACGTCGAGTGCATTTGAACGTTGACGACGGCACTTTACTCGTTGGACTCGTGGCTGCGGCAGCGCACGATATCTCTCACCCGGGCGTTTCTAATGGCTTTCTCATCGCCACCAAGTCCAGCCTTGCAATCACCTACAGCGATGATTCGGTGTTGGAGCGTATGCACATTGCCGAGTTGTACCGTATCCTGTCCCACGACGCGTTCGACGTCTTCAGTCACATGGCTGCACCTGAAAGAGCTGAGTCTCGCAAAATTATCATTGGGATGATTCTTGCCACGGACCTGGCAAGACACTTTCAGCGTATTTCAGTGCTCAAAACCAAGAAGTTTGCGATGATAGAAGAGGCGCAGGGCCTGGAACTATCCCTGCTCATGGAGACGATGCTCATGCTTGCAGATCTTGGGCACACCGCGAAACCTTTTGAGTACCACCAAAGCTGGGCCGAACGTATATCTGAGGAGTTTTTCAGGCAGGGCGAGACGGAGGAGCATAACAACCTGCCGATTTCGCCTCTATGTGATCGAAAGCAGGCCAACCTGCCCCGCAGTCAGGTCACCTTCCTCACTTTGGTGGCTACACCGCTCTTCGATACGGCCGGTCAGGTTTTCGCCATCGACGAGTACGATACCGTCATTTCAGAACTGCGCAACAATATTGCCACGTGGAAAAGCCGAATCGAAAACACCGACGGAGCTGTCCTAGAGACGATGTCTGCGGATTCTCATAAGAACAAAAAGGAGAATGAAACTAGAGACGACTGAAGATCATTGTAAAACTAGAGTATATGTACCATTACAAACCAAACTTCCTTCGGGGAGGCCGCTGATCTCATTGGAAATGTTTCATCCCGCACTGTTCTCGTTTGATACAATCGTCGAGAAAAGTTACGAGTACTCCACCTTCTCACCGTACTCAGTAAAGTAGTTGGCCACCGACACGGACGACTTGCCGGCATCCTCCGTGTCGAACCAGACACGACACTTTTCGTACGGAGGAGAGTAGAGATGCATGGATATAGCGTTACTCTCCGCATGTGGGTTGCCGACCTTGTGCAGTCCGAACGAGTCGTCCATGTAAGTGACACCCGACGTGAGCACCACATTGGACGTCTCCATGAGTTTGTCGCCCTGTTTTTCGTAGCGCACTTCGTTCACGTAGCCCTGGATGACCTTGACCCAGCAGCCGTCCGTGGGGTGGTCGTGGACCGGGCTGTACTTGCCAGGGTTCCAGCAGAGCAGCATAAGAGCATACGTCTCATTGTCCGTCGAGATGAGGTTGCGCGTGTAGTTTCGCGACGGATCGAAGTGCGCAAAGCGCTGCAGCTCTTCCATGTTCACTGGGAAGTTCCTATCCGGTACAGGTACAGTCGAGTATTAATATCGTTGTTGTGGACAGATCTGCAACTAGAAAAAAACATGCAGTACAAGTTCCATACTCGAGTAGTTGCTGAAGTTTTGGTTTGTGCTTGATGGCCAGATTGGGATCGCGTCCCAGCTCGCGCTCAAGAGTCTCCACCAGCTGCGCCAGGTCCATCGGAGTTGGAGCGCTCGTACTTTCCATATCGACCTTATCGGGATCGAGGACCATTGCCAAGGAAGTGTGCGGTGTGTCGATCGTCCCCATGTCCATGATGCTTGCCGTCTCCATTAGTATCCGCTTGAATGAACGACCGTTCGTTGTGTCCTTGTTCTTCAACGACTTACCCTTTTTGGATCAATCAGAAGAGAGCATTCGTTCCGGTGCTGCAGGTCTCGTGGTAAGTTCGATGTAGCCATTTAAAATAAAAAACTTCAACAGATAGTTTCCCTTTTGTCAGTCTTACATAAAGCTGTACAGCTATACCGTCGGGGTACTCTCGCTCGAAGTCTGCTCTTTCGAGTCTGGATGCAGCCAGTTGTTGTAAGGAACAACGGACGGCCCCAGCAGACTCTCGAGCTGGCGGTCCAGGCACTTCTCGATGCTGCACAGGTGGCGGATGTACGCTAGCTTCGGCCATGCAGTCCGCTGCCCGCCTTCAATGTAGTCGTGCATGTCTTGCTTGGTCGGGTTCTGGATAGCTTTGATGCCAATCGCCTCTTGAAACGAAAACTCCGGCACAAGGGTCACATTACCGGAGAAGTTCTGCCGGAAGTACGCGCTGAACTGGTGTCCGTAAATCTTAGGGAAAAGTCCCAGGAAAGCCAACATCTTCAGGCGGTGGCGTACATCAGCAGCAATTACGCTTTCCAATGTGTGGAAGATACTTTTGCGGAAGCCAGGCTGATCGATCTCGTCGCCCACGAACGGCACAACGTGCGGGTTTACCTGTGAAACGATAAAGTTCGTGACGTTGAAGCAGCTAGCCATGGTCTCCATGGGTAAATCGTGCTGGATACTGCCGTCACACCACTCTTTTCCCAGCGAATTGTACGGCACCACTTTACCATCAAAGTCACGTGCCATGAGCTGTTTGCTCTTCATAATTCCAGGTAGCGAACATGTGCAAGCCACTGCGCTCCAAAGTAGTACGTGGGGAGAGTTGATGTGGTCTAACAGCAGCTTCTTGGGCCCTTTATGCGCACTGTTGACATCGGAAGCCGACACAGTGATACACACGTGACGGCCTGTCTTGAGGTAGGCGTCCTGGAAGGTGTAATACATGGCCTTGTGCACATCGTTCAGCGGCTCGCCGTAGTAATGCTGCGTCGTCCGCTCAAACGTAGAACACTCAATAAGGAAGCCCGTCTTGATGCAGTGTGTGATCTGATCTAGCAGAGGTGGGAACCATCGAATGCCCAGCGGAATGAATCGTGTGGAGACATCGTCCTGTATGATATCGTCAAGCAACTCCTTGTTCGTTTTGCAGGCAACCATTGCTGCTGTGATGGCACCGCCAGAAGACCCGGATACGATATTCGGCATTACGTCAGCTTCGAGAAGCGCCTTGATAATGCCCTTGTGGTACATTGCGATGGAGCCACCACCACTCAGACACAGCGCGGTTGATCCAAACGATTGCTTCATGTGCTTGAAAAAATCGATCTTTTCCGCGCGTGGAAACTCTTCCTCGCTCGTATTTCCCAGGATCTCTAGTGCACGCACAATAGCATCATTGTACTCGTTGATCACAGTCTTGGTGCCAGATTTGCATTCGAGGTGCAGGCTAGACGAGTCCACGCCCAGCTCATTGCGCATCACACAGGCCGCCATCATGTATCGGAGCTCTCTGATGTTCGGCTTCTTTTCATCCATGGCGCGCTTCAGACCACTCAAGTTCTTCCGCAGCTGTACGAAGTCACAGTATTCCAAGTCATCGTCCGAGATAGTAGTTTTCCAGTGGTCTGTGCCCTCCAGAGTGTCCAGATACTCGGCCATTTCCACCCACACGGCGTGTGTCGGCGCAGTTTTCATGAGTCGTCGAAGCGCCACAGCCTGTCTGTTGCGGACACCAAAGATGTTCGCATATCCACGTCGAAGAAGCACGAGCACGACTTTGGTAAATTTAACTGTGACATAGCACGACATGGAGAATATAATGCGCGCCAACTGGTACAAAGCGATCCCCCACTGCAGCGTCACGCCCGCTTGCAGATACAGGAACCAGCCGATGACCTTGTACTTGCGGATCAACACCAGGCACGCAATCGTCAACGTGAGCGCTGCAGTGACCTGCGCACTATTAAACACGAGCTGCAGAATCGAGACAAAAGAACTGGACGGTTTGACGTCGAGCTTCTGCAGCGCTTGCCAGCCGTCCGTGAGCACCGCGGAGGCGTTTCCAGCCGTCCAGGCTGCACGGGCGTGCACTTGAGCCGCTAGGCGCGGGGTCTCTGTCATTGCGAGCGCAGCCATCGGCATCAGGTAGTAGCTGGCAATGGCCACAACCAGAACTGCACTAGTCACGTTGGCCACGAACTGCGCAATGCGCTCCGAGTCCTTCCACGAGGCCTTGGGTTGCAGCACCATCGGCATTGCACGCTCGCTGGCTGTGCGTGGTAACTCCAGCTTCAGTTGCACCGGAGGCGCTGGCGTCGTCGCGGAAGTCGGGTGTGTGACGGCTGCCTGCATTTTGCTTGAGATAGAGATTTGAATCGACGCGGACACTACTCCTCCACCTCACGCTTCAGTCGAGGCTCTCAAGCGGTAGTGGCCGGTACTGTATATTTGGCCTTCCTCACTGCAGGCGGGTGGATACCTCGGTTTGCTTGGTTTCTGGGCGAGTAAATGGCAAGCGGCTTGCAGATGAGAAAGTGAATGCTTTACCGATACTTGGCATGACGCTCGTTTCTCAGATTGCTGCTGCGGGTCGGTGACAGCAGCTGGACCGTACACAGATGGGTACATGTGGTGGACGGTCAATCAGCCAATCGCGCGTTTACGACGGCATTTTGACCAATGTCAGATCGGTATTTGAAATTGAGCCCGGCGAGTGGATAAAAAATGAGGCGGAAAAATGATGCTATATCGTCACGCGGATTGCGATTTGCTTCGTCCTGCTTTGCCTCGGGCCTCTTGCTGCGCCAAGTTGACAGTTCTTCCCCTTGTTGCCGTGGTCGCTTTCGTCGTTGGAGGCGCTTTGACGCTTTCTGAAGTTGACATGTCGTATTCTGAAGTTAGACCGTGTTACGCGAGGATGAGCAGCAAGTTGAAGTGGGTGGGATCAGAATATGCCACACAAAGCGTAGGTGTGGCCGCAAATCTATCAACGCGAATGAGCAGGCTGCGGTGTACGTGCATTGCCGAGTGATTCCACGCACAGTTCGCAGTTCGCTGCGTTCATTTCGTTGTTGAGTGGGGTGCTTTTGCGATCTGTAAGCGGAGAGTTCCATTCCAATGTGCAGCTCGAGACAAGAATGAACGCAATCGTGGACACACTCCTCCTATATATAATAGTACAAGCTGCGACAAAGAAGGTAGTCGAATTCGTGGCAACAAGCAACTCAGCGCAGCTCTCCCTCGGCATTCCGGCGCACTGCTCGCGTTCTCAGATCT
The DNA here is from genome assembly GCF_020800215.1 of Phytophthora ramorum. Lineage (NCBI taxonomy): Eukaryota > Oomycota > Peronosporomycetes > Peronosporales > Peronosporaceae > Phytophthora > Phytophthora ramorum. The sequence continues at coordinate 3,648,525 of NW_027150648.1, read as the reverse complement.
GAGGACGCGCTTCCGCCAATCATCAGCGATCTCGTCCGAGTGAGTCTGGAAGTGGGTGGCAGAGGCCTCGAGCACTTCCCTACACGCGTCTTGCAGCGCGGACAGAGGTGGAATGAGCCTGCGTCACACCTATTCTCCATTAGTGAGCTGCCTTTGAGTTAGCGAGCAACTCAATGCCAGTGAACCCTCCTCCAGCGGCAATGGAGTCGCCCATGGCTGTCAAAGTGAAGAAGGTCAGGACCAAGAGGCCCAAGGAGGTGATGCTGGGCATCTGTGGTGGCGTAGGACCCGCCGCCGGGCTGCTACTGCATCAGCTCATACTGCAGAACACCGACAGCGCTGGAGAAGACCAAGGCCACTTGAACGTCTGCCACTTCTCGCGCTCCGAAGATATGACGGACCGCACCGAGTACCTGGTTTACGCTGCGAGCTCCAGCGCTGAAGCGACCGATTCAGACTCGGATAGCGGGTCGTCTCCTGGAGAAGTACCTTGTGACAGCAAAGAGTTGGCCAAGGAGGTCGGGAACCCGGCGTGCGGCATGGCCCGCACGTTCGCCATGATGCACGCTGCAGCTACGGCAGGACGTGCGCGGCTCGTGGTGGGCGTGCCCTGCAACACATTTCACGCTCAACCAATCTGGGACGAATTCATTCGACGCACGGCTCACGCTTGCAATGTGCACCATGTGCATATGCTGGAGGAGACAGTGGCGTGCATTGCAAGAGAGTTGCCACTGTGTAAACGCATTGGTTTAATGTCTACGACGGGTACTCGCGAGTCGCGTGTATATCACGACCTGCTCGAGCCTCGCGGTTATAAGGTTGTCGAGGTGTCTGCGGGAGCGATGCAGCAAGAGCTGCATGAATCGATATATAACCGCGAATGGGGAGTGAAGAGTACAGCGCCGGCCGTGTCACCTCGTTCCGAGGCCAATTTCCAGCGCTACGCTAAGCTTGTGCGTGAACACGGGGCTGAGGCTATCATCCTGGGTTGCACCGAGATCCCGTTCGTATTTGCTGGCAAGACACATTTCGCTGGCGTTCTCCTCATAGACCCGATGGTGGCGCTTGCCCGCGCCATGATTCGCGAGGCCGACCCATCGCGGCTGAAAGCTCGAGGCACCAGCAACACAGCCAAGGTGTCGAGTGTGTATTCTGTCGTGCCTCTGTGTGCACCCATGGCATGCACGGGTCCATTAGCACCGCTCAAGTATGTTGGCAGTTCAAGGTCTTCAACGGCAGCGCCATCATCAGGGTAACCTCATGCTACGTAAATGATGCTTGTAGACCTGAAGGTATTAGATCGTAGTACGAATCAATCGGAGCTCCAACATTATTTACTTGCAACTAGATCAATGATGAAAGCTGGTTAAGGAAGTCTGTCGCCTTCTTAGACGCTGCGGAGTCCACAGCAGCATCCGTACTTTCGTTCTTTACCCCGCCATCACCACTCGCCGCTGCTCCATCTCGCTGTTTGCGAAGACGCTCCAAGCGCTGCTGCTTCCTCGACTTCTTATCAATTGCACCTGCAGAGGCAGCGGGCGCCAGTGACCGCGCAAGTGTCGCTCGCTCATGAACCTCCGTCAGATGCTTCTTCTCCGCGGTTTTCAGCCGCTTCTCCCACTGCGAGATGACAAAGCTGCCCCCACCAGCCTTATCCTCTTGGTCTCTGACCTCCTCCCTCTTTACTTCATCGTTCTGCTGTTGAGTCTGCACAAAGGCCGCGTACTCCTCGCTGTCCGGTGCAACTTGTCTCGAGCGTCCGAACTCGTCCGTAATCTCCACACTCGTCGCCTTCCTGCTTCTGTCCTGAGTCATGAACTTCTTTGCTTCAAAGTCCACGAGACACTCTCCCTTCAGACTGTCGTTGCCACCTCCATTGACCATTTCCTCGTACAATTTTGCCTTCTTGCGCAGCATCATCGCCGACTTTCGACTCCACGCTTCGTCGTCGTCTTCATCCGGCGCTTCCTGCTGCTTGACCTCTTCGTCGCGGCGTCTGCGGACCTCCACCCCGCGGTTACGGTGCCTTTTGTCCTCGTCCGAGCTCTTGCGACGCTTGTTGCCGCCTCGCAGATGCGCATATTTGCCCAGTCGCGAGCTGCCGTCGTCGTTCTCGGCCGTCAGAGCCTCTTGCAGCCGACGCTTCCGCTCTTGGTCCTTCTGGGAGACCAGGGCCTTGAGGTCCACGAGACTCTTGGCGTCCACATTGATGGTCTTGCCCTTGGACGGCACGAGCGCCGACTCGGTAAGAAACCCGAGCGACATGCTGCGCTTTTTGTGATTTGTGCTGTTTTTTAGGATGCTAACGTTATTTTGATTGTAGAATAGTCCGGTTTTGAGCACTTCAACTTGGGTGGTTTCCTGTTTCTTGTGGTATTTCTGTTGGTGTCTTGACGAGTGAGTTTAATTGGATTGGGCGTGCTGCTATCGACAGGCGGCTTGCATCTACCGAGCAGGACTCTTGCTGCGGGGGGAATTTGCAGCCGTCATGTTCCGCAGGTCGGTCAACTCACATATTGTGCCAGTGATCACAGATCCCGACGCTGCTGCTACGAGCTTAGAAGCGGGGGCTGCAATGGAAGAAACGCGGTCGATACCGCCTGCACAGCAAGAACCAGCCACGGGCCCGAGTAGCCCAACATTTCTCGGCCGGAATAGCAGACACGAAAGCAAGACAGCTACTCAAGCAATTCCAGGTGCACCCGGCACACTACGACGAAGCAATGCCTGGGCTCGCTCGTCTGGAAGTTTGCGGAGACTCGCGACGGAGAAGTCCAGCATAAATGTACTGCGAATGTCGCTGCTCGATCTCCACGAGCGAATGCGTTATCGTTGGGTGCTGCATCCGCAATCTCCACTCAAGACCAGTTGGGACCTCGTCAGTGCGTTAGTCGTTGTTTACTACTCCTGGATTATCCCATTTATGCTGTGTTTCGACTGGTACGAGCCATCGCAGGGCACCTACATATTCATGAAAGTGTTGGATGTGTGGGGGTTCCTGGATATCGCGTTACGATTTCGGACGGGGATTATCGAGTACGGCGCCGTGGTGATGAATCCGCGCTCCATACGACGAGCCTACATACGCTCTGTATGGTTCCCCATTGATATTGCCTCCTCCATTCCGTTCGAGTACTTTCTTAAAGACAGCGCGGCCAGTATGTCAACGAGGAAATCGTTCAAGATGATCAAGTACATCAAGCTGCCACGCTTGCTGCGTCTAGGCCGTTTCGTCAAGTATCTTCGGCGGTACAAACGCTACTCGAGCGTCATTATCACACTCAACGCGGTCATTTTCTCCGCCCACGTGGCTGGTTGCCTGTGGGTCGCCATTCTCAAGCCTTGCGCTGACGCAGTCGAAGCCACCCGACCGCACTGCAACGGTGGAGGAGAGATGGACGTTTACTGGGTCGCCTTCCACCACGGCATTGTGTCCATGTTGGGCGTATCCGCTACACATGTAGAAGCCCGCGACCGCTTTCTCAGTGGGGGGTACAATCATTCACCCAGTGACGACTTGAACAGTGCTATCTATCTGTGGTCCAGTGGAGTATCCGTGTACGGCGTCATTTTGACCTCCATAGTGTTTGGCACCATTATCAACCTCGTCCAAAGGTATTTGAAACAGTTTGTCCTGTGAAAGTCCAGGCAACTAACAATTGTTTGTGGAACGATAGCTGGAACAGGGCTGAGAACGCGTTTCGTAAGAAAATGGACCATGTCACTCACGAGATGGACGCGTTGAGCTTACCCAAGTCGTTGCGGGTCCGTAATATTCTTGTTGTACCTCATACAAGCCGCTAACTTGGTTCACTGACCGACGGTTGTTTGGGTTTGCTGCAGGCACGGGTGACAGCTTACTATGACTACCTCTGGCTCAACGTACGTTCATCTTGCGACCACGCCTCCCCCGATCGTTTACTGACCTTTGCTGCTGCAATTGCAATCCATCCGCAGAATCGTGCTCTGTCGGAGCAATTGAATTTGCTGCACGACCCGGGCATGTCGTTGACGCTGCGCCGCCAAGTAGCCATCTACCTTTTCAAAGACAACCTGCAGAAGATTCCGTTCTTCCAGCTAGCCACGGACGCGGTATTGGGCATGATCTGCATGCAGCTTCACCAAGTTATCTACATGCCGGACGACTACATCATCACCGAAGGAGAAATCGGCAAGGAGCTGTTCATGATTGTGAAAGGTATCGTGCGCGTGCTTCCACCAAAAGGCTGCAAGAAGCCCGAGACCGAAACGATCATTCTGCTCAGCGAGGGCGATTTCTTTGGCGAGATCGGAGTGGTCATGGAGGTCGAGCGCACACGAAGTGTGAAGGCAGAGTGCATGGCTGAGCTATGCGTTCTCGCCCGGGAAGGCTTTGACAAAATCTTGGTCGAGTTCCCCGAGTTCGCGACCGCCATGAAGAAGCTCATCGTGAAGCGCGTGGGCGAAATGTGGAAGGACGACGGCCCCGAGCGCATGGAAAAGATGACGGCGCTCGCCGACGCCAAGATGAAGAAGACCATTCAGGCCTACAAGAACATGGACAAGCTGCGGAACAAAACGCGAGTCCTTGCAAACTTCCGTCCGCGGTTGTCGAACCTTCTCAGCGTGGCGGGAGCTGTAGCACCGCCAGAAGTCCGTGGAGGTCAAGGAAACGGGCGAATAGCGAATGGCATCGTGGCTGCCGCTGCCGCTGTTGCCGCCTCCGTCGCCTCCTCTGGCGCAGTGACCTCGCATTCGGAGAAAACGGTCTCGCTGAATCCCATCACGGAAGACACTGCAACCGACGAGAGCAAAACACTTCCCGAGTCAGGTTCGCCAGCCATGAGCGGTGCGTTGGGGATACCCGATCGAAGATCGCAACACGCTAGTGCTAGCAGTACCGGCACTCCGCTGCAGTTGCAGCAGCTTGAGGGCCAGGTGCGCTTAGTCGAGCAGAAGATGGAGGCGAGGATGAACGAGCTTGACCAGAAGCTGGAGCAGATCCTTCGCCACTTGATACCGGCCAAGGCACCTACGTTGCCTCCCGTCGTCTCGCCTCCCGCCATGTTTGAACGAGAAGGCCCCTTCTAATAGTTTGCCTACCGTAGCGCGAACACCAAAGCGAAATGAAATAGAGCATCCAAGCTTCGGGGCGATAGTTGAAGTTGCCTCCACATGAGTCATGACTCCTTTGACAGGCCGACCGAACGGCGGGACCTGTGCAGATGACTGGGAGTGCATAAGGATGGCGTCGACTCCGTCTCAAATCCCAAGCACGCACCGTACCGCCGATCTCGGGACAGTCGCATCGCACTTGCCCAGCGCACTGCCGGCCGTGCCCAGCACTGCCCATGACTTGCATGTCCAAGGCCAGTTACGTATCGGACGAGGGTGGCCAGCAACCGATATGTCTGCGTGGCTTCCGATGGTCGTTGGCAACGGCCCATGCTCCCTATTTTTTTTGGCAACGTGATCTCGTTGAAAGTGGAGATCACCACTCGCAGTGAATCTATGTACATGTACACAGAGCGAGGCAATGATACAACCTGATCTTGCTCGCGATGCAGCGAACACCTTCCGCCACAAACAGGAATGTGGTCAGCGTCGAGTATCGAGCGAGGGAGACCCTCGGCTTTCTGACCGGGTAGAAATGCCGCGCATTACCCTCCAAACACACGACGTCCGAGTGCCTGCTTGGTCTCAACAGGATGCCTGCTGCTGGGCCCTAATCAAGCGCTTGCTTGGCCAGCAGCTTTTCTGATCTCGCGGCATGCGGCGCCTGCGGTAGATAGTCCCCCTCGCCAGCAGCTGAGTGCCTGCAGGGCTTCGGCTGCCCCCACTGCAAAGTGGCGTCGCGTATGGCGGTGACGACCGGTACATCTGGCTGCGAACATTGGATTAGCCCGAGGCGACGCTGTTTCGCCCTATCGTGTTGTCTCTTCCTGCCGGTGTCGCAGTGCATAGTCCGATCGCTCCGTTCAGGTTCTTTCTCGGATTTTGAGCACGCACACGTCAGTCGCTGGCTATTATCCGCGGTCGACTGGCACTGGCGAGCAAACGGCCAAGACGACTGGTGCTTCGCGTCCAGCGCGTGCAGGACGTTTTCCTCTCGGTTTCGTCTAGCAGCGTAGCGTCCTGCACAGTATCAAGCCCAGTTTCGTGTCAATTTTGTGCCAGATCTATTTCTGTAATTTACCAAAAATACCCGCTGTCAGACGAGCCGCTAGGGGTCGGCTTCAAAGGAGCGGTTTCTTTTTGTGTATTGGTGGTGTAATTACAATAATCAAGTGAAACGCGTGTGCTGAAATGATAGCACCATCGCGCGAGCAGTTCAGTCTTGTCTCTACCCAGCTAGCGTTTCTCCTGCCTCTGCCGAATTTTCGCCCTGTGGCGAACTCATTCCGCTATCAGCGCCTGTAGGCGAGAACTCCATACTAATCCTCCCCCCCCCGGCGGTTCAGTAGGACGACATCGATGCAGCGCCAGCGGATCACTCTCTTCTCGCCCGAAGACGCAGACGCCATGGCACTCCGTGAACGCTCCAGCATGATGCTGAGCTCAGGCCGCGGCGGGCGCTTCGACAAACGCGCGCAGTCGTACACCATGCGCCCCAGCATGACCGTGTACGGCCACGAGAACGAGGACTACTTCGACGGCTCGGCCAGCTACTCGTCCGTGACGGAGCGCAGCGGCACCGGCAGCGCGGCCCCGAACCGCACGCGCCTGAGCGTGTCCCCCGACCTCAGCTGCGCCTTCGAGGATATCTTCGAGACGGACTGGGAGGGCTACATCTGGAAGCAGGGCCACGTCGTGCGCTCGTGGCGCTACCGCTACGCCGTTCTCTCGGGCACCACGTTCTCGTACTACGTGAGCAAGGATGTGGCCAAGACGGACACGGAGAAGTTCCGCGGCCGCGTGACCGTCACGGGCGCGTCCAGAGACCCCAATCGCTCCAACGGAGTCCTCATCACCACGACCATCAACAAGATCTTTGCCATGTACACGCGCTCGAGCATCGAGTGCGACATCTGGGTCAAGATGCTGCAGCAGGCCGTGCAGAACGCCAACAACCAGAAGCCCGGACAGAGTTTCAGCGGCGCCTCGAACGGCCGGGACTCGGACCTCCAGAGCGCGCGCACGAGTCAGTGGAACCCAGCGGCAAGCGGCAACATGCCCTTCTCGGCGGGCAGTCTGCTGTCGCAGACTGTGCGGTCGTCCGGGGACTGGAAGGCGCGGAACCTGGCTACGATCAAGCAGTTCTACTCCATGTGGACGACGCAGTTCTTGGAGCAGACGGGCGTCGACGACTCTGCAGCCAACCTCATCTCGCTGTTCCCGATCTGCTCGCCGGAGATGGTCGTATCGGTCAGCTACCCGTGCGAATTCCTGCCGTCGACCATGTTCTACGGTCGAGAAGGACTTGTGGATGTCGTGCTGGGCTTCTCACGCTTTGTGCTTTTCAAGCGGTTCTGCGTGTCACGCTACATGACTACAAAGCAGCCCAACGTGCTGCAGGTACTGGCGGCCGGTACTATCTGGAACAAGTCGCTGAAGCGCGAGTTCACGTTCACTACACGGGACGAGATCCAGCTTAGCCCTGGCGGCCGCGTGCTGAACCTCCAGATGCAGATCGAAGTGGACATTGCCGCGTTTCAAATGTCGGACGCTGAACGGAAGGCGGCGAAGGCGGAGCGTGCGTTCCAGGCCTCAACGTCGAAGCGTGTGCTGTCCCTGTCGATCCAGCACTTCCACGTGAACCGTGTCTTGGGTAAGGGTACTTTTGGAACTGTGGTTCTCGCGGAGCGCAAAAACACTGGCGAGATCTTCGCTGTGAAGATTTTGGAGAAGAGCTCCATGTCGAACTACGACAAGCTGCGCACGAAGACCGAGATGAGAATTCTGCGCGACGTGCACCACCCTTTCATTGCACCCCTGCGCTTTTCGTTCCAGAGCCAGTCTCGGGTTTTCCTGGGTATGGAGTACTACCCTGGTGGCAGTCTGTACACACACATGAACCGCTTCTCCAACAACAAGGAGCACCGTGTGAAGATCCCTTTGGACGTGGACCGCGTGAAGTTCTACGCAGCTCAGATTGTGCTGGCGCTGTCGCATCTGCACGCCTGTGACATTGTGTACCGCGACCTGAAACCTGACAATATCATGATTGACGTGGAAGGCAACATTGCTCTGGTAGACTTCGGTCTTTCCAAGACGAACGTGAACCAAATGTCGGGTGCGCGTACAATGGCAGGCTCTCCCGCGTACACTGCCCCCGAGCTGCTGAAGCCGAAGCGCTCACGGGACTACGGCAAGGCCGTGGACTGGTGGTGTCTGGGGATTTTGCTGTACGAGATGCTACTTGCGAAGCGCCCGTTCCATCATCTGAACGTGTCAGTGCTTTATAAGCTCATCGAGAAGGAGCCCGTGAAGTTCCCATCCAAGTGTGGCATTCACCCGGACGCACGCAGCCTTATCCTGGGCCTGCTTGAGAAAGATCCGAACAAACGTCTTGGTGCCCGCCAGACTAGCGACATCCTCACGCACCCGTTCTTTAAGGACGTCCGGTGGAACATGGTCTTGCGCAAGAAGATTACTCCGCCGTGGGTGCCTGCGCCCATGTCCATGGAGGAGGAGCGCATGAAGAGCCCCGACATCAACTTCGACAAGTATCTGGCCTCGAAGACGGCATCCACCGGCAACATCTTCAGCCTCATCTTCCCGTGGAAGAGCCCCCGCTCGCGTCACCGCCGAGCACGGTCAGAGATGGATTACGACTCGTTCGGCAAGTTCAGCTACGTGAGCGACACGACCAACTCGTTCCTTGTGGACGAAGACGAGATGCTGGACGCCGCCTTCACCGGTCGTCGCAGCATCCAATTGCACACCTTGGCAGGCGAAGCCTGAAACCATTGAACAAAAAACTGCGACGTAGTTGTACCAGCAGATGCACGTAGAACACTACTAAAGGTAAATTATTTTGTGACTGCGCGTTTTAGCTTCCATTCCAGCCTCGACGAATCTCAGGGTGAGGCCCTCACGTGCTGTCCTGCAAACATACCATAGCTGCGTTGCGCCCACAGGCTCCCATGACACCTCCGCCAGGATGTGTGCCAGCGGAGCAAAAGTAAAGACCATCAATTGGCGACCTGTAGCTCGAATAGCCTGGCATCGGTCTCATCCAGAAGAGCTGTCCAAAGCAGCCAAGAAACCAACGTCAGAATACTCTTGGATGAACACACTAAAGGCTTAGCAAATGAAGGCACCTGGTCCAAACCCATCGCACCGTGGAAGATATTTCCTCTCGGAAGAGAGAATATTTGCTCGAGGTCAGGAGGCTGCGCAGCATTACAGTAAAATGAGCGAGGTGCACAAGACATCCACCCGTGAACAGGAGGGCAAGGCGCACAGTGAGAATTTCGTAGTTGACGATCGATTTCGTAAAACCGGGGGCATACCCCTCGATGACGGAGAAAACTTGGTTCGCGAAGTGTTCTTTCTTGCCTGGATCGCTCCATTTCCCGTGCTATAAAATAAATGAGCGTCAGATTTTCACCGTTAGCGTCCACTGCTAATACAACTCAGGGTGAACAAGTTTGTTCTTACCTTTGGCTCGTACGGCGTGTACTGCACAAAGAGAAGAGCGATGTGCTTTCCTGTCGACGTTAGCAGATTCGCGTAAGTAAGTACTACTTCGAATTCCAAAACGAGTAGTAACTCATAAAGAACCAACTTCTGTTGCTTTACCTGGTGGAGCAATGGTGGGGTCTAACGACGTCGGGATGTTCATCTCAATTATCGGTCTTTTAGAGGAAATTCCACGCTGAACGTCCAAGAAGGCATCTTCGATCTGCTCAAAAAATAATTCACACAGCTTGGTCAGGGGCTAGTATGTGGCTCGCCGCACTGCAGTTTATGCCTGCTGTAGTGAGTCTTCGAAATGAATTGTGCCGTAGTGGTTCGCCATCGGCGTGTTGCCATTTCCCGTATTCGGGAAGCAGGAAAAATTCGGCAAGTGATCGAGAGCCACATTGATCTAGGAATGCAGGTCAGCAAAAGCGATTTAAACCACATCAACTGGGATTCGATGAGTGTTTACCTTGGTTGAGGCAGACTCACTGTTCCAGTTTCGCTTGAAATGGGTGATAACCTCTGCTGGCAGTTCCCCTGTATCAAGCAGGGCCAGCATCGTTGTGATTGGGCTTGCATTAGACAAAATGTAGTCTGATTCGATGACATCTCCATTCTCGAGGCAGACACCCCGAGCTTTTCCGTCATGAACACTAATCGACTTGACAGGGGTGCTGACATGAATCTCGGCACCCGCTTCAGTCGCCGCCTTCTCAATGGCTTGGGAAACGCCACCCATTCCGCCTTTTACATGCCCCCACGCGCCCTTAATGCCATTCACTTCTCCCATGACGTGGTGAAAAAGAATGTAGGCTGATCCAGGAGTTGAAGGGGAAACCTTCAATTCAGCGAGGTCGGGAAGTTAGTGTGACGAAAACTTGTCATTGCAACTCACGCAATATATCACCTTTGCACCGATAATGGCATCTGTAGCGAGTGTGGCCTTGAGCACGTCTGAGTCGAACCACTTGTCAAGGATTTTCGTCGCGGGCGCTGCCATAAATTCCGTAAAAGTAGTCAAATCGGTTCCGAGTTTACCGCAGCGATAACCCAAGCGTGCCATAGCCTTCACTGCATCGGAACGCCGGCTAGTTTTGCGATATCAGCACGACATCACGCATCACAAGCTCATTTACGAGAAGCAAATCTTACCGAAGAGGAGCACTGGAGTCGAACACTGTGTGGAGATCCGGAGGGGGCTGGCACCATGCGGAAGTACGAACAAAATGAGAACTCAAGACAGGCTAAAAGAAGCGACTGATACCAACCTCATCAAGCATCGGTAAGAAGAAATCCACCATTTCCTGCAGCAAGAGAAATGTGAGCACAGGCCGGACTATTATTTGTAAAGCACGAAATACAGATTTCATCGGATATCACCTCAAGCATCTTGTTGTACGCAGGATACGCTTCCGCATCCGCCGCCGAAAATTGAGCTTCTCAAATCAATGGGGCAACAAATTCATCAGCTCAATATTTCGCCACACGCACAATGCTCATCTCACCGATGCTAGCTTGCGTTTGCTGCATGTTACTCCCGAGAATGAGGCTTCGACCGTCACGCGTCGGTGTGAACGACGATGGGTCCCGAACAAAAACTGCAGATACAGAGCCAAGTGAGCACTTCATGGTAACCAGAAGCTCACGTACACTTACCCTCCAGTCCGTGTCTGTGCAGATCCAAGTCCTTGATGATCTGCGGGCGGAAGAGCGAGAAGACGTACGAAGCTCGCGAAAACTTGAAACCAGGGAAAATCTCCTCCGTCACCGCTGCACCCCCGACAAGATGCCGCTTTTCCAGCACGCAGACACTCTTCCCGGCCTGGGCATCGAGCGACAGTTGTCAGCTTAACTATGAGTTGTTCTGTTGAAAAACATCACTAACCTTCGCCAGGTACGCGGCAGCTACGAGCCCGTTGTGGCCTCCACCCACGACGATGGCATCCCTCATGACAGATGATGAGCGATTGACAATGCAAAGTAACGTGCGAAACCCTCTAGAAGCTCACCACTTCTTCCGTAGTAGCGATGCAGCAGCCTTCATCCTCGCGGCTTCTTCGTCCTACGCGAGAAATTGCGGAATGGCGATGGGAAGCACACTGTGTGCAATCCAATCAACTTCAATATCAGAGTGATGGTCACGGGTGGGATGTCTGACCCGCTACGAGTTAAAGTTGTCCTATGGAGACGTTCGAGGTGCAGATCGTACGGCAACGGAGGGCGAGTGGGGCACGTGGTGGGCTGCAGGCGCTACGTAAACGCTTCACGATGACTGTGAGTGACCGGTGCTTGAGGATTTCTTTGGGACCACCGACGGTCTCCGGTCATACATTGATCAGCATCACCAAAAACCACATCAAGAGCGCGCGAGTTCGAGGAAGGCTGCTGCGTGTTGCTGTGGACAGCGGCGGCAGCTTGACGTAATAAAGTGAACGGATATTGTGTGTTGGAACGAATGGAAATATTTTACCTGTTGTGTATGTGAAGGGTTCGCCTTTATGATCCAGATGAAGCACTTCGAGCTGCGGAAGCTATGATGGAGACCTGGGGTTTGTTAGCTGCTGATGGTTGCATGACAGGTTTGATTAACTAACTGATGTTGCGTTGCACCAGACATCGATCCTCTCGTGGAGGATTCAGAGGCAATTGCTGCCGAGACGGAGGAAGAAATTGAGAGCGGTGTGGAAGGACTGGTGAAACACTACATGAACAACCCACGCTTCCGGCAGTTAGTGCACGACATTCACGACCATATCGACACAATTCTGTCTGATGCCATTCTGGCTGGTTGATGAGGAGACGAGTTACACGGCACGCGTTTAACGGAGGATCAAGTGACATTCATTTTTCTACTCTGTGTTCGGAAGATATTCTGAATCATGCACATAGTACACAAGAATACTGGAACCACGGCAGATAGTGCGTCGGGTTTGTGAAGCACGCATTCGCACTAGGAGTCGTTTTCCTGGGTGCAATGCTCCATTAAGTGAGCCTTGACAGTATTCAAGATGGAGAGCATCGCACTTGACTCCTCGAGGTCTTGTCGAACAACCGCAACTTGCAGCATGACGGGGAGGTGCATGATGGCATCTTCTTCTTCTGCTGCAGCCGTGTCCCCGTAATTCATTTTATGGTAATTGAGTGCTGCATCACGGTACTTCTCGTAGAGCTCGAGACTCTCGGGGTCTTCAAAGCCATAGGAAGCAACAGTTCTTTGCTGCTCCCCGCTGCCACCACCAACCCCTGCGTTCACTGCTGCGTTCTCATGACACATCCGCTCATGCGCCTGTCGAATTTCTTCCTCTTCCACCCCATACGCCAACGCAAGGATTAGGAAGACGGAGTACTTCCTCTTAAGATGGTCAGCGAAGAAATTAAGCACCTCGGTTGACATAGGGCTTTCTCTTCCGTCAAGCCGCTCAATTTCTCGTCTACAGTTGGCCGAGAATAATTCGTGTACTCGACTCACCTTCTCGTACACCAACAAGGCCATTGCTGGGTGAGTGACTTGAGCCACCAGCTTCTCCATCGCCACTATCCGCCGAATTTCTGACTCGGCTTTTTCTTTCTCACCAGATAGAACCCGGTGGCACCAAATTTCACTTTGATGAAGAGTCACCTTCGAGTCTTGTCCTGGAGATACCCAGCTCCTTTTCGATGACCTTGGTGACGTAGAATCAGTGTCATTTTTGCTCTGGTTGCTGCGTGAATTGCTGCTGGTATGGATTTCTCGTTTGAGGGTCAGAATATGGCGAATTGCTTTTGTCCACAACTCGAACGTATTCTGGTTGTAGGAGCTGAACTCCAAAATGCTGTGAGTGCTCGCGTTCGGATTGTTAACAGCAAGGTTGTCCACCTTGCTGCCCGTGGACACAACTAGGCTTTGCCGGAGCTCTTCATTTACCCACTACGCATAACAATTCAACCCACAAAACAATACATTTAGTGAGTCGATGACAACATCAGTGTAGTGGAAAATTAAGATAACGAGGTACTGATAAAGACGGATTACCTCGTCCAGCTCGTCGGTTTCTAACAGCTTGCGGCGAAAAAGTCGCAAGCTGCCGTCGGTATCATGCAGCGACGTGTATCCCTCGACCACATCCACCTTCATGTCCCCGAGCAGCATCATGTGATGCAACTCAATCACCTAAACAGAAAGAGATGCAAAATGAGAATAAACACTAGGCCACATAACCCAACACAAACCATCACCTTGTCCGGTTTGAGTCCTTGTTCCCACCGCTCGCGGCTAGTGAACATGAGGATACTATCCTCCTGCAGCGACACAAAGTAGGGCACCCATCCACTGATGAAGAAGATATTGCGTTCCAGCACCAGCAACGTGTCGTTCAGCGTTTGCTACTCAATTGTCCCAACGCGCACAATTACACACATGAAAATTGGCAGCTCCAGACTATCACAATCAAAAGACGCACTTTGTAGATGATCGCGGTCTTGGCTCGACCCAAACTCTTGGGCGTCCACGGCGTCTCCCGCGACGCTTTGTCGTCCAAGATGATGGAGGCGTTGTTCCCGTCGTGCGTCAGCGCGTCCTTGGCACTCTGTCCCTTGGCCAGGACCGTCTTCAGCAGCGACGGTGGCGCTTTCCGCGACGACTTCTCTACACTGCGCTCTTCTGCATCAGCAGGCTCACTCATAATTGTCAATGGCGGGGCAGTCGAATTGCGGCGGCGACCTCTTGGTGATCCAGCCGCCCGTTCAACAGTGCTCCTCTTCCACGCGTAGTATATTTGCAATTAATTAGGGCTTGGCTAAGGACCTAGGGTTGAAGAAAGCATGCAATATGCCCTGTACCATTATCAAATCAATCGACAGGAAGGCAAGCGCTGGGACGCTGTGGGCTGGAGTGCCAATGCGGCGCACTATGAGTGAACACAATGGCGCTGCCAGGAACCCTCGAACAGGTACGTTGACGCGTCCGGGCCAGACGCGACGTTGGTCCAAGGACGGCAAGCTCATGCACACACCGTCGTCGGCTTACGACCAGCTGCGCGTGAGTGGCTTCCCGCCCGTGCGGCTCGGCAGCTGGCACCGCTATCGATCGCCGTCCCAGGAGTTCGCCGACGTGTTCAAGCCTGACTCATCGTCCATTGCGCGTGAACCCGCGGTACGTTCGTGGACGGTCTCCGTTAACGGAGCTGCTCGTCTGGATTGAGTGGGAAACGGATGGTGGCTAATGGTTGATGCAGCATTTCAACGTGGGAATTCAGACCAAGCAGATTCTGACGCCGACACGCTCTCGTGCACGCAAGACCAAGATCATCTGTGCAATTGGCCCCGCGTCCTGGTCCGTTGACATGTTGGGTGAGGAGCGACGGATAGTTGCAGTGGGTTTAATGAATGGAGCTGATGGCAAGTTGTTGCTACTGTTTGGTTTTGTTAGGGCAACTTTTGGACGCTGGGATGAATGTTGCGAGGTTGAACTTCTCACATGGAGACCATGAGCTGCACAAAAGGAGTTTGTCGAATCTGAGAGAGGCGATGGCTGCGCGACCAGGTTGCCATTGTGCTGTGCTATTGGATACCAAGGGACCTGAAATCAGGAGCGGGTTCCTGGAAGGACACAAACCTGTCCAGCTGAAGGTGGGTTTGAGTGATCGATATGGTGTTTGTGAAGTGGATTGGCAGCTAATTTGTTCTGGTGTGGACGGTAGGCTGGACAAACGCTAGAGATCACTACGGATTATGGCGTTGAAGGTAGCAGCTCTCGCATTGCATGCACGTACGAACAGCTACCGACTTCGGTGTCGGTGGGCTCCAAAATCTTGTGTGACGACGGAAGCCTCGTGATGACGGTGCTGGAGTGTCTATCGGAAAGCATCATTGTGCGAGTGCATAACGACCATCTTCTCGAGGAGAAGAAGAACATGAACTTGCCAGGTTTGTTTTGTATTCAGGGTTTAATAAGGTTGCTTGGGGGCCTTGCACCTGAGTTGAAATTTCCGTGTATATGTGCAGGAGCGGCTATTCAGATACCTGGCATTACGGAGAAGGACGAGGACGATCTGCTGAATTTCGCGATCCCTAATGGCGTGGACATCGTTTCGGGGTCTTTCGTGCGCTCGGCGGCAAATGTGCGTGCGATCCGCGATTGCCTCGGTGAAGCCGGCCGACACATCCGTGTACATGCGAAGATCGAAAGTCAGGAAGCGCTAATGAACATCGATGAGATCATCGCTGAGGCCGATGGCATCCACGTCAGCCGTGGCGATCTTGGTATGGAGCTGTCACCTGAACGAGTGTTCTTGGCGCAGAAGATGATTATTGGTAAAGCCAACCGCGCAGGCAAACCCGTGGTTACCTCCACACAAATGCTGCAATCCATGACAAAGAAACCGATTCCTTCAAACGCGGAATGTACAGATGTGGCGAACGCGGTGCTGGACGGAACCGATGCGATGATGCTGTCCGCAGAAACCGCTAAAGGCATGTACCCGAAGGAGGCTGTGGAATTTATGTCGAAAATCTGCGTCGAAGCAGAGGAAGCACTTGATTACGCGGAGGTTTATCGTTTGCATCGGGCAGCAAACAGTAAGAACGTCAGCATGTACGAATCAGTCGCAAGTTCGGCCGTAGAGATTTCACTTGACATGAACGTGAAGCTCATCATTTCAATCACCGATACTGGGGCCAGCACCAAGTTACTGGCTAAGTATCGCCCAAAAGCTAACATCTTGGCTGTCACTTCCTCCGCACTTACAGCACGCCAGCTCTCAGGAGTCTCCAGGTATATACTCATCCTTGTGCGGTTTAGTCGTGCTGTGTTGCTCACACGTTTACTCGTATTTCTGTAGGGGGGTATCGGCGCTGCTAGTGGAGACAATGGAAAGAGTAGATAACCTTACACTAGAAGCCATCGCGCATGCGAAAGATCGGGGTTTAATTGCGAGCGGTGACACAGTCATCTTGGTTCACGGGCTCGATGATTCGGTGTCCAAGTCTACGAATGTAGTGAAAGTGATCGAGGTTGGCAAGCAGAGATATTCGAGTCCCAAGCACAGCTTCTTCGGAGGGATTCACATACCCTTTACTTAATTGAACGACACTACCAGAATCTTGGTTTTGTTCTCCATCCGATGCTTGCATCGAATACGGATGGGCAAGCGTGAAGCGGGTGAGATGAAAACAAAATCTGGCTTGGCCATCCAAACCGATGTCTACAGTATGTGATGCTCTATCTAATACTGTCGTTGTACTCTATTGATGCGGCTTGCGTGGGATTGGAATGCGTAAGAAGTCCGATGCAGGTACAATTGCTCGTCGTCCAAATGATTCTTGGGCCTCCAGTGCGAGGTGAAGGGTTGTGCGAGAGTTGAAGCCGGCGGACCAGTGCCGAAAGCGATGACTGAAGTGCGTCAAAGCGAGCAATGTCGCGTTCATCTTCTTGGCTGCATACCCTGCCATACGAGCTGTTGAGTGTCCTCGATGCACCGCCTGAAAAGGGATAGAAAATCGTTAGACGAACGTTGATCATTCTGCTCAGTCGCATCCGTCGAGTCATACCTGTGTCACCATTTCATGGCTAAGTGTCGCTTCATGAACCAAAACCTGTGAGAAGCACGGCAGCGCCACCGGTAAATTAGCAACTTTGATCATGACACAATTACCCAGATGACGTACGTCGCAGTCCTGAGCGATGTCAAACATTCGCGAGGAGTCTGCAGAATCACCGAGAATGGCCACCTTACGCCCACGTGCCGTCGGGCCAGTCACCTGTAGCATTACATGTAATACGTGACATGGTGGCATTTGATGAATGAAGGGGGTTGATTCACGAACCTCGGATGCGTGAAGCATTTCACCATTGGGCAGCTCTACACTCCCACCATACTTGAGAGTACGATATTTCGGTCCAGGCGGCAATCCACGCGTGCGGAGCGCATCCATATTCAACTTACCAGGGACAGGATACTCCTCAATCACGTACCTGTCGAGTTCACAACCACACAACCCACTGTTAGATTAGATTTTTCATAAAAATGAGGAGCAACCTCCATACCCAAAACTCGTAACTGTGTGCTTCACCGTCGCAGCTTTCACAGTGAACTTGCCATCATCAAGCACTTTCCAAACATCGCCATTCCCGTCTGACTCGGCATGAATCCACTTCCGAGTAAGACTCTAAAATATAAGCACCACCACGTCAGCATCAACATAGTGCAGCTCTCAACTCACCCACGCACCGGATGTTTAGGCGCGTTGCGCATGAATTTCTCATGCACCGACGCCTTACCGAGCATGTCTGGACACACCAACTCGTGCACCGTGATGCTCAAGTTCGCGAGCCACGTGCTGCTAGTGGAGAACGCAGTGTTCAAGTAGGCAAAAAGTCCCAGCGGGCCGTACACTTCAATAGGCCTCGGTGCCTTCTCCTTCGTCTGTGGGTCCTTGTACTCTGCGTTGTGGTTGTCCAGCGTGCACAGAATCCCAGGTAGACCGTACAGGTGGTCCCCATGCAAGTGCGTCACGAAGAACTTGGTGGTGAGAGGTACACGCACGACGCTCTTGATGAGCTGTCGCAGACTTCCCTCGGCGCAGTCGAACATCCAATTGCTGCGTGACAGACGCAGACAGACGCCCGTGGGGTTGCGGCGCACCGACGGAGAGCCGGCGCCTGTGCCCAGGAACAGCAGCTCGAAGCCCGTGAACGGCGTCTGCGGCGGCGGCACGAACAGCGAGTTGCAGCTGCGCAATGGCACGGTCTTTAGCAACGCCTGACGCTCGCTGATGCGCGCCAGCGGGGCCGTGCGCCACGCCGCGCGGGCCACCAGCTTGGATGCCATGACCTGCAAATGATGAGCAATAACGAAAGACGTACCGATATGTGGTGGACACCAATGTTATGTGGTTGTTGTTGTTTTTTCGCGGGAAAAGCGCAAAGAGCGTTTTACCACAATAAGTGGCCATGTGTGACGTCGTGGCCGACGCGGCCTCGCACAGCTCGGACGAATTCGTCGACGGCTCCATCTTCCGCGTCAAGCTGCACAATTTCTTGACATACTCAGATGCCGAGTTCTTCCCTGGACCGCGTCTGAATTTGATTCTGGGACCCAACGGAACAGGCAAGAGCTCCATCGTCTGCGCTCTCTGCGTGGGCCTGGCGGGCAGCACCCGCGTACGTAATTTATAGTAATGCTACGCCTATTCCTTGTTTGGGTACTTACAACAAATAATTTGTGCTGAGTAGCTGCTGGGCCGCGCGGACAAGGTGGGGCAGTTTGTGCGCCACGAGAAGGAGAGCGGCTACACGGAGATCGAGCTGTTCTTCGAGCGAGGCAACAAAGTCATCAGGCGCAACATCTTCCGAGACAATAAAAGCACGTGGCAGGTGAACGACAAGGACTCGACGCTCAAGAACGTGGCCGGAATCATGCAGGCAGCCAAAATCCAGATCGACAATTTGTGCCAGTTCCTGCCGCAGGACAAAGTGGGCGAATTTTCGCGCATGAACGCGGTGCAGCTACTGAAGGCCACGGAGAATGCTATCACGGACAGCGACTTGGCGGCCAAGCATGACGAGATTATTGAGCTGCAGCACAGCATGTCGGACAAAGGACGGGTAGGCAGCTGCACTGGAGTGTGTTGTGGTTAGTGCTGATGGTTATTTTTTGTGCGGTGTAGGAATTGGATCATGCACGTGCAGCGCTCGAGTTGAAGAAGAGTGAGAACGCACAACGGGAGAAGGAAGTGGAGCGAATCGAAGACTACGAAGCCCGCATCGAAGATGTGAGCGGCAGGATGTTCGACTATGCGGTACGAGAGAAAATAACTCATTTTTGCTTGCTGTGATGGTTTCTGTAGACTGCAGTGATGGAGAAAAAATGTTTGTGGCTCGAGTTCGAGGATGCAAAACGCGATGTCGAGGAACTGAAGCTGGAAAAGCGGCGCTGTAAAGATGCAATTGATGTGAGCCTACGTTTCTAGGAACTTACTCATTTATACTTTCTCCTGCTATGGTATACTAATTTTCTTCATCACGTGGGATCGTTACAGAATGAACGCCAAGAGAAAATCGCTCCTCTCGAAGAACTGCTTGACAAAGAAAGGATTCGGCTGAGTGATGTGAAAACTGAGTACGTTCTGTGCTTGAAGTGGTAGCAGTGCATCTCTGGCGGTGAGCTAATTGATGCTTGTGTATGGTGCACTACTTAGAAAAGCGGAGGTGGACAACGAGAAGCGTCAGCTCATTGATAAGATCAAACAGGAGAAGAAACACGTGAGTGCGATTGCGAGGAAATTCTTCGATCTTTATTGCATTAAGTGTGTAGCTTATGCCATCTTGATATTGTAGATTGAGACTATGGAAAGCGCTCAAAGTCAAACCCTGTCCGACGTTAAGGAGCTTCGTAACCAGCACAATTCCACTCGCCGAAAACTAGAGCGCTTGGAGCGCGATGTGAATGAGGTTGGTATTATGTGGTCACGATCATTCATCAAAATTTGTTGCTTTCCCTGTGTCTGGAGTTGACTTTATGTGGTTGCTTATCCTTACTCTAGTGGCGGGAGGAGCGCAAGGGAATGGCTGTTGATGACGATTTGAAGAAACAGAAAGAACAATTGGAGACGCAACAGCGCGCTAAGGATATGGAGGTACGTTCAAACAGTGATTTGTTTAAAAGTTAATCAGGCTTTTAACCCCTGCTGCTGTTGCTTTTTCCGCAGGAAATGGATATCCGCAGTAAGAGAGAAGCACTCGCCCGTGAGCTTTCCTACAGCGACAATGAGCAGAGGAAGGTGAAGAGTAAGTTAGAAAAGCTTGACAACGAGAACGTACAGCGCCAGTTAGCTCTTCAGAGGGCAGATCCAGACTGCATCCGTGCTGCGGAGTGGGTTAAAAACAACCAGGACAAGCTCAAACGTCGAGTGTGGGGACCTCTTGCACTCGAGGTAAGTGATGTGCTATACAGTCAGGTACATGGTGACCTTACGCTTGCTGATACAGGAATATGGTTGTTGTGGCGTAGATGAAACTGAACGAACCCATTCACGCGAAGTACGTCGAAGACACTCTCCCAAAGTGGCTTTTGGCAGCTCTCGTCACAGAATGTTACGATGATTACAACACTATCCTCCGCGAGCTGAACAATGGTTCCGACCGCCGTATCAAGGCCTCGATTTTGATTGTTGAAAATGGCATCTGCCACGGTGTTCACAGACCGTACTCAGCGGATCAGATGAACGACTACCGCGAGAGATACGGGATGATGGGATTCCTGGATGAGGTACGTTGCTTGTGCTCAGAGAATGTTGCTGATCGGACTGACGTCATGTGCTATTGCTTTGTGTATTAGCTGGTGAGTGCACCAGACATTGTACATGAAGCTCTTCGTGCCCACGGAGGTCTCCACACTGTTATGGTTGGTTCCCAACAGACAGAAGACATTATCAACCAGGGTGGCCATATTTTCTCGGAGATTGCATCACCCGAACGAAAGGCGGCATTCGTTACTCCATACAAGAAATATGTGACCTCAGGTTTGTGGTCACTCGTATGCTGGATTTTCCATTCGAAACTCGCGGCTCGCTGCTGACATTACGTTGTGCAGTGTCGAAGTATGGCAACAGAAACGTTACAACGCGCACAAACGATCTGTTAAACCCCCGTTTGTTGGCAGCTTCGTCTTCCAACGAAGACGCAAAAGCTGAGATGAAGCAGGTATTGGATGAATTGAAATCCAGAGAACACGATATCCAACAGGAGGTAAGAATCTGGGACGCTTTTGCAGATTCCTAAGGGGCTCGATCCCTTACGAACGCTAACTATGACTTATCCTAGATTTCTGATCTCAAAGAGGAAGAAAAGATGTATGCCGAAGAAAAGAGAAAAGCGCAACACCGTATCACAGAAATTCGCTCTCAGCGGAAGGCAATCATTCGCTTGGATGATAAAATTGCACAGGGAGACGACAAGATTTACTCACTTAAGAGCGAGCTAGCGCAGGTAAGTCCGCTTGCTTTGGATGGCACCTTGTTGTCTACTAACAGATGAATGTCCATCGTTTCTTTATAGGACGTGTCGAGCAAGGAAGACGCTCTGACGCGAAAGCTGAAAAATCAAGCGTCAAAGTAAGCTGAAGTTTTTGTGAGCGTGATATTTGGCGCCTGTGCTGACCCCAGTTTCCACCCGGATGTTTCTACTTTATAGGCAGGCACAGCAGATCAAACATTGCCTTCAACTTTCTAAAGATATGTTCAAGGCTAGTGCGCGTGAGGCGTGCTTATCATTGCAACTCGGCACACAGCAAGTTCGAGTTGATTTTACAGAAAAATACCTGAAACAGACGGAAGCCACACTCCGGTAAGTTCTGCATGCTTATGAATTTCTTGTGATTTATGTTAATGCAACACATATGCACAGTGACCTCAAGGAGGCTTACAGGCTTGCAAAAGAAAACCTGATGATTACCGCCAGGAAGGCAATGGATTTGAAGCGCAAAGCAGAAGAAGAGGCCCCGTGGGAGGCTTTCGAAGAACGATTCAACCAACTTCCAGATGATCTGGATGAGTTACACGGAAAGATTGAAAACAACAAAGCAGCCCTAGAATGCTTCCGCGGTGACAGGAGTATTCGCGAACTTTACGAACGCGTATGCGACGAAATCCGTGATGACGAGGCTCGCCTGGCAGACCTGGATAGTTTTGTTACGCATGGAGAAGACAAGATCAACGGAATCAAGGTGCGTTGTCTCGTATGGTGTTGCTTTATCCAAAGCGCAGCTGATGCTGATATGAACTATAGGGAGAATGGCATACCAAACTCAAGGAAGTGGTGGATCACATCGACTCCTCTTTCAAAGAGTTTTTCAAGGACATCGGTTGTGTCGGTGAAATCGTGCTGGATGACGAGGACCCGGTAAGAAAATCAAGTCGGGCCCGGATACACTGTACTGCTCTGATACGATTGCATTATATTTGATTTTTAATGTGTAGGATGTTGCGAAATGGGGTATTCAACGTCGTGCGCAATTCCGTAAGAACACAAAGCTGTCGACCATGACCGCTGAGGAGCAGTCCGGAGGAGTACGTTGATCGTTCCAGTGTCGGTGTTCGGGTGGTTTGAATTCTTATCTTGCTCCCAATGTTGTTGTAGGAAAAATCCGTCGGAACTATCATGTACTTGATGGCTCTTCAAAGTCTCACAAAGTGTCCATTCCGAGTGGTTGATGAGATCAATCAGGGCATGGACGTGTACAATGAGCGAAAGGTATTTCAACGTATTACCAAGTCGTCTTGCGGTAGCAAGCTGCCACAATACTTCCTCATCACACCTAAGCTCATCACTGGGCTTACGTACCACCGCGACACAAAGGTTATGGTCATTCTGAACGGGCCGTACAACATGATTCGACAAGAATTGTGGGACCCCGATCGGTTTATTGCTTGTGGGAAGCAGTCGAAGCGCAAACCGAGTGGTGCAGTCAATGGTTCCTCAAAGAAGCGTATTCGAGCGTAAGCTGGTCTCTGTTGGCTACCTACTGACTACCGACAGCAGACGTCCGCTTCAGACGACACGAATCTATCGCGATGGTCCCAGAAAGTGAGTCATGTGGAGAGCATTATAATAGTCAAGTGATTTCTTCTTTTCATGTCCTAGGTTTCATTTCATCGCCCGAGTATGAACAGTTCCGGGTTGATCCACTATGGCTGCTACGGAAGATAAAGTTCACCCGGTACTCTCTCTACATGAAGTTGAATGCTGACTGCCCGCCGCTAAGGCGTGCGCCATCAGGAGCTCCTGGAGGCAGCGCTGTGGCTGCTGCCATCCCTGCACTACGAGGCGAGTTAGCAATAGCGAACAGGTCCTTTCCGAAATGGCTCAACGCCTTCGTGCGCTCATCCTGCTCCGGCTGTTGGTAATATTGTGGTGGCTGCTGCTGGGCGTACGATGGGTTCGACGATGTGGAGCTTCCTAGTGTGTCAAAGCCATCCAGCAACTGTAGGTGTTCGAAACAAAACACACGATTAAATAAAACCAACCATCACACTACTGTATAAGCCAGGGCAACGGACGTACCGAGATTTCTTGAGGAGGTGCAGGGGCGGGTGGTGGCTGAGAACGGACAGGAGAGCCAAGAAGGTCGGCAGAACCCTGCAAGCTTTGCTCAACTGGGCCGGCAGACGACTCAAGACTGAGCGAACCAAACCCAAGAAGGTCAACTTCTTGCTGCGGTTGCTGCACACGGTTCTTCGTGGGGCTACCACGCTGAGTGCGAGTGCTGCCTGGACGCTTGCTGCTTGCCTGCGGAGGGGCCTGGTCCGCTTCGTCCGCATAACCAAGTACACGCAAAACCTGCAGCGCCTTCGATACCACGCTAGGCTTGCCATCCTTTCGCAGCTGTAAATTAGAGGTATGTTTAACAATGCTATGTTAGACAATTGATTTGGCCATTGAGGCAACCAATGATGCAGGACGAACCTCCTCAACAACTTCCACGTTTTCCTCGAAAAACTCTTGATACGGCGCAGCACCTGGAGAGCCCAGCAATGCCAACACCACGTGCAGACCTTTCAAGCGGACTTGCCAGGTATCATCTTCTAACTTGTCAAGCAGAATGTCACCAATAGTTTGTGCATCCAGCGTCTGCGCAAGATCGACAAAGCGCTTCAGTCCATCTGCAGGCGGTGCGCGCGAAAGCCCCGCGGGTGCGCACAGATTGTCAATCATTGTGCGCTCATAGTCCCTGCGCCACAGCACCGATCAAAATCAGGATACCTAGTTTAGAGCAAAAATTGCCACGGTGGTCGTACCTGCTGGTGTCACCTCCACCGGCTCCCTGTTGGGCGTTCGGTTGGTAGTAGCCATGGTCAATTACTTGTGGGCCAGCGCGAAGCTCATCATGGTCAGCTAACGAAGAAGCCATCGACTTGTCCATATTGCGGCGGTCCCACTTCTCCAACGCAGCTGTACCCATCTTTTTCAATACTTCCGCCTTCTTACCAAGAGCTGTCGTTGGCGCATCATTGAGCGGCTGGCCGTTCACGGGAAGACCCATACTACCAATGCGGTGGGAGCTACCACTGGACATCCGGTTCGAGCTATCACCATAAGACGGGGCGCCCCCCGATTGATGACCACCGAAGCCACCACGCGCACTGCCTCCCATGGCATTCGGGTTATACGAGTTTCCGCCGGAAGTTCCAGCGCTTGCACCACGGACAGCGTTCGGGTTGTACGTGCCGCTGTTAAATCCCCCCAACCCTGATGTTGCACCGGTATTGCTAGTCCCAAAGCCACCTGCCGGCTTGGGGAAATTAAGCGCATGGCCCACCAAAACCGTTGGGCGGTTGTCTCGCTTCGTAGCAGGATTGTAGCGCGGCTCGTTATCTGCGGCAGGGTCCTTCTTTTGATAACCTGTGCTGCTCCAGACGCCGGCACCGGAGCTCTTCGAGGCTAGCCCAGATCCTGACGAGGATGACCACGAGTCAAAACCACTAGCCTGCTGCTGTGGCGCGTTTTGTGCGTACCCACCCTGCTGGCTGTTTAGGTTGTAGCCGTAGCCGCCAGAGTTACCGCCATTTTGTCCATAGCTGCTGTTACCACCACCATAGCCACTGTTGCCACCGCCATAGCTACTGTTACCTCCACCAGGAGGACCATTGTAGCCTCCACTAGAGGGGCCATTGTAGCCACCACCAGATGGGGCATTGTAACCACCACCGTTGGAGCCATTGTAGTCACCACCAGACGAGCTATTATAGCTTCCAGCCGGGGTATCCTGGTACGGTGGTGGCCTAAACGACGATCCAGAAGCTTGCGGCTGTCCCCACGATCCACCGACATTTGAGTGTTGTCGTTCAGGCTGACCACCCTGGTTGTACGTTCCACCGCCATTATACGACGGCGCGTTGTCGCCTTGCTGCGGTGCCTGCCAAGTATTCGCACCAACCTGAGGCGTCTGTTGCTGTTGCTGTTGCTGTTGGGGGGGTTCCTCGTTCCTCCGAGACAGGAATCCGTCATTCAGACACACAAGCGCTTCCTATAGCAACAACGATATGACGAGTGAGCCCTCGCACCATCACAGGATAAACCGCCAGCCAAAAGCAACGCTCTCAACCTGCGACGCCACGCGGATTCGGCGATATTTTTCATCTCCATACACGGGATCCGGAGGGCCCGAGAACTCTGCAATCAAATATCATCACAAACGTCAGTGCGTCATAATTACCTCCCCACGAACCCAATTGCTCCACACGCACGCAAATACGAGGACAGCTCCTGCTCCTCCTCTCGAACAGCCTCCGTGAAGGCCGGGCCTCCCTCTCTGATGCAAAACTGCAGCAAAAATCCACAAAAATCCGTCAATACCATCCAAGAGCTCCGTTAATTAACGCCTGCGTACCGAGATGATCTGCAGCGCCTTGAGCTTCACGTTCAGGTTGCTCTTGTTCAGTCTCCCCAGCATGTAGTCAGCGATCTTCTCCGCGTCGCGCGCGCTGGCCTTGCTCGAGTCTGCAACATAAGGGGTGGGGATCAGTCGCCATACACTCGGTGCCTTAAATTGCAGCAAGCCACGCACTCGCAATCTCCTCCATGAGGTACACAGGCACGGGGCCGTCGTGCAGGCTCGTGGCCTCGGCCAACGTCTGCCGGTTCATCTTGAAGGGCCCCAAGTCTCCTGCGAGCGTTTAGCGATGTGGAGGACTTCCCACACGCCCCCCTCGAAACAGTGGTACCATTTTGGCGGTACCGACCGAATATTTCCTAGCATTTTTTGTGTTTTTTTAATCTGTTTTAGCCATTTTGATAAAACTAACATTTAAAATTGCTAAAACAATACGTAGACTCCCATAGTTTATATTTTGTTTGCATAAATCCCATATTTTATTTTTTGCTTGTATAAAACACCAACATGGAGGACGACGACGCCGAAGACCTGCGCGTGGAGGCCGTGGTGGTGGATTACTACATGAGTAACCCTCTGCCTACTGACGCCATCGAGAAGCTGCCCGTCTCTCCTTGCTACCTCCGCGCTCGCGAGGTCCCAGTCGTGCGTATCTTCGGCGCTACGCCCGCTGGACAAAAAGCTCTGGTGCACGTGCATGGCGTACGTTTTCATTAAATTCCTGTAGCAATGGCGCGATTCGAGGGTTAATTTCTGTGCTGTTGTTAATTTCTTCTTAGATCTTACCGTATTTCTACTTCCGAGCTGAAGATGACGCCGATTTCGACGATCCGGAACGTCTGCGGACGCTGTTGCCTCGCCTGGCGAAGGATCTCGAGGCTGCCAATGCCTCAAAGCAGCAACAAAGACGCCGAAACAATGGGAACTCGACGGCAAAATATTATCCCAGTAAAGTTGTAGCCAAGGTGAGGCGTGGATCTGTGAGAAAGTGGCTGGAATGATGTTCTAAGATGCTGTTGGTAGATGCTGATTGTGCAAGGAACGCCATTCTACGGATATCACCCGAAGCCGAAGCTATTTGTGCAGATTTTCTTGTATAATCCGCGAGTGGTGTCGTCAGTGGTGCAATTGCTGGAGAGCGGCTGCGTTGGTGAGAGGAGGTTTCAGCCGTATGAAGCGCACGTGCCGTTCCTGCTTCAGGTAGCTTGCAAATATTGTTTGGATCAAGGCTTATGGATGATTGCTGAGGTGTGTCAACGTTGGATTCAGGTGTTTGCGGACTATAATATTGAAGGGATGAACACAGTGGCTTTCAGCCATGTGAAGGTAAGGTCGGCTGTTTTGTTTATTTTCGATAGCAGTTTGGGGTGGCGACGTTGACCAGATGCGAAATCTTAGTTCCGGTTTCCGCTTCCAGTGACGCAGGGGCATCTTTCTGAAGCACAAGGGTCAGGTGAATACCGAGCTGTTCTTCTTCCAGCCGTTCCAAGAGACAAAATCAACGGTTTGGACGAGAGTGCGTCTCCCTTGTCAGGGAGGTGCGCGCCAGTTTCAGTAGTCTCCAAACGGTGGTTTGACCGGCAGTCTAGCTGTGCGCTAGAGGCCGACGCTGCTGCTGCGTGCATTTTGAACTCAACACGGTTTGAATCCCAGCAAAAAGCGGCGGAGGGAACAGAGGAACTACGCAATGTGCCATCACTGGCTGCTATTTGGGAGGTAGGCTCACATTGCTTTTACTGTGCTGGCAACGGTATCGCGGCATGCTAATTCGATTTTTACGGGTGATAGGAAGAAAGGTTGCGACGCATTCAAAATGGAGGTAGGGGAACGCCTACCATGTCCTTGAGTCTACCGCGGGACGAAGATGCATCGAAAGGCTCATCGATGAGTGCTACTCCCGCTCAATCGGCATCATCGTTATTATCGCAGTCATTTTTCAAGAAGAAGATGAAAAATTCTGTTGACGCCGTGATGGAGGAATTAGCGAAGCAGTTGGAAGGAGAGGCAACTGAAAGTGGCTCCCCTGGCCCTTGTCATCCACTATGTGCAAATGATGTGATGTCATGTGGGAATTCAATTGCCGCTGAAAGCGAGTTTTCTTACAGCCAAGAGGAGGTGGACAATGATACAATGCATCAGGTACACCGTCTTCTACTGTAAAAAAAATGAATATGTTGGGCATGAACTAATCAACATTTTGTCCAGGAATCTGTGGAAGAGGACGACGAAATTGTGAGCATCTTGCTAGCAATGCAAGATAAGGGCGAATCCGAACAGGAGAACATCGAATGGCATGGAAACGGCGAGAATGACGGGTACAACACGCCTGATGAAAACAATGACGAAGAAGACGACTTCAACAAGGGGGGCTATCGGAATGACGAAATAAACGATATCTTGGCATCGCAGCGCCTTGTTGAAGAACATAACGCGAGTCAAGCAGCCGACTCTCCACAACGTAATGGTTGGTGGGACATCGCTGAGCGTGAAACTCGACCAGTCGCGAGCCCACTCAGTGAGCTTGGTAGCCCACGCGTTGTTATCCATACTCCGCAGAGGAGACTCCATAAGGTTGGTTCTTCATTTTTTACAATTACGGTGATACTGCATATATGCATGCTAACTGAGATTGCGTGAAGCCGTCTACAAACGTTGCACGGGCAATTCGCTTTGGGGTTAGTCCAGAGGATTTGCCTTTAGTTGCCGATATTGAGGATCTGTTGCCACCTCGGCCCCAAGAACCGATAACCCTTACTCCACAGGAAGAATCGGATCCGGTGGATAATCTCCAACTATCACTGACACCACACCCTCGACCACTCCAGGCAAGTCCACGGATTCAGACGCCAGCAACGGGAAATGATCGCTTGTGGCTATACAATCCCAAGCCTCCCTCCTTCGCCCAGATCCTGACATCGTCGCAAACCCTAGGCGTTTGTTCGATCCAGGTTCGTCTCGCCAAAGTATGGACATTTCCGATGTTTTGTTTACGAATCTACATATTGTATGTGGATGGAAATTGTAGTATCAACCGCCCTACTACAGCAAACCTGCTGATATCCCCGATAAAGCCATGGTATTCGGCGGCAAGAAATTTGATTTTGCACTACAGAATACCAGCAATCTGCCAACGTTTGACACCATAACAGCAAGACGGCTTCTAAATTCACTCGGCAGCAGTGGCAACAGCGACACATCTTGGTGCAAACTTTCCCACTTGAAAACTCCAAATGCCCGTCGGGACAGGGGAGATAAGGTAGCGAGGGATTCTAGCTGCTCGTGTGTATGCAGTGAGGTTAACGTTGCTCTCTGATAGGTTCGTCGTCTACGAATGCCGGCACATTTGCCTCCAGACGTTTCCGTTGTTAAGGATTGGGTGGCAACCGATGCTGTAAAGAGCAGTGCCCCAAGCAAGGTGCGTGACTCAACGACCATTTACCTGGCGCTCGAGATTATTTGTAGTGACGTTAAAGCTTCATCCACGACTGAGCTATACCTGTTCAGGTACGACGCAAACGTGCCCGGCAATCACTTGCATCAACAGCGTCGCCCTCAATTAAATCGAGGTCGACTACGGTTCTGTCGAACGTCACAATTTTGTCTATCGAGATATTTGCATCATCGCGTGGTAATATGTTGCCAAATCCTCTCCACGATCCAGTTAACGTGATCTGCTATGCAGTGGAAGCACAGGAGGGGCCAACGGATTCCAAGACAAAAGAACGAGGTTTCCTTTTCTGGAAACTGGATGGTATGGAGCAATCCACACTTGGTAGGGTGGGTTTATGCGTGGACAGTAGCGATATATCGGTGACAATTGCTTCAGATGAGCGTGACATGTTCCACTCACTAGAGGCACTGGTAAGACGCTGGGATCCCGACTTCTTGGCAGGTTTCGAAGTGCAAAAGGCATCGATCGGTTACCTTGTCGATCGAGCATCGCAGATGGAGGTGAGTATCTCTTTACATGCTGTTATTTCCCCGATACAATTCTTAATTATGTCTGCTTGTGATGGGCCAGATTAATCTCATCCAGTCGCTTTCTCGGCTTCCATCGACCCCGATAGATCCTCGAAATACGACGACAGTTCAAGAACCAGAAGGAGAGAGCCAAAAGGAACCTTCCATTGGTACAGCTTGGGGAGTGAACAAGGCTGCTGGATTGTGGCTTCACGGGAGATATATTTTGAATCTGTGGCGAATGACGCGCTCAGAGGTATGTATAGTATTTTTGTGGCTACATGATATGGAATAATGGGCGATTTGATTGCCATTAACACACGTGACTTGGATTGCAGCTCAAGCTGTCCCGCTACGCTCTCGAAGATGTAGTGTGGGCTGTTCTTAAACGGACGTATCCTGTGTATTCAGCTGAAAAAATGTCAACGTGGTTCAATGAAGGCGGTCAAATGCGCTGGAAAGTGATTCGTTACTGTCTGGAGCGAGCAGCACTCAACCTCCAAATCATCTCCAAGATGCAACTTATTACAAGAACTAGGTATGCTGTCATGCCGCATCATCCCAATTTTCATGTATCTGACCCAGTCCGTTTGCGACCACCATTTATTGCACAGTGAGATGGCTCGGCTATTTGGAATCGACTTCTACTCCGTTTTGTCACGAGGGTCACAATACCGGGTCGAAGCTGTCATGTTGCGAGTAACAAAGCGAAAGAATTTTCTCTTGGTGTCGCCAAACAGAAATCAAGTGGCTGGCCAGGCTCCAATGGAGTGCATTCCGCTGGTGATGGAGCCTCACTCCAGCTTTTATCCGGATCCCGTCGTCGTTCTTGATTTTCAGGTGCGCTCTTGGTGTTCTTTGTTCTTTGTTAATGACTTCAGCTAACACGCTGCGTCATTTGCTTTGGGTAGTCTCTTTACCCGTCACTTGTGATCGGGTATAATTTATGCTACTCAAGCTTTTTGGGTCGCTTGAAGGATGGTTTGAACCCTGATCTAGAGTTATCGCTTGGGGTGATCGACTTCGTTCCGAGCGCTTCTGCTATTTTGCAGTGCAAAGACGATATAATCATTGCGCCAAATGGCACAATGTTCTGCCCCAAGAGTCATCGCCACGGTGTGTTGCCGCTCATTCTGGACGAGATTTTGTCGACTCGGATCATGGTGAAGAAATCAATGAAGGCAGCCAAGGAGTCCAACCAAGAGCGACTGGAGAAGGTGCTCAATGCTCGACAGCTAGCTCTGAAAATGATTTCAAACGTGACGTACGGATACACGGCAGCTGGGTTCTCTGGGCGTATGCCGTGCGCTCAATTGGCCGACGCTATTGTTCAGGTACTGTGCGTTTTTGCGCGGTGTTCCATCTTGTCGTCACTTTCTTACGTGGTTTGCACTGTGATTTTGCCGCTAGACTGGGCGTTGCACACTAGAAGCTGCTGTTCGACTCATTGAAGGGCGAGAAGACTGGAATGGTCGGGTTGTCTATGGAGACACGGACAGTGTTTTCGTGCTTCTGAAAGGGAGGTCCAAAGCAGATGCATTTCGCATTGGGCAGGAGATTGCTGACGCAGTCACCGCATCGAACCCGAGGTAAACACCACTAGCTCTGTTTCGAAAACGCTCAAGAACTTCTTCTCTTACGTGTGAATGCGCATGTGTGATTTTGATAGACCGGTGACGCTTAAGCTGGAGAAGGTCTACATGGGTTGCGTTCTCGTTTCCAAGAAACGATACGTCGGCAACAAGTTTGAGTATCCACAGCAAGAAGTGGGAGTGATCGAGTCGAAAGGGCTGGAGACGGTTCGACGTGATTCCTGTGGGGTGGTTCAACACGCAATGCAAGCTTCTCTGGAGGCGCTCTTCGCGTCCTGCGACTTATCTAAGGTAAAAGAGGGTATGGAGAAATACTGGCTCCAAATCCTGGAGAACCGGGTGCCACTGAAAGACTTCATATTTGCGAAAGAAGTTCGCTTGGGGACGTACAGCAACGGAAGGTACGAACCTGAACGAAGTCTGATACATGGATATCGCTGATGTAGCTGACAGGTTAATTGGATCACGTTGTAGCGCCCCTCCTGCAGCACTCGTTGGTGCAAAGGCCATGGGAAAAGACCCACGAGCAGAACCTCGGTATGCTGAACGGGTTCCTTACGTTGTGGTAAACGGACCTCCTGGTGCACGTTTGATGGACTTGGTGGTGTCACCCGATGAATATTTTGACAAGAGGAAGCACTACAGTGTCAACTACCACTACTACATCAACAAACAGGTGCGAAAGATGCTGCCTACCAACCGGAAGGACTTGCAACTAACATTTCTTGCTGCAGATCATCCCGAGTCTGGAGCGGCTTTTTCTACTGACAGGAGCTAACATTCGGTCGTGGTACGCGACCCTGCCTCGGTCGTCCGTGAAAGCTCGCCAGCATGTGCTCGAAATCGCGACACCGGCTCGTCCATTCGGCCGCGGCTTCCGGTCAATCGACTCCTTCTACATGAGCAAGCACTGTCGGCTTTGCGGATCAATCGGTAGTGACACGCTGTGCCAAGAGTGCACTGCCAACCCGCAGCGAAGTCTCCTAGCAATTCACACTGCAACTACGCGGCATGAGAAAGCTGCAATGGCTCTTAGACTCGCGTGTACAGCGTGTGCAGACCGAGACGCCTCCACAAGTTGCAACAACGTCTCCTGTCGAGTTTGGAATCACATTAAGCTGTTTGAGGTGGATAAAGCAACGCTGCTGTTTCAAGAACGGCAGTCGAACCCTCAATGAACAAAAACAAAAAAGTTATCTATTACCCTTTGAAGGACATTTGGACAGGAGATCCAAGCGCTGCCTTCCTAGCACTAGCAAGTGCTGTCTAATTCTTGCGAGGCCGGCTAGGCTTCTTGCCCTTGCCACCCTTCTTGCCCTTCTGGAACTTGGGCTCCTGCTTCTGCTTTTTAGCCGGTCTCTTGACCTCCTTTTCCTCCTCCTCGGCGTCACTCTGGTCCTCCTGGGTGACCTCAGCCTGCACGTCCGCAGCCGCCTGCTTACGGTCCTTCTTAGCCTTCACACGCTGCTTCTTGGTCAGGTTGGCCTCCTCGGCCTCGTCTTCAAGTTCCTCAGCAGACTTCTTGGCGTCCTTCTCGTCCGAGGGCATTGTGTTCGCGTACTTCTTGAACTTGGCCACGTAGAAGCCATCCATGTTGTGCACATGCGGGTAGAATCGGCGGGTAAGCTGCACCGTAGGGTGGAAACGCTGCTGCTGGTAGCGAGTGAAGCCCGGCTTGCCGTGGTCCAGGCCAGTGTCCACGAGCTTCACGCAGCGCTTGCGCAGAGCGTAGTCCACCACAGACTCGTTTTCGTCGACCATGACGGAACACGTGGAGTAAAGGACGTACCCACCGGTCTTCGACTTGGCATCAACAGCATCAATAGCAGCGAGTAGCAGTTCCTTCTGCAAGTGAGCCAGGCGCTGCACGTCCTTCTCTCCCTTTTGCGTCTTGATGGACGGGTCACGGGCAATAACACCCATACCCGTGCACGGTGCATCGAGAAGCACACGGTCGAAGCCCTTGAAAAGCGAAGGCACCTTACGGCCATCGTAGCACGACACAGAAGTGTTCTTCACACCTAGACGGTGCAAGTTCGCCACCGTAGCCTTAAGTCGCTGCTTCTTCAGGTCGTTAGCAATGATCGTGCCCGTGTTCTTCATCAGCTGCGCAATGTACGTCGTCTTGCCACCAGGAGCGCAAGCCATGTCGAGCACACGCTCGTTCATCTGCGGGGCAAGCGCCATCACGGAGCAAATCGATGATGCCGACTGCAGCATGTAGTGTCCCGCCAGGTACTCGGGCGTGGCACCAATGGGCACGGGCGAGTCGTAGATCTTGAGACCCACCTTGGACCACTTAGCCAACGGGTCAAGGTTCACACCACGCTGGATCAGCGCCTGCGCCAGGTCACGACGACGTGCCTTCAGCGTGTTGGTGCGGATCACAAGTGGACGCGGCTGCTCGTTGGATTCCACGAACTCGACGCACTCAGCGGGCGAGAACATCTTCATGAACATGTCAATGAGCTCGCGGTTATAGCCGAAGTATCCGGCCAGATCCTTAGACAGCGACTCCACGTAGTCCACACGGGAGCGGCCAGGCTCACGGCGCGCGCTGAAGTGCGAGAGCACCTCCACCACGTCCTTGATGCGCTGGTAGACCTCGGCAGGGTCTGTCATGTCGTCGTCTCCTTCGCCTTCCTCGGCCAGCTCCTCCTCCGTCTGCAGGTGGTATGGCTCGTTGTTGGCAATGTTGAGGCGCATCTCCTCTTCAGCCTCCTCGGCCTGCAGCGCCTCCTCCTCGTCCAACAGACGGGCCTTGCGCTCAATGTCCAGCTCCTCCTCTTCATCTTCCTCCTCGTCCTCGGCTTCCTCGTCGCTGTCCTGGCTCTTCTTGAGCTTCAGCCAGTTCTTGTTGGCGTCCGAGAACCCGTCGTCGGCCTCAGGTCCCTCCTCATCGTCGCTCTCGTCCTCCTCGTCCGAGTCGAAGAGCTGTGCCGTGTTGGTGCTTTTGGCGCTGCGCTGCTCCTGCTTGGCTGCCTCCTTGACGTACTTGGACGCCTTGGGCTTGGCCGAGGGCTTCGGTGCGGGCGACGAGCTCAGTTTGCGCTTGTTCGGTCTCGCCATGGCTGCTACTGCGTTGACTGCTTTGTGTCGCTTCGGAGCTCGTGACCACCACGATTGACTGGTGCGCAAAGGTTAAGTGAAAGTTGAGGTGCCGCACACCACGAAGTAATCACAACTAAAGTCGCGATAAAGTGCCCTGTAAGTGGTGGGACACGAAAGGACGCGGGAAGTTGAAGCGACATTCACTCCGCAATCCCGTCGTGCGATGGAGGCTCCGACGGTGGCTCCTGCGTCCGCCGCGGGCTTCTCTGACGCAGCCAGCGCTGGATCCAGGTATGACGCGCTGCTACGGCAGATCGTGCAGCTCAACACGGACCTACAGAAGACGGCGGCGCTCAGCCAGACGCTGCAGCGCGAGCGGGACGACGCCCAGCAGCTTAACGTGAAGGTTAGCAGCTTGTTTGACGTCGTTTTAGCGTAAAACGGAAGCTGTAATACGCTCTATATGCAGCTGAAAGGCGAAGGGAAGCGTCTGCAAGAGCGTTGCGACAAGATGCAGCTCGTGCTGATGCAGGAGACGGAGCAAAAGGTGCGACGACGAGGCTGCTGGAAACCGGGAGAAAGAGCTAAACTGTGATCAGATTGAATCGGACAGAAAGCACGAGGAGCTGATTGCCAAGTGGAAGAAGCAGCTGGAAGTGAAGGCGCGCGCGTTCGAATCGCTGCAGAAGAAGTTCGCGCCGCCGAGAGACTTGGAGCAGCTCCGTATCAAGATCCAGGAGGAGCTGGAAGGACCCTACCAGCAACGCATTGATCATTTGCAGGATGAGGTGGAGCGACACCGCCAAATGAGCTTCGAGATGCGTCGTGAATTTGAAGCTCTCAAAACAGAGTACGAGCAGTTCTCGATTGACCAGGTGAGTTGTTACGGAAGCCTTTGGTGGTGTTTGAGCTCAAATGAACTGCTCTTGTGCTGTAACAGGGCAATGAGATGGAGTGTATCCATGAGACATATGAAATCACCATGAATGACTTGAGACGCAAACTGCAGCTTGCTGAGCAGATGGCTGCCAACGCTCAACATGCTGAAGAAATTCGGCGCCTTGAACAGCAGCGTGAAGTCGCACAAATCGAAATAAAGTCTCTACGAGACGAAGTCAAGGTGCGCCTTGGGAAATTAGCAGACAGAATTCGTGGGCAAACAGCCATAATTTCACGTGGTGTGCTGCTATTTAATGTAGGATGTGCGGGAAGAGCTGCAGCGTGTATCGGAGCAGAGTGAAAATGAAAAGAGTGCTCATGAGCTCCGTCTGGCCGATGAATCTGCACGAAATACAACTCTAGAGCTAGACCTGAAAGCTTGCGGTCGCCAATTTACCAGGGCAAAAGACGAGTGTGAAAGTATCCGGTCCAAGTGGGACCACACGCAAAACAAGCTGCTCGAACTGGCCTCGGAGAGTGAAGGCCTACGAGAACAACTGAAGCAAAAAGAAGCGCTCATTTTCAGCAGCCACAACTCGCTTACGATGAAGTGCGTACATGTAGTATATCGTTGCGCTAGAAAACTGTGCTATCCGTACTAAAGGAAACCACGAACCTATGTGTAATGCCCTGTACAGACTTCGAGACGAGCGAGCAGTGTGGGAAAGAGACCAAGCCAGTCTAAAGGTTTGTTGCTGTGTGTGATGCTATTGGGGCCATGACTTTTAATGTGAGCACGCGCATTGATGAATAACAGGATCGGATTAATGAGCTCATGCTTAAGCTCCAAGTGGCTGAGGCGGCAGCTCAAAAGAATTCCAGTGCGGCTGACCAGCTGAGAAATACTGACAATTCCAGCTCGGAGCACCCACTACTTCTTAAAGCACGAGAAGATGACCTTGAAAAGTACCGAGGACTCGTTGCTGAAGCGGAGAAAAAGGTATCGCACGGTGACTGTCAACGATTAGCTTCAGGGAAGGTGTGGGGTCAATGGGAAATATCGAGGCTCATTTCTATTTGATCGTCTTCGCTAGATTGCTGCGAAAGAGGAAACACTTCGTCTGTGCCAGCATGAAGCTGAAGAGGCAACGCACAAGCTTCAAATGGAAAAAGAAAGTATCCAGAAAACGATGCAGGCACTCGAAGTTGAGAAGGAAGCCATGATGGCTAAGCAGGCATCGTCGCATGAACTCGTACGGAGATGACTTGGTTTGCGGCAGTTTACTTTAGAGGCATCCTCACAAGTTCGCTGGCATGCTATAGATTTGTCGAATGAAGTCGGAGTGCATGACCTTGCGCACCAAGCTGAAAGAAATCGAGAATGACTATCGCACGCTCCAAGCGAAGCACAGGTGTGTGGTCAAAGGCTTCGTGAAGTAGCTCGGAGAACAAAAGCAGACCGACTAAAAATATGCTTGGTGCATGTTGCAGGGAAGTTATCCAATATCAAGAAGACGTGCAGCTCGAAAGAGAGGAGGCCCAAGGAAAGGTACTGCAAACGTTACTTTCTCATATTCCGATGATGATGATCAAGCTCTAACTTGACTCACCACGTCAGCTCAAATACATGGAACAAGATTATGCTGGAGTGGTGGAAAAGCTTGATAAAGAGAAAGAAGGCCACGCAGCAACAGCACGAGATTTACATGTTCGCTGGAAGCACCTGTATTCGGGGGTGTCACTCTTGGAGGCTGATGTGGCGTGGTGTATTGTTGTTCTACAGAGGAAATGCTCGAAGCTAGAGAGTGATTTTCAGATTCAACGAGCAGCACTTCAACGAGAGACTCGCGCCGCGTTGTCGAAGGCACTACGAGAGCTCAGCAAGTCCCAAAAAGTGAGCATCGCTGATTTCTTCATGTTTGTTGCGGTGAACTTATTATTGCGTATCTGTTTCATCCAGAAATGTGATGCCTACAAACGCAAGTGCTTGGAGATTCACAAAAACTACAAACAGTTAGTGGACGAGACGAGTCGCCGAGAGACCAAATTCATTCAAAGCAGACAAGAGCATACAGCCGAGTTGCAGCAGCTGCTTGCTCAGCTTTCGGAGGCGGAGAGTGACAAAACAGCGTTGATGCAGAGACAAATAGAGCTTGGATTCCTGCCCCCAGGTGCTTTCTCGAAGAAGGTACGGCAACAAGCGTATCGCGACTACCAAACTGATCGCAGATCTCTGACCTGGTTGCTTTGTTGCACATGCATCTCCAGTCGATAGCAACACGTCCTACCGAACCTGCTCAAGACTAGCAAGACAAACAAACTCGAGAAGCAAGCTTAGAGGCCAACGTTGTAATAGTATAAATATTTTATCACACGCATCGAATGCAGAAAAAATAAAGCGTGTGCGAGGTCAGCGGCGCAAGCACAATAGGGCAGCACCAGGGAGCGTGCGTGCTACGACACCAGTCTCATTGTCGGCCATGGCACACCAAGTGATTATGACCTAAATCTTGCTGGTGACAGGCGGCTGCCAGGGCTTCTGGGCGCGGCGCTGGTTCCAGTTGAGGTTGGTGATCATGGACTCGAACCAGTCCTGGTTTTCGTTCACCCGACAGATCGATGGCAGCGGGTAGGACGACACCCGCACAACGATGCAGTCGCCGCGCTCCATGCGCACGCGGTTCTTGCCATCGAAGGAGACATAGCATGCGGCCGCGCGGCTAGTGCTCGGGAACTCAATCTTCAGGGTGGCGCTATCATGGAAGATCAGTGGCCGGAAGCTCAGCGTGTGCGGGCAGATGGGCGTGAACAGCATCGAAGGCACCGAGGGGTGAGCCATCGATCCACCAGCTGACAGCGAGTAGGCAGTGGAGCCCGTGGGAGTGGCAATGATGATGCCGTCCGCTGCGATCTTGGTGATCTCCAGGCCGTCGCAGTAGCAGTTGAGCTCGACGAGCGCACCTGATGGGCCGCGGTCAATCACGACTTCGTTCAATGCGTGCAGGTTACCCAAGATCTCGCGCTCCTTGCCGTTCCGGAAGATGGAGCACACAAGGCGCGAGCGCAACGACATGTAGAAGCCTCCGTTGATGACGCTCGTGAGGTGCTCCACGGCGTTCTCGGCA
Source organism: Phytophthora ramorum (assembly GCF_020800215.1). NCBI lineage: Eukaryota > Oomycota > Peronosporomycetes > Peronosporales > Peronosporaceae > Phytophthora > Phytophthora ramorum. The sequence continues at coordinate 3,609,942 of NW_027150648.1, read as the reverse complement.
TCAAACGGTGTAAGGAACCCCAACGATCCCATAGCGAGCGAGAAGACGGGCGGCACACTCTTCTTGAAGAGCGACGAGACCCACAGCACGGTGCCATCACCTCCTAACGAAACGACAAAGTCAATGGACGACTGACACTCTTCCCAGTCCCCCGGCTTGTCACTCCACGTCTTAGTGTAGGACAGCGCAAGCTCTTCCTGCACGGTGGGCTCGAGGAAGATGTCAATCTTCTTCTCCTTGTGCAGCCACGACGCGAGTCGCACCAGCATGTCGGTCGTCTCCGGCTCGTTGGGCTTCTTGACAATGAGCACGGTCTTGGGCGGCTCGTCCCACATGAGCTGCACGTTGTTGCGCGAGCGGTGTTGCGTGCGAATGCTGCGGTTCATGGGCGTGAACACCTCGCACTGTTCGTCCGAGCACTGCAGCAGGCGGAAGCTCGAGCGAGGAACCGTCTCGCCGTCCACGAGCTCGGCTTCGCTGTAGCTCGAGGACACGTCGCTCTCGACGACGCTGGACGTGTCCTCGCTGTAGATGCCGTCGCGTCCAGGCTGCGCCCACGTGTCGGCGATCAAAATGAGCTCCGAGTTGGTGCGCTTGCGTGGGCGGCTCTTGACGCACTGCAGGTCCACCTTGGCCACCTCGGCGGCGGGCGGCTGGTGGCCCGTCAGGTCCTTGCAGCGCTTCATCCAGTAGTTCTTCTCGGCGATGGCCTGGCGCAGCTGCTCCTGCAGGTCCGAGATCTTGGCCTGCAGGCGCAGCGGGTTCTCACGCTGCGTCTCGCAGAAGGCCAGCACGCGCTTCATCTGGTCGTTCATGGCGCGCAGGTCGTCCTCCAGCGTGTAGCCGTCGCCCGACGAGGACGCGTAGGACGGCAGCCGCGCGCGCGCCTGAGGCTCGTCGCCAGCGGCCACGAGCGCCACGGAGCCCGAGGCCACGGCGGCGTCGTAGTGGCTGCTGCTGTCGGTGAAGCCCATCCTGGCCAGCTCGGCGCGGCTCGTGTCGCGCAGGTCCACGATCTGGTTGAGCGTCGGGGGCGAGAGCTCCTCGACGGCTTCCGGCACGGACGGCAAACTCGGGAATGCCGCGTCAGCTGGGGGCTGGGGATTTCGCGCGGAATCGCTCATGCTGATGGGCGGCGAAGGAGTGACGTCGAGCGACAGAGAAAGGGGGCGAGCACTGGCTCCGTTTGTTTGGAAGAAGCTGGGTGCGTCGCCAGCAACGACAACAGCAGAGCAGCTCGACGGTGGAAAGCGGCTGGCTGGGAGATTGCTTGACCGCTTCGAAGTGCAGGGTGTCGTCGCGCTTGACTTGGTCTCAGTATGGGACAGTCCGCGGCCGCACCAATGTTTACGAGGGCCACATGACAGAAGATGGTGCTCTTGACGCGGACATATGACAAAAGCGGGGGGCTGCCAGGCTCATTTTGCTGCGGCCGCCAATGGAGATTCATCTTGGTGCGCTCGCCTCACAGCTGGCGCCGACGACGTAGCGGCAGCGCCTCTAAATTCATCGCCTGCAGAAGTGTGACGTGGCACGGGCCTTGCAGCAATGCAGGGCAAGCATTGCCGAGGTCTCCCCTTGAGGCCGCCACGCTTCAAGTTCCTTGTCTCACTCAAGCCGGACCGCACAATCGTCTGAAAGCGGCGAGGCAAGTCTCCGGTAACGAGGAGCAGCGAGATTCCGGACTCGAAAGGAGAGGTGAGCGTTGCTGCAACAGCAACGATCAAGGAACAGGCGAGCCGACGACACGGCACCCGTGACCAACGTTGCGGTCTCTACCCTTTGGCAAGTCGCAGTCACTTATCGCAGGTGTGATCGACTGACAACTATTAATACAACTCGCTCGCTTCCGCCATGGAAAGCGCCGAAGGGCAGCGCTCGCGTTTAACAAATATGCGTATTTTTGCTGCTTTCCGAGGGCCGACGACGTCAACTCGACATGTGAAAGGTCAAAGACCCTCCTTTGCGGATCCTTTTTCGCGGCGTGAAGGCGCTGGAGCAAGCAGTGCATGTACCCCACGCATATTCACAGTGTGAATCACGCTGCTGGCCACGCTGGATTTCAGATTGAGCACGCGGTAATGAACGATGACCAAGTGATCTCTTACCCCACGAATCTTGCCCTCGCTGTTCACGTACAAGATGCATCGCGAGCCAACGTTGGTGCAATTGGTTGAAATTAGCCCGACGAATCACACGTTGCGTATCTGATAATTCTGATCCTGCCGCGCTTTGACACGCATGCCAAAATGCTGTGCAAGCAGACCGCGGACTTCGACGTGAGGTGCAGAGCGAGCCAAGACCATGGGCGGGGGCGCCGACACAACCAGCGAGAGCCAAGCGACCGGCAAACTCAAGTACGAGGTCGTCGAGGGACGCACCACCGCCACTTACGTGTACGCGACGTACCCGCTCAAGTTCCTGCACCCGCGACGGACGATTCACCAAGGCTTCGACACGTATATCACGGTGTGCTTGCATCCGCCTCTTTCTCTCTCTTGCTTGAGTCTGGAGGTGCGCCGATGGACTAACTGAGACATGGGTTCATTCTGCACGCAGTACATTCTGGGCTACGGCGGAGGCCTCGTCGGCGGCGACTCCGTTGTCGTGGAATGCGAACTGGCGTCGGACACTTCGGGTGAGAAGGTTTGACCCTAGTGGGGGGATGACCCATTAAGATACTGAGTAGCTGTTGTGCCCCAGTTGTGCTAGGAACGCAGGCGACCACGAAGGTGTTCAAGGCGGAGGATGAGGGGCAGTTCGTGTCGCAGACCTTCTCGCTCAAGGTGGGGAGCAACGCCACGCTGGCATTTCTGCCCGACCCGGTGACCTGCTTCGAGCGCGCCAAGTACCGACAGACGCAGGTGTTTCATCTGGAAGAGGACTCGAACCTCGTGTTCGTGGACTGGCTAACAAGCGGGCGGAAGCGGAACTACTTGGCCACGGGCTCCATCCGAGACAACCGAACGGAGACGCTCGAGTACTGGGACTTCAGTGAATATGACACGACGTCTGAAGTATTTGTCTGTGATGAACGCCTTGTGACGGACAGGGTTCGTCTTGCAGGTACGAGAGATTGCTTTCTGCTAGTTGACGCGATAGTTGACTTATCCGAGTGGATTCCAACGCAGATGAAGAAGACGTGAGTCTTCGCCAGCGCATGCACGGCATGCACGTGCTGGGCCTGATGGTGATTGCCGGCTCCAAGTTGCAGGTAATCATGGACCAATTGCTAGAACTCAGCACGCGCAAGAAATTGCACAACGCGCGAGACATCACACCTCAAGGTCGCCTTGCGGCGGCGAATACCTTCCCTGGGGTAATTGCGTCGGCGAGCTCATTGGGGCCGAACGCAGTCATTGTGCGGTTTTGCGGGCAAGATACTGAGTCAGCGATGACCTACGTCAAGGCCATGCTGGCACCGCTGCGCGAGATCATCGGGTTTTCGCCGTACCAGGAGAATCGATGAGCTTCAGATAGCGAGGATAAAGACTCAATCTTCGCGAAGTGCTGAATAGTTGCAAGACAAGTGAAAGTCATGCACTTGCGTCATGGCAGTGAACACGTGTGAGTCCTTAAGCTGAGCGGCGCCCTCCATAAAATTCGTTTTAACTCCCTGCTGATTCGCTTCCAGTGGCAAAACCCAGAATGCACAAATCTGGATTCACGTCTCAAAACTGCTGGCGTTCGCTCCAAGTGGAGAAGTTCTCCTAAAGGAGCCAAACTTTCTCTTGGAGAGACTGGTTCCATCGTTGGAACTCGGCTCAGGGCACAAACAATTTGTAACCTCACTATCCAACCTCGTCTTCATTGCAGGGTCAATGTCATTGTTAGACTCGCTTTGAGGCGCTCGGGAAACCACTCCGATATCTGAATTGCTAAACGAGACGGGTAAGATATCTTGCAGCTTGTACGAACGAATGAATACTTGGAAATACTTTTGAGGAAGAGTTTTGCGGCAAAACAGGTTGACAAAACCTGTTGCAAATCCCCGGGACACCCCCACTACATGTAATGTACACACCGGATACCGGCATCTCCCTGTTCTGCTGCTACATGTAGAAATTGGAAGTGTTTTCGCCTTGTACGATTCCTCAAAATCTCATCACGCCACAGTTGTCAAACCAATACCTACACCGACATGCGTGTCATGAAAACCGACCAAGTACTTGCACACATGTCCTTAGCAGAATGATACAGCACTGTAAGACCCGCGCCTGGAGTGCCAACAGCCCCCAGTCTGTCCACATCTCTCTCTCTCTCGTTGACAACTATGCCCTTACGTACTGGCAGCACCCATTTTCAAATTACTCTTAAGTTAACACTCACATTTCAGCGCTCATGTCGAAGTTAACACGGCAAAAAATAAAAACTTCAACGTGGCACGCTGGTGATCTCTACTTCACCGTACTCGAAGTCAACTATTTCAGCCAAGTCGCACAGACCACCACCGCCACCAACGTATAAAACGCTGGCACCACAACTCCCATATTCCAGTCGTACGCTATTACGTTCAGCTCAGTTATGGGCTTAAAAGTGCCGTCTCCAAATGATAGAATCAGTTGTTATAATGCCAATATTAACTAAGGGTGCAAACTATTGAATACACGACTTTTAACCGCGCTATCTTTTGTGATCGCTTTAGGGAGGGAGCCCCCCGCCGGCCCAAAAAACAGGAGAGAAACACCTCGGTGGACCGGAGCGAAGGGCGAGCAGGAGGCGCCCCCCCAAGGACCGTAGAGAGCCAGCAGTGATCATGTCGGACTACGATGAGGAGGACGAGAAGTGGGTGCAGTGGTTCTGCAGCCTGTCGGGCAACGAGCCCTTCTGCGAGGTGGCTCAGAGTTACATCGAAGACTCGTTCAACCTCTACGGCCTCCGTGCCATGGTGCCCAACTACCAGGACGCGCTCAACATCATCTTGGACTTGACGGGTAAGGGCTCTCTACTTTTGTGAGTGTGTTTGCGGCAGAATTCTATCTTTTGGCTGACGGACTTGTGACACTGATGGATGGCTGTAGACATTCCGTACGACGACGACGTGCCGGCGTACGCGGCCGAGCTCTACGGACTCATCCACGCCAGATATATCATCACGGCGCATGGACTGGATGCCATGGTAAGAGTAGAACGGGGTGGGGGGAGGTAGAGCAACGCTGTGCTGACTGGTAGTCTGATTTTTCCAGATGAAAAAGTACCGAGAAGGCGACTTTGGCGTGTGCCCCAGGGCGCTGTGTGATGGCCAGCCGGTTGTGCCGGTACGTTGCAACTATTTTTTGCTGGACTCGTTGATTTTGATTGACGTCATGGTTTTTCATTGGTAGGCGGGACTGCACGACGAGTGGAAAAAGTCGGAGATGAAGGTGTACTGCCCTAAGTGCAGGGACCTCTACACACCTGTCAACGAGTATCAGACCCCAGCTAGTACGTATTGGTTGTGATGCGTTACGAGCTGTTGCTTGCAGCAATGCAGAGCCCTCCATTGGTGTTTGAGACCACAACCTTTATCTAAATCTTTTTTGCTTTCATTTTTTTCAGTTGACGGAGCGTATTTCGGTACGACATTCCCGCACCTGTTTTTCCTGACCTACAGAGACCTGGAGCCGGCTCCGTCTACACTGCTATACGTGCCGCGCGTGTTTGGCTACAAGATCCACAACAAATCTGAGAACCGCCGACGTCTAGCAATCCTCGCAAAAGAGGACGAGGATGAAGAGAAGACCCAACAGCAGGTGAGCAAGCACTCGAAATGAAACTGCGGTTTCGCGCCCTTGCATCTTTGAATGAGGAAGGTTGTCTCTGGTGGGTGGCTGGGTAAAAATTTAGGCTGCCCCGCAGGTATCAACCACCAGATTGGTGACTTGGTAGTGATGACGATGGGCTGTCGTGTTCTATTCGCTTTAGCTGTGCAGTGCTATTGGCGATTCTAGAGCGCGGCAGTTCCAGCCTCAGTGATTGTGTGTCATGTGTTCATTTCGTGTTTTTCCTTAGGGCGTGCCGTTTAGTGAGGTGGTCGACTTATGTGTCTATCTACCTCTGTTCTGTTTTTTAACAGAAGCTGTAATTATGTGTGTTGCCTTCGGTAGCGACGGACTCTAACAGGAGCCAGACGGAAGGGGGAAGCTGATTCGGCTGCGGACCCAGCGTTATCGCGAGTGAAGAAGCGGACGAAACAAGAGGTCTGAATCCAGTCAAGCTTCACACGGGGTGGCGGCGGCTGTGTCCAGCGGCGTCGTAGGAACCACTGTTGCGACAGGGATAGTGGACGAGCGGAGGATCGATTATTCACTGGAAGATGTGTGGAGAAAGCAGAAAACCGAAGGGAGCAGGCGTGTGGTGGAAGGGTGGCAAGCGGGGCGGTGGAGGAGGCGAGAAAGGAGAGGGGCGCACCCAAGGAAGACAAGAGAGTGCATGCTAGTCAGCCAGGCGAGAGCGAGGACGAGGAAGGCCAAGAGGAGCATGAGTCGGCAGAAGCCGGGACGAGTCAGACGAGATCGTGCGACTTGCTCGACTCTGTGTGCGACGTTCGAAACCCGTCTGGTGAAGCTTTTGTAGCTGTGCTTTCGAGTAGCTTGAGGGCACTTATTAGCGTATAGTATAGTAATAAAGTGAGCATTCTCTTCATCACCGTCGGCCGACACCCGAAACTTGACTTCCATTGTCCTCTTCCTACTTTAGGTACGATCAATAGGATTCCTACTTTAAGGTGTATATTGTGTTGTCGCGTCACGAGGCCCACCTCACAACCAAAAGCTCTGCTCATCACGAGAGGGGGACCGGACGACTGGCGAAGGCTCTCTTTAAACACGCCTGGAGGAGACGCAGCTACGATGAGGTGGGGAGGCAATTTCCATGCATAGCACAATGTCTTGTGGTGTTTCTTGTCCAATTTTGAGCCCAATAGCGCACAAAACTAAGGAGATCTAACCAGTTGGCTGCTGTCTCCTTTTGTGTGCTGTTACTACGGCTGCAGTGACGGGGGAGAGCTCGACGCGCAGCTGGAGACCAAACTCAAGCTGCAGCGCTCACCCTTTGACGCCGAGTGGCGAGATGTGACGCAGGTGCGTGCTCTACTGCAGTCAAAAGGAGTTGCCAATTCTAACGCTGAGCTTTGTTTATGGCAGTTAATGAGCGTGGCAGCGAAGGAGCTCAAGGTGGGGCAGCTGGTGCACGAAGAGGACTTCAAGCTCTTCGACTCCATGTCGGCACTAGAGCTGATGGACCCTAAGATGGACTCGGGGATGCTGGTCAATGGTGCACCGCCGCAGTCCATTCCAGCCCGGCTGGAAGGTGGCTTTGTGTCGTTGGAGTTCTCGTCGGCTCGTGACGTGCTGGCCACTCTTGACGAGCTGTTTTGTTGTGAAGCGGGGTGGCTGAATGGGCTGCCATTGGCGCAGTCGCTGCTTACGAGTGTATATATGCACCGAGATCCGCTGAATGCTATGTTCGCGCAGCTTGTTACTCCGTTGGAGAGTCTGGTAGCGATTGATGCAGATGTGCGAGCAGTGCTGGCAGAAAATGTGGGTAATTCAGCAAAGGACTCGTTGCTGCTTGTCATGTGTGCAGTGACTTTAGCGGCATTGAAGACTTCGGACCTTGTACGAGATGCTGCTTTGCGCGCTGATATCTACGAGGAGGAGGACTTTTCGCCCGGCAACGGTTTCGATGTGGGTGCTCTGGCACCAATCTCTGTCGAAGCGCTGGATACGCTGCTACAGGTGACGCAGGAGCGACTGGAGGCGCTGCATGCACAACACAAGGTTGCATTGTCAAAGAAATCGTCAAAGAAGAAGCACGGTAAAAAGGCAGGAGCTGCGGTTGCAAGTAGCAGCGAATCCTCCAATGGATCCAGCTATGAGCTGCTGTACCCGAACGCTCGAGTCGGTGCCTCATTGTGCGAAGCATTTATTCGACGAGTCCAGCTGCGAAGGGAGCTTCTAGCCACGTATGCTGAATTGGGCTTGGCAGAGGGAGCCTTGGATTTGCAGCAGGCCAGAGAAGGCTTCCATCGCGCTTATGAGCTTGTCCAAGATTTATCCACGGAGCGACTTGAGCTGGACCCGGAGTGTTTCAGTGGAAACTCGTTCGGTTTTGATCCAAGTATCAGCCGCCTCCTTCTATCTGGATCACCGCCGCGTGATGTTAAAGTACCATCAATCGACGAGGCACTGGAGCAAATGAAGAAGGTGATATCTGAAATGGTGATTGGTTGCTCTCCGCCCGAGTGGACGTGCATGGAAGACCTGCGTATCTTTTTGATCGATTTTTCCAGACAACAACCCACCATTGTTGCGCGCTCCTACGTATTGGTAAGTGTTATGTACATTTTCTTTATCAGCAAAATACTGACGACGACCATGCTTGATTCAGCTCTTCCTGTATGCCGACAGTAAAATTTACGCAAAGTACAACTTCATGGACTGGCTGTCGGCATCGATGGTGTTGAACGGCGTGCCCTCTGTGCTGCTTTCAACACAAGAGGGCGTGCTTTACTCGTCCCGCTGCATTGAAACCGTGTACGAGTCGCTCAAGGTGTTTTTGCACAACCGATCACGACAGCGCGCACGGATCGAATATTTATTGGACGAGTGGAGCGTGCTCCAGGCGGAAGCTGCCGCGGTTGACGAGAGATTTACCACTGAGATGAACATCCCGGTACGTCGCTGTTGACTTGATCACCATTTGTACATCTCTGTCGTACTCACTTCGCTGTGGTGGTACAGAAAGCGGCATACCCACGATACTTCACAGCATGGTCTCTGGAGGAATCGGTGCAACTGATGATTCAGTATGTGGTGCTGGGACTGGAACTTGAGCTTTATTCATCGTCTGAGTTCGGAACCGTTTACTGGTGCGTGCACTTTTTGTTCATCCTTTGCGTAGTTGTTTGCATTCTGACTGTTTGAGTGGTGTTCCAGGTATCTGGATTACTTGGAAGGTTCGCGTCTCCAGAACCTAAACGTTACCTGGACTTTTGTAGAGAAAATGAAAGAAATTATGCCAGCAACACCCCGCCATGGCCCGCCGTCTACAGAGCAAGCGAAGGACGAGTCTGCTGTTACGCCCCCTCCGCCTCCAGCTGAAGCATCATCAACCAAATCGAAGAAATCCAAGGCAAAGCACAAAAAGCAAAACAATGGTGCTGCTGCGACCATCATCGAAGCCCCGGAGCCTGTTGATCCCACGAAGGCACGTTTCCTGCGAGAGATCAAGTACACGGAGATGTTGCGCAGTCTGATGCGGGCCTACTTTCAACTTTTCAACGCGCTGGAGCGCGAGGACTTGGTGCAGTTAAAGCCGCCGATGTACAGCACGTTCACGATCCGTTTCCAACGTCGCTTTGCACCGTTCCAAAAGCTTCACTTCCCGGCAGCGCTCAACTACGAAGACTTCAACCAGAACAGTGATTTCTCTCCGTACGAGCTGGAGCTCATTTACAAGTCAGCCGAGGAGTGCTTCAAGGTGGCGCGCGCACATGCTGAGGCGTTGCTGAGTGACGAAGAAGGGGTCAACACCATCATTACCACTGACGGCGAGGGTCTTGTTCGCGGCTTCGAGCTGCAGTCGCTGCTCAAGGTGTCCATCTCCAATTGCGTCCGTCTCGCACAGCGATTTCAGAACGCAGCGGGAGCCAAGTCGAAGAAGTCGTCCTCCACTGCCGCCAAGACACACATAGAGTTCGACTTCTCAATCCACCCGCACTTCCCAGTGGTGGTGTTCCCGCCCCCGTAACAGAAGCCATAGAGCAGAGGACTGAAGGCAAGTCGAGGAATATCAGGTGGTGGCAAGGTCGCAGCTACGCATAGAGTTTGAGTAAGTGATTTGATCGGCTGAGCCTCCGTACGCTTTTAGAGGTTTTAGGATAGCAAGGCTGAAATTTATTTTACTGCTCCTTCTTGTCCTTTTTCCTCTGCTGACGCTCCTTTTGCTTTTCCTCCGCCGCGATCTGGTCCAGCAGCACTTTAGTAGCGACGAGCGCCATGATGGCCAGCACCAGGAAGAAGCCCAGCCCCAAGACGCCGTAGAAAACAGGGTCCTTGAGCACCGCTACCATCACCACGTCCACCCAGTCCTTGGGCGGCTGCGCCATACGCGCCCGAAGCTTCGCCAGGCCGTCGTCTTCGTTTGCCATGTCAGCTTGATCACAATTAAAATGTGACGCCTCAAACAATTAATTGTAACTGTATCTTTAGTACTTGTGCAATTAATAATTGTTTAAGATGTGAATGCACAATTCTGAAGACCCCACATCCCACCATGCTCGCTCGCCGTATTGTGTCCGTCGCCGCCCGCGCCTTGCGCTTCGCCCCCGCAAACACTCGCGCGCTCCACGTGGAGGCGTCCACGGCTTCCATCACCGTGCGTGCTTTCCTTCCCACGTAATTTATTCTGCCGTAGCTTATTGCTAAGATACTCTATTTCATCATTTCCAGGACGCCATCGCCAAGGAGAAAGTGCTGGTCTTCTCCAAGACCCACTGCCCGTACTGCGCGCGCGTCAAGGGGACGCTGGACGTGCTGAATGCCAAGTACGAGGCCGTGGAACTGGACACCCGCGACGACGGCGCGGACATCCAGGCATTGCTGCTGAACATCACGGGCCAGCGCACGGTGCCCAACGTCTTCATCAACGGCAAGCACATTGGCGGCTGCGACGCGGTTATGGAGCTGCACACTAAGAGTGAACTGGTGCCCATGCTGGAGAACTGAGCTGTGGGGCTTTGTAGATGCTGCTGTTCAATGAGGAGAAAGGAGACCGTGACGATATAACTGAACACCATGCCCGCAAGAGTTATGTGACGTACGTGAAAGCACTATAAAGAGTTCTTTCTTGTAGGAGGTTACAGAACTTGTTTGCTCTCGTTCGCCTAGCTGACTCACTTGACTTAGACCGACGTGGTACCCGCGCAGTCGTCGAAGTCGCCGATAATCATTTCGTCCAGAGAACGACCTGCGCCGACCATGGGGTAGCAGTGCTCGTTCTTCTCAACCATAAACTCACCTAAGATGGGGCCCTCGGCAGCGAGGAACCGGGCCATGTCCTCCTCCAGCGTGTCTTCCTCGGAGCAGCGGAACCCCTCGCAATGCATGGCCTCTGCGAACTTGACAAAGTCCGGGTTGGTCATCTTAGTACCAGAGTACCGCTCCTCGTAGAACAGGTCCTGCCACTGCTTGACCATGCCCTGGAAGTTGTTGTTGAGAAGGAGCACCTTCACGCCAATGTTGAACTCGGCGGCAGTAGCCATTTCGCAGAGCGTCATAGAGAAACTGGCGTCGCCGTCAATGTCGACGACGATGTTGTCCGGCTTTGCCATCTTGGCTCCAATTGCAGACGGGAGACCGAAACCCATCGTACCCAGACCCCCGGACGTGATCAACGAGTTCGGTTGAGACCACCGGTAGAACTGAGCGGCCCACATCTGGTGCTGGCCCACGCCCGTTGTGATCAGCACGTCGTCACGGCCCTTAGTCTGCTTGTATAGCTCCTCAATAACACGCTGGGCCTTCATCGGTGCACCGGGGGCGGAGGGGCGGTACCGGAAGGGGTACTTCGCCTTCCAGCCCTGAAGCTTCTTGTGCCATTCAGTGCGAGGCTTGCTCTCCACCTTAGGCAAGATCTGCTGCAGGTTGTACTTGGTGTCGCCGAGCACAGCGATGTCAGCGGGGATGATCTTACCCACCTGCTTGCCCGTGATCTCGAAGTGGATGATGCCACCACGTCCCTCGGCGGAAGCACGGCGTGCCTCGCGAGCAAAATCAGGCACTCGGCCCGTCACACGGTCATCGAAACGTGCGCCAAGCGTGATGATGCAGTCAGCGTCCTGCATGGCCTTGTTGGCATATACGGAGCCGTGCATGCCCAGCATGTGCAGACTGAGCGAGTCACGTTCGTCGAAGCCACCCATTCCCTGTAGCGACGTGGTCACGGGGATGTTCGCCTGGCGTGCAAGGGCACGGAGCTCCTCGCTGGCGTGTAGAGCACCGGCACCCGCGAAGATGAGCGGTTTCTTTGCCTTGTTGATCATCTTGACGGCCGCCTCCAGGTTGGCGTCCTGGTTCACGCGGTTGCCCTCGATCTTCTTCTCGCCGTAGTAGCCGAGAAGCTGCGGCTCCGTGACGACGGGGCTCTTGCACAGACCGGCAGTGATGTCCTTGGGGAGATCTACGAGCACGGGGCCCGGGCGACCGGTCGTGGCGATGTGAAATGCCTCGCGGATGTTGCGGGCCAGGTCGCGCACGTCGCGCACCTGCACGTTCCACTTGGTGCACGGGCGGGTGATACCCAAGATGTCGGCCTCCTGGAAGGCGTCCGTGCCCAGAACCTGGGTGGCTACCTGGCCACTGAAAACCACGATGGGGGTACCGTCCATGAGCGCGTCCTGCAGCGGCGTGATGGTGTTGGTGGCTCCAGGTCCAGAGGTCACCAGCACGACGCCTGGCTTGCCCGTGGCGCGAGCGTATCCCTGCGCCATGTGGCCGGCGCCCTGCTCGTGGCGCGTGAGGACGAAGTCGAACTTGTCGCTCTCGTGGATGGCGTCGAACACCGGCAGGATGGCGCCGCCCGGGTAGCCGAAGACGCAGTCCACGTCCATCTCCGCCAACGTCTCGTGGAAAATCTCGGCGCCCGTCTTGCCTATGAACTTGTCGGTGGTCTTGGGTGGCGAGCGCTTGTGCTCCTCCTGCGCCTTGGCGGTGGACAACTCACGCGTGTTGTCCAGCGCGGCGGCCACAGGCGTCTGCAGTCCGCGGGCGGCGGACGAGAAGGTGCGGCGCGTCTGCTGCTTCTTGGCGGCGGCGCGCAGGGCGCGGGAAAGCTGGCGAGCTCTCAACATGGTCTGCAGAGGACTACGCTAATCTGGATCTGAGCTCGGAGCTGCTGGCGGTGGTCGCCACACCAGAATCGGCGTTGCTGTGAACAGTATTGCAAAGTCCGTACAGTTGACTGCGCAAACGCTTAGCTTAGTTTTTGTATTGACCATTTTGGGTATAGGTGGTGTATCGGGTTCTGGTTTGTGTGTGGGTGGTGTGGCAACATTTCGATTGGCGCTGCGCTTCAAGCAGTTTGCGCATTGGTGGAACGCCACAGCCACAAGAAAAGGTGCCTGACGATCAGCGACCGGGCTTGACGTGCATCACGAGAATGTTATCTACCTGGCCGATGAACTCGGATGTCGAGGGCGGTGACTTGAAGCTGCAGACGATCGGGCTCGGACGAACACGTGAAGGCTCGGCCGTGCAGCACCGCGTTGCTGCTTCCGTGCGAGTGCGCAATGGGAAGTGCAACGACAGACTCGTCGTCAACATTGCCCGCTGCTGGGAACTTTTGCCGGCGCCAGATCATGCGACCCACGTCCAACTTGTACAGCACTGTAGACGCGTCTTCGCACGCAGTGAACGCCTCGGTCTCTCCATTGTACGTGTACGTGTGCCCACCGAAGAGTACGAGCGTCTGATTCACGTAGAAGCACTCGAACAGCAGACGCTCGCTCGGGACGGACGGCTGCGCGCACACCAGCGTCGACAGCTTCGGCGTTGACCATACGAGAATCGTCAGGTCAAGGATGTGCACAGCAAGTGAGTGGCTCTTGCCAGTCTTGTCGAAGCGCTTGCTTTTGGAGATGCGCCACCCGCCGATCACTGCGAGCTGCTCGTTCTCCAGTGCAACCACTTGCATGCCGAAGCGCGCTGACGGAGGCTTCCCAACGGTGTTCGGAACAAACCAGGCTGGAAGTCGCTGCCGCTCGCGCTCCTTCATGACCAGTCGGGATGCATCGCTTACTCTTCGCTCCTCCATCCTCTGTGTGGTGGCCACTCCGTCGTTGATGCTGGAATTCTTTCTCTGGTGCTCTTCCTCGTCAAACAGCAGGCGCTTCAAACGCGTGGTCTGCAATTGATGCAAGTCGCTGTAGACAAGTATGTCCGACTTGCCGCCAAACAAAAAGACGCTTGGTTCTTGCTGCCATGGCTGGTCGGTATCGAAGGCGATGCACCATCCATGCCAATAGCGCTCATACGGAGTCGCCGACATGTCGAGCTGCGTCCAGTGCCACAACTCAAGAGAGAGCGCGAAGAAGTCTCGAAACACTTGGCCGTTGCGACCACGCCCGCCGAATATCAATAGGTGGTGAGGCTCCATGAACAGCGCCGAGTGATCACTCCGCTCACGCGGTTCTCGCCCAGAGCACTCCCGACGAGTCCATGTGTTCGTGGCGACGTCGAAGCTATAGACGCTGTTTGAGTAGGTGTACCGAGTTCGCTCAAGCTGCATCGGATCCACTCGAACAGCACGTGGAAGCAAGATGGATGTGTCACGAAGTACGCGGCCACCAAACACCACGAGCTGACCACCAATCGTGGCAGAAGAGCACAGTGTGAGCGAGTTTCCTTCGCGTATGCAAGGAATCGAGATGGTTTCCAGCGGATCTGATCCACGTGCAGGTAGCGCACCACGGCAGGTCACAGACAAGTTGTAACCCCGTAGAACGTCACCCACAAGAACATCGAGCGGATCATCGCAGGATTCGGTGAGGCTGTCAAGTGAGCCTTCTTGTTCGTTGTTGGTCCCATCTGCTGCGACCAAGGAAGACTCAGCAACTTCATTGGGAGCATTGGCTTGCGTATCACTGTGAGAATCATCTTGTTGCTGTTGAAGAGCTTCAAGACGGCGACGCTGCTTTTCTCTTACCCATTTGATCTTGCGGTACGAGTCGCACACGAAATTCGGGGCTTGGTTTCGATGGAAGTCGAGTTTCTCCACATACATGCACAGATCCGCGCACTCACGCAGCCGGTCTGAAACAACGCCTTCCGTGTGGCTTTTCTCTCTTGCCGCGGCGGCCGGAGCCGACATGGACTCGACAAGAAGGTCTCAACGCTCTCGTCCCAAGCTGGGGGCCGCTCCGCGGTCCGAAAATCGACAAGTTCGTATAACGCGTCGGTTCGCTGGCGGAGCGGTCTTCAGTGTTCGCAGGCAGGTTTGGCAACACGTCGGCCGAACTGCAAACGCTGTGGATGGCACCGTTAGGTTTTCTTGCTAGACGTCCCCTTTCTTGTTTGCTGCGATTCTCTCGCCGTCTCGCACATGGGAGAAAGGCAAGTAACGTTAGGATCGGAGCTCGCGCTTATGTATTGATTCTCAGTCTTGAATTGGACGCGCAGAGATGGCAGACCCCGCTGCCGACACAACATCAACAGAAAGTGGCGCTGCCACTGTGTCGAAGCAGATCAGCACTATGGTCTTGCAAGACGACGACGACGTGGAAACCAATGTTGTCGCTACCCGCGAGCGTCAAGACTCGGTCTCCACCGTCAACAAGCAATCTACGCCGCCTTCCGATACGTATGCAAATGATAGGGACAAGGTGGCGCCTCCGCATCGCCGTCCGCTGTTCAGCTCCATGCGCGAAGCACTGGAGAGCTCTGGCCAAGTGAAGGAAGAGCCCGGCGGGTACGTGATCAAGCGTCGCAGCAATAGCAGCAGTCACCAACACCAGCAGCAACTCCGCTCTGGAGAAAGTGCAGGACGATCCAAGAACCGACACGCCAAGCAGTGCGCCAGCAAAGCAGGCGGAGACGTCCCCGCTACTGCTGAGGACGAAGCGGACGCTGCGGGTTACACGGTCATTCGCCGACGCTCGTCATGTGACGAGACTCTCGAGAGCTCCAGTGCTTTAGCTTCTTCCGCAGCGCCATCCCACTCTGTGCGTCGTAATCCGCGGGCTTCAACTCAAGTTCGGGGCAAGAAGCAACAGCGGCCGCGCCGAGGCAGCATGTCGGCAATGCAGCTCAGCAGCAGCAGTCTGTTGGCGTCTACGGCGTCACCGCCGCCGAGCGTCCCGCCCGGTTTCCAGCCTCGCGCGGCGTCGCGCGTGTTGCGTCCGCCGCCTGGCTTGACGTCCGCGGCCTCCGGTTGGGTGGTCAAGGCCGCGGCACCGGCGGTAAACGCCAACAAGATCGCGGAGCCACCGGTCGAGGCGTTGTGGCCCGAGATGAAGGCGACCGCCAAGACGGACAGCGGCTGGGCGACGGCGACGACCGAGAATTTGCAGGCGCAGGCGTGGCCGGCATCGGCGAGCTCGAACGCGAGCGCCGTGGCAGACGACCAGAAAGTCGAGGATGATGATGATCTGCTCGCTCGACTTGGAGTCACGCTCTGATTTAGCACTCGGACTTGAAAGTCCCGTTTGGCGAGCGGATGACTTGATGTTTGTAAGACAATAGCAGTGGAACCCCGATTTAGCAGTGCATTTAACGTCGCGACGACTACCAGAGCCGGGCGCGTAAATACAGTTTGTTTTGACCAATGAACGTGCGCCGTCATACAGCCAATGGCGTGAGTAATACGTCGGATAGGCGTTTTGATTCGCTGTACCGTGGCATGTCCCATCCCTCTCGTTTACAATTTACGCCTGTTGAAAATAGTACCCTCCTCAAACGGCTCTCAAATACATTTGAAGTAGGTAGCCGAATTGTCTTCGAAAACGAATAGAGACAAGTGTGTCCAGCGAAGCGACACACGGTGCGAGACCACCGGTGGATTCTGACTTGCTCCTGCGTTGGCGTCATCCGGTCGTCCCTCCATCTTCCCTTCTGCGCGGAGCTCGACACTTGCCATCAGCAGCAGCTGGAATCGTTTGACACGCGCACTGCCACATTGACAGCATGGGATGGTACGATGGCGGCGACGAGCTGTTGGAGGAGGAGCGCAGCGTGCGCCTCGGCGAGAACGTGCTGGTCGCGGGCATCGCCTTCGCACTGTTCTGGGCCAACTTCGGGCTCTCGTGGCTTCTCTCTAGTCGCCGCATCCCAGAGTTTGCTAGCTTCACGCCCGGGCAGAAGGCCGACTGGTGCTCACGGTGGGTTCTGTCTGAGTTTGCTGCGTGTGTGACAGCGAACTCACTTTTACGATGTACTGGGGTCGAAACAGAGTAAACTCGACGATCCACGCAGTGCTGGTCGTCGTCGGCGTGGCCTACGCGCTGGCGGACATTAGCTGGGCGAGCGGGTTCATGCCCATGTCGTCGCTTCGCGCAGCAAGCTTCATCTTCTCGATCGGTACGGCATTTTCGTGGTCTTGGTCGATTGATTCAATGTGGGGCAAACCGCTAACTTTCCTCTCTGTTGCGTTGCTTGTGATACTGTGCAGCAATCGGCTATTTCGTCTGCGACCTGATGATCATTATTATCTGGCCGGTGCCGATGCAATGGGTCTTCATCATCCACCACATCGTCGCAGTGTACGTACTCTGCGAACACTATCTTGAGGAACCATCAAACTGACAGTGTAATATGCTTCACAGCGTCCCATACTTCATCAACAACTTCATCTCGTGCTGCGCCGCCTGTCAATTCGGACTGCTGCTGTTCCTGCTTGTGGAGCTCGCGACGCTGCCGCTCAACGCGCGGGGTTTCATGGACGCCAGAGACCGCCAGGACACCAAGAACTACATGCGCTCCATCTATAGCACATATATCATCTGGGGCATCTCGCGCACGGCGCTGCCGATCTTCGTCATGTACGACTTCTGGGTGTACGCGTATCCGTCGGACCGCAACCACGACACGTGCTTCTTCCCCAACCTCGTGAGCGCACACCTCATCGCGCTCTTCTGCGTCGGCGTCTTCTTCTTCGTGCACACCCCAGAGATGATCCGGATCCGACGCGAGCACCGACGTGCGCACGGCGCAGCAGATTCGTCGGCGGATGTGGCCATCAGCACGGACGACGCGGATCTGGTCGACGGCGACGAGGACGACGTCCCCAGCGCCAAGGCAGCCAAGCCCAGCAGCATCCGCAATCTCACGCTCTCGCTGTCTAGACCCAAGGAGCCCATCACGGACGATTCCTACGACGACATCGAGCTCGGCGTCATGCCTCGAAGTGCCCGAGCGTCTTGATACAGTGTACCCCTCGTTTTAGAACGCGTATAACCCCTGAATAAAGTGTAACCTATAATTGACATTCGACCGGTAAAGTTTTGATTTCCATTTCGACCAATCGCGTCGTTGCTGCCTTGGAGTGGAGCACGCAGTGAGAGATCCCCGACGCGAGCGATGCGGCTGACGGCAGACGTGATTCTGCGGGCGCAGGTGTCCATCAACCCGCTGCGTGAGCGCGAGCTGAACCTTCGAGGTACCTCCCCGCGTGTCTGCTTGCTGCATAGTTACCGGTTACTGACGATGTCGCAGGTTGCAAGGCCCCCGCCATCGAGAACTTGGGCGTCACCCAGGTAGCGACTTTGCTCTCTTTATGACGCGTCCTCTGCCACCCAGTGGCTGTTCAACGTAGAGAAGACTCGGGATCTCACTCTGATGCTGTGTGGTAGGATGGTTTCGACTGCATCGACCTCTCGGACAATGAGATCAAGAAACTTGAGAACTTTCCGCGGCTGCGTCGACTGCGCATGCTGCTGCTGCACAACAACCACGTGTCCAAAATCCAGGAGAATCTGTCGGAGGCTGTGGCCAACTTGGAGTTCTTGATGCTCACGGGCAACCGCATTGCGCAGCTGGCAGAGGTCGACCATCTAGCCTGCTTGGCCAAGCTGGACACGCTCTCGCTCAGCGGGAACCCCGTGACCAAACGCAAGTACTACAGAGAGTACGTCATCTACAAGCTGCCGCAGCTGCATGTTCTCGACTTCCAGCGGATCCGTCCTCGTGTACGTAGTCGTGATCGCCTTTTGGCTAGAGTGAGGAGGGAGTTCTAACCGTGTTGGCTGGTTTTTGCTGGGAACAGGACCGTGAGGCGGCAAACGCGTTTTTCCAGTCGGTTGTCGGGCAGAGGGTCGAGAAAGAGGCCCACGGCGAAAGCGTGGTAGAGTCAACACAGGCGATGGAAAAGGTCTCGATCGCACAGCAGCACGCTCCCAAAGCGAGCGCAGTGCCCGCTCCTCCTCCACCGCGTGCTCCTGCTTCGCCGAAGAAGGAGGTTGCAGTCAAGACCAAGTCGCCGAAGAAAGCTTCTAGAGCGGAGCCGATGGAGGAAACACCAGCACCGGAAAAAGAACCTGCACAGGCTGATGTGGAAATGGAGGATGCAAGCGAGGAGGAGGCTACCGTATCATACACGCCGCCGAAGCCGATTGATCAGATGACTGTGAGTATTCTTCGAGAGGAACTGAAGAAGCTCGGCCTGCCCATCAAGGGCTTGAAGGCTGAGCTGGTGCAGCGCTTGAAAGAAGCTGCGGGAGAAGCTTGATGTCGTTCATCCCCAGTAAAACTCCACGCTTGCCAGCAGATAGGAGATAGAAAACAGAGCCAGCAATGCTGAATCGCGAAGATGCTAGCACCGATGCAAATAAGCAACCCGACCTTGACCCTCCATGGCGCCGGTTATTATTTTGAACCCCACCTTGCTCTTGTCACTTTTTCCGCAAAAAGTAAAGTGCACTGTAAATCAGCCAGCCTGCCGCTCATGCTTGAATAAAGCACAATAATCTACCTAGAGAAACCAGGCAACCGTAACGCAAGAGTGCAGCTTGCACTGCAATCATCTAGTACGGCGCAATGCTGCGGCTTAGACTCTCAGCGCGGTCGCGGCGTGTCTGCGCGATCTTAGTAAACTTCCCTTTGTCGCATTTATACATGAGTGGAACACCTGGGTAGAAAAGCACGAGCTACAAGGTTAGACACCGCCTAGCACGGTATTCAAACCCAGGAAGCATATCATACCCGTCGGGGCAAGCAGCAGGCACTTATCAGGTGCTGACTTCTCCAGCTTCATCTGATCGTTGAACTCTTTTGCATCCATGCCATCCAGGTATTTTATGAGCGTCCGGATGACAAACCCGTGAGAGGACACCAACACATTGCGCCCCGCAGCAAGATGCGGTAGGATAAACGAGTTGAAGAACGGGATTGTCCGGTTGTGGATATCCGCACAGCTTTCACCGTTCTCTCCAGGGAATCGCGTGTAGTAGTCGTTTCGGATCTTCTTCACGTGCTCTCTATTGAACATCACAGTGTGCTTCGTGCTTGGTACACCCTACATTATCAGCCAAAAGTTAGCATCTCTCCCTCTCAACGAACGCCTCGGACACAACACAAACCTGCAGGTCACCAAAGTTGCGCTCATTCAGCGTCGGCGATACATATACCGGGATGATCTGCAACAGGTCAGCTTCAACGTCAAACCACCAGATGCAGATATCCCACCAAGTCACGTACAAAGTCATAGGGGTTCTTGTCGTTCACCCCCTCAAAGGCTGGTTTATCCAGCGGTGAGCGATGTTCTACTACCGGAGTCTTCCTGCTCGAGTGCACACTCAAAGCCAGTGACATGGTCGTGCGAGCTCGGTCCATCTGCGAGCAGAACACCACGTCGATTGGCACGAATTCCAGCCTCTTCCCGGCCTCAAAAGCTTCTTGCATGCCCACCTCACTGTCCAATACTCACCACAGTTTAGTAACCTATTCACTACAGAGTAACCCTCTCAGTATCTCTTCACCTTAAGGGAATATCGATGGAGCCCGCGTAGCGCCAGAGATCCGAGGGTCGGTCTGGCTTGCGGTTCCACACGCTCTGGCCGTGGCGTAGTAGGATGAGCGTGCCGAAGCTGGTGCGTGGCGAGTCCCCCGTCATATCTGCAGCTCTTCCAGGCGCCAGCTTGGCCCAGCTCGGGTCGCACTCGCCGTTGCGAGTATCCCAGTGTTCCACATGCGCGTGCGGCAGCTGATAGCGCCGTTCCGAGGGACGCACCGAGTTGCAGCACTCGCCGTCGGCGCAGCCGCAGGCCTTGAGCTCATGTTGCCGACGCCGCTCCATTAGGAATCCTGTGGCTGCGGCGGCGGCGGCCAGCAGAAGAGAAGCGAGCCCTACCACGCCCTGCATACGGACTGTCCCCCAGCACTTCAGCACCTGGAATCAGATGCTGACGTTCCTAGGTTTCAAATTTTAGAAAAAGTCATGTTCACTTCAACTTCGCATTTCGAGTGCTGCTTTTTTTCTTCTACTAACGTTAGTAGTTCTGATGCGATTTACTGAAACATGTATGCACCTTACTCATATGTCGTATTTACTCACGAAGGAGAAGATAGCGGCGTCACATGTATAACCTCAGGTTCCGACATCCAGCTTGCCTGCACCGAGAACGCAAAGTCCCAACCATAGCCAGCTCCACCGTATTCTCCATACCGGTTCAAGCACACCATGCCTCCCAGAAAGTGCGGGTAAACTGCAGCAATTCGGTGGAGGGCGTGCTCGCATGCTTTCCGTGGCTAGCATATCAATATGTCAGTACAAGCCGCATTGCGTTGATCAGCAGAGAGTCGTACATGAGCTCCCCTCTTCATTTCCTGGACAGCGAAGAACGAAGGCAGAAAGCGCATCATGACATCGCCGTCCCCAGTGGCAGCAGCACCTCCGATGGATGAGTCCACATAAGCTCCAGCTCCAGGAACAGCAGCGTCGCCCACACGCCTGGTACCAAGTAGAGCAGAATGGCGGTCAGCCAGGACATTAACATTGCTAGTATTTACAAGACACTTGGCTCACCCTGCGATTTTGTGCGTGGCTCCGTTGGAGCTGGTTCCAGCAGCCATGTGTCCATTTTCACCCAGAACCACCATCCCAATGGTGTCATGGTTGTCTTTCGAGATCAAACTCTCCACACCGACATTATTCTGTCTGCTCGTCGTCGCTCGCAGCAGTGATTGGCCCTGTACTCCCATAAACACTTCATGGTGCGACGATAAGGGCTTGTATGGTGGGCACGAAGTGTTCTGCCCTTCAACATTGCGGAAGTAGTTAGGCTGGCACTTATTATTCCGCCAGTTGGTGTAGATCTCTCTCGAGTGTGCGGTATCCAGCGGCGTTTCCTCGAAGCCCATCATCTTGGCAAACGCCAGCGCTCCGTCGCCAGCCAAAATGCTGTGCGAGGAGTGCTCCATGACAGCACGCGCCACTCGGATGGCGGGTTTCACGCGCTTTAGCTGGGCGACTGCGCCCATTTCCATCGTGGACCCGTCCAGGATCATGGCGTCGAGAGTCGTCTCCCCGTTCGAGTCGGGGCTGCCTCCGTAGCCCACTGTAAAGTCGCACTGGTCCACTTCGCAGCGGTTGCAGCCTTGAGTGATGGCGTCCAGCGCGTTCGAGCGACCGCCAGGTCCGTGCAGCGCCTGGAAGCCGGCCCGTGTGGCATTTACAAACGGCCACGTATTGATGACCACGACCCCAGGTTGCGGGATCTCATGGGCCGAGCCCAAGAGCATCAAAAAGCATACGAGCACCGCAAAGCCCCCGCAGATCCAGCGCTGATGCGTCTCGTGTCGAGGCTGCTCCATTTCCGGTCTGATTAGCAAAGGAATCTTTGAGTTAAAAAGTACCAAATGGCTTCAGCTTGATTAACGTTAATTCTATACAGGCTGCTACTTTTGATTAGGGAGTCTCAGAATTGCTAAAAGCCCCGAGTTTAGACCTGGAGGATTCGACACACATGTGCTTCTGCACGCCTTCATCTTCAGTGCGAAGACGTTCCATGGCCACACGGTGCTTGAGTTGCGGTTCTTGCCACTGAGGTTCACGGGTGTGGAGTTGGAATGAGGTTGTTGCACGTTGAGTTCTTTGTGCTTTAGACAGGAAGTTTGAGAGTGAGTAAGGTGTCGGACTTCAGCACCTCGACGCCAACAAGAACCAACGTCAATAACTAAATCACCTCCGCTTGAAGCAACTTCATCAGTTCGACAGTTTTGATTCGAGATGTGTGAGCAAGGTGGATTGAACCTTTGCAGAAGTACTGCCGATGCAAATCGAAGAGAGAACTGACGCTCATGAAGTACAAAGGCGTGGAAATTGACTCTGGTGGTTTATCAAGCGCGCGTTAAAAACGGACAGTCGGCAAAATGAAAGTGGCTGGCCACCTCGGTGGGTAGCGAGGCACGGAACAAAAAGCGAGAAGATGCTCGCTCAAGCGGACGACTAGAGCTCTCCGAGAAGCGCGGTCACGTCCTCCACCGTCAGATCGCGGTCATCCTTCTTCAAAATAGCGCGTACCGAGTCGGAAGCCAGGTTCGCTACTGACATTGTCTTGTCCACGTAGTTGGGCAATCGATCCTGATTGGCGTCCACCCACCGCAAATATGTTAGCGACTGCTCCGGCGTCAGAATGGAGTGCAACATTTCCGTCTGTCGCTGGACGGCTTCTGAGCGTTGTTCGAGGCTTTTCTTCAGCTTGCTTAAATATGTCTGTTAAAGTGGAAAGCAAATCGTGATCAACAGAATAAACCAGGAGTACATGAATGCGAAGCATTTCCCTCAAGTACATACCACAGCCAGTGCCACCCGTCGGCGCTCCAACTTGCTACTCTTGACCTCGCCAGTTCTGTTGGGGAAGCACATTTTTTTGCATCAGTACATACACGGCGGAAGGATATAGCAGCAAGACATGGCCACTTACTTGTACAACGCTTTCAGCTTCTCATCCTGTTCGTAAGTGAGGGCGAGGTCGCTAGTCAGTGTTGACCACAACGTGTCCTTCTTCACCATAACGGGAGCTTTCTTCTTCTCCGGAGCGTCTCCGGCGTTTTTGGTGACGCCGTTGGCTTCCTCAAAGAACGTCTCCTCCTGAATGCTGAGCCACAGCAAGAAGCGGCAGTACGGAGGCAGCAGCAGGTTATCCAGCTGACGAAAGTTATAGTCCTTCACCGCAAGCCGTTCCTACAGATCGCGCAAAAAAGTTACACGCTATTCCACAGCTGCCGCAGTGGAGTTCTAACTCCTCACCACACTGTTCGGTCCAAAGCGCTCCTGAATGAGCATGATGCCCTGTCGAATCTTCTCCTGCACAGTCTTAACACAGCAAACACATGCGTCAAAACCCCTGCATCGATTACTCCAAAAACGCACAACATACCTCTTCCGAGCCGCCGCTCTTCATGTCCTCCGTGAGATTCTTCAAAATGTCCGACCGCACCTGGTTCAGCGCCTCGTCCGCGCGCTCCAAGTGGCTCGCGCGGGTCGCGTCGATGCTCTCTGTCAATTGAGACACCTACATCACGACCATCCATCAGCCTCATGCTCCTACAGCAACACACAGGGCAGCACGCACCTTCTCCTCCAGCAGCTCTAGGTACTGCTTCTTGCGGCGGCGGCTCTGACGCGCTGACTCGCGATTCCTGGCCAATCGCCGCTGCCGCTTCTCGTCCGTGTCCAGGCCCCCCGCGTTGGACGACGTCTCGTCGTCGTTGACGGCCGGTCGCAGCAACGAACTCTCCATGAAGCTACTCTGCGACTGCTGGAAGGAGGGGGTAGCCGACGCGCTGTTGGTGGGCGTCGTGGCCGGATTCGGGTCCCCGCCGAACGCGCGCTCTGAGGCGAGCGGCACTGTCTGCCCCAGCGTGAACTCGGCCGAGTTCACTGCCGCTACGGGGCGCGTCTGCGGCATCTGCTCGGCCGCCACATCCGCCGACAGGAAGTAGCTCAACAGGTCGTCGTCTTCCGCCGTGAGGTCCATGGCCCCGAGGTGTCTTGTTAATTGTTTGACGTGTGGAGGTCGCAAATATGACTTGATTTCAGTATGCCGTTTTGGTGCTCTCGTTATGCGCACCCCTATACAGAAACCATGTCAGAATTGGCCCCCATCACAAAAATGTGGTCCGTGTGAGTAAAATGACCAAGCACGGGCATATTCTCCATCGTAAGCTTCGTTACTATGCAACATTCTTTGAATATTCAGTCGTTTACACCGTTTTCATTCGGCGGCGTAGGTTTTCTGAGTGATGGTCATTCCTTCTCTTGCTCAGGAGCTGCTCACTCGGAAGGAATCCCGGCACCGCGCAAGAGCTGCACGAACCCAATCATGGCGCAGGTGATAAAACTAGCGATGGAGGCGCCCGACATGAGCGACTCGGAGGTCAGCTCGCTCTGCGGTAGCGAGCTGGAGCTGGAGATGGCCTGGGGAGAGGGCCCCATCGCCCCGCTGCGCACCGAGGATGACGGCGCCGCCAAGAAGGCGCTAATCGCGGGCGTGGAGCGCTCGGGTAGCAACGGTAACGGATCCAGCCGCGCGCGCACGCCGCAGAAACGCGGCAGTGAGTCGCCGCTCGCACGCAGTAAGCGCCTCATCAACATCCACCCGATCCGCTCGGCCGGGTACCTGTCTAAGCCCAATGAGCTGCCCGTGGGCGTACGCAAGCAGCAGCGCTGGTTTAACGGTGAGAAAAGGGGTAAAAGTGATGGCTTCCATTGTAGATACTGAGGAGTAGTGTGCACAGACCATCACTTTGGCAACCGAGCGGCGTCCACGCGGTTGGAGGATTTGATGGAGCACATGGACATCAACGTGGAGTGGAGGTGTGTGATTGCAGCCATTCTGATTGGTTTTGCGGATTGGTGACTGAACTATGGGTGGTATGTGGCAGATCGAACTTTCAGAAGCTGGCAGAGCCTCAAAATGAAGAGCTGCAGACGGAGTTCCGCCAAGGAGGAGGTGCTCGTGAGAACCGATCAAATGCACCACGCAATCGACGCAAAGATGAATGGAATGGTGGGTTGGTGAAGTTGAGGTGGAATTGTTTTTTTGCTGATGTCTTATAATATTATTGTCGTTGACAGATGCCGAGCAAATGTTTACTCGTGTTGACCGCCGCGCGCGGACGTTGATGTTGCGGTCATTCAACTCTTTTGCTCCGTTTATTGAGGCGGTGGAATACGTGGTCTTACACTTCATCCAGGTATGTAAAGAATGCTGTGTGATCGCAAGCAGTGCACTAAGTGATTGCTTATCGAAATTTGCTCAGTGGCGAGAGGTACCATCGGAGCTGGAAGTCGCAACTCCGCTGTTCCGCATGCTGAAGCACCCGATCGAACTGATGCGCGCGAACGAGAAGGATATGCGGTTGATCTTGCCTCTGATGGACTCGGCTTTCCACCGACTGATCATTCACAGCGTTTGTCAGTTCTACGGCGTGCGATCACGAAGTGCGTATCTCACTTACTCTTGTTAATGATCGCAAGCTAAAGTTGTGTGACTTGTTCAGCCGAAGCTAACCGCCGCCTGAGCACGAAGATCATGGTGCTAAAGAGCCCAAAGAAGAAACTCGCTGCAGTCGATCTGGTGCAGATTTCGCTGTGCGAGTTCATTCGCGAGACGCGTATTGCCAAGCGCAATGTCATAGCGACCTCGCCCGAAACAGTCGTCGACAACAACCGCACGCTGGAACTGCAATCCAAGAGCAGCGAGTGCAGCGACGGTTTTTGCTTGGTGGAGGCCCCGCAGGTCTAACTCGGTAAAACACAGCAGTGAACCTCACAGAAGGCAACGTGCGGCTCATATTAGTGTCACGCCGCTCGAAAACGTAATCAGGATTCCATCTGGCTTCAACCACCTGTGTCACATGTAAAAGTCCTCGACTAAAGTCCCCAAGAATCTCATGGGCACAGCAGCAATGGCCGACACCTTCTAGCCATTTCTTTATCTGCGATCACCAAGTTGATGCAGCTTCGCTGCCTAGAGAAAATCTAGCGCTCTCGGTAGCGCAACCACTTCATAACCAGACCAGACTGCAAGCAGCAATTGCACGCAGGCACGTCAAGTCGACTCTCTGTTCGGGCATCATCTGGATTCCCAAGATCGTACTTAGTGCACTCCTATTTTTTGCGGGGGGAGCGCTCCGTTGTTGAGCTTTTCACCAGGAAGCGGAGCCCGCGCACACGCAACAAGTCGCGCACAGGATTCGAGACGCCGCGAGGGCCACCCAACACACGCGACAAATGGACCAGAACGCGCCAGAGGCTGAGGTGCAGCCCACGCCGCCGCCCGAAGTCGTGGTGCCCGTAGAAGCCGCGCAAGAGATAGAAGCAGTGGATGCAGTTGCGACTGAGGAGACACCGGAAGATACCGCGCCTGCAGAGGGAGAAGAGCCGGCAGGGACACTGTCCAATGCAGCGGCCGATGAAGATAAAGCGGAAACGGAAGTTCCGGCGGAAAATGAGGCAGTAGAAGAGCAGGGGGCAGTAGACACCAACGATGCGGGGCAGCTCGAGCAGCCGTCGATTGTCGAGGAGCAACACGCGGGTGAGGGGGATGATGCTGAAGAGCGTGGGGTGTTAGAAGCAGAGACGGCAGAAGCAGAGGAGGAGCAGGAAGATCCCCCCACTCCAGACAATGAAGACGCCGTCAGTGATATCGAACCTGTTGAGGAACAAGTTGCTATGGTAAAGGAGACTACAGAAGAAGAGGTGAAGGAGCAGGCAGATGCTGATGCTGAGGGTGCTGAGAAGCTGGAGGATCCACTGACGATTGTAATCCCGGAAACTGCGTCCGTGGACGCTGTGGAGGTGCCGATGCCGGTAGAGGCTGATAAGCCGGAGGTTCCTGCACTGTCCATTGACGCTGATGCCCCCGCAGAATCTGCAGCCGAGGAGCAGGTACCAATTAAAGGTTTTGCAAACAATTTGGTCGCTGATGAAGCAGTGGCGACACCTGAAGTGGGACTGCAATTTCCCCAGGAGCTGGAAATGCCTGTAGCTTCGCCAGCTGCGGCACCAGATCTGCTTGTTGCTGCATCAGATATGATGGACACAGAGAACGGCAGTGAACCCGTAGCCATCGAAGCCGAATCGAAAGAATCTGAGCAACAAGAGGCAGAGAATGGAGACAAAAACGCGGAGGACATCTCTAGTGAACACGCGACCATCACTGCAGTGGCAGAAGGTGCTGAGAAAACCCCTCTTGATGCCAACTTGGAAGAAGTCCTAGCGAGGATCCGAAAGAAGCTGCCCTGCGAAGCCGTCGAAGTGATGGAGTCAGGCGAAATCCTTGTTTTGCCGAAAGGCTGGTCCACACGCCAGAGTAAAACCAACGACGGCAAGACTTACTACGTATCACCCTACGGACATACGCAATGGCTGCGTCCTCCCATGAAGACTGGTGTCATCTACAACTGGGTACACGAGATTGAGGTGACATTTGGACCAGGTCGGCTAGGACTCAACCTCAAGCAAATTGCTGGGATTCCTGGTACGGAATTCACAGACCTCCAGGTCCACATTGCGGAAATTTACAAGTTGCCAAATGGAATGGCGAGCCCAGCAGAAATTTATAACTGGAGCGTCAAGCCTGAAAAGCGCCTTGCAGTGAATATGCGCGTTACAATGATGAACGGGGTTTCGTTGACTGGGTACACGTATTCGGAGGTTCTGGAACTGCTTGCGCGGATGGTGCGTCCTGTACGCATTAAGTTTGCCGATATCTCTAAAGGTATTGTGGGTCGAGTTGAGGAACAAATTCCACATGAAGAGACTGAAGAAGGAAAAGAAGCTCGTGCAGCACGAGTAATGCAAAACTCGCTGCGTATGGAATATTTCCAAATCATGGTTTCGTTCGAACTTCACAAGCAAGTGTGGGCGGCGACAAAGCGCCACACGCATTTACAGATGCTCGAGATTGAAAAGAAGTGTGAGGTTATGGAGACGCAAGTCGAAGGGGAGCAGCAGCATCAAGAGTCCTTGGAGAAGGAGCGTGAGCATATGATTCAGGAGGCAGAATCGCTCAAAGAGATGATCAAGCAACTCGATCAACAAGCAGCCGGTGAAATCGAATCACCAGAAGTATTAAGGACCGCAGAGTTGGCACTGCGAACCGGAGAACTGGAGAAGGAAGTTATCGACATTATCGCTGAAAACGATGAACTGCAGACAGCTCGGGCCAAAACCGAAGAGACCCTTGACAACCTGCAAAGGGAATTAGATGAGTATGGAGATCTCGACGTGGATCCGAATGGCCAGTACGAGATCAAGTTTTTCTCGCCGGCGTTTTTGGGCTCCATGGTGCATAGAGGATCCATCGACACTCGCGCTGAAGATGCTCGTGAACGTCTTCTAGAGAAAATTAAAGCGCAATGCGATCATCTGGAAGAAGAAATCCAAATGGAGGGGGAGCGATCTAACTTCGTGGAATCGGAGATTCACCAGTTTCAGAAGCAAATGGACGTGGCAGCAGAAGCCGTCAAACGCGAGGATGAGTTCATTAGCGGTGAGCGTCCGCCCCAAATGATCTTTCTGGAGAACAAGATCGCCTTGCTGCGGAAGAACCTGCATGAAACGGTGGTCGGAATTGCGAAGGCCTCAAATATCGGAGATCAGCAACAAGCCGATAACCTGTCGATCCGACGAGCTGACTTGAAGGATGACCTGAAGACAGCACTGGATGAAATGCGGCGAATGGAGAATGAGTTGAACGTGTTTTTCGATGTCGATCAGGGCAAACCGATTACGTTGCAGCATGCTGACTCATCTATTGACACGGTTGATGTTGACGAGGCCCCGCATGAGCGCATGTCGGAGACATCGCGACTGCAGAATAAGCTGGCAAGGCTCCAAACTCAACTGCATGAAACAGTGGTTCAGCTTGCAAAGGCAGCAGGCGAGAAGGACGAGACGCGAAAGAGTGAGCTGAGCAAGCGGCGATTACAACTGAAGGACGAAATGAAGGTGGTGCAAGACCAGTTCCAGGTGCTGACGAATGGAACGCTTAATGTCTCAACAAAGGGAGGTGACTCGTCCGTGAGGCCTTCTATTGCGGGCCCACCGATGATGCAGGACGTTCCTCGGAGATCTACCGGTGGCTCTCGTGCGTCGCTTGGCGGTGGTGTCCGAGGCTCAATGAGTGGTAACAGGGCATCCATTGGTGGCAACAGGCCTTCTGCTAGTGTTGCCCAACGAGTGTCGGAACGATTCGATCCTAGCCCAAGCCGCCGAAGCAGCAGCAGTGCGTCTATGGCGTCACTGACGCAGTCTCACGACTCGAATTCGAACCAGATCCCACGTGATGGATCGATGCCGAAGATGAGTGGCATCCTCCGGAAGCACCCGACTCATTCCAATGAGAAGGGTACATTCGGAAATATGTCGCTGCGCGGAGTTCGCGAGCGGTGGTGCAACATCGAGCCGGACGGATATCTCCGATACTACAAGCGGGAGGGCGATCGTGAACCGCGTGGATCGATCCCACTCAAACACAAATCTCTGGAGATCCTGCACGGCAAGGAGGTGGGCAAACCGAACGAGTTTATGATCTCTTCGCCCACGCACCAGACACGAATTGTCGCGAAGACCCACGAAGACATGCTGCGGTGGGTGAAGATGCTGGAGCTTGCGCATTCGTACTTCATGCAGCACAACCTCGGATCCGCGGACGGTGGTCACGCCCAGGGCAGCGTCTCATCTTCCGTTGGCAGTAATGCAGACCACTTGGCAAACGCAGCGTCACCCGAGTCAGGAGACGCAGAGCTTGCGTACAGGAACCAGCGAGCCACGCTCGGCTTCTGATCGTGTCCAGGGCATGTTTCAACCCCAGTCCGACCTTATTCAATTTGTTACTCAAGCAGGGTTTTGCTACCGGTAGTTTCCCGTCGTGCACGACACTGTAGACATATTTATTTGGCAGTGACGACACTAGTGACGAACAACATGTTGCACCCTACCGGTAAATATTAGGTCCACAACAAACAAACTTTAGGCTCCACTTGGAGTACGCGATTCAAATACAACTACACAAACGACAGACAGATACACCTTTTGTCTTCCACCTGGCCAAAGTTGCCTTTTAAGGTTGAGCTTGAAGCTCATTTTGGGACTAGATATGGAGTTCAAAATGTTTATTTACAAATGCAACCACATGTCGAGCATGTGATTGGTGGATACTCTACATTCGACATCAGGACCGCCAAACGCCAACTGCCAAGCTCGATGCGCCGCAGTCGTCGGTGTCGTCGTCGCCGTCGCTGTCCCCCCCCCCCCCCCCCCCCCGAAGCGACTCGCACTAGCCTGTGTCCCACCAGCGAGTCGATGGGGTCCGCGCTGCTGCAATCGCTTTGACGGCCACCTCCAATTGGCATTCGCGGCGGAGGACGCCATCCACGTGCAGACGCTTCGACTCGACGCTCTTCGAGACGACGGGAGGAAGTAGCTGGAGAGCTCGAGGGGATCAACGGGAAGAACCGAGAGATAAGGAAACGCGCGGTTGGGGTGTTACTGGACTCACTCAGAGAGGGAACCGAACGCAAGGCGATGGCTGTTGCGTACTTCGAAAGTTGGTCGGAGCTCCAAGTGTATGCTGATGATCTGCAAGCGTTCCCCACCCAAGGCCTGAGCGAATTGACTGCACTGCGTCGAAAGTTTGAGGATCAGAAGTACGTGTGCGATGCTGGCGTTGCGCAAGCGGGGAAGGTCCAAGCAGCAGTGGCGAAGTGCGTGTGTCCAGTGCTTCGGGCGCGGCGTCGGGCAGCACCTTGCTTCGGGCGCGGCGTCGGGCTGCACCTTGTCGGTGGGATCTTCTGTGGCTGACGGCGGCGATGTTACCGTGAGCAGTGGCTCGAGTGCTGGCTCCGCGGCGGGCGATATTGTGCTGGCCGGTGGTTCGTCGTTGGCGGCGTCTTCTTCTACGGGAGCAGTGGCAGGCGCTGTTCGGTTGCAGGGCGGCAGCTCTGCTGGAGACGATGCCGGCGGTGTGGTGGTGGCTCTGGCTTCGTGCAGGGTGGCTTGGTGGCCGTGCTGAGAGGCAGCGGCAGTGATGCGTCCGCAATGAGTGGCAAAGTGTCGGCGGGTTTCGTCTGCTGCTGAAGCCAACGGGTCCGTGGAGGTGAGCAGTGGTGCTTCTACCGGAAGTGTATCTGGCAGTGTGACGCTGGGAACCGGCAACTCTAGCTCCACCACGTCCGTGTCGGTGCGTGTCGGAAGCAGTGGTACCTCGTCTGTGAGTGGTTCTGTGGCGTTGTCTAGCGGCACAGGTGCTGTCAGTGGCAGCGTGACGGTGTTCAGCGCGCTTGTGGTGGGCCCAAGCAAGAGTGGCGAAGTGTCTGTTCGCACAGGCAATGCTGCTTCTGGCGCATCAAGTTTGCTGTCGGTCGTAGTGCGAGTGCATCGAGCGGCTCTGTAGTGGTGGCGAGCGGTGGTGTTGTCCCGCCGGATGCAAGTGGCGTGGTGGATCGACTGGCAGTTCTAGCGCTGGCGGCGGCTCTGTGTCCGTGTCGTCTCGCGAGGACGGCGTGGCGAGTTTGTCTAGCGGCGGTCGCCGCAGCGCTGTCGGTGGCACAGTGGATTTTGTGTCCGGCGCTAGCACGACCAGTAGTGTGGGCGGTGACTCTGTGAGCGTGCGCAGCGGGTCTCTGGCCGCGTCTGCGGGCGTTGGGGGTGCGGTTGCCTTGTCCGGTGGCGCGAGCTCGACGGGGGCTGCAGCTGGAGGAGATATTTCTCTGGTCGGCGGCGCAAGCGGGGCTGGTGTTGGTGGCGGCGTGGACACTTCATCTGGTGCGGGCTTGCTGGGCAGCGGCGGCGACGTCCGCGTAGCAAGCAGTGCTTCTGCGAGCGGGGCCGCCTTGAGCGGGTGTGCGACGATCGGGAGTGGCGCGTCGGTGGATGCGGCGTCGGGGTGGCGACTTTGTTTTCCGGGTCTTCGGATACAGCCAGCAGCGGCGGGTGGTTTGTCGGTGAAGTCTGGCGCAAGTGTCCTCGTGAGCAGCGGCGTTCCGGTTCCGGTTCCGGGGACGTGCGTGGTGGTTCTTCACCGCCAAGCGGTTCTGCTGGCGGTGTTCGCGTGTCTGGCGGTTCGTCTGGCAATAGAGCAGGCTGTGATGTAAGTGTTGGCAGCGGTAGCAGTGTGGCTGGCAGCGGTTCTGGCGGCAGCCTGAGCCTGATGCAAGGACGATAGCATGAATGTAGGCAGCGATGTGGAGTTGCGTGGACAGCTCGTCTGCGGCGTAGAATGTGAATATCGCCGGGTCTGCGCACTTGCAGGGTGCGGGAGGCGACGTGTCGATCGATGGCGGGGTGTCTGTAGCGAGTGTGGGCGGATCGGTGTTGCTGACGAGGGCATATTTCGCCAACATTCAGAAAAAGAAGGAGATGCTCAACACGTTCAAGGCGCAGCGCAAGGCCGCTCAAGACGCAACGGTACGTTGTATTCAGCCACTTTCAGTGCTTAAAGCAGCAACTAACACCGTCTGCTAGCATCTTCAACGGATTGAATCGAGCAGAGATTAGAAAACCAAAGTCCCAAGGTTGAATCAAGGGTAGCAACGACGAGAAGATCGAGAGCAAGCAGCAGTACGTGCCGCTGCAACTGCCGAGCGCCAGGAAGATGATCAAACTGCGTCTTTAGTGCAGCATTTTTGCGCGACACAGATCCAGACATTTGCTCAGGTATATTGGTTCGCGAGATGTTTGAGTAGGTGAAGATCGAGTTGGTCGTAGCCAGCTCGTTCGTCCAGACAGGTGTGCGCGGGTTCCTCGTTCGAGTCGAGTTGCAAAAATGTATTGGCACGATGCGGCCTCTGTGCATTTGCAGCGTGTGGCTGGAGGTTGGTTTGCTCGGCGGGCAGAACAAGCCAAGCAAGTGAGAAGTCTTTCCCAGCGCTCGTGCTTGGTCGTGTGCGTCTTGTTGTGGTTTTCACGAGTGACTCTGACGACGAGTGGCATATCTCGATTACTCGGCGGAGAGAGTGTGCACAGTTCCTGCGTTGCGGTGTCAGTGATACCCGTCGGTCGACTTTCAGCACGCCGCATGATGGTACCCCCCCCCCCCCCCCCCCCCCCCTCGCATACCAGCGCTACTGCTCGATCGGCTTCATTTATACTGTGCAACCACTGTCTCCGATGAGTATTCCCGAATTTCAGCCGAAGTTGGTGTCCGCGCTAGAACGGAGCGTAAGAATCACCGAAAATCCACCACGACGTGTGCTTCGTCGGCATGCTGTGCGAGTACCAGGAGGCCATCAAACTGACGCATCAGGAGAGCGTTGGGTATTTTACCCTTGTCGAGCGTCACGAGCGTGGAACATTTGAGGCTTCTTTTTGCGTTCCTGGATCCAAGAATGAAGGCACAAGCTCTTCAATATCGTGAACCCTGCGTGGATCAATTGTTGGTACTACAAGAAAGCGAGATGGGGGCCAGTCTACCGGTGGAGTTGTCCTGGCAGCAAGCACTACCAAGGAAGCAAAGAGGTACCACCGCCAGGTCGTGCACCGCTACTTTGCTTGGGACCGCAACGGTGGTGGAGACCATGGATGCGTCGATGCGTGCTTGCCGTGCAGGCGACAGAGGTGACTCCAGCGCTTGGTATCGAGCAGAGGACAACTAGTTAACAGGAAAGCACTGCAATGTTTGAGCATCACGTACCATCTCTGGGTAACGGAGGCTGTCCGAAGTAGCGGTTGTATCGTGCACTCGTCTGCTAGACGACCGAGACACAGAAAGTGACAGTGAAGAGGATGATGGCCACCAAAACGAGTTTGTTGACGGAAGAAAGCGGAAGGTCTACAGCTACGATACAGAAGCGCTCGTGCATCGTGGCAGCTACTGCAGAGAAGACGCTACAGAAGAGCTCGCGCGTTATGGCAGCTACCGAGCGAATGGGCTATATGTGGTTGTCTGTGTGAGCATGCGAGCTCAGGTGGTCCGAGACTTGAAACCTGCACCTGTGTCGCCAATGGGTCGTGTGCGAGAGCGCGATTCATTCATGATGAAGCTTCACGTGTACCGTCCAGTGTCGAGCAGTAGCGCCGTTGCTGAACGAAGTTCAGCAACGGCGCTACTGCACTGGACATCTGAAATGCTGGTTGGTGCTGGGCTCTGGGCTCTGGGTTGCTGGACGAGCTGGCCAAGCGCCAGAGCGTACGCTTCAACTCGGCCTCGGCCTCCTCCGTAGTGCCCCAGTCGCTGCTCAAGCTGCTGACCGCCAGCTACATGCACGTGAGGGCGGACACGCGGGTGACGGCGCTGCTGGGCGACCGACGACTCCTCATGACGACGCAAACACAAGACTAGTGCTGCTCTACTTCGTCCTGTCGCGACCTACTACCTTGTACTGCAAGTGCCAAGTCCGCCTTGTGGCCACTGGGGTATGATGTTGACCCCGTAAAATACTCACTGACGTCTGGCAACATTGCATTGGATTGGAGGTTATGAGAAGCTGAATGGAATCACTCTACGGGCGTACTGTTGGTCTCCGCTAGCAGCTTCATGAACGTCTTCTTCTCGGTTTTGCTGGGTTTCTTTGACGAGCCGCTCAGAAACGTCTGTGAAGAAAGGCGGAGTATTGAGTGCAGTTCCAGCTAGAATGGCGAGCAGGTCTGCTGGAATATCTAGTTGAGACGGAGCGAATGCAGAGCAGGAAAAGCGGTTGTGGTCCGCCTTGACTTTCTCGTGTCCTGGCTCAGCGTCGGCAGCTAGCGACGAAGCGCCAGCGTGTCGACCACAAAGTCCTCGCGCACAGTAGCAATCGGCATCGAGTACATGAGCCCATGTACGATCGGGCGCTGTGGTGCTCCTTATGTTGACTTGCACCAAGGAGTGCACTTGGCTCTCTTTCGGCACGAAAGTGCGTGGCTCGTGGAACACTGCGGTCGCCACGTCCAGCAGCAGCAGCAGCAGCACGCTCCCGAGCTAGCTGCATGAAGCTCTTGTAAACTGCTCAGCGGATACAGTGCAAAGGCCTTGCGGGGCGCCTTTTGCACGAGCTCGGAGCCCTCCTCGGAGGCGGCAAGCACCATCTTGATCTCGGCAACCTGCAGCAGAGCCGTGTTAAACTTGTGCAGGAGCAACTTGTCCCAGTGGAAACGTGGGGCCCGGAGCGCCCAAGGTTTTGAAGTTGATTGCCACGTGGCCTGCAGCATTTTCTCAAGTCGAATCATCGGCGGTGCTGCACTTTCTCGCTCGGGTTTGGCAGTGTGGGGTTTTGCTCATTCCAGAACTGGAGCCGAACCAAGCAAGCCAAGCCCAAGACGACCATGGTGACCGAGACGTACTTTCGCAAGGCTTTGGCGCAGAGCAAGAACAAGCACTCGCTACTGGAGAAGCACTCGCAACTGGAGGAGAAGCACGCGCTGCTGCAGGACGAGCACGCGCAGATCAAGACTAAGCACGCGCTGCTGGAGGACGAGCACTCGCAGGTCAAGACCGCGCACTCGAAGCTGCAGGAGGAGTACGCCGAGCTTCTGAACGAGCGCAACGATCTGGAGGGCGACACGTGGCTTTGGATGATGCAGAACAACAAGCTACAGGCCCAGCTCAAGGAACTCCAGGCCGAGCACTCTAAATGGAAGGCTGCATGCGCGTCGCTCGTGAAGGAGGTGGAGAGGAAGGTTCTGGAGGAGGAGTATTTGGCGTATCTGGCGCAGGAGTATCACCAGACGCACTGGCCGGTGGCCAAGGTGGCCGAGCTGGAGGTGGAGCAGGAGCGCCAGCTCGCGGAGGCCCAGCAGCTAGCCAAGGAGCGGGAGCAAGCGCTGATGGCCAAGGTCGCGGCGCTCGAGAGCGAGGTTGGGTCGCTCCAAATCACCATCAAGCGCAAAGACGACGACTTCACGCGGTTCCGCCAGTCCAGCGACGAGGCCACATACCTACTTACAAAGCAGCTGACAGAAGCCAAGGCCGAAGCCGTGCAGCACGAGGAGGCGATCCGGACGCTTCGCACGGCGCTAGAGAACGGCGTGAAGACGGCCCCGGCCACAAGGAACCTGATCAACCAGAGGCGGTTCACCACGCCCGTGGAAGGGCCAGCGCAGACACAGCAGCGCAAGACCCCAGTGAAGCTACAGGAGCAGAGGCTGCGCGAGAAGAGCAGCAGCTGCAGCAGACCCGTGACGACGAGCTCCAGGAGCTCGACAAAGGCGACGGCGACGGCTGCGACGTTGGAGGAGGCAGTGGCCGAGTCCGTGGAGATGCCAGCGCAGACGCTGCAGAATCGTTTGCGGAAGTTTGAGCTGGAGAAGAAACAGAAGATCAAGGCGCTGCAGGAACAGAGGCAGAGACTGCGCGAGAAGAGCACCCGCTGTGGCAGTCCGTCGACGATGAGCACCAGGAGCGCGGCAAAGGCGACGGCGATGCCTGCGACGTTGCTGAAGGTGCCAGCGCAAACGCAGCATCGCCCGGTCCGGAAACAGGCGTTGAAGCAGCCGAACGAGACCAAGCGTGCTCCGGCAAAGGCGACGTCTACTTGGGCTCAGTACAAGAGCAAGAGGCTGGAGTCTTCGTCTGCTGCGACATCGTCTACGTCGTCATCGCCGGAGATTTCTCCGCGATCGGCAGCGTAGTCGAAGAAAGCTGGACCTGGACTGCTGCGTGACGGGTGCGGCGGAGCAGATCAAGCTTGTCGACAAGTTGCTGGAATGGTTGGCGTGGAGAATTGGTACGGCACTCATCTCTGCCTCGTATCGTGGCCGTTCCGCGCGACGCGGGACTCATTTCTCCCGGCGTTCCAAGCAACATGGCAGCAAGCGGCACCGCAAGCCCAGTTTGGCGAGCAGAGACCCATTGCTCTCTGTCGTGGCTGGTCTCTCGTGGAAGGCTCCTGGACGTGGAGCGCTGAGGCTCGGTAGGCCTCACGTGACGTGCGCCAGCAGTCTCAGTTGATCGGGGCTCATTACCTCCGTTGAAGTTGCAGATGCTGGCGTGCTTCACGTGAGGTGCGGGCGTGGTGTGGTGTGCTTTCGAAGTGGTCGACGGGGACTCATCACTCCCTGTTGACCACTTCGACCGTCCACCCGCCTGCTCTTCTACCTTGCTGCGGCGCTTGCGTCCGATGCTTTCTTCGTGGGATGTGCCTCGCCGAATGGACTTCTGCAATCGACAATCTCGACGCAGTCCACCCTGATGAGCAAGCGATCAGGCTAGCTAGGACCCTCCTGAAGACAAGTTTGCAGTTTGCGATGAGCATGTGCAGATCGTAGCGAGCACATAGTAGCAGTAGTATTTATTGAATCCATACAGCATTTGCTCTCACCTTTGTCTGTAGTAAAGCACCCTGGGTTGTCTCGACGTTAGCACAAAAGACGACCAGCAAGAACCAAGTGCTGCAACACACAGAACTCTTTTTTATTTAATGATACGAGTGTGGACAGTTCGTTCCTACAGCAGCTAGCGTTCATTTCCACTCGATGCCCGATCCTTGTCCGTCCTCTCCATCAGTGGTCTCCGTCCTCAACATACTCCATGAACTCACTCATGGAACTTGTCCTCGTCCTCGCTCATGTCACCGTAGACGCCGTGCTTGTCGTCCACCATGTACTCCCAGCCCTCCTTGCCGTGCATCACTTCGGTCATGTCGGTCATTTCGGTCATGTCGGTCATGTCGGTCATTTTGGTCATCTCTGTCAGAACCTTCTCAGCAGCGCACTTCTCGGGGGCCTCGTCATGCTCGGCCACAATGTCCCGGAGCTCATCGACCTGGTGGCGAAACACAGCAACGCAACTCACCTCGCTGTTACGAACAAGCTCAATGCGCGAGGCAATGTTGCCCCACTGGTCGCTGCCTCCGATCTGCGTAGCGCAGCCGTCATTCCTGTACAGATGCAGGAAAAGCTGATGCGAAAAGTCGAGGAAACTCGTGCCCTGGTCCGTCTCCAGCCGCTTCTTGACGCCGTCGCGCTGCAGCACCGCGTTCACACGGAAGGTCCTGCACCAGCCTCACCACGTCAGCTTTAACTCGCCATACAACCACCCCCCTTTCTGAGCTGCACCGCACCGGTCGATGACGTGACCGACGAGACCAATCTTCAGTTCGTCCTTGAAGCTCGTCACGCCACTCTCCTTTCCTTCTGCTTGTCGGCTTTCTGCTTGTCGGCTTTCTGGCGACGTTTCTCCAGGACCTTGTTGCACTGCGTCTCCGACATAGCGGCGAGCTTCTCGTCCTCTGTCGCAGCCTCAGCCACCGCCTCTTGGGCCTTGGCGTTCTTCTCCGCCATGCGAGCCTTGGACGGGGCCTCCTCGTCCTCGAAGAACAGGAAGGACGACTCAAGATCCCGCGACAGCACCGCCGTCGTGGTCTCCACCAGCTTTGCTGTCCCCGCCGGCGCATTGATATCGGCCGCTGCGGCTCACTGGCATTGCAATCCACAACCGTCAGTCTCCTTCTGCCCAGTCAATCAAGTGGCGCCACTCACCGGGGCGGGTTCGTTCGTGTCCAGCAGTCGGCAGTGGGCGAGACGCATGAGGTTCTGGGCTCTCACGGAGCCTGGGGCCTCCACGGCCCGTCGAGCAGCAGCTGCCCTCGTAGCAGCAGCACATTGGCGATGGCCAGCAGTCGGCATGGCGCATGCCGTCGCACGGGCCTCCCAGGAACTGGCGCGGCGTCGGCGAGTGCGCCACCAGGTCGCTCTGATTACAATACTCAAGTGGTAATACTCAAGCTTGAAAGAAGAGGGACCTGGAGGGCTTGTGGATGAAATCCTACTGCTTGTTACTACTTGCTGCCGACGTGGTGGTGGTCGTGGTTCTTTCTGGAGATGCACGTACTAGCAGCATAAGTACTGCTGTCTGGGCTTGAACACTTTCCTTGAGGTCGCGCAGAGACTGCAATATCTCGTTGTTCGTACTATTCGGTTGGGCGTGAGGGGCTTCGCATGTTTGTCTGGAACTTTTAAGGGCATCAGCGATCTTCTCCATGCTATCACGCACAGCCATCACCCCTTCCGCCAAAGTCACCGATTTGTGACGCTTTGATGGTCGCTCATCGCGCCAGCCTTGACGCCGGTCATTCGAAACCCCCGTTTGCCTTCCTTCAGTTTCCGAGTCCTCAGTCTGAACCGCTTCTTGTTCGTCAAGTTCGTTTTCATGATCACGTTCGTGTTCACGGTGTGATTCGAGATCACGGACAGCACCGATTCGGCCTGCATCACTTGAGTAAAATGCGTCACTTTGCATATCCGAAAGATCAGACCATACCTCACGCATAGTATCGTAGCACGGCGGCTCGTGCAGGGTCTTCTCGGTATCTTGTTGGGCGGCGCGGTATGCTCTGTATTGCTTCTGCATGTATTTGATCTGGCCACCACGACGAAGATAGTGTCAGTATCTTTCACTACAGCGCCCACAAGCGCATCAATGGCAAGACGACCTACCTTGGACTTGCACTGAGTGGGTTTGACGGTGATATCACTTAGGCGAGACACCTCGGAAGCCAGCAGAGCCCACGCACTACTCAGCTGGGCCGAGCTCTTGGGGCCTTGGAACCTGCTCTTCATGTCCTTAAACCGCACTTCTAGCAGCACTTTTGCGGCGAGTGTTGTCCACGCAAACGTGTCCTTTTCAGAATCTACCTCGAAGTCGCCAGCGGTGCCTGGCGTCTGGGTCGGAGCAGGTGCAGACACAGGTGATAGAATCGCCGGCAGTAGTGGAGTGGTGCCTTGGCGGCGGGGGGTACGACGTGACTTCACCATAGCGCAAGAATGGATTCTTCTGTTTGAGCCTACTCCATCTCGACCAGCCCTTACAACTCACTATCCAATCATATTCCTCTCTCCTCCCATACTCACATCCTATTCGTCCGTTCCCAACGTCGTTATATTGGATCCACGCCGGTACCTGAGTCACAACTCCAGTGGCCAGAGAGGAAGAGCATGTTTCGAGCGCGCAAGTTCGAGGAGCTGCCGGCCAAGCGCGCGGGCGCCGGGCGGCTGCCCGCCGACGTGCTCAGCGCCAGCAAGCGCCAGCGACTGGAGCACTGGGACGCGCTGTACGCGCCGCGCTCCGGATCCGTCGACGAGAGCTGCGCGCTGCTGGCGGACACACACGCGTGCACCATCGTGGAGACCGCGTCGCTGCCGCCCCAGGTTCTGGAAGAGCTGCGCAAAGAGTGGCCGCGGCTGCCGCAACACCAGCGCCACCAGGTTCGCTGCTGCCGGGTGTCGGTGCCCTCCGCGCGCCACCGTAGTGGCCGCCAGTGGGTCCCGTACTTGGTCTTCCCCTTACGCACCAAGGTGCTGCTGTGGCAGCAAGACAGAGGCAAAGTGATCGCCCTGCAGATGCCGGACGAGCTCGAGCCTGATGAGGTGCTCCACCCCTTCCTCTTCGCCCTGTATAGCCAGAGCCTGAGCCTCATGGTCGTGGGCAAGAGCGGCATCGTCCTGTTCTGGGAGGACATTGAGCTCCCGTACGAGAGCGTGCCCCTCAGTGTGCAGATCCCCCTTGGGGCTGATGAAGAGGTGGTGACGCACCCGAACGCGGCCAGGACGTCCGTGGAGGGAGGCGCCCAAGACGACGACATGCACGACGACGCTACTGGACTCGTGTGCTGGAGCAACCAGGGCAACGTGTGGGAGGTCGCGCTGGAGGACCGACGCATCCGCGTCCGGGCCTTTGAGAAGCAGAGCGCCGGCTTCTTGTCGGGTATCACCAAGTCGGTGTCGCAATTTTTCTTCTCGTCCACCGCGTCCAGGTCCGGAGCTGATGGAGGCGAGCTGGATGTGAACCAACCGATCAAGTACCTGCGCGTGCTGCCTTCGGTGATGGGGGATGGAGTTGCTTCGAGGAGTAGCAGTGGAGAGGTGGACGAGACGTCGGATATGCTGGTGCTGTTCCAGGATGGCATGCTGGAACGACGCACGTTCAGCACAGGAGATGTCATGGATTTCTCGACCGTTTCTCAGTGGCACTTCGATGCGAGCCGGGTAGCTATCAGCTACTTCAGTGACAACTTTCCGGACGCTCATCTGGCCAAAGTGTACGTTGTCTCGATGCCATACGTGCAGGAAACGTGCTTCGCACTCCTGGTTGCGTTCGTGTGCTCCTCGTCGCGAGCTGGTACCAATGCGAAGGTCAAGTACGCGTTATTCCAGTTCTCGCTCGGATCGGGAGACGATGACGCCCCACCCGAGCTGGAGTGGGCATGTATGCTGGGCTTTGAGCCAGCCTTCGACGAGCAGGGTGGTGGTGACCGGTTCTTCCAGGTGGAAAGCTATTCCATTACGCGCGGCGCTTTGTACCTTGTGTGGACGCAGATGCAGCCGATTCAGTTTTCTACCATTCTGTTGCCGCAAGCCGGACAGACCAGTGTGCGCTCGGCAGCTTTCCCTCTTCAAGGTGCTCAAGGGCGCCTGGCCCTGGCTTTTGGAGCTCGTATTGAGCAGAGTTCTTTCGACAACAACGCAGTGAAGGGTTCCATATCGTTTTTGCTGATGGAAGAAGACCCGAAAGCGCCGAGCGGGTCAGTGTGTGTGGCTACGGCCTCAGATATGCAGAAACTGGAACGCTTGGCAGCCCCGGTTCCATCTGAGGCATCTGTGGAGAGGACTCGGCGGCGGCGTGAAGAAGCAAGCTATTATACTAGCGAATCCTCTCACTTCCTGGGCGAGAATCTTGGTGTGGAAGACTATGCTCGTTTGATCTTGACGCACTTTCATGATGACCCGAACTCCGCTACCGCACTGCGTATTAGTGCTAGGGATATCGGTGCCGTCGCTCAGGCTGCTGTCACTGTGGATTTTCAGATCTTGGATGCTAAGCCGTCGTCCGGATTGCGTTGGGAAAAAGAATCAAGCGATGACACCCCAGTCCAGTCCGATGCACAGAGGAATGAAGCCGACATTTCTTCCGTCACACCTAAGCTGGTGCGGTACCAGCTAGAAGAAAAGCGAAATCGCCATGCGGCATTTATGAAGTTCTTACAGTGCCGGTGTGGCTCAGTCTGGGAGTTTATTGGGGAGTCTGATGAAATCATGCGCCACCTGACAGAGAACGAAGAGAAGCTGCAAGCTGCAATTGCGCTCAGCAAGTTCCAGTCGTCAATCCAGTCTTCAAGCTCTGTAGAGGATGAGACTTCATCAGAAGTCCAAAAGATTCAACGCCGACTAACAGGAAAGTTCCTCCTACACGCGATAGAGAAAACTGTCGAGAAGCGCGGCTACCAGAAAGAACAGCTTCGCCTCGCGGGGTACAACTCGTTTGACGTCTTTTATTGCGAAGTGAGCAAGATCGCTGAGCTTTTCCAGCTGTTGAGTGACGAAGTGCAGATCCTGGCTACCTCCATTGGCGAAAGCGACTCGACATATCTTTATGCGCTGTTGGAAAGTGGGTGTGCGATGCTAAGCATGCTCTGCACTCCTGTGCAAAGTTCTCCTGCTAGTTTTTCTCTGACAGGGAGTTGGGCATTCACGCGTGAAGTGCGAGAAGTTCTGGCGAATCAAATCTCGCGTCTGTCTGTTCTTGCTGGCTACTCGCAGTCGGAATCGTCAGGCAAGCAGATCCGCTGGCAGTACGACGAATTGTTTGAGCTCACTGATCAAATTCAGAGACTAGGAACCGTCTTGCTGGATGACTACGCTCGGTTTATTCCCCTTGCTTCCAGCGATGAAGCAGATGAGCTGCGCAAGGAAGAAACGTTCACCAAACGAGTGACACTGAATCCTTTGATATATATCGCGACTCAAACGCTGTCCCTGGAGAGTGACATCGCAGTTGACTTTGACCAAGACGGTATGGTCACTCGGAAGCGAGCGGATTTGTTCAGTCAGTGCGTAGAGCTGTGCGAGAAGTACCCGTACTTCGAAGGCATGGTCTATTTGGTCTTTGTTGAGGACTCGGAGAACTTATCCAAGCTGGATTGCGTCCTTGGTAAGCTCCCAAAGAGCCCTGCTTCAAAGAGACTCGAGTTGTACTGCAAGAAGTTCGAGGGATTCGATGAGTTCATTTTCTGCTGGTACAACGGCGAGGTTCGGAATCCGTGGGCGCAGCAAGGAGCCAACGCATCTTCCCCAACTATGATGGCGTATTTACTTGCTCACTCGCAGATTTTTGCGCCGTCACTGCACAAGTTTATGAAAAGCCGTGAGCATTTGAGGAAGCATCGCTGGCTGACAGCAGTCTCGATCGAACGGTACGATCAGGTGGCGACACTTACGCTACGTGAAGCTAAAAGCGAGCAGCGATCGTTGCCGAAGCG
The DNA here is from genome assembly GCF_020800215.1 of Phytophthora ramorum. Classification (NCBI taxonomy): domain Eukaryota; phylum Oomycota; class Peronosporomycetes; order Peronosporales; family Peronosporaceae; genus Phytophthora; species Phytophthora ramorum. Next base: position 3,566,290 of record NW_027150648.1, on the reverse strand, counting down.
CAAGACGATGGCTAGTATTGCAAAGATCGCCGCGTTTGCTTCTCCAAGTCTATCTCATCCAGAGAGGGTCCAAGAGATTAACCACGAGGTACGTATCCCCGATTCCAGACCACCCTTCGTGAAACGCACAGGTACTAAGTGTCTATTTTGTGCATGCAGCTTGTCCGCGGCAAGCTTCAGGAGCTGTTGTTACAACTGCCGCTGAAGGAGCCTATTAGCCCCCAACCGCTCTCACCTGAAGAACTGGTTCATGTGTGCTTGTCATCGGCTCTCTCCGTCGAGAAAGACGACCCCATGAGGTAATGTTCCAGCTTTCCCAAGAATTCGTGTCTACCTTGGGTGCATTCTTTGGATGAATTCTTACAGATTACCTGTATTTCTTCCTCTGTTCTACAGAACCAACATTTTCTTGATGGCGCTAGAAGCGCTAGAGACCTTGGCGATGGACCCATTGACCGAGGAGTACGAAGAGATGCGTGCCGGTGTGTGGCAAGCCTGCATCGTTGATGACGGTGAGCTGTGGGACACTCTGTCCGCCGAGTCTGCAGCGGGCGTTAACGAGGAGAAGCTGGAGTCACTGATGCGCCAAACGCTTCTTTACAAGGCCATGAACGAGTATGTATCGCGACCGGAGCATTACAAGCGGGACGTTGCCACCACATCCGCATTGACGATTGAGGTTATTCGTGAACTCGTGCACCGCGAGGGTGATGTCGACTCAGTCGTGAGCGTCCGTAGCCAACAGCTGCTGATCAAGACTCTGCACTTGGCGCTTCAATAATCCACCGTGTGCCAGGTCGGTAGAAAATACAAACAGAATCTTTCGACATCACCGTTGCTGTCTACCTAACTGGTACCGGTACTCTCAAGCACGAGAAGTGGCATTGCTCATCGCTCGTCACAGTGGTGACGAAATCCAATACAGCCACTCGGCAACAGCGGAGATCATAAAAGTGCATATAGCAGCGACAGCGCTACCTCCGAATGACGTCGGCAAAAGAAAAACAAGAAACTTCCTAATTACAGCGTCGAGCAGTCGGGCCTGATGCGCCCTATCCTAGTCATCGTTCTCTGAGGACACTGTCGGCATCGGTGATAGTGCGATTGTCAGCTGAGCATTTGAGAGAGAAGCAAACAAATAACGTTAGTGATGCATTCCTCACATCAACCGAAAACAAGCGAAGAGTAACTTACCACCGCCATCGACATAAGGATCACACGCGACTCCAGCTCCGAGTTCTCGGTCGAGATCACCCAGCTAATCAATAAGCAATTTAGTGGGATCAGAATTAATGAGAAGTATCTTCTCAAGCTTCAATACGGCAGCGTACCTGTCCGAAAGGAAAAGACCCAAAACGCCAGTAGCCAGCAGACCAAGGGTAGCCTTGGATTGCACATGCTCGCCGTTGCGAATAATCGACACGAACGCAATCAGCAGCGACACGTTTGCTAGAACAGCCGAGCCAGCAGCCATAGTCTCAAACTCGCGCGGGGAGGCACCGATCAACAGTAGGAGCTCGGTTGCAGCACGCCAAGCCAGGCCGGTCGCCACCCACGTTGCCGAAGCACGCGGATCCTTCTGGTGGAAAAACACCAGTAGCGCCACGATGGGCGTGAGGAACGCCAGCCACCTCCGCCAGAGATCAGTACCCTCCTCGCCGTCATGAGGTAGCATCTGACTAGCCACGAGAGAGCCTACTACCGCCACTACACTCAGGAAAGACGCAAGGTAACCACTCTCCAGCGCCTTGGCAATGAAGCCCTCTTCCAACGGGCTCCCGTGCTCATGAACCAAGGTAATCGTTGCGCTGGTTTCCGAGGCAGTGGTCTCCTTGTTGCTCTGCGATTTCAGCAGCACTCCGTCCTCTTCGTATGACAGCGCGACCGGCTTCTTGTGAGCATCCGTCTCTGCCGCCAGTGGGGCTGGAGGTGCCATCTCACGCACCTGCGGCGCCAGCGCCGCGATGGTTGATCGCAGCAGAAGCGAGTCGTCTTCCTCATCCGTGGTCGGGTCCGCCTTCTGTTCGTCCAGACGAGACACGAACTGGGTCGACGTCGTCTCCGTCACCTGTTTCCGGGTCGATCGGCGTCTCGGCGTTTCCTTCACTGCAGCATTGGCCTCATCGTTGTTCTCATTGGTGCTACTCACGCTCTTGCGTCGCCGCGGGGTCGTCGTGCTACCAGCGTTAGAGACGTCCTTGTCCTCGTCGTTCTTCTCGAGCAACTTCCTGCCCACCGAGGCGCTGCGCGAGCGACTACGACGTCCGCGCGGACGACCAGGTCCACGGCCAGGGCTCTTGCTCTTGCGGGGGCTCTTGGACGTCGAGCGGCCGGGGCTGCGACCACGAGGCGTCGAACTTCCCGACTCCTTCTTCCGTTCTACATTGGGCAATAACAAATAATAAGGAGGATAGCTTAAGTGAGCTACTCGAATGTATCGCAGCCAGTTGAAGAACGAAGCCACGTACGCTCTTCGAAGCGCTTGATGACGTCCGAGTAACCATCAGCCATGAGGTCAATGCGGCTCTCCCTGCACATATTAATAAAGTTGTGTGTGTGTGTGTGTTTTAGTGAAAATGGCACGGAACCCAAGGGGAAGGATGAAAGCTTCGTCTGTACCAGGTGTTGTTCTCCTCGCCGAAGTCCTTCCATACCACGAAGTAGTGCACGCGCTGCTTGATGAGCTTGCGGTCCACGATGCGCTCAATGTCGGTGGGCATCTCGTCTCTCATCAGCGTCTCCACCGGTTCCGCCGCGTTGTTCTCTCCTGCAAATGGAGCTCAAGCAATTCGCGCCACAAAAATTTGTATTAAAAAACCTCGAGGTTTTACTCAATCTCACTTGAAAAATTGACGGGAGAAATTAGCAAAATGGCGAGCCGTGCTATTGCTCGTTGCGTTGGTGCACCGTTTATCGAAATGGGTGCTGTGCTTGCGTGCAGCTCCCGGTCTCCAAGTTTTCGTTGTGAACCATTCGCCGATTTGTTCGAGTGGCTGATGATGCAAGGCGCGAAGGGTAATTATGAATAGGAAAGCTGAAGTTGTGCGCAACGTTGGACCAAGTCCGACTCGTTGCTCTCCTCTTTTCGTTCGTTTTCAAAAGAATACATGTAATATTAATGCATTGCTTTCGTTTTTGGTTTGTTGTAAGCTTACTTCGATGCATACGAGTGCAGCAAAAAGTAAAGGAGTACTGCTTGCTTACATACTCGTGAACAGTCCTACCTCACTCTAAACAATCCTGCGGCTGCACCTTCGCCAGTATTCATCAGATGCAGGTACTTTTCGTACTTGCGATACATGCATGTACATGTACAGTAATTCTCCTTCTGTAGGAGCAATTTCCACCGTCCACTTGTGTACGCTTTCTTCATACATGAAAAGATATCCATGTGTCTTGAAGAGAGGGAATCAATCGGTCGCTGAACTCGTCCAACAAGTTGTTGGTCGATATATACAGCTTCCCGCAAGCATTTCCAAAATTGTTTATTCAACCACAAATAATAACAGCGTTTTTCTTGGTGTCTCGGTGAGTCTCTTTAACTCACGTTGCCGCGGCCATAGGTACCTTCGGGACACTTGTACTCGTCTGGGAGCAGCGAGCGCTGCAACGCGTTGAAGGCGTAGTGGCGCTTACCGGTGTTCTTGAGTGCGTTCTCCAGACGAACACCGTTGCTGCGCATGGTCGACACAGTGCGCACCGCGAATTCCTCAGGCAGCCCATGGTTCTCGCTTAGGAGCCGCACCTGCTCGAGCGTTACGGACATTCCTGTGCGGTCTTTGGCACTTTTGCACGACGTCACACGACCAGCACCCAGCAGTCGGCACAGATGGGAGCCTTCCTGGATGATCTTCGGGTGTTTTGACTTCACCACTTGGCGCTTGCTAGCTGTTGCGATGCGTTCCTCCAGCGATGCCAGAAGTGGAGCGATCGTACTCATCGGCGTCGCAACAGCGTCCGGCTATAGCAGTCACAGAAAACGCAAATATCAGTTTACCACGAAATTGCGCTAAAAGTGCAGTGCAAAAGTCCAACGTACCCTTTGAGCCGCGAGCTGCTTGTACTTCTCGACGTAGCGCGTCAACACGAAGAAGCTTTTTCGATTGATGATGTCTTGCAGAGTCGTCTTCTTGCTGCTGGCGTTGTTGGCCAACGTCTGCATCTCGTTGATGCCCTGCGTAAACATCACTGGCGTGACGGGAATCGCACCTCCCGCTCGGATGTTGGATGGGATTGATGCCCGCAGATCGTCAGAGCAACGCACACCAATCGCCACAGTATATGTGCCCTTGGTAGCACCCTTGCTCAAGCGTACAGACACAACACCAGGTAGAGTCGTGTTTTTCATGTGCAGGTTGAGCAGGGTAGAAGGGAGGTGCGTCGGCGGAGATGTGTCAAGCACGAACGTGACATGCTTCAGCGCGTCAACGGCAGCGGAGAAGTCTTCCAACATTCCGATTTCCTTGCCCTGTGTCGACAGCAAGGACTCGACCTGGAACAAGAAGCCGATGGAGTCAATAGTGTGCAAGAAGCTGCGGTCCGTCGGGTGCTGCAACGACAGCTCTAGCTGGCGGCAGAAGGACGCGACCAAAGCTGTTAGCGCCTGTGACAAGCACATATCGAATCGCGTCGTGAGATGCCATCGCGTCTCGTCAGTCGAACGCGCATTCGCATTGCACCAGTCAATCATATCGCTCCCGCTCTTGTCCGATACATCGCTCTCCACACGTGATAACGACCGCTTCTGCAGCGCAGAACGCAAACTCAAAATGCTTCCGTTGTGACGGAACTTGAAGCAGTGAGCGGAGAAAGCACCCACCGTCACCGTCGGGTATGCCTTCACATTGGGTGACGTCCGCCTTGAGCGCTGTGAGCGCAGATCGGCCGTCGGTCCCACCCACATGTCTTGCACGTGCAGGTTAATCGGCAGGAAACGCAGCACAAGGCTCTTTTTCTCAGTGCTTGCTTTGAAGTTGAGCCCCTCCTCTGCACGGTCGATACACAACTGATGGCACTCGCGCAGTGCCTCAACGTACATCTTGCGCTGCTGGACACGTTCATTCAGCCACGTTTGAACCACTGTTTGGTCATTCTCGCCCTGGATCTGTTCGATCAAATTATCGTACAAATTGCCAACAAGCCCACTCTTAACTCTTGCCTCGAAGCCAGCAGCTTCAGCCTGTGCACGCGCAAGATCCTCCGCGCGTTCAGTAACGAGCAATTCCAAGTACTGGCGAGGCAGTTCGTTCGTAAGCGGACTCTCGACCATGTCTTCAATCACCATTTCATCTCCTTCTGCAAACTGGAAGCTCTTCGTGATGTAGAATCCGGAGTTCTCCTTCAGCTGCCGCGGTGAGACGGTCATAGACTTGACTCGCAAGCGCGGGACTGAATGGTCCACTTCTGGGATAGCAGATCCAGCCATGGCAGCTGCTACGCTGGGAGACTGAGTGCCACCACTTCCGTCGCTAAGAACTGTTGGGATAGGTGATCGAGAGCGGTGTGAAACCTGTCGAGCCACCAAGTTTACTTCGTTTGCCTCCAGCATGTCGTCGCACGCACACGAGAATTCACAGAAAACCTTGGGTCGCGAAGGTGGCGCCATACCCATACCGGATACACGGGCAAGTCTAGCACGTTCATCAAGTTGTCGGGAAGATGCACGCATCAATTGGCGAGACGAGTCTCGTGCATCAGAGTCGGATGACGGTGAGGACGCCTTCTCCGGGATTTCGTACACGACAAAACGGAGAAGTGGGTTGGCAGGCATCACCGGGATCTGGAGCACCGACAAAAACGTAGCGATCTGTGTCACGGAGCTGCCGCTATTGTCAGAGTTGCCAGTCACCAGAGTGGGCAAAACTGTCTCTGTGAAGCCCACACGCGACCACTTTGCTGTAGGATTGGAAACAGGCAGAGGGGTTGGTAGAGCACCAGGACCAAGCAACGACAACGAATGACTACTGCGACGGCTGAGAATTCCTTCCTGGTGCAGCCCGCTCTCGATGAACGTGCTAATGGAAGAACGTCGGTAACTCAGTATAGGAAGATCCTCGTAGTAATCTTCACCCGTTACATCGTTTTCACCGTCCGGAGAAGGGTTCTCCGCAACGTAGAGCTCAACGAAGCACGCGTGGGTGAGAGGAATGGGCGAAACAAGCTGGACAGATAGCGCAAGTACGTTTTGTGTGCCATCCACACTCTCCTGACCAATAGGGTTGTACTCCGTATCAGGAAAACGCAGAATGCCTGCCCAGCCATCACTTAGCCCAGTGGCGTCAAGCGGAACTGCGAACTTTCCGCTCTCAAACTTCTCGGAGATGCTTGACATGGTCCGATGAAGCAGCTGCGGGTCCTTCACGTGCAACGAAGGGTTCCAGTTCATACCGTGTAGCCGCGGGTTCCACTGCAAAAGCAGAAATCCAATTGGGGGAACCAATGTCGGCAGCCAGATGGAGAAAACATACCACACAACGGAGTCGATACTCCAATTCTTCCAGTGAAGAATGGAGTTCATGATGCAGGATGTTCCAAGTACGAGTGCAATCGACAAGATCACCACCAGATACGTGATTAACGACTTTTTCATCACCTTCACCACGTGGTCGTCGAAAATATCGCCGGATTGATCGATAAGGCGCACACCACGCTGAATCACGAACGTGCCCAGCACAAGTAATGCCACGGAGGTGAGGAAGATAAGCAGCTCAGCGCTTTGCTGAAGCGGAAAGAACCAGTTCGAGTAACCAACGTCTTTACACACGTTGTTCACCGCATACTTCCACTGAGTGGGCTGCAAATCGGGGCAATAGTCATTCGAGCACAGCCGCATGGTGTAGAAAGGATTCTTCAAGTAGTCGTCGTAAGTGCACTTGTAAAAGTCAGTGAGGCTCACCACTCCGAAAAGTTGAATACCGTAAAACGCCACGTTGATGATCACGTAGACGGTGAACACAAACAAACGTCCAGATGGCCCCACGTCGTGGAACAGCACGGTACCCCAGTGAAAGCACACCGAAGTCATCATCGTCCACGTAAAGCAGACAGAAATCGCGTACAGCAGGTAGTAGATGTCGGTTCCGCTCGCCGACGACGCTTTTGTTGATACGCTAATCCAAATTGCGTTGCCAACGATGCACAATACGAAGATCATCATCACCGAAAGCGACGTCATATCGTTGTAAAACGTTTGCCTCGAAAAAGAAATACCATTCTGTCAGCAGCATAAAGGAAGTCGTCAGTCACTGACGAAACATTTCAAACATCAATAAGTGGAGATTACCATTCGCGTCACGAGAACAGCACCAGCCAGAGCAACTGCAAAGAATGTGATTGACATCACACTGTACACACTTAGAGTGTACTTCGAGTCTGTATCAGCACATGTTCGTCAGTGTCCAGCCAAGTCCAACGACAGTATAGTAGTACGTACATGTCTTCGCGTGTACCAACGTTTGCGCGCAATCACTTCCCATCACGTTGCTATCGTCCATTAGAACGACCTCACTTAGCGGCGGCAAACGGAATCCGCTGGAGTAGTCATCTTCCTGGTCCTCATCACCATTCCAGTCAACGTTAGTCATCTGAACCTGGAAGGTGAAGGTCGTCCTGATCTCCCACGAGTCATTTGTCTTGACACCCGAGGGAAGGAGGTCGGTCACGCAAAAGTAGGAGGTATTGTCGCTCTCGATATTCAGGTTGGTTTCACCTGGATCAGCGTAAAGGTTGAGGAACGGGTTTCCACCTTGGACGTACGAGGCCTCCGCGGATGATCCGAAGCTAACAGTGGAAGTAGGCTTACGTCCTTTGCTTGCGCAATACGAGGAGCGCAAATCAACACACACTTTAGGGTTGTCTGAGTTGGGGCCGACGATGGAGGACGTCGAAAAAGACAGCATCATAATTTTTGTGTCTTCTTCCATCCACACCAGTGACGAATCCAGCCGGCCTTTTCGGACAGGAGACAGCGCCATCGTGGCAAGAGTGAGGGCACTCAAGTCTTCGACGGAGGTAGTCGAGTCTGCAGCCACCATTAACTCCCGTGTGCGCCTGGAAGAAGTAGCTGCAGATTTGAGTGTCCCGGTCGATGTCTCATACGATAGTGATACGCTGACGCCCACAGAGCTACTTGACGCACTGGCGCCTGTCACGATACTCTTAGATAAGGCAAATGACATCGGTCCTCCAGAGCTTGACGTCATTAAGTCCTCTCGACCTTCAAGGAGATCCATTACGCTGACGAAGCCGTAGCGGTGAGCGTTCTCGCTATCGCAGTTCTTGCTATTAGTCACGTCTGCACAGCTGTGCACACGCACGGCAGATGCGTGGTCACCACCTTCGTCACGGAGCGTCACGTCGACTGCAGTGTTTTCCCATGCGACGAATCTCCAGCCACTTGGGAGGGAGATGGTAATCCACCACTTGCTGTTACGTTTCAGCGGATCTTCTCCTCCCAAGTTGTAGAATGCTCCGATGATATCCGCAGCCAGTAGTGTGAATGTTGCTTCAGCCACACTGTTAGGAGTGACTGTCGATGTCGAGATCTTGTAGGAATCAGTCGACACGCACGTCTTGTATCCCGATGGGCATGAGCCATCGGAAAGCTTGCTCTCGCACGTAGATCCGCTAGACTCTCCAGGATACTCGTTTTGGCACTCTGTCGCCTTGCACCGGCAATAGGTAGACGTGTACAGCACGGTATCCCCGCTGCCACTCCACTGGAAACAATATAGGCAAACAACAGAACAAGGCTGGCATTAGCACCACAATGCAGAATTACAGAAAACAGTAGGAAACGCACCCAACTTTCGCTTCCACTTGCTGATTCGGACTCGCTCGAAGAACTGTTGCTGGCCGTGAGCGAAAAAACCTTGATGACCTCACTCGATCCGCTTTGGGATTCTACCGCCGTGGAATTTGCAGATGCTTCCGTTGGCACCTCTGTGTCCTTCGCGGGGGCCGTCAAGTTGCTCGGAGCCGCGGGCGGGGGAGTTTCCTCAGTGGTTGCAACCGAAGCGTTTGAACCTGTGCCTTCAAGGTTAATGGAGCGTTCCTCCGAGTAAACAACTACCTGCGTGGTGTCAGAACCCCCAGACACGTCCGCATCTGATGAGGTAGTGGTACCTTGTGAGCCCACAGACGTGTCGATACCTGACGAATTTGTAGAAACCTGAACACCAGGGGAGCCAACTGAAGTGTCGCTATGTGAGGAGCTAGCGCCTCCAAGAGGAACATCCTGCGAACCGACCGTAGTATCAATATCCGAGGAGCTGGTAGCAATGTGAATGCCACGGCGGTCAATGGAGGTATCAATATCTGACGAGCCATCAGCGATGTGGACTCCGCTAGATCCGACAGAAGCGTCGATGCTTCCAGAGCTCGCATCAACACGAATACCATGGGAGCCAACGGAGGCGTCGAAGTCATTCGACCCAACGCTGACACCAATGCCACCAGAGCCCACAGTAGCATCCAAGCCATGGGACCCGACCGAGACATCCAAGCCATGTGATCCTACCGTCGCATCAACGCCACCAGAGCCTACAGTAGCATCCAAGCCATGGGACCCGACCGAGACATCCAAGCCATGTGATCCTACCGTCGCATCAACGCCACCAGAGCCTACAGTAGCATCCAAGCCATGGGACCCGACTGAGACATCCAAGCCATGTGATCCTACCGTCGCATCAACACCGCCAGACCCCACGGTCGCTTCAAGACCGCCTGACCCTACAGAAACTCCAAGTCCATCCGACCCCGAGCCCACGGAGACTTGGAGGCCATGAGAGGAAGCCGACACTTCAGCTGAGCCTGCCGAGACATCAATGCCTCCTGAACCCACTGAAACACCAGCAGAGCCTGCCGAAACGTCAATTCCTGCAGAGCCCACCCCCACTCCAGTTGAGCCTGCCGAGACATCAATGCCTCCTGAGCCCACTGAAATATCAGTAGAGCCTGCAGAGACGTCGATTCCTCCAGAACCCACCGCAACCCCTACGATAGGGATGGAGATCTCAAGTCCATCGGAGCTCACCGTGATCCCAAGCACCGCGTCTTCGTTCTCCGCCGAGCCGGAACCTGCCAGTGCGCCACTAACACTCGCAGCCTGACTGCAGTCCTCCGACTGTGGGATCTCGATCGTATCTGTGTCGTCAGCACTGCCGGAACACTCTGAGCTGGGTCTTCCCTGCGCGTCGAACAAATGCAGCATTAACTCGGCTCCTGCGGGGTCCTGGACGCCGGGACTTCGGCCGTCGGCCGCCACGTCTCCTCTGGCTATCCTGGTCATCTGTTCAAACTCTAATTCGACGGCGTGGTGCTCCAACGCTGCAATAGCTGGCACAAGGTCCAGTTTCTCTGCTTCTGCTCGAAACGCGGCCAAAACGCATCATCAGAGCCGTCCTGAGGCTTCTACAGACAGACCAAACACTGGAAGATTTACCGCAGCGTACCTTTATCAACCGCTCGGGCCGGAAGAGTCGATGCGGAGGCGAGCAGCAGCAACAAGACCGCCGCGTACATGTGCCTCCCGCCGCCTCGCAAAAGTCGACGCTGAGACGCACACAGAACGATCCAAGACACACGCGTGAGCACGCGACGCAGAACTAGCGATAGAGGTCGGAGGGGGTCCGTGGGGGCTTCTGTGGGCGCTCCAAGGGGGCCAGCAACGTACCCGCATATTTAGACGCCGACGAGACCAGTGCGCGCTGTCGGGCACAGTCGATTGTGAAGCGCGGGTTGGGTCTGGCGATGTGACGAGGTCCGAAAGTGCAGTTAAAGTGGGATGGAAAATCGACGGAGGTTAAGGTCAAGCATACAGTGGAGAAGTAAATTGTGTGTGAAAGATGGTCATATTTGGAGTCTATAACCCGTAAAGAGACGTGCTTTCGACAGTGGCACCATCTGGCTTTCGCGCTGACCGCATTGTATTGGTCTGAGTATGAGGTGTCCGCAATGCTGGCATTCGGTGGACATGATGCGGAAACCGCCGCGTTCATGATACGCTCACGAACTGGAATAAGGCAGGAAGGCCCGGGCTTAGTTAAAGTTAGCGCCGACATTGTAGCGCAGCCAGCATCAGCATTGACCTTTCGAAACTCACGTGAGATACACAACGGCTGTACAGTATACTTCATATTTAGAAACCCACCTAAATAGTATACTCTTCTAATCTTAAATTTAGAACTCTTACAGAACACTACCCAAATACAGCGCTGTCCGTTCCAACCACTGCAGGTTTTTGGCCAGCCATTTTCATCTCGCGGTTGATACACTATGGCGGACCACCATGACAGCGGCTCGGAGCACGAGGACGTGGAGAAGATCGTGCGCGAGGCGCCCAAGCGCCTTAGCCAAGTGGCTACCAAGCAGCCCAAGAGCCACAAAGAGAAAGCCAAGCCCGTCAAGCACTGTGGGCAAGTACACGCGCGGCGGCGGCGTCTCGCAGCACCGCATTCGCAACATCCGCGACAAGAAGCTCAAAGGCTCGCTGCTACGCGCCAATGAGAAACAAAAGCTGGCGGCCGAGTCCGCGGCCAAGTCGGAGATCCTGCTGCCCGATCAGGTGGGTTTCCTGGAGGCTGAGGGCCTTGAGAAGACGTACAAGTTCACGCAGAAGCAGCTCGCGGACAACGTGGACCTCAACACGGCGCGCAAGATCTTCGGCTTGGACCTCCCGGACTACGGCTCGTACCGCGTCAAGTACACGCGCAGCGGACGCAACATGCTGCTCGGCAGTCAGAAGGGCCACCTGGCCATGATGGACGCGCTGCGCATGAAGCTCACGTGCGAGTTCCAGGCCAATGACCTCGTGCGCGACGTGAGCTTCCTGCACAACGACTCACTCTTCGCGACTGCCCAGAAGAAGCACGTGTACATTTATGACAGCACCGGTGCTGAGGCTCACTGCATCCGAACCGTCCCGGAGCCGCGGAGAATGGAGTTCCTGCCCTATCACTTTTTGCTCTCGACGGTGAGCGGCAACGGACTACTGAGCTACCACGACGTGACGGAAGGAAAGCTAGTGTCCACGCACCGCACGAAGCAGGGACTTTGTGATACCATGGCACTCAACCCTTGGAACGCCGTTGTGAACCTCGGCCACGCCAGCGGTATTGTGACGCTGTGGACGCCGAATATGTCCGACGCTGTCGTTAAGATGCAGTGCCACCAAGGGCCGAGTATGTTCTTCTACGTGTGTGACGCTTGTTGCTATTGTATGTGTTGCTGACTATTGTTTTTGTTATTTGTGCTATCAGTTCGCTCCATGGGTATCGACAACAGCGGAAAGTATCTCGTCACCGCGGGTGCTGACAGGAAGGTGAAGATTTTTGATCTGCGCAAGTACCAGGAATTGAACAGCTACTACCTGACGGCTGCAGCCAACACTATGAGTGTGAGTCAGCGCGGCCTCGTGGCGGTGGGCTTTGGTCCCAACGTGCACGTGCTGAAGGGCGCCTTCAACTCGAGCGCACCTATCCGTCCATACATGACGTACCAGATTCCAGGATCGCTGGTGAGCAGTGTGGCCTTCCGCCCATTCGAGGATGTGCTCGGTGTTGGCCATGCTAAGGGTTTCAACTCAGTGGTGATTCCTGGCGCCGGTGAGCCTAACTTCGACACGTACGAGGCGAACCCGTACGAGAACCGCAAGCAGCGCGACGAGTCCGAGGTGCGCTCGCTGCTGGAGAAGATTCGTCCGGAAATGATCACGTTGGACCCGAGAGCTATCGGTCGTGTGGACATGGACCCGGCCGAGGAGCAGCAGCAGAAGGTCTTCCAGATGGAGCGCGCCAACGGAGATGGCACAGCCAAGAAGCCCAAGAAGAAAATGCGCGGCAAGAACCGCCCGTCGCGACGACTACGCAAGAAGCAGCAAAATGTCGTCGACGCACAGAAGCAGCAATTCCGCGAGCAACTGGCCAACAAGCAGAAGCGCCAAGAGCGACAGGACCAACAGCGCGAGTGGAACGAAAAGGCCGAGAGCGCGCCCACGGCGCTCAACCGGTTCTTCAAGAAGTAGATGCATTTCCTCACTGTAATACAAGCAGTCGGTCACTTTCATTAGACAATTTCACCGGACCTGTCAATGCGTACTCTCAATCCTACTCACGCACACGAGCACAATTGCACCGCAAGACTGAGGCAATGTCAATAATGATATCATGACCAACGACACCTTTATTGCGCCATACATCGAACCAGATCCTGTTCTTCGTGGGAACCAGCAAGTCGGCAAGTAGCTTATGCGAGGTAGCGGTACGTGTTGGCTTGGTCGGGGTCGCGTTCAAGGTACTCTCGGTCAATAAGAGCCTCGATACGGCGTTTGATGACCTTCAGGTTAGGCTTGAAGAACGCCAGTTGACTCAGCACCTCCGAAATAAGCTGCTGGTGCTGCAGCGTTTTGCGCGCCTTCATGATACGCACAATCGCGGCTTCTATGGCTATGCTGCGGTCCTCCTCCACGTTCTTTTGGCTGTGGCTTTCCTCCAGAGAAGCCATCGGAATACGGAGCTTGCGCATCGGCGACGCAAAGGTGCGGTTCACGGCAAACTGGTCGCTGGTCGAGATCGTCTTGCCAGCCGGAGTCTTGGTCAGCAGTTTGTACTTACCACACGACAGCGAGTGCATAATACGCTTCACCACATCCACTGTTAGGTTCAACGACTCGCGCACAGCCTCAAACGAAAGTGCACCCTCGCCTTCGTTGAACAGCAACAAAGCCACAGCCTGCAGCGTCGTCACCTGGAGGTCGTACCATTTCTTCTTGGGGAAGTTAGCGCGGACGGTCGCGTTACCAAGTGAGTGCACCCACTGCAGCCGGCGGTGACTCGTCTTTGAGTCGTAGTACACCTTGAAGAGGTTCATGCACCGCACCATAAGCGGCGGCATCGTGACCTCAAGAATGCGGTACGACGGCCAGTAACCCGTCGTCAGCACTTGCACGCTGAACTCGAGGTTCAAGGCAGCATCAGTCGAGTCTTCCTCGCGGTGCTTCTTCAAGAAGCCCTCGAACTCCTGATGATGGTCGCTACCGATGGCCAGATCGTTCATCATACCTTCCATCTTACCCGTGAACTGCGCACCACATCGCAACTTTAGCTTGCCGATCATAAGCACCTCGGCGTCAGCAGAAGCAGATCGCTGGTTCAGCAGACGCTTAGCGAGCTGATTACGGTAGATCTCAGCAAAGAGATCCTTGTCCGTGAGGTACGAGAACACGAACACCACCTTCTCCAGGTAGTCTTCCACTTGCTCGTCACTGAGCTTCTCGCCACCAGTCTTAAGAATACGGTCACAGAACGTACTCATCAGCTTTGCCGAGCTGTCCGGACCAACATCCTTGTTAACAAACTCGACGAAGGCCTCCTTCAAAGCCTTCTGGAACAGCGAGTTACCCGCGAACTGCTCGTTCACAATGCTGCGGAACTTGTCGTGGATAGCCAAAATATCCTTGATGAACGTCGGATCCGAGCTGGGATCACGCACGTTACCCGAGGCGACCGCATTAGCGCGCTTGGCCACAATATCATTACCCACCGCAGTGATGTGCTGCTGCACAAGGTCAGCGATCGGCTCCAGGCCGTTCTTAATACGTGCAAACAGGCGGTACATACGCGCCAGATCCTCCAGCTTGTCATTCTTCAACAGAGCAATCACGCCAGAGTTCTCCCTCTCAATGAGCTCCTTCTGTGCGGCCTCCAGCAGTACGCTCTCGAGCTTCTTCACCAGTTTGGGCTCCGTGGACTTGTGCAGGTACGTGTGGACGCGGTTGCGCTCGCTTTGCAGGGCCTCCTCCACCTTCTGGAGGTACACGGGCGTCGAGTCTTCGCTGAGCCAGCCCTTCGACTTGCGCTCGTAGTACGTCGCACTGGTGGCCACGAGGTCGCTCTCCAGACAGCTCTGATAGACGTCGAGGGACTTCATGCCCATGACCTCGAAGATCTCGACGCAGTTGCGCATGAGCGTCGTGTCGATGATTTCTCCATTGCGCTCCTTCTCAATGAGCTCGATCATGGCGTCCTTCACGCGCACCTTGACCTTCTGGAAGACCATGCGGTCGAAGCTCTGCAGCCCAGCGTCGTCCAGCGTCGGGAGCGAGTGGTGCTTGACATAGTAACGGTCCAGGTACATGAAGAAGCGGGTCATCCACTTCATCATGAGTTTGTGGTTGGTCCAACGCTTGACGAGCTCCTGCAGAAAGAACTCGTCGTGCGCCTGCTCCAGACTGGGCAGCACCTTGTGCTCCAGGTACGCGTCGAACGTCTGGCCGTGCCGGTCGTACAGCTGCTCCGAGAAGTTGTACGGCGAGCGCTGCGTGCACATGTTGTAGCACGTCGTGTAGATGGGCATGAATGCGTTGGGTGGGAAGGGCGATACCTTGACCTGGTCGAAGCCCTTGTCCAGGATCTCCAGCAGCACGTCGATGGCCTTGGGCTTGATCTCCTGGTCCCAGCCTTCCTCGAGCGTGATCATGTTCTTCCCACTCATTGGCGTCGAGATCTTTTGAGTTATAGGGGCAACACGGACACTACAGTGACTGGCAACGACGGCGCTGAGGGCGAGAAGCTTTCTTCGAGCTCGCTCGGATGCTTGGGTTGCCTTGGCTGCAGTTAATCTTTTTGAAGTGTGAATGGAATTGAGCAGGTCTCTTTCCCTCCCCTTCTTTTCCCCTTTTCTCATTGGTTGATAAGATCGCTAGGTGCAAGATCCCCCAAGTTGGCATGCCACTATTCTTTCTTGGAGACAGTGATCCTGGACAGCCGCATGCGTAGCAAGTTGCTACGCGTGTTGCTAGTAGCAACACGGCATGTAGCACTGTGCACCAAGGCTACATGTACGGCTGTTTTGATGGCGGCAGTTTCGTCCGTCTCCAAAGTGACGTAATGTGCTTACTTCCTGTCGCTTGAATGTTTGAAGCCTGCTCAATTGGATTGCGAGTGCCAGGTCTTCGGTAAGACCACCAGTTCCAGTAGGACCAAGGTTAGAGCCCACAGTGCTAGCTCCCAAAGCAACATGAAATGGGGTAAAGTGTCAAGTGTCCACATGTACATCGCAATTAATTTATGGACTCGACTTTCCAATAGTCATACACCTCCTATTAACAATATTCGTCATTCAAAGTATTCTACATTAGAGCCAATCCAAATTCAACCCTCCGTTTTGACTTTCTCAGCCCGTACCGTCCTCCCATTGGTCAAAATTACCATAAGGAAAGGGCGGCGACTCAGTCCCAGCCAGCACCCAAGCGACGGCGCGTACTTACCTTGCTCTCCTGCTCCACGTCCACCGCGCTCGTATCACGCGCCATCCCAGCTCAGCGCTCTGTGCTTCTTGTTCCCACCTCACTCCGCTTCGTTCCAAGCCCCTCACGAAGCCAGAGCGAGCGCATCAACCGCGAGCTCTCTCCCCTCGACTTTCCAGCTTAGAGAGGATCCCTGTACGTTGATATTACTCACATACGCAGACCCCGCGTCCCGTGATCGCCACTTCAACATCATGATGGGCTCGTGGGAGTTCTCCGCCGCCTTCTGTGTAGGTCGCAGTCGCGGCTGCGAGGTCAGCATCGCTACGTCCGAGGAGACGCGCACCGTGAGCAAGCGCCACGTGGGCATCGTTCCGCTCACCGAGTCGCTGGCCGCTACGGCGCGTTCCGGCTGCAGCAAGCGCCGCTGGCTTATCTACGACCTGGAGACTATGAACGGCACAGCGGTGAATGGCGAGGATATCCCGTCGGGTGGCAGCAAGGAGCTGCACAACGGAGATGAGGTGGTGCTGGCCTCGGCCATGAGGCAAGTGCGTGCGGCTCGTTGTCCAGTTCCCAGACGAAGCGCACTCGCACATTGTGGTGAAGGCGCTGGCGCGCTCGGCGACCCCGCCGCCAGCTCCACAACATCGGCGAACGGCGACCCCCGTGCGATCGCCGCATCGCTCACCGCGACGAGTTATGATGACGATGACTGGAGCAGGTTTTGGGAGGTCAGCGGTGACGATCGCCGGGAGTCCAGCGTTCACGAGGGCAGGGTGTCGGTCCGGGGCAGGGACTCCTGGAACTGATGTCAACATGATGACGCCTCCACCACAGACTTTATCGCAGAAACGCAGCCGGACCAGTCCGAAGAGAACATCAGTTGAGAATGAGAATGTGGAGAAGAACAGACAACAGGATACACCAAGCAGTCAACAGAGAAAACGATCACGCCGTGGTGGAGCTATTGAGGAGGAAGCCGCAGCTATGGATGGAAACCCCAGCAGTGCCGCCAAAAGGGCCCGGGAAAATGAGAAAGAGGAATGCGAGCGGTTGATGATGTGCCCAGTGTGCTTGGAGTACTTCCATGGCAGTGCGACGCTGCCATGCTCGCACACGTTCTGCGGATTCTGCATCAGCAACTGGTTTCGTAATTCGCTGTCGTGCCCAGAGTGCCGCGATGTTGTGAAGACGATGCCTGTGCGCAACCGCGCACTCGACGAGCTAGTAGAGCGATTGGTAGGCCACACTGACGCTTACAAGTCTCATGTGCGTCGTCGCGCGAGGCAGCAGCGGCTTTCCATAGGATCGCGTCGCTACGAACGTTGGAGCAGCGAGGGTGAAGACGATTCTGAAGGAGCTGCTCGCGGCGTGAGTAGCCTACAGCTTGGCAACACCTTCGTT
Source organism: Phytophthora ramorum (assembly GCF_020800215.1). NCBI lineage: Eukaryota > Oomycota > Peronosporomycetes > Peronosporales > Peronosporaceae > Phytophthora > Phytophthora ramorum. Next base: position 3,548,640 of record NW_027150648.1, on the reverse strand, counting down.
CCCGATCCCAGCATGCGTGCCAGTGTGTTTACTCGCTGGTCGGTCGAGGAAAAGCTTGCGTTTTCTGCATACATCAACACCCAGTTCGGCGAGACGCGCGTGGCGACTTGCAAAAAGATAGGACTTACGGAGTCCGCGGTGGATAGGTCCAACATGACCGAGTTGCTGGTCGCTGCCCAAAATCTGCTGCTCGACTGCGGCGGGCTCCGATTAGTAGGTGACGAGTGCTGCCAGCGTCTCAAGATTTTCTTGTTCTTCGGCTAATGGTGGCTCCAGAACATCGAGCTCAAGCGGCGGGAGTTTTAAGCTATTGACAGTCGCTGCATTATGTAACAAACTGTTGGAGCCTCCGCGTGCACGTACGTCGTCAACGTTGCAGGCGAGAGAGGCAACAGCCAAGAAACACTTTTCCTTTGACTTGAACTTGTACGGAGTGTCGCACGAAGGTAGCGCAATTTCATGCGGCCTCTTCGCAATCTACAGATCCCAATTGAGGACCATGGCGAGCGCCAGCCAGCGCCGCGTATTCAAGCACGACGGTGCGTGCTTGCCGCCCCACTACACCTCTTCTCTTTGCTAACTGTTGCCCAACCGCAGACCGCGTCGTCTACGAGTGGGAGCAGTCCATGGAGGAGGTGAACATCTTCATCAAGCCTCCTCCCGGCGTCACCGCCCAGCAAATTCAGTGCGACATCACCGCCAACCACGTGACGCTGGGGCTACGCGGAGTCGCGGACAAGTTCCTCAATGTAGGACCATTTTACTACATGCAACTGAGTTTACCGTGATTTGTGACGTGTAAACTACTCTTGTCCTTTTACAGCATGATCTCCAAAGCTCTGTGGTAATCTCGGAGAGCTACTGGATGCTTGGTGAGGTCTTGTTGGTCTAGAGTCTTTCCCATACATGGTAAGGATGAAGATAATTGACATGGTGATTTGGTTTATGTTGTAGATTCGGGGGAGCTGAACATTAACCTGCAGAAAATGAAAAAGGGGTTCATCTGGCCAAGCGTCTTCGTTGGCCATGGAGAGGTTCGTGGGTCTTGCTGCGAGCTGTGGGGGGCTGGGATGTTGCTGATAACAAATAATGTGATTTTGTATTGTGTAGTTGGATCCAATGCAGCAGGAAGCTACCAAGCAGCAGATGATGCTGGAGAGGTTCCAGGAGGAGAATCCAGGCTTTGATTTCTCAAACGCCGAGTTCAATGGTGGTGCTCCCGACCCGCGCACTTTTATGGGTGGTGTCAAGTACGCATGAATCGCGAAGTTAACGTGTTGTTGATCCATGACTTACCAGAAAGGTATCGGATAAGCGACACGTTTTCAATATATATAAACGCTTTCTCAACAGGCAAAGGCGGAAAACCGCCCCTGCGCGGCGCTTCGACTCTTTGGTATCTCTGGACCAGGAAGAACAACAGTATTCTCTAGGTTGATCACACTCATGCCGGTTGCAGACAAGAAACCCGATGGGAATCCTTCCAGCGCCGGTGGGGGTGCACCGAGAGCTGCACGACAAATTCGCAGCAGCAGTGAGCCAAGTAGCTCGACCCAATCCCGTCAGAGTGGATCTGGCGTCTCCGCTGGCAGTGGAGCAAGCGGCTCAAAAGGAAAAGGCGCCCCTATCAGTGGTGGTGCAACAAGCAGCGGCGGTGGTACCAGTGTGATGCGCTTCAAGACCACGTTTCGCAACACTATCTACGACACCCTGCTGCGTCGAGGCTGGAAAGAAACATTGGAGAATGACTGGGATTTCTACTGGGCTGACCGCGAGTACATCTATGATCTACTCGACACCGTTCACCTCGAGAATGGGCAGCGAGTAAATCATTATCGGAATGGACGGGAGGTAGTATCACTTTCCCCATTTGTTTTTGAAACATGAGCCTAACGAATGGGGCATACTCGTACTTTGCTGTTCCAGCTATGCCGAAAAGACTTGCTCATCAAGAATCTCAAGCGCGCGAAGCGGCAAATGGACAAGAAAGCGAGGTATATAGTTGCCATCAAATGTCCTTGGTGACTATGTATGACATACGCGAGTGGCTGTGTCGTAGATCGGAAGATGCCGTAACGAGTGAACTCGACAGTATCCTGGGTTCGTATGATTTCTTTCCGGTCACGTACATTCTTCCGGGTGAATACGCCATCTTTGTGGAAGAGTTCAAGCGCAACCAGGGCGTCTGGATCATGAAGCCTATCGGCAAGTACGTACACTGTTCATTTGTGTTGCTTTACGCTGCATGATATTATGCTTACGATTGGATCTCTTGTTACAATCTACTGTAGAGCGCAGGGCAAAGGTATATTCCTATTCACGAAGCTGAGTCAGATAAGCGATTGGCGAACAGACTTTCGCTGGAGACCCGAAAACCAACAAGTTGAGACGTACGTCGTACAGCGCTACATTTCCAACCCGTATCTCGTTGGTGGCAAGAAATTCGATCTGCGTCTCTATGCTCTCGTGCCAACTTTCTTCCCTCTCGAGATCTACCTGTTTCGTGGCGGCTTCGCGCGCTTTACCAATTCGCGCTACTCGAACAACCATAGCGACATCGCCAACTCCTTCATCCACCTCACCAACGTTGCAGTCCAGAAGACGTCCGAGAACTACAACAAGAAGGTATGCCCACCTCTGACGAAATATCTATGCTTATTTACCGTTGACGCGTATGGTATGACTGGTAGCATGGCGGGAAATGGGATCTGCGCAACTTGAAGCTTTACATGATGTCGAAACACGGTCCTGAGCGCATTAACAAGCTATTCTACGACATTCAGCTTGTGATCATCAAGTCTTTGCTGAGGTATGGATTGAACTACGGCATCGTTTAGCAGTCACAGGATTCGTGCTGAAGTGCGTGACTTTTTTAACCAGTGTGGAGAAGATCATCATGAACGATAAACACTGCTTCGAACTGTACGGCTACGATGTCATGATTGACGAAAACCTCAAGCCCTGGCTTCTGGAGGTTAACGCTTCGCCATCCGTACGTGTCAACGTAGTTATCTCCTCCTGTCTTCGTCACAACTCTAACTATACTCTGGTGCGAGCAGCTTTCAGCCAACACATCATCGGATTATCAACTCAAGTGCGGCATGCTGAACGACATGCTGGACATCATCGACCTTGAGAATAAGTACGTCACATGTTTAGGCCACCATAGCGCTGTAATGACCTAATTAATTGCCTCTTTGTCCGTGTAGAAAGCAAGAAGGGGTCGTGCGTGAACATGTCGGCGGCTTTGATCTCGTGTATCGCGACGGTAATGTCGTGAAGAGGAGCGAAAGCTGCATGTACACGACTTTCCTCGGGGCAGACTGGCAGCGGACACCTGCGACGAAAGCGAGTAGTGCGCAGTCCTGAATTGCAGAATGCGACAACACTACGCTAATGCTGCAGCATGGCAAAAGGCAAGAATACACGGTCGTGTGGCTCTCCCAATGGAACAAAGCGGCATGTATTGGCATCGCCATTTGTCTGTACCTCGTTGGCTGGATCAGTTAAGGGGTTGTGTTGAATTCGTTTGGTCTGGTTGGCGGTGCGCTCAATTCAGTTCAGCTCACTATCAGAGCGGTTAGATAGCTTGGCTGCATATTTGAGCTGGTGGTGTCTGCGGGGGACTTACTCGTTGGATATACTCACAATAACAAACTAAAAGGGGAGGGGAAGGAGGAGGAGAACGGAATAGGGCCTCGATGTGCACCCTTGTGATCTCTCCGTCACTCGCCATCAAAAATGAACTCCAAGGCCGGCACGGACTTAGATGCCAGCAGAGTTCGGCTCCTCGTCGTGGTGCTGGTGCGCCACCACGATGCGTTCTCCGAATCGTCGCTGTGCCATGGCTTTCAGTCTGTCTCGGACATTTGCAGCGGTGACAGCAATTCTCCGGCTTCGGTGGAGGTCGGACTCGTGGACAAACACCACATCAGATTTACCCGTGGGCTGCACGTCGTGCAGGCGCACCGTATAGATCGCATCCGCTGGTCGCAGTCCGATGACGACTCCCGGACCGAATTTGGTCTGCACGTCGGTGCCTTCAAGCGCCTTGGGGTAGAAATCAATCATGTCAGCGTTAAGGTAGGCAACCGCACCCCAGAGGAGCTGAATCTGCGCACCACCGCGCTGCGGGTCCACCGAGAGGATGTGGCCGGCGCCAAACTTGGTGATCACAGGCTGTCCTTGGTGGTATTTGCTCGCCACGAACGTGTACGAGGTCGTGGCGATGCTCTTCAGCAGCGTCAGCCCCGCGGGGGCGGCGCTTGCGCTGGAAAGTCTGGAGCGGGTGCGTCTCGAGTCCCAGTCAGCCGCGCTGCCTTCCGACAAGCCACGCGGACGCCGCTGCGGCTCGAAGGTGCGTCCGATCTTGCTGCTGTCGTCCACGCGGACATCTGACGGCCGCAGCTGCAGCTCGTACTCCCCGAGGCCGCCACCTGCTCCTAGTCGCAGCGTATACAGCTGCTCCCGAGTATTGTACCTCAGCACCCGCCCCGATCCGGACGGGGTGCGCTACCCGCTCGCCGACCAGCGCAGGCACGACCTGCACCTCGTCCATCTCTCGAGCATTGAGGAAGAGCAGCCCGGACGCCTGCAGCTCAATGGCCGCGACGCCGTCCTCGGCTCGCACTGCTACAATTCTGCCGAGACCGAAGCGCGTCGCCACACGCGCGCCCGCCGTCTTGGCGTCGACGTCCGACACGATGTCGACGCTGCGGGAGTGCGGCTTGGGCTTGACGAGGAAGAGCTTGGACGACGTGTTACGCGCGAATGAGTAGACGGCTTTGAGGCCGGTCTCGGCGTCCCCCTCGCTCTCGGGCTGCGTGTCGAGGCGGGCCTTGCGCGGTCCCGAGGGGCACGACTGCTGTCTGCGCAGGTTCAGGTAGGGCGCGCCCGACTGGCTGGACTCGGCGCTCTCGGTCTCGGACACGTCGTCACTCGAGTCGTCGAGCTCCGACGTGGCCGTGGGCGCGCGTCGCGGCTTGCTCTTGCGACCGGCCATGGAGGCGTTGAACATGTCGGACAGAGACGCCAGCATGGCTACTACAGATCACTACGGGGGGAAGCTCCTGTTTACTTGCTGCTGGCCGCGCGCAATGACGAAGTGATGCGAGCGGAAGATGGAGAAGGCTCTGCGCGATAGAGCTTGAGTGGCTGGTCTGCCGCAGGTGGGAACAAGGCGAGAAAAACGGGCGGTTCTTCGGTGCGAAACTGCGTTTGGCTCGGGCAAATGGCTGCGGAGAGCGCTCGCGATGGTGAGAAGTCAACTCGGGCCAGCGTTACTTCGCATTGGGCGGGCACTCGAGCCTCGAGTCGAGGGGCCAGCACGCGCGTGGCAAGACGGTGGCGCTCGCAGCATGCACGAGCCCGAGCCAATTTTTCAGCACTACACTTCATGCCAGAGCTTGAGAAGGCCGTTACTCGATAACGCTACGTTGGCTGCGGCCGCGACGATTCGCGCGGCGTCATACAAACGCACATACCAACACTGATTCACGAAATGACCCACTCAACTGCCAGGCATCTTCAATTGCTGTTGCAGCCCATGCTTGAGTGGAGAGCTCGCCTTTCGCTTGGAAGACTGCGGGCCGTCAGGCTATCGCCACCACCATGGCTGCTTCTGGGCAGGGCCCGCCTGGCCGACGCCAGCCTGCGTTATGCACGTCGGGTTCACATGCGCAAGCGACTAAAGAACGCCGCCGCGATCGATGGCGACAGCCTTTCGTCTGTCGCCACTGACTCACGCGCTGCAAGCTGCAACGCCCCAACTCTTCATGGCTTGAGCACGGCAACCACGCGCCGCGAAAGTAAAGCACGCCAGTCTAGCGACGCGGCGATAGTGCATTTTCGTCAGGTTCGCACGCACTTAACCGTAACGCACTTATCCGACATAATAAGGTACTTCTACAAAGCGCGATTGGATTCGCCAAAATTAGAGCCAATCACATCACGTCGCCTTTCTACGCGCTTTTGGACCATCATTCACATCATTCTTCTCTCTACAAGAGACCTCTGTTCCTTACAGCGAGTGGTATAATAGCACACGGACCCCACACATCACGGCTCAATTCTTACCCACCCGCGTTTATTACGTCCACGCTACGTTGAAGCCTTCCGGCCCGGTCCGTTTACTATATTCAGGTAGTCGTCGACAATGAGCCACCGCTGCGGCAGTGCGTGGGGGGCAGCAGGTCCGAGCGCCGCCGCCGTGGCGCCCGCGACGTCCGTCAAACTGCACGACGTCATGGACGAGGAGCTGGCGGTCAAGCTGCAGCGCGAGGAGCAAGAGCAGTGGGAGCGCGAGATGGAAGGCCGTTTCGGCGGTGAGGATCGACAGACTGGCTGGTGCTTCGTGGAGGTGCCGAGCTCCAGCTCGGGCCACGGCGTCATGAGCGTCATCCAGCAGGAGGTGACGGTGGAGGACGCACACGAGGACGAGGCTGACCCGGACTACACCTTTGCATTGGAGCTGCAGGCCCAGGAGGCCGAGGAGTATGACCGCATGCGGCGTCAGGAGGCCTCGTCCATGGAGCGCATCCGTGTGATCCGCCAGGAGGACCCCAAGCGGGAGGAGGTGCGCCACACGCTGCAGCGCTACTACGACAGAGAAGCCCATCGGGAGTTTGATGCAAGTGACGCCGTGGAGGTGCATCATGGCGTTGAAGCACCGACTTCGCACTCGGTTGCTGCGAAGCCGACGCTGTCGGTGGAGCTGCCTCGTGTCCACGACGCGGAAGTCTACCGCGACGTCTATCTGGACGGTGCTGGGTGGCGAGTACCCAAGAAGCAGTTTAACGCTGCGTCGAAGCAGTCGGACAGGAAAACCCGCCACCGGTCCAAGAACGCGTCGAGTAGGAGTGACTCAGCCACGCAGCGCATCTGAACGCTCGCAAGCACGAGCTGTTGTTGTCCAGTGTCAACCCCGTGTTTCGTGCGAAGAAGCAGCCGACGAGAGCAGCCGCCATCTCGTCAACCACTCACAGGTAAAATTAGTCTATTAAGTAGCAGTACAAGCAAGCTCCGTCCGACAGTAACAACGTGGCCGTCCAAGTTGAACCGGACACTGACAAGCCTTGCCAAACCTGTCCAGTCGCATGCTGTATGCGACTAGACAGGGTTTCGAGTCCCACCAACGAGCTCCAGGAGCTCATTTCCCCCTTTGGGACCCGCCATCCGCCACGTCCGTTCTGGTTGCCTCTGTCCCCGTGACGACCTCCGCGGTTCCGACCTCCTCACTATCGTGTGGAGTCACTCGCGATGATCCGCACGTCCGCGTCTGGACGCAACGACCGCGACGCGTGGGAGAGCGCTGCCGCCTCGAGCCCCGCCCTGAACACGCCAATCTCGCTTGCTGCCAGACCAGCGACTGTCAGTGACATTGACGGCGCCACGCGCACCTTGCAGAGCCTTCGCATTCTGCAGCCACCGCCTGCAACAACTGACGATGGCGGCAACTACCCTCAGCAGCAGCAATTCAGTGTCAATGCTCCCGTCGGCACCGCGACTGCCAGCGCCCACGGACCATTGGACCCCGTGCTGGTTGCCGGACTGGAGAACGCCCGCGAGCGCTTGACTCTGCTCAAGTTCGAAGACCAGATCGTGCGCTTCCTCAAGAACGCGAGGGAGCCGCACCTCAACTTTCCCCCGCTGTCGTCGTACCACCGACTCATTGTTCACCGGTTGGCGCAGCGTTGCGGCCTCGAGCACCAGACGGCGGAATACAATCCGTACGAGAACAGCTCGGCGCGGGTGGTCACGCTATTCAAGACGCCGCAGTCGGCGGTGCCTCGCGTCCTGCTCATTGACTTGTCGCCCGATCGCCAGACGCCGACGGTGACGCCTGCATCTGCGCCGAGAATCATGATGCGGAAGCGCAGTGCGCCCCGACCTGGCGCTAATGGGCGTGGTAATGGTGCGGATAAAGCCATGCCCACATTGCAGGACCGCGAGCGGGCGTACGCTGAAGCACGAGCAAGAATTTTTGGAGAAGAGACTGCAAATTCAGCAGCAGAATCGGTGGCGTCGTCTCCGTCGTCGACGACTTCTTTGGCGCATGAAGGAAGTGGGAGTGGAGCTAGCACTGGTAATAACAGTGGCAGACATGGGAGCCGACAAGCATCAGGTCCGGACGGCAGTAGAGGCTTTGGCCGAGGTCGAGGCGCTCCATCTTCTGGCGGAAATGGCAGTGGGCCTCAATCGAGAGATTCCCGCTCGCCTAAGGAACGGTCGAGCGGCAATGACGGAGCTAGCAGTAACGAGTACTCACGGTCGTCTCATCCAAGTGCAACGAACGCAGCGAACTGGAAAGAGAGCAAAGTGTTGTGGCGCAACCGTGAGCAAGAGCTGAATGACCCGGATTTCACGCGCAATCATGACGTTTTCCGCCCTCGTTCCAGTGGTGGCGCTTCTAGTGGGAGCGGCAGTGGTGGCGAGTCACCATACCATGGCAATCGCTTTAGTGGCGGCGGTGGCGCCCAGATGGGACGCTTTGGACACGAGTACCAATCCCATCAGTACGATCGATCCTACGATAGGTCATATGGAGGGTATCAGCATCAACAGACTGGCAGCGCACCACCGCCGCCACCACCGCCACCTATGTCCATGGGCTCGGCGGGTCGCAGCCGTTATCACGTTGGCGGATCCGATTTCAACAATAGAGTAGACATTAGCCCGTACCAGAGGTCCCCGCATCAGCAACCCCACCAGCAACAGCAATTCCAGCATCACCAGTTGAACCCGCCGCCGTCCGTGATCATGGGACGCGGTGGGTACGGGTACCCTTCGCCTCAAGGCCGCCCTTCGGTGCGGCAGGGGAACTGGGTGCCGCCGCATGCTACCACTCGCGGAGTCGGCAACGGCAGTAGTGGGTTCATCGAGGATGACTTCCCACCGCTCGGCAAGTAGCACGCCTATCAACAATCAATCCAACACAAATACATCACTACTCCCGTCCTAGGCTCACCGATTACTTGAAAGTAGCAGCAAAGAATTTGGCATTCACCAGTGGATGTCAAAACCATGGATGGGAAGTCGCGTTAACATCGACTACGGTACATGCCAATAAATAACGGGGTGCGAGCTCCACTCGGCGCAATGAATGCCCTGACAGCGTCGCAGGACACTAAGTCGAAGTGCACATGGACAAACTGCGCACGTGGGCCTCGACACTGGTCTATCGTTGCTTGACATCGATATCGTCAGCTAGAGGTCTGCCGTTGCCGCCACCACCACCGAGACGCAAGGCTGCATAAACGAGAGCACAGATTGGATTGAGGTTACCACGGCAACGATTCCACTCCATGCCCCAAAGTATTAATCCTACCTTGTCGCCGCTGGAGTTTCTTCTCACGAAGCTTCTTTTTTCGAGCAAGCTCCTACACCACAGAAATGAAATCGTCAGCTGCACCAATGAATGCTATGCAGGTAGCAAACATACCTTCTTTGTTTGCCACATGGTGAAGTATTTCTTTATGGTAGCATCGTCCTCCTCTTTCTTCTTGGAAAGCCAAGGCTTCGTCCTGCAATACCATGGACGGTAAACACCACACAGCACCAATGTCAGCTCATCTCACACACGCTAGTCCCAAGCAACATGCTTACTCGTCCATGATCTTGCGTAACTTGCGCTTTGATTCATTGGTCTGCTCGACGCAGGCGCGAAGTTGATGTTGCAGCGTACGGATCTCCTGTGACACCTCATCATCTCTCGGATTGGATAGGCTGAGCTTGATGACTTCTTTATCGCTCCCTTCAACCAGCCCGACGTCACGGAGGACGCGAGTGAGGCCTTCAGGTCTCCACGATTCCAGCTCGACTGAGTGTATTAAGGAACTCGTATGTGTTGTTTCTTGATTTTCAGTCGAACCACTGGTGTGCGTGTCTTCATCATCGGGCTGCGACGTATCTTGTGAAGACTGAGAAGTAGTCATTGCTTCGTCCTCTTTCAATGTGGAGGACGTCTCTACTGGGTACAGGGCAGCTACGAGCCTCTGGATCACCAACGACATTAGGAACGATATTGTTTATACGTTGAAACAAAAAATGGCATCACCAAACGCACCTCCTTGAAAAAATCATCCAGGTCCTGCGGGGCGGACTTGCTCAAGCTGAAATTATCCTGGCGTCGTTCGAAATCAAGGCCCGCTAAAACCTTGCCTTTTCCTTCGTCACTTGATTCCGCATCTTCAGAAAATGCATTAGGATCTACAGAGCGCAAAAGTCATCAGTGATTCCCTTTCGTCCAATTCGATCGATGTCTTTTTTACCTTCGAGCAGCAACGCCTGCTCCATATCTTCCGGCGTGGTCGTCTTGAAGAACGAGTACGCATACAAATATTTCCACAACCCCGTTGTCGTGCACGGTGTATCTACACCAAGCGCACCAGCGTCAGTCAGCACATTCCTCTCCACTTCAACCCTCTCACAACAAATAACCCACCCGAGTTAAGGTCATCCTCCACCATGGCAGGCGTCGGAGGCTCCGATTCGCTCTTGATAATGCCATTGAACTTGCCCGCGACTGCAGCCGCTCCAGTTGCAAAATGCCTCCGACCGTCGGCTGTAGCGGCAGTTGGCGCCACGACATCCGGACTCTCCTCCACGTACATGACCAAATGAGGCGGGAACATGCTGGAGGTCTTGCCGTCCAAGAAGTCCGTGATGGCTAGCAACTGACTGTCCAACTGCGCCAACTGCTTGTCCACATTCGCGCGTCCTCGCTGCAGCAGTAAACAAGTCAGTAAAACCACATCAGCCAATTCCATTGAAGAAGCCGACTTTGCAGCAGCGCAGCACGTGGAAAACCATGGCAAACACGCACTTTGAGCTCCTGGACGACCTTGACGAGCGAGTGCTTGCCAGTCGACACGAGTCCGGCGTCCGTGCTGCAGGCCTGCTTGGTGACCGGGAACTGCTCGTGCTGCATCCACGGCACGTGCAGCGGCGCGATCTCCCGCCGCGTGGCAGTGGGTCTGTTCATGCCCGACGTCGACTGCAAGTGTGTCGCCTTGTGCGCATACAGGCCGGTCTCCGCAAGAAGCGTGTACCGTACAGGCATACTATAAGTACGATTGAGTTGATGTGCACCACGTAACTTTAATTGAACGGTGGAGAGTACCGTGGGGAGTACAGTACCGTTCGCGCCTCGGAAACTGAGCAGCTACTCATCTGTGAGCAAAGGATGGCGCGCGGCAAGGCGGACCGGGCGCTCACAGTGGGCAAGAAGCTCGAGATCATCGAGGAGGTGGATCGCACGGGCATGATCGCGGCCACGGCGCAGAAGTACGGCGTCAAGACGGGCCAAATCCGCGACTGGAAGAAGAACGTGGAGCGACTACGCGCTACGGACCCGTCGCGCCTCGTGTGCGCCAGCACCATCCAACGCGGGCACTTGGTGTTCAACGAGACGTACGCACAGTACTGGGTGGGCTACAACAAGTTCTGCAGCAGCCACACTAACTACGACACGCTCAAGGATGCGCTGCGGGTCACACACAAGGACGTGCTCCGTGAAGGCGTCAGTACGTGTAGCCATCTCTAACTTTTTTTCTTCTGTTGTCCGTGAGGCTCACGAGGCGATATATACTGGTTGTTATATGTAGATGGGTTCAACTACCCGGCAACGGTGGATCCGACGGCGACGCACGCGCTGGAGTGTCCGGATAGCAGTATGTGGCGGTCGATAGAGTTGAGTGGCAGAAGTGCTGATAGTTTCCTTGTTGGTGGTGTTGGTAGATGGATTTTATCACACGGAAGATACCAAGACGATGTACGTGAAGGACATGACCATGCTGCGGGACCAGTTGCGGGAGTTCTTCGATCAGAACCCGTTCCCCACTAAGTATCTGTACTTCGTCACGAGAATCGACTTCGTCAAACCGGAGTCTTCTGAGACGGACGAGGAGCAGGACGCGTCCAAGACGGATAGAGATCCGGATAAGTCGGTCGGTATCGAGGACGTCATTTCGTTCTACGTTGCCATCTGTGGCAACGGATCGGTGATGGTCCCCATGTCGATATTTCCTCCGGTTGAGGAGTGGCACTGGGAACGCAAGAAAAGCGTCAAGCTTCGCCATGCTCACAGTATGCACCGGGACAAAATGAATGACCCGAACGAGGCGCTGCAGTTTTTCTCGGTGGTACGTAAGGTGCTAGTGAGCTAGTGCTGCTTGATGCAGGATCTCACGTTTAAATTGTACAGACGTGGAAGAAGTTTTACGAGGAGGAGGCCAAGTACAGCGACAAATTCGCGTTCATGCTGGACTACAATATTGATGAGTTCAAGGCTCCCGAGTTCCTGGACGGTCTGAAGCAGCTGGAGGGATACAACAAGTACTGGACGACGTTTTACTCCATGCGCAACCCGCTGCATCTCTCGCGTTTCGACGTAACGCTCTCGACCTTTGTGATCGAGGAATGGCGCGCAATCCTGCGGATGAAGAAGTCCAGCCAGCCCAATGACTACCGCAAGTGCGTCGCCTTTTGGTTCTACTCCGCCTGGGAGTTCTTCGCGGGAGATCATGCTCGCGCAGCATTCCGAAGTGGCAACATGTATCTCGAGGACAAGACGGCATGGGGCGTAGAGACCGACGCCAACGTGGTGTAGATAGGGTGGGGGCCTTATCCGTTCTCGTGTTGTATTCCTTTGCTCCACATCTGCATTTTGAAATAGCATTTGCTGCACCAGCGTTCGTCGGAGACAATATACTTGGTACCGGTATTTCTCAAAGCTTGACGTGCGCTATGACTCACTTCGATGTCATTCCTTTTCTTTTTCTTCCTCCTCCTCCTCCTCCTCCTCGGATTTTTCTTCATCACCCTCATTAGAGTCCATGGCCATGTCGGAATCGGAACCCAGTTCTTCCTCCTCTTTAGCAATAGCTTCGACAGCTTTCCTTTTGGCATCCTTGCTTTCTTCGTCCTCCAAAGCAGGAAAGTATTCTTTTGCGAGCATTGCAAGGCGCTGAGCGGCCCATTGCGACTCCACATCTTTGCTCTTCGTCTTGTTCGTGGTAACGAAATCCAAGTTTTCGTATGATAGCTTGCCAAATTGCACCGAGCTAGCGAGGTCAAGCGTCTTCAGTTCATCAGAAGCGCTGGCGTTGGTATCGACTGCGACTATCAGCTTTTGACCGAGATACGTCTTAGTTGAGTCAGGGATGGAGTTCCACTGAAGAATCTTCTGGATACTGGTGCGATACATGAGGGACAGCGATCGCAGAGTCTCACCCGCGCCAAGGATATGGTACTTTTTGCCGTCGCCTCCGATGCCATCTCGTGTTTGCCAGAACCACAGACGCAGTTTGGCATCAGCTGACATGCTCATTAACCGCGTGCGATCAAACTGCAGGTCCAAAACACTGTCCTGATGGCCATGCAAGGTCTGGATGAGATTTCCTGTGGCAAAATCGATCACACAAATCTGACCGTTGGTCGCCCCGCTGACAATACGTGTAGCATCAAACTGAAGGCACGTTACTGCTACATCTCGATATACATCGCAGATCCGAAGAAGCTTTCTGTCAGCGTCCAGGTTCCAGATTACAATTCGCCCCGCGCTGTCTCCACTAACAATTTCATTTGCTACTCGCTTGATGCAGGTGATGGGGACAAGATGCCCGTTGAAGTACTCGTCACCACGGCGCTCCGCTTCAAGACACCATACTAGCTTTACTTGGCGCCGTGGGGTGAACGGTGAGGCCTCACCAAGCTCCCAAACTTTGATCTTTTTATCAGCAGCTCCCGTCGTGAGCATGGAATTGGAGCTCTGTAGTACCAACGTTGTCACGGTGCGATCGTGGGCTGAGATGATGTGAGCGATCGTCGCCAGTGTCCCCACGTCAAATACAAATACATCGCAGTCAGAGCAGCTGCAAGCAAACCACTGCGTGTCGGCTACGACGCTAACGACGGCGGCATCAAAATCTGTGAGAATTCGCGTTAGATAACACGAAAACCCACCTATCATCTCATTCTTCACGTCCCAAACACCTAACGAAGCGTCTACGGACCCTGTGTAAATACGATGCCCAACATAGTAGACGCAGAGGATTTGAGCTTGATGTCCTGTAGCTTCACCAAGATGGTTCTTGTGTGGATCACCTACGGCCTGCGCTAAGCAGGCCCCAGACAGAAAGTCGAACAAGAAGCCATTCATCCCTGCAGACCCGAAACATGTTGTGATTCCGTGACTCGCAGTTCCCACCACGTTCTTCAGTGCTTCGTTTGTTGCATTGAAGTGGAAACAGCGTATTCTCTCCTTGGACAGAACTTTGCGCATAAGTGCCCCTGTCTCCACTGCCAATTCCTCTTCGAGGCCTATGATCTCATCGTCGGCATTGCTAATGCGAATTTTCGCGTTGGTGATCTCTTTCCTTATCTGATCCTCACCAACCTTCACGCTGCCCATGAGTTTAGCAAGCTTCTTCTTGAAATCCTCTAGATCATAGCGTGCGTTTGAACCATTAATGATATTTGAGTCAACTTGAGAAGAATCGCTGGCCAGTGCTCGTTTTAGGTCATCTTCACCTTGTGTCAGCAGAGCTTGTTTCTCTGCGAGTAGTTTCTCTAAACTTGCCGCAAGTTTGATCTCTTCACGAATGTCCAGTTTGCGTTGAATACGTTCTCGTCTTAGTCGAGGGACAATTGGACCGACTCGTTCCAGGGTAATTTGGCAAGAGGATTCAGCACCGGCTCCAACCAATCGCTGTTGAAGTTTATTGATCTGCTGGGCGGCAGATGATAGTTTTTTCGTCAAAACAAATTCGATCTCGTCTGCGTGATTCTTGTTGTTTTCGATCATTTCTCTGTCTTCGAGTCTTTCGTACACATGTTGTAGTCCACGATAGCATGATAACTCGCCTTGCACATCCCTGACAGCTTCAAATAGCAGCAGCGCACGCTCATAACTTTCAATACTCATTCGAAGAGATCGCAGCGCATGCTGTGTATCTGCGATACGGAGAATCGCAGATCCTTCTTCGTAGCGCAACCCTGCTCGGTTTGCCATAATGGAAGCACGATTAAATATTGTTAATGCGTGCTCGTAATTTTTGAGGCAAAATGTAGCTTCGCCAATTTTTAACTGCAGCTTCACTCGCTGCTCCTCGCTCATTTGCTGCATCCATTGCTCGTTACAAAACACAACATTGTAGAGGCGAAGGGCTCCATCATAGTCTTGCAGATTCATCTTTGTGTCAGCTTCCACAAAAACCGGGAAGTACTTCTTGTCTCGATCCTGAACCTTTTCTCGGTCAAGGTTTCTCTCAGACGCTGAATTTCCAGACTTCGAGGCTTGCTGCTGTTCCGTTGTCCATCGAATATCTTGCAGAGAGGTTTCTGTTGATCGCAGCTGGTGAAGCAATTGATGAGCTTCAATCATCAGGTCGTCGCGACCCAACGCTGCATTCTGTAAACCGATACTACCAATTCCACAAGTCCCATCAACCCCGGCATTCGCGTGCATCAAGAATTTAGCAACCTCTCTCCATCGCTGAATGGCACTTTTAAGTCGATGGTTCACGAGGCGATCAATTGCAATGCGCATCTTTCGTCGTATTTCATACCCCCCTTCTCGGTTAGCGACAAAGGCTGCAAATGCACGATACAATAGCCCGCCGCGTAGCTTTGCCAGCGTGGCTGCTGTGCTAGTCGTCTCGACTGAATTTTCTGGTTTGCTTTCAAAAAACTCTAACGCTTTTTGCCTGTCATCCAATCTATTTAGCAGTGTGTCCCGTCGTTTGATGTCAGCACGTAGATAGTTCTCCACTTTCACGATCTCAGCTTTTGTGTCTAGGATGTAAAGTTGGTCAATCTCGATCTCGTCCTCCAGTGCTACTACAAGTTCTTTTGTGTAAAATCGCTGAAGGCCGTTTTCGAAAACGTCCGAGTCCATCTGCGGACCTTTAAACATTCTTGCACGCTCCAACTCGGCTTGCTTTCCTAAAATGCGCGTTTCTGAAGCTCGAATGAGCGCCACTAAATCAATTTGACGATCCTTGCACCACTGCACATTGTACTCGGCTTTCTTCAGGTCATTTCGAATATCTGCAATACGAAAGTGATATTGCCGTCGCCGCTCCACCACCTTTTCTTCGTCTAACAGGTCATCAAACTTCTTTCGGTCATTGGCTTGCTGAATGGGCTGTGGTTGTATATAATCCATATCTCTGCTGACCCCCAAACCTGGCCCTGTTCGGCGTATTATATCGTTTACCTTGGCTTCTAACTCAGGTTGCATAGCGATGATAAACCTCGATACCTGGTCAATGTAGTGATGTCTTTCATATCGCTGCATGAAGCCACTCAAAAACTGTGAGTCCACCGTGCGCGAGCGTGAATTTACTGCAGCTTGCAATTCATCGAGGAGCTTAAACTCGTTCCCTGGCGCTGCTCAACATACAACAATCAAATCTGTGAGCCTAATGAAGAAAGAATAAGTAGCATAATAGCCTACCTATCGTGAAAATAATCTTGATTGCATCGCAGTAGTCGCCTGGAATCCCGTCTGCATTCACAGCGCGAACTTGAAATTCGTGATGCTCCACCCCGCTCAACAAATTCGTAATTGTCAACGTTGTCCCCGTTGAATTCGTCCTTATCCAACGCGACTTGTACTCAATTTCTGATACGTCAAGCCAGGCTTTTCCCGTGTCGTCCACGCTATCCAGCTTAATGACGGCTTCAGAAAAAATGACTTCGTAGTCTTGGATCGGTTTGCCACCGTCGTCGAGAGGTTCCACCCACGTCAGTGTAATACTCGTTGCCGTGACAACTCCAACACACAAGAACAAAGGTGTTGTCGGAGATACTGCAGGCTCTGTTCGGACGATGTCCACTGTGTTGCTGGGCTCACTCTTCCCAACGACAGTAACTGCGCAGATAGAAAATTTACCATACTCTTGGTCTGCACTTAGGCTCGTCAACCGAAATTGATTACCCGGAACTGGCATCTGGAGACACCATCGCGATAACCGCAAAGGTGTCTGAGGATCATATTGCCGCAGTAGCTCATTATGCTTTACCTTCGAGTGGCAAATGGAGAAACTCAGTTCATAGTCAAAAATGGCGTTCGATCCCGTGAAGATAGGAGGGTCCCACAAAACCGTCATGGTGTTGTGCGAAATGCCCTTTGCATCCACACGAAGATTGCGAGGTGGCTGCGATATAAACCGCGTAACTAACAACGGTTCTGGAGCCGCCGACGCTCTCTGAATCACTGGAAACGACCTCGAGTTCCCATTCTGAAGTTCCAAACTGTCCGCAGCTTGATTCGCTGCAATAATCGGTGGCAACTTTGCAGGCGGTGTCCTGATGCAATTCTCTTCATGAGCGATCAGCATCCCTGGCAGATACGGCCGTTCACAATGATGGCATGCCTTGGTGTGCAGCTGCTGCTTCCTGATCTTTTCCTGGCGAAGTAACTTGGTTTTAGCAAACATTTTATCGTCGGACGAGTCATGCAGCATCTTGGCCATCCGCAACACTCGACGTTCAAGTTCGTCAAGTTCCTCCGTCTTCTGTCTAATCTGCAATTGAGTAGCTCCAATCCCTTTGCGTAATTGTCTGTCGCCAAATAAAAAACAAGTAAATACCTCACACATAACAGTAAGATGTGTATGTCTTACCTAACGTTGCTCTCCACGACGAATTGTTGGTCACAGTAGGTCAGCGCCGCGTTATGTTGCGACTGGATGTCGATCAGCTGCATGCGGATTTTGTGCGCCTCGTGCTTGGCGTAGAACAGCTGAGGCAGGCTCAGCGTCTGTGCCGGTGCGGAGCCCAGGATGCTGGCGCCAGTGTGTCGGCGGTTGGCCACACGGCGCTGGAGCTCCCGCGCGCGACTCTCAGCGTCACCGCCTTGCTCCATGGCTAGGAATATACTGCTGCAACCTTCGTGCGACACAACTTCAACTTCCATTGACCATCACTCTTGATGCAACTTGCAGTTGGTGGCAACGAGCTGTCTCTCAGCCGGAGGAAGTTTGACTGATTCAGCTTGTGATTGATGAAGGTTCTTGTTCCTTTGGTTGTTAAACTGACAGCTTTAACTGAAGGTAAATCCTCGTTTTGTTACACCTCGCGGGAATGCTGCTACTTGTGTGTTGGCCTCAACACAAAGGGCTGATGCAGGATGGTATGGCAGCGTTAACGATCTATCCATTTTGCTTTCGAGGCACGCTTCTTTATTCTGCACCTGTTTCCCCGAAACGATGAAACGAAACGCGATGGCGCTGACGAGTAGCTGATATATATAGCGGGCGAGTCGCGGGGGCTTGAACGCGTTTTGTGCGATCTGAAAGGAAGCTGAGGCGGTAGGCAAAGCGACGAGTATGGCGGAGGTACTGAGTGGAGGTCAGCCGTGCGCGTTAGACTTGGAGATGGATATATCTTCTGTCAGTGATGACTCTCGAAGCGTTGGTGTTGACGAGGTGAATGCTGACGTCTCGGAAGCTGTTCACCTTTTTAAGGAGGCAGTCGTAACACCTCCCATCGAGATGCTCCATGAAGCAGCTCTTCGAGGAGGAATCAACACCATTTTGGACAAGACGGTGGGCGATGAGGACGAGCTGGCGTGTATCCGAGAGATCTGCATAGAAACTCTAGCTCGTATGGACCGAGTGACGGCAGCCAAGTTAGTGGCCCGTTATGAGGGCTGTCAGCCCGATGCTCCTGGGGGTGTTGACGTTGCAGCTAGTGGCAAGACGAGCGCGGTTTTAACAGCGCCAAAAAGTCCTCAAGAACGGTTGATAGCACTGGGAAAAACAAGACTGTCTCGCCGACCGAGTTTTGACAGGTATGAGCGGTACTCGAACGGAAGAGTAGCACAGCGGTCACTAACATGCTTGCACTGTAGTTTTACGACAGGGGAGAAACCTCGGTGGAAAATAATAGATGGCAATGAGGACCCGATCATGGACCTTACGGTGATGTTCAGAGGAGATTCCGTACCGGTGGGATTTACGAAGGTAAATCGTGCGTGTGATCGTAGAACTGGTACACTTCATCTAACTACCGTTGCATCGCATGACACAGTTGGAACGAACACCTAGTGGACAGCGTGCAGATCTGAACAAAGGTGGAAGAGGAACCTTTGTGTACCTCTGCCAAAGCAAAGATCAGTCTTCTGGGAAGGCCCCCATCAGCGAGATTATTGCTATTTTCCCCGAGCGAGGAGAGTTTGTTCCTAGCGACTACGAAGTCATACGAAGACGCGGCATCCCGGCCAACATTAACACGGTACAGTTTCGAACTCAAAGATGCCCCCACTCCCTATCTTGCAAAGACTGACCACATGTTGCTGTCGGACAGGGAACACAAGGTGAAAAGATTTACCTGTGCTTCAAGCGGTCTGCCACTTCGGCGATTGTGGATCTGGTCGTATTGTTTCCGAAAAAGAACGAGACACTTCCTTACGGGTAAGAAATGTGCTGTACTGGGAGTTGGGCAATGATCTAACATACGTGATGTTGGCTCAGCTTCATGAAGGTAGACAAATCTCCTCTTGGCCATGTAGCTGACCTTAACTCAACTTCAGGTGGGACAGAAGTTTTCCTCGGCTACAAAAAAAAAGTATGTCCTGATGTTACTGAAGAATTGCCCAAAGTACTGGTAAAGACTTGTCTAACCTCTTTGGTCCAGGTGTCTTGCATTAGCGACCTACACAAATTATGGCTTTTTGCATCTGTCACGCCGCCACAAGTGCTCGAGCGTGGCTCACAACGAAATCCCCGTTCACCTCCACCATCAACGGGTAAGTTGCAACAGCTAAGATCTGCTTTCTCTCTGAAAGCAACAGAAGTTCGGGAGCAAGAACTGCTTGTTGAACCTAGCTTGCCATCGCCAGACGTGACGACAGATCAAACGGCGAAAGGTAAACTCGCATTTTGTTTTGCAAGAATCAGTCTTGTGGTTGTACTCATACTCGACATTTTTACCCTGTACACTTCACCAAGCCAAAGATATAGGCTGGAAAGAGACAATCGAGTACTACATGTATCCGCTATTACTAGGGTGCTATACGCGCCACGGAACCGCAGCTGAAGCGGCTATATCCGGGCTTTCTAATTGTCTTGACGAAGGCATATTTGACGTACCTGGATCTGATCTATGCCGCCTTGACGTGGTGATCGATGCTGTTGCGTCCGTATGCCAGCAGGGGGTTAAATCTCGCTTCGAACCCTCGCTTCAATTCTTTCAGAAGGTACTGGTTTGAATTCGACCCGCCATACTTGAATCGTATCTAACCTCAGCTCAAAAATGTGTGCATTTGAGCTAGGTCATTCGCAAATGCTCGGACGGGTTTGACCCCTCTGTCCTTCACACAATTTTGAAAGCTCTAACTTTCATTGGAGATTTTGACGGGACTCTCGCCAAGCCATTTGAGGATGAACTGGTGTCAAAAATCATGAGCGCGTATGAAGCGTCCTTGGCTAGCGCAGACTCCGTGACTGCTATGAGCAATGACCCCAAGCCCGAGCAATCATCAGATAAACTCGCTCGGGAGCTTGTTGTGGACCTAGTCGATGACATCAGTACAGGTGCTGAAATCGCAACCATCACCGACAACATGCTGGGTGTTTTTAAGGTACCTTAGCACGAAAAGGTGAGGACTTGGTGTACCAACAACTAACTATTCGTGTTGACGCGCAACACAGAGCCACCTGTCGATCCAATCACTTACGTTTTGCCGCGACATCACTGCTGCCATGGCAAGCTACGCTAATTCTACGGTGCGTTTTCAGCAATGCATCATGTTGGGTTAATCTCACGCTCTAACAAATTTGCGGATATGTTAGGCTGAGAAAAATGCTCTTCAACTCGTAGTGACTTTCAGCAGAGCTATCAACCGAAAATTCGTCGGTCTTGGGGAGACTTCTACTGAGAGCGATCAATGCTCGAGTGTAAGCTCCCTTCGTGCTCTCAACCAAACACTTCTCGTGGCAGGAACGCGAGCTCGCGACCAGCGCGTATTTGGTCAGGTGGTTCGGAGATTTGT
The DNA here is from genome assembly GCF_020800215.1 of Phytophthora ramorum. Lineage (NCBI taxonomy): Eukaryota > Oomycota > Peronosporomycetes > Peronosporales > Peronosporaceae > Phytophthora > Phytophthora ramorum. Next base: position 3,527,642 of record NW_027150648.1, on the reverse strand, counting down.
GCTGTCGACTCTAAACTCAACAGTACTGACTTGGCTGCCAGGCATTTTTCGAGCGAGCTTGACTTTGATCTCGACTCTATGGAACCACTATCGGCGGTATCTCAAGGTGGAACTGGCACTGATATTTGAGCATGTCCTTCTTCGCATTTTGCGAGCGACTGCACCGTGTGCGAAAGACCACCAAATGGAGATCATGCACGAAATGACAATGTGGTTGCAGCTCCCCCACAACGTTGTGGAGATCTTTCTCAATTTTGATTTGGATCGAATTCAACAGTGGAAGATATTTGAGCATTTGTGTTCGACCCTAGGTTCGATTGGCGAAGGCAACATTGGCCACATCGCTAGTGCCGAGGAAGGAGATGATTCAGCTCTGCAGCTGCAGAACCAGGCAATCAGCACGATTTTAGCTATGGCCCGTAGTGCCATGGACGCTAGTGGCCATGCTCACCTCATTAGTCGGGACCAGCGGACTCGTATGCTGTCTATGGATAATGGAGGATGGGAACAAGACGAATCGACTGAAGAAGCATCACCAATGAAGGCAGTGCTAACGTCACCCTCGAACGGGGAATCAAATGACAAACAAGTGAGTCAGCCTAGCTCTCCGACGGGGGCCAAACATCACTCTGAGCTGAGGCGTCAATCGAACCGCAAGTACGGTGGTAATATATCGGTTCGGATGCGAAATGAGCTTCAGAAACACAATCAGCAGCTACTAAAGCGTGCGATGGAGATATCGTCATCTAAAAGTTTGAAGAAGGCGCTTGAATACTTGGTGGCGATGAATTTCATCAAGGATACAGCGCGAAGTGTAACATCGTTCTTGCGTATATACCACGATTTCTTTGACGAAACCGAAATTGGTGACTACCTTGGTGAAGGCGACGAAGACTTTAAAGTTCAGGTTCGACTGACGTATGTTCGGGCTATTTCATTCAAGGGCATGACGCTTGTCGAGTCCTTGCGGCATTTTCTGACCAATGGAGGATTTCGTCTGCCAGGAGAGGCACAAAAGATTGAGCGCATGGTTGAAGCATTTGCGCAATGCTACTGGGATGACTCGCCTACTGCTTTCTCATCCGCAGACACTGCAATGATCATAGCATATTCTATTATCATGTTAAATACAGATTTGCACAACCCGCAAGTAAAGAAGAACAAAATGTCCAAGGAGCAATTCGTGAAAAACAACCGAGGCATCGACAACGGAAAGGACTTACCAAAGAGGTTTCTCGAGGAGATCTATGATGACATCGCGCACAATCCGATGCACATCAAGGGTAGTCGCGTCATACCGAAAGCCACGCGCGAGGCCAGTGTCACCGCCGCAGACCTAGAAAATGAGAAGTTTCGAGGTGGAATCGCGAAAGCTGTGGCACAGTCCGAGGAGCTTATGAAGGATCTATCACACGCGTACAATACCTTCCAGTTTGTGGGTGTCGATACCCCAATCAGTCCGGACCTGATCAAAATTCTGTTTGAGCGCGTGTGGTTCTCGTTGTTGACCCTCTCGACAACCATCCTGTGTGACAACCAGTCGGATTTGTCAACCAGAATGCAATGCCTAGACTTGCTGCGATTCGGTATCTCTACGTGCTTGTTTTTGAGCATGCCAGTCGAGCGGCAGGCCTTTTGCGGGTTACTGCGAAAGGTGCAAGATTCCTTGGATGGAGCGCATGAGGAAGAAGGCGAGGAAGACTCGGTCGACAATACAACCACGAGCACCCCGGAAGACACGAAATACGACTGGGTTCGAACCATTGAAGAAGCTGCCGGCAGCGATGATCCGTGGAAGGCCATGGGGGACATCCACTTGCTTGTGAACGACATGAAGGAGACAATTCAGGTTCGCCAGAAGTCGGAGAAGCTAGACTCGGTTATTCAGCGCATTCACCGAGGACACTTTTATCTTAAGAACTCCACAACCTTTATCCACGAAGGTGACCTAACGAAGAAGTGCCGCTCACGCCACCAACTCTATCGCTTCTTCCTCTTCAACGACCAACTGCTGTACGCCGACAAGAGCATGAGCGGCAGGTGGAGTCCACACAATTTTCTACGTCTGAAGCTCACACGCATTTCAAACATCCCTGACGGTGTCATGTCCAAGAATGCGTTTCAAATCCAAAACCCAATCAAGTCCTTTGTCGTGTTTGCCGACAGTGCCGGTGCGAAGGCCGAGTGGATGCGGCTCATTGACGAAGCCATCGCAGAGGCATCCAAGAAAATCAACCGCACAGCGCGGCGCATTTCGACCCATGGCCTGGGTGACGCACGTTCCTCTTTAGCCGCATCAACTGCGTCGTCAGCTAGGAAGGTATTCATGCGCTTCAGTTCACCTATGACCTCACCGACAGCTGAACGAGACAGCACTAATACCAGCTCGGCCAGTGAAGGCGATTCCCCCGTGAAGCCTGTGCGTTCAGGAAATTCATCGAGCACTAATCACACAGCAGCAAACGTAGATGAAGCTACCGAGAGTACGCGCGATGGCCAAGTGGAAGTGAATTCAACTGCGACCGAAAGTGGCCAACAGCGTGAGCTGAAAGCAGACATCAATTCGAAAGAAGACGCTGCCAACATCGTTGAGATCGAAGACAAAACTTTGTATTAACTGAAGGGCAGGTAGAAAGTAGGCAACCAAAGAAACAGCAATCACGAGATACTTGAAATTAATGCCTCGGGTCAGTTTTCGAGTGTGGCTCCGAATCCTAGCCACGAGCAGAATAAATGGAATACTTGGACACATGCAGCAATTAAAAAAGACGAAAGCGGCCGACTGACGGCGGCATGGGGACCGACGGGGGGTACTTGAACTCCTCTGTGCAAGCCCTCAGCTCAATCTGGGCGGATCAAGCTAAGGGCTTGCACAGAAACCCTCGATATCAAAGAGGAATGGAGCCGCGCCAGCGTTGATCACAACTTCATCACCAAAGGCGTGGAGCGACACAGCAGCAGCATAGTCACCAGGCAGCACCGTGGCCGGCACCGCACCAAGCAGTTGCCCGTTCAAGGTGAAGAAGACCTGGTGCTTGAAAGCATCCAGACCGCAGCCAACCGTGAACTTGGGGGCGTCTTCCTCTTGATTTTCAGACTGAGCCGTAGCTCGGCCCCACGACGGGCCGAAGGCTGCCCACTCACCACCGTACGGCTTGGCGCCGTCGTTAAGCACGAAGTCGCCGTCGTTGCCGTGATAGCCGTAGGACACTCCCTTCCAGCCCACGTGCTCTCCGGAGCCAAAGCCGTAAGCGTTCCGGGTCGTCGCGTCGGAGAGCGACGCGAGACCCACGCTTCCGCAGCCTTTGAGGCTCACCTCGTAGTATGAGATGCACTTGTGCAGGGCGCGGGCACAGGATAGCACCGGCAGCGGTTTAACCCCGCGGATCGAGTCCACTGCCCCCTTGTCGAAATTGCGCAGCATGGAGTTGTTCACCACTTGGTACTTGCCGTCGGGTAGGCGGGTCACGGCACTGCGTGTCGACAGTTCGTAGCTGGCGTCCGGTCGACGCGCCGCGCAAAGCGCGAGCTGGTCGCTGTAGGGCAGTGACAGGTACGTCTCCGGCAGCATTTGTGCCAGCCACTGGCGGCTGTACAGCCCCGTGAGCAGCATCTCGGAGCACGAGATCACGTCGTGGAAGGCCGCGCAGACCTGAGTGGCGACCTGCAGCTCCTCGAGTGTGAGGAACTCGAAACACAGCTCCAGGGCCGCGAGCTCCAGCGCCTCGCCGTCGCGCGTGTGGCGGCGCTTGAGGCGCAGCGCGGCCAGCAGCTCGGACATGTCGGTCGCGTTCTGCGAGCGCTGCAGGTCGCTCCAGCGGAGGCTGGCTGGCTGGCTGCTGCGCTTGGCGACGGCGGCGTATGACTCGTAGGCCATGCAGCAGTCCTCGGACTCGAGGTCGGAGGCGTCCGACTCGTCGTCGCTGCTGTTGCTGGCCGTGGAGCACGTGCTGCTGGCGATACTGCGGCGGCGCGCCAGATGGCGGCTGGAGGGTTTCTTGGTGAGCACCACAAACGAGTTGAGGTGTGGCAGTCGCCAGGCCGCGGAGTAAGGCACCGTGGGGGACGGCAGCGTCGACAGCATGTTGAAGTTGTGTGGAGCTAGGTGCGCGTGCTTGCTTGCAAAGTGGTGGATGGAGCGCTTCCGGTGCTCTAGCAGCGAGATCGCCACTTGGCAGGCGTTTGGATAATGAGGGATACTAGGTCGGTGATCCCGGCATGCGATTGGTGCGTGTCTAAAGCGGCTTGCGAGTACCTACGTTGAAGAGGCCAATTATACGTTTTCACAGGCTTGCTGTCTCATGTTGCCATCATTTGCATTCACCTGTGTGTTCTATGTGGAACAACCTCCACAATCTAATACTGTGTGGCATTGAAGTTGCACGACGAGGGGATGGGCACGACGTGTTTTTCTTTTCAAGGCAACTGCAATGTGCAATTCGCTACTTGTCCGCGAGGCCGTACTGCGTGAGCAGCGGCACCATGGACGGCTTGCGACCACGGAAGGCCTCGAACACCTGCTCCGGGTGCTGGCCGCCGCCGCGCGCCAGGATCGTGTCGCGGAACCTGCGGCCCACACGCGTCGCGGCCTCGGGACTCTCCTGGGCTGCCTCCTCAAAAGCCCCGTAGGCATCGCACGACAGGATCTCGGCCCACTTGTAGCTGCTCGCACAACATTTACAGATCAGCGAACGTCAGTCGGGTGTCCTCATGTTCAGTCAATCTACGCCTGCTAGGCATACCTGTAATAGCCCGCGGCGTAGCCTCCGGCGAAAATGTGCGCGAACGAGCACAGGAACCGGTCCTCCTCCAGCGGACTCAGCACGGCGTACTCGCCCAGCAGCCGCTGCTGCACCGCGAACAGCGGCTCCTGCGACGGCAAGAAGTGCGAGTGCAGGTACATGTCCAGTGCCCCGAAGCCCAGCTGGCGCAGCATGCCCGTGGCCACCATGTAGTTGCGCGCCGCCTTGAGCTTCTCAAACAGCTCATCGGGCAAGGGCTCGCCCGTCTTATAGTGCCCGCTGATCGCCGCGATCGTATCTGTGAAATCAAAAGAGCGCAATACGTCAGATCACGTGCCCACAAGTGTCTCGGTTGCCGTATACGGACCTTTATCGTAGCAGAAGTTCTCCATCATCTGCGACGGAATCTCGACGGCGTCCCATTCGATGCCGTTAATGCCTGCCACGTCACCGTACTCCATCTGCGTGAGCATGTGCTGCAGGCCGTGGCCGAACTCGTGGAAGATCGTCTCCACCTCACGGAACGTCATGAGGCTCGGCGTGTCGTCCACGGGCGCAGACTGGTTGCAGATGATGTAGGCGACCGGGATGCGCTTGCCGCCATGATTCTTGGGTCCGAGCAGACGGCTGCGGTCCACGCACGTGTTCATCCAGGCACCGCCGTTCTTCTCCTTCGGGCGCGAGTACGGATCCAGGAAGAATCGAGCGATCACCTCCTTGTCGCCTTCAGTGCTGCGCACATTGAAGAACCGCACGTCCGGGTTCCACACCTCGGCTTGACCGTCCGCTGCCTCAATAGTCACACCAAACAACCGCGATGTGAGCGAGAACAATCCCTCCAGCACCTGCACCGCGACAAGACAAAATACGTTGGTGAGCTCGACAAAAAAGGTTGCAAAATAGTCAAGGACGTACCCGCTCAAGCGGAAAGTAAGGTTTAATCTCTTCGTCGGTGAACAGGTACTTCTCCGCCTTCAGCTTTTCCGACCTGTTGGCAGGCGTGCAAGTTAATCAGCAACTCGGATAGCACTCATATATCCTATACGATACACGTACCAGTAGCCAAGATCCCAGGGCGCCAAAGGCTCCGTCTGTCCGTGCTGCTTTGCGTACTCAGCCACAGTCGCCACCTCCTCGTGTGCAATCGCCATACACTTTTCGCGCAGGTCGGTGTGCATCTTCTCCACCTCCGCCACGCTCGGCGCCATCTTTTTCGAGATACTCACTTCAGCAAACGAGTTGAACCCGAGCATCTTCGCAATCTGCTGACGGATCTCAAGCAGCTCAACGATGATACCTTCATTGTCAAACGAACCCCCGCTCGCCCGGGTCGCGGACGCACGGTACAGAGTTTCACGCATGGACCGGTTCGCCGAGTACTTCATGAACTGCACATACGAAGGCGGGTCCAACGTCACACGCCACGGTCCATGTTCCGACGTAGCGTCCGCGTGACCCTCATCCCGAGCGCTCTGCGCAAACATCTGCAGCAGCGAAGGCGGCAGTCCCTCCATCTCATTTCTGTCGGTCGCCGTGATGGAATACGCCTTCGTCGCATCCAGCAGGTTGGACGAGAATTTGGTGCTCTTGTCAAATCCACAAAGCACACCAAAGTCAATCTCTACTCCCAACCAAAGCACCAACCACTCTACTTACCAGCTCGGCCGCACGCAGCTTGAACTTGTTGAACTTTTCTTTCTCCTCGCCCGCGAGTCCAACTCCGCTGAGGGTCGCGCTTCTGAGACTGAGCTCGATGATGCGCTGCTGCGCCAGCTCGAGTTGGCTCCACTTGTTGCTCTCGCGCACGGCAACATACGCGTTGTACAACGTCTTGCTCTGCGAGGCCTCGGTGACTGTCTCGATCACCAGTTGCTGCAGCTTGTCGTGCACCGCGCGCAGCTCCTCCGAGTTGCGTACACTCATGAGGTGGCCCACGATACCCCACATGCGACCCAGCGCGTCGCCCTGAACCTCCAGCGGGTCCACGACGTCTCCGAACAGCACGTTCTTGCCGCTGTCCTGCAGCTTCCGCTCCAGCTCGCGTAGTTCGCGCGCGAAGTCGGCGGCCGCGTTGATGACGGCCGGCTCGATCTCTGCCAGCTGCAGACGCTCGAAGGGCGGTAGTTGGCGATTGCGCACGCACACGTCGAGTGAGTTGGTGGATGCCGAGACGAAGCGGCTCCAGAATAGCGAGGCACGGCGGGAGGCGGAGCCCGAGGATGCCGCACGCAGAGGACGCACGCAGCGGAGCAGCATGGTGTGGATTGACAGCCTCTGATGCGATAATGGGTAGCAGCCCTAACCGCTATAGAAGTGTACCACGAAGTGTACCATCGAGTGTTGTATACCTTTCGGTGGACGAACGCCACCGCGTTGCTTTGCCTAGTTGTTTGCTGGCGATGGGCCATGGATATCTAGGAGACTAGTAATGCCTTGTTGCGTCGCCTTGAGCGCTGCTGTGATCCACAAAATGCTCTTAACATGTTTGCAGAGTTCAAGCACCACTTTTTGCTGTGTGTTGCGCCACCAGTCGCCTGCTACTACGGAATCCTCCAGCTGTCTCTGATTGATGAAACAGGCTTTCCCCGCTGCGTTTCAACTGCGGTGCTGTTGACTTCCTTTACCGCATGGCTGTGCGGTGGATGTCCAGTCAGAAAACATATACACTGAATATTATTCAGGCTCCGATCCTCAATGTAGGCAGCGCGGAGTAACGGTTCTGGTCGGAGCCACGAGCCACGAGCCACGAGCATACCAGCTGTGCCGCGGCCTTCCTCAGACGCCACCTTGTCCGATACCCTGACATGTAATCCATTCCTGGGCCTGAAAAAGCTGTTAAGTTCATGGTGGCAATCGCACGTCACTGCCTCCTTCTCTCCCTCGATTCAGCAGCGTCAGTAGCAGGGACTCGCTGACACCTCTACGCTAGTTCAGTTCCCATTTTCCTGAGGAGAGCGGATTTCGCCAGCAGAGACTTACGACCACCGCAAATGAATATGGCAACGATTATTCGTGCAGGTGTGCTTGGCTCCGCGCTAGCGGCCACCCTAACGCAAGGGTACACGTTTACTGAGAATGGTGACGTCTCAACGAACTCGGCAACGGAGGAAGCAAGCACCGGATTGACTACGAATGAGGAGAACCGTATCTTCGGTGGATCGGAGGCAGATGCGTCGCAGTTCCCATACATCGTGAGTCTACGCGAGGACGGTGCAGATGAAAGCACGTACTGTGGCGGAACACTCATTGCCTCGCAGTACGTTGTCACGGCTGCTCACTGCGTCAAAACCGACGAGGCGACTATCTACGCTTCGATCGGCTCGGCGTTCGGCTCTGGATCGGGAGGCGGCGAGCAGCTCAAGGTGATCGAAGGCTACAAACATCCCATGTACAACAAATCAGAGCACTTGTACGACATCGGCGTGCTCAAGCTTGAAAATGAGGTTTCTGTCAGTACGATTGACCTGTGTGCTGCGGACGGATCCGACAACCAAGTCGGCACTGTGGCCACCGTTCGAGGATGGGGGCTCACCGAAAACGGCTCCGAGAGTTTGATGCTCGAGGAAGTAAACGTGCAAATCGTATCCAATGCCGAGTGTAACAAGGAGTATAGCGACCGAATCACCGAGGGAATGCTTTGCGCTGGCGATGGCAACGGTAAAGATTCGTGCAATGGAGACTCTGGGGGCCCGCTCATCGCGAACGATGTGCTGGTTGGGATCGTGAGCTGGGGTGGCAAGTGCGGAGTGAACGCTGGTGTGTACACCCGCGTGTCGTACGTGCTTGATTACATCAACGACGTCACTAGCGGCGGCACTGGCAGCAGCTTCGCGGAGAACGCTGCTGGTTCAACCGATCAAGGCCAGGACAATTCTACTGAGTCTACTTCGACTGACGGGACGGAGACCCCCGCCACTACTACCCCTTCTACTGATGCCCCTGCTACTAAGGTACCAACTGCAGTGCCTATGACCGAGGCGCCGACCGTGGCTCCAACCACAGAAACACCTACTCCGGCGCCGACGACGGTATCGCCTACCGAGATGCCAGAGACAGAAAGCCCGAGCACGAATCAAGCGGACCAGTACGATCCTGATACCGAGTCACCGGAGACCGAAAGCGCGAGCGAAGCTAATCAGTACGAGCCTGCCACCGACTCGGCCGAGCAAAGTGAGCCCTCCGTCAACTCTGCAGAACATAGCGAATCGCCCGTCGACTCAGCAGAACAAAACTATCCTGCCGAGATCGAGGCTCCAACGCCCGCCTCAGGCAAGGAGTGCGCGACGCAGTTTTGATCGTACAGCGATGGACGTCCAGTTCAGAAGATGAGGAAGGAGATCGGTCTTTGTTGCTGTCGAAAGCCCGATCGAGTGAGCCTGTATGTGTGGGTCAATAGATGTGTTGCCTCTTGACCTGTTGTCAGCATCGGACCGAAGTCTTCAGTGTTTGTGTCGTTGTCCTGTTTGGTTGCAGACTGCAATGAGCCGAAATGAGCGATTCACATCCCGTTCGAACAGCATGGGGCTCTTCTTTCGCCGGCGCGGCGGTGCTTCTGATGCGAGTCGCACGCAATGGCGGCCCGGCTGTTTTCGTTGCAATGGACTGGTCGGGAGCCTACTGCTTTAGTTATCCTTATATCAGTGCGATTAAGCGAATGAGCGTGCACGATTTATCTACTGCCACATTGTTCGGTGCCATTTCATGTGTGAATCGATTTCAAACAGCCCATCGAGACGGTGGTGGAGAGCGTCCAGCACAACATAAGCCCTGCGCAGCATGGCACCTGGTCGCTCCTCTGCAAAGCTGTCACTTTGAATTTCTCCATCTCAGCTCGTGAAGTTATCCGACGGTAAATAACCTGAGACCAAACCACTAGAATGAAGCTTGCACAGACCCTCGCGTTCGCCTCGACGGTGGTGTCGGTGGCGTATGGTTACTCGTTTTCGGAGACCATGGCGACCACGCCGTCTGTGGAGAGCACGGGGCTCACTACGAACGAGGAGAACCGAATCTACGGAGGTTCCGAGGCCAACATCGACGACTACCCGTACGCAACCAGTCTCCGCTTCGAGCTGCTGGACGAAACCTTTTGCGGCGGTACGCTCATCGCACCGCAGTGGATTCTCACTGCGGGTCACTGCATCAAGACGGATGAAGACACAATCATCGCGTCGCTCGGCTCCGAGTACGGCGCGGGTTCCGGTTCGGGTAAGGGTGAACAAATCAAGGTTATCGAAGGATACCAGCACCCTATGTACAACCAGAAGAAGCACCTGTACGACGTGGGTCTGCTCAAGCTGGAGAAGGCTTCGACGCAAAAGACGGCGACTATGTGTGCGGCAGACGGCTCGGACAACGTGGTGGGCACTAAAGCGACCGTTCTTGGATGGGGACTGACGGAGGACGGCTCGGAGAGCCACACGCTACAGGAGGTGAACGTCGCCGTTATCTCGAACGCGGAGTGCAACAAGCAGTACAACAACCGCATCACGGAGGGAATGATGTGCGCCGGAGATGGAGGGGGCAAGGACTCGTGCAACGGAGACTCGGGAGGCCCGCTGGTTACCAGCGACGATGTTCTGATTGGGTTTGTAAGCTGGGGTGGCAAGTGTGGAGTCCACGCTGGTGTATACACCCGCATCCCCTTCGTTATGGACTACATCAACGATATTTTGGCTGGTGGCACTGGCAGCAACTTCACAGAGAGCGCCGAGGGATCTGGCTCGACGACCCAGGAGACCTCGCTTGCTTCATCTACAACGGGGTCAGCGAGCCCCAGTTCTGGTTCGTCCACTACAGCTGCCTCTAGCACGGGTTCGTCAAGTACTGCTGCTTCTAGCACCGGATCATCGACGACGCAAGCTTCTTCCACCGAGGACGCGTCGGCTGCGACTAGCTCCAGTTCGGGGTCAACAGCTCAGCAACCAAGCTCCAGCACCGGGTCAGCGACTACTGCAGCGTCCAGTGCAGAGTCCCCGACAACTGAAGCTTCCCTGACCAGTTCCAGCACCGGATCCACCACTACCGACAGCTCTAGCACCGGATCTGCCACTGAAAGCTCCAACCTCGGGTCGCTCACATCTAGCTCTGGATCAGAGACGACTGCCAGCTCTAGCGACTCATCGGTGACGCAGTCCGCGACAACGGACGCTCCTGCGGTGACGCCAGCTGCTACGTCCAGCAGTGAGACTGGTGCTTCCTCGGTGGGATCCCCTGCCGATACTCCCTCTACGTCTGGTTGCAGGGTCCGTCGCCGTCGGCGGTTGGCTGCGATCGATGAGGAGGAGGTTGAAGAGGACATGGAGGCAGCGGAAAAGGCTAAGTTGGTTGCTGAGCAAAAAGAGGAGGAGGCTGAGAGTGACATTGCGGACGCCAAGGAGACTGGCGATGAGGAAGAGCTTGAAGACGCCGAGGAAGCCAAGGCTGCCGCTGAGAAGGAAGTGGAGGAGGCTGAGGAAGAAGAGGAGGAAGATGAAGAAGAGGAGGAGGAAGATGAAATTGAAGAGCTGAAGAAGGCCAATAAGGACGAAGAGGACGGCGAGGAGGAGGAAGAAGAGGAGGAGACCCCAATCAAGGCACCAAAGAAGAAGTCCAAGAAGTCCAAAAAGACCGTGGAGACCGAAGAAGAGTCGGAGGAGGGTGAGGAAGAGTCGAAGGAGAACAAGGAAGACAAGGAAGACCAAGCGGAAGAGGAAGAAGAGGAGGAGGAAGAGGCCGAAGACGGTGGCGAGAGTGATGAGGACGAGCAGTAGACGTCAACCTGCGAGTTGTTTTCGTTGTGTAGGAACTAAGTATATGTCTTTTTGACGAAGCCAGGGTCCCACTCGGTAAGTTAAGTTTCGGATTACAATGAAAGTTGTATTCACTTTAACACGCCGCTCTTCAGGCCTTGTCGTTGTTTGCAATAATTCCCATCATGTGACTTATCCTGCTGGTTTCAAGCGGCGCTTTGCGAATAGGGCTGTGCTTTGGTAGCTGGTGGCGCGTGTGTGCCTTCCAAGATTCTCCGCGAATGCTCTCGCTCCTCGACGCTAGCGCCACAGCAATCCGATCCCATGCTTGATCACGTCGACGCGGTGCTACCGGCCGGCTCGATCGATCGATCGACCCCATGCAGCAGTCACTTTATTTTTCTCTACCGTACAGCAAGACTTCGTGCTGCTCGAACGACTGCAGGTGGACGCAAGTGAGTGAGCCATGAAGCTTTTGCAGGCGTGCGCTTTCGCCTCGGCAGTGGTGACAGTCTCGACAACCGCGAATGGCTATTCGTTTAACGACTTCGTGGGCTCGACTCCTGCGACCGAGAAAACTGGTCTCACCACGAACGAGGAGAGCCGCATCATCGGTGGCTTGGATGCGGATATCGACAGCTACCCATACGTCGCGAGTGTGCGAATTGACGGCGTGACAGTTTGTCCTGCTACGTTGATCGCCCCGCAGTATCTCCTCACGACAGCGCACTGCATCAGGACGGGCGAGTTCAAAATGGTTGCCTCCTTTGATTCAGAGTTCAGCTTTGGCACCGACGGCGAGCTGGTGAACATTGTCAAGGGGTATAAGCACCCGATGTACAACAAAAGGAAGCACCTGCACGACGTGGGTCTGCTGAAGCTGGAGAAGCCGTCGAAGCAAAAGACTGCGGCTCTGCCTGCTGTTGATGGATCCGACAACAAGGTCGGCGCAGCGGCTACTGTTCTCGGCTGGGGTCAGACAAAGGAGAGCACGCAGAGCTTTACGCTTCGCGAGGTGAACATTCCGATCATCTCGAACACGGAGTGCGCCAAATACGACGATTACAAAAATCTCCTCACCGAAGGCATGCTTTGCGCTGGCAAAAAAGGCAAAGGCTCGTGCAGGGGTGACGCTGGTGGGCCCCTTATTGCCAATGACGCCCTTGTGGGGTTTGTGAGTTGGGCTGGTAGCAAGTGCGGCAAGCAACCTGGCGTGTATACCCGCGTGTCGTACTATCTGGATTACATCAACGACATTTTGAACGGTGGAGACGGCAAAAGCTTTGCCGAAGGTGCGTTGGCGTCCGGATCGGCCGTGGAAGAGGTAACTATGCCTTCGTCGATGTCAGGGTCGCTTGAGACTGTTCAATTTCCTGTAACTAAGTCTACCAAGACCCCAGCCACGGAGATCGCTACTACCAAGACTACGACTGTACCGGTACCGACCACGGCTACGTCTTCGTCTGGGTCTGCCGCCGCCCAAAAAAGCTCCACTAAGGGACTGACATTTTCGTTTGATGGATCAACCGCAGCGCAGAAGGATGGTGTTACCAAGGCCCCGGCAACGACAGACACGACTCAGCAATAGTAGATATCTGCCACGTTCTTGAAGTATACGTCAACTGATGATACCAGCTTTTCGTCTATGAAGTTCGTCATTTGCTGTATTCTTGCTCCATTCGCTATCCAGAAATGCTCAGGCTGGAATGTTTAACATGCGAAAACTGAACGAAATTTCTACAGAGCCACTCGAAGTGTATTTAAACGGGCAATGCGCGTCAATATTGCATGGGTGGATGCCTCATTTCAATTACATGTATGTGCCATGATGGCGGGTGACAACATAACACGGGACCAGTAAGTAGAACACACTAAAACACAAGAATGTATCTCCACTTCGAGCCTCGAAGCTCGACGTAAAGTTGTGTTGCTAATGCGCACCATAGTAATTTTTCAGCGAAATTATCTTTGAGATGGTGTTATAGAGTTCTCCGTCAGTTTGCTTATGACTGCCCACTTCTGCGCCGTTGCCACTTCGGCTTTCTCCAGAGGTGAGATTCAGCTTGTGGCTGCGAAACGTGGTGGAGTTTGTGCATTTGTGAATTCGCCCGCTTAAGAATGAAGCTTGCACAAGTTGTCTTGCTGGCATCGACTTTGGCAGCGCTGGCAACACCAACGTATGGCTACGAGCTCTCCAGTACGGCACGTACGATGATGTCGCCAATTGCTGGCGCTGAATTAAACAACAATACGGGTTTGTCCACCAACCAAGAGAGCCGCATCTACGGTGGATCAGAAGCAGACTTGGGTCAGTACCCGTTCATTGTAAGTCTGCGCTTCGAACCCGACGGCAAAACATTCTGTGGCGGGACATTGGTTGCGTCGCAGTACATTCTTACAGCTGGACACTGCATCAAGACGGACAAGGGCCAGATTTACGTTTCGTTGGGATCAGAGTATGGCTCAGGCTCTGGTTCTGCTTCCGCCGAGCAGATTAAAGTGTCCGCAGGATTCCGTCACCCCTTGTACTACAATGACAAGCATCGCTATGATGTCGGCTTGTTGAAACTCGAGACTTCGTCAACCCAGAAGCCTGCAAATCTGTGCGCAGCTGATGGTTCTGACAATGAAGTTGGCACTTTGGCCACAGTCCTAGGCTGGGGGCTCACCGAGGATCGCAAGGGCAGCTTCACACTCCAGGGGGTGAATGTCGCGATCATTTCGAATGCAGAGTGCAACAAGGAATACGGTAATCGCATCACAGAGGAAATGGTGTGTGCTGGAAATGGGGACGGCAAGGACTCGTGCAATGGTGACTCTGGTGGCCCACTCGTTGCCAACGGTGTGCTCGTAGGTCTTGTAAGTTGGGGCGGAAGGTGTGGAGCGAAGGCGGGAGTGTATACCCGCCTAGCGTACGTCATGGACTATATTGTTGGCGTTCTGAACGGAGATACCGACAGCATCTTCCCTGGTCGCTCACCGATTCCTGGTTCCTCAAAAAAAGACAGGTTAACACCGTCACCGGAAACGGAGTCGACTGAAGATCCCAATGCAACCAAGACTGCCACTATGGATACCCCGGCTGCTGAGGCATCAACAATGGCCTCATCGGTATCGTCCAGTAAAAATGAAGAGTTGACGATGGCACTGAAAGCACCTACGAGCACTCCCAATGCCCCAACCTCTCAGCTTTCAACTGCCAATGTGAAAATGGATGCTTTGGCGAATGAAGCCCCGGCACCTGGCAAAGCCTGCGCTCTTCGCAGGCGCTTCTTGTCTCCAAATAATTTCCGATGAAGTTGACGAAGATCAGCCTGACAACCGTGAGTAAGGTTAAATAATCGCCAAAATGATGCCAGTGCCATGTGAAGAGTGTAAAAACAAGTAAATAAGGAGCATGGCCAATATGCGTCTACAGTGTGCCAAGCATTATTAGTTGTGGACCCAATCATCTGTTGTTCATTAATCAACGTTCGTTATTAATCTGCGTTGCCATGCATGGGTCACTTCAACATGTCGAAACCGACTCGGGGTCCCCAAGCACAATTTTTCCCATCTCTAGCTTATCCTACTTATGCGATGAAAGCCTGCTGTTTTCCAGCACTTGTTCACTTGTTTGATTTGATCGAATTGGTGGTGCGTAAAGGACACTTTTTACCCCCAACCCACGATCTCGACGAATAACTGCGCGCGTATTAGCTAGCGCCACAGCTTGATTCGAGCACCTTCCGGCTTGGCGGATAGCCTACCGGGATGTGGTCGTCAACGGCCAGTTTGGCTTTATCCGCCCTCGACCTTAGCGCTGTTCGAAGGAGTAAGTCCACACCTTACTGAAGAATGAAAATCGTACAGGTTGGCGCCTTCGCCGCAACGTTGACGACCCTGTCGACGTTAACGTACGGCTACTCGTTTTCTGCCGCGATGAACGATCAGAAAGAGGAAAGCACAGATTTGACCACTAACGAAGAGAGCCGCATTTACGGCGGAACGGAGGCGAGCATCGACAAGTACCCATTCCTCGCCAGTCTGCGCGACTCGTTCTTTGACGAAACATTCTGCGGTGGGGCTCTGATCGCACCCCAGTACATTCTTACGGCTGGCCACTGCATCAAAACTGACGAAATGGACATCGTCGCAACCTTCGGAACGAACGACAGCACCGGCTCCGGGTCGGGTGACGCCAAACAATTCCCTGTGATTCAAGGCTTCCGCCACCCCATGTACAAGAAGAAAGAACACCTCTACGACGTAGGCTTGCTCAAGTTGAAGACGCCTGTGAAGCGCAAAACGGCGAAGCTTTGTGCTGTTGATGGGTCTGACAACGAAGTCGGCACCATGGCCACCGTGCTCGGCTGGGGAAAGACGGAGGACAGCTCGGGTGCGGCTAGCCCGATCCTGGAGCAGCTGACCATTCCTGTCATCTCGAATGCGCAATGCGGCAAGTTTGAGAAATACGTCGGTCGTGTCACGGAAGGCATGCTGTGCGCAGGAACTGGCAATGGCAAGGACACGTGCAATGGTGACTCTGGTGGC
This sequence comes from Phytophthora ramorum, assembly GCF_020800215.1. Classification (NCBI taxonomy): domain Eukaryota; phylum Oomycota; class Peronosporomycetes; order Peronosporales; family Peronosporaceae; genus Phytophthora; species Phytophthora ramorum. The sequence continues at coordinate 3,511,636 of NW_027150648.1, read as the reverse complement.
CCGCTACTCGTCGACGACGACATACTCATTGGCTGCGTGAGCTGGGGAAGCAAGTGCGGTGAACAGGCTGGTATCTACACTCGCCTGACGTACGTTATGGATTACATCAACGACATTTTGGCTGGAGGTGACGGCAGCAACTTCACAGAGAGTGCCGAGGGATCTGGCTCGACGACCCAGGAGACCTCGCTTGCTTCATCTACAACGGGGTCAGCGAGCCCCAGTTCTGGTTCGTCCACTACAGCTGCCTCTAGCACGGGTTCGTCAAGTACTGCTGCTTCTAGCACCGGATCATCGACGACGCAAGCTTCTTCCACCGAGGACGCGTCGGCTGCGACTAGCTCCAGTTCGGGGTCAACAGCTCAGCAACCAAGCTCCAGCACCGGGTCAGCGACTACTGCAGCGTCCAGTGCAGAGTCCCCGACAACTGAAGCTTCCCTGACCAGTTCCAGCACCGGATCCACCACTACCGACAGCTCTAGCACCGGATCTGCCACTGAAAGCTCCAACCTCGGGTCGCTCACATCTAGCTCTGGATCAGAGACGACTGCCAGCTCTAGCGACTCATCGGTGACGCAGTCCGCGACAACGGACGCTCCTGCGGTGACGCCAGCTGCTACGTCCAGCAGTGAGACTGGTGCTTCCTCGGTGGGATCCCCTGCCGATACTCCCTCTACGTCTGGTTGCAGGGTCCGTCGCCGTCGGCGGTTGGCTGCGATCGATGAGGAGGAGGTTGAAGAGGACATGGAGGCAGCGGAAAAGGCTAAGTTGGTTGCTGAGCAAAAAGAGGAGGAGGCTGAGAGTGACATTGCGGACGCCAAGGAGACTGGCGATGAGGAAGAGCTTGAAGACGCCGAGGAAGCCAAGGCTGCCGCTGAGAAGGAAGTGGAGGAGGCTGAGGAAGAAGAGGAGGAAGATGAAGAAGAGGAGGAGGAAGATGAAATTGAAGAGCTGAAGAAGGCCAATAAGGACGAAGAGGACGGCGAGGAGGAGGAAGAAGAGGAGGAGACCCCAATCAAGGCACCAAAGAAGAAGTCCAAGAAGTCCAAAAAGACCGTGGAGACCGAAGAAGAGTCGGAGGAGGGTGAGGAAGAGTCGAAGGAGAACAAGGAAGACAAGGAAGACCAAGCGGAAGAGGAAGAAGAGGAGGAGGAAGAGGCCGAAGACGGTGGCGAGAGTGATGAGGACGAGCAGTACAGTAATCTGCGTGAATAGGCAATGCTTCATGTGTACACAATTTTTTTTACGACTCGTTGCTGAATGCAATTTCGTGGGTTCCTGCCATTACTACAGCGGGGCATACGGATGTCAATACTGTGGCGAAACAAGCACGTCTTCGTGAACGATGCGCAGCTATCGACACTACTGCATGGAGAATGAGGATGGTGCTTGCATCACGGCGAAACGTCGAGCAGGCAGAACAAGAAAGGTGTGTTCAAGTGCTCTGTTTGCAGGAAAACGAAGGTGTTTACGGCAGCAAGCAGTCTGTGGGACCAAGTGAGGTTGACCTCCAAGCCTGTAGCTATATATTTAACGCCGAGAAGGAAATCGCAGCGACATTTGCACATTGCACGATGGATCTCTCGGCATTGACTGTGGTGGCGCTGATACATGCAAAATGGGAAGCTCACCTTCGCACGTGTGCGATCTTAAATGAGATGCCGTCCGAGATGGAAGCCTTAAAGGCATGGGTATTTTCTTCTTCACTCCGGAAAGGTCCATTGCCTGAACGGATGAGTGCTAAATGCCGCGCTGCAGCGCCACTGTGTCGTTCCGCTGGTGACCGAACTCAACCGACAACAGGATCCGTGCAAGGACAGTCTGTGGCATCGCGCTCACGTATGCAATTTGTTACCGAGTGGGCGAGTGACTGTGTAGTGTCATTAGCACCAGAACTTGGTTGTTTTTACGCGTTCATCACCGGAAAGCAATTCATACGCCGCCTCGTCGCACTCGTCGTCCATCAGGAGTCCGGGCACGTCCAAGACCGTGGAGAACTGGAAGCGTGGCAGCACGTAAAACACATACAGTGCGCCCCAGTTCGGCACCAAGTACGTCCCAGTGGAAATCACCAGACGCAGTGACTGCTCGAACAGCCCGCCGTTGTCATCGAAGAACATGCTATCGCACTCGCGCGTTTTGCCTGCACAACAGTCACGTTTAGTTCTTGAAGCATGTACGTCGAGCCCAAGTTCTTACCGCCGACACCAAGAGAGAGATACGCGTCTACCGCAAGTTGCAAGCTAGTGCTCACGAGGTTACACTGTTCACGCAAGCAATAAACGTAGAGAAGCACGCACAAGTCCGTCGTGTTAGCTATCAAGAGACTGTGCCAGAAAGAGACTCTGTCAGCGGGCGCACTTACGATCAGAAGAACCCAAATCCGTCCTTCATCCCAGAGCAGCTCGAACTCACGTTTGATCGAATCAAGGTGCGCCTGAGCCGTGCGCGTCTCAAACGTCTCTGCATGGCGGGCTCCATCGAACGCGACCGTGCTGTAGTTGCCCGTGCCTTGTAAACCAAACTGCCAGCTCGGAGTACCCGCTGCGGCACTGCTCTCACCATCGCTTGACGCTACAGATGAACATTACCGCGGCTATCTATCTCAACTTGCCAGTTGTTTTGCACGGCAACAGACCACATGTGTTCGTCAAACTCAACGGCGTGTGCTCCAACAATAGGACCACGCAATACAACAGTATGTTCCCAATTCAACGTTATTCCCCCCACACTCCAATTGCAGCTTCCCATCGTCAACACGGTTCCATCGATAATCGCTACCTTCCAGTGCATGAGTCTGGGGCCTGCGTGATATACGTTGACCCCGTTTTCAACCAGTTTTTTTATCATCGCTGAGCTTTTCTCGGTGACTTGTGCCCGATCAACGAGAACACGAACCGTGACACGCTGGGAGGCACGGATGATAGCGTCGGTCAGTTCCGGATGCGACAAGATGAACATAGCGATATCTACTGAGGTCTCTGCGCCGTCGAGCAAATCAATGAGCGTCTGAGGTGCAGCTTGGTCGCGAGAAAACCAGTAGTCTACAACTGCAGTTTGTAGTCTACCCAATATGTCCTGCTCCATTGCGGCCAAATACTCGACGGTCGACCCCCATTATCCTTGCGATGTCCTTGAGCGATAGGGTTTCCGTGACGCTAAGACCTCGTTTCCACCACGAAACGCATGGGGGTCCACCGAGGGGGTTTACCTGACTTGGACTCGTCTTGGCTGGGCTGGGAGTGGACGATGGAGTTGATCGTGCTGCAGGCGTGTCCTGTGCTTTGATGCAGCTGGGTAATTCTCTCCCCTTTCTGGTATCGCTTGCGAATCTGGGACTTCTCTGCTGGAGTTAGTCGCGGACGGCGTTTCTTGGGCAGCGGACTTTGCGTTCTGTAGGCATTCGGCACGACGCGTCGCGAAGCAGTGTACATCCGAACGGTGGCGAGAGCGATGTTTCCGGTACACCCGGGACTGGCCGAGGGGACGTTGGCACACTTGCGAGCGCGGCGAAGTACTGGGGGTGGGGATGAGTTTCTATCGGGAGTCTGGGGTGGGTGATGCGGGTGGAGTACTGGGCAAGTGGAATTTCTCCGAGTGGAGGAGGGACCACATTCTCCTGGTGCGCGTCGTGCAGTTCTCGCGTCTGGGGGGGGGCATTAATATGCCCCTCCCCATTTACAATGTCATAAGCTTACCGAAAGCTCTATGATTGGCTAGTGGGGGGGGGGGGGCATTGTGGAAGAGAGTGAATCGTGCCACAACATAGCCCGTCGACCTAGCGCTAATTAAATTACCGTTGTTGTATTGTAAAATACGCCTTGAAAACAACGTTTACAACGCCCCCGCCCCGCCCAGTCAGTGGCGGGAAATCATTCCAGAACGCCGCCCCGCTCCCCTCCCTCCCCCGTAGCCGACGTGCACCGCTCGGCCGCTCTTGATCGCTTCGACGCCTCCTGACGCAGATCAAGCTGCAGCGACTGTGGACCACTGTGGCTCCTCTTCACCTCGCTGTACTAAAAAATGGGTCCACGAAAGCGCAGGGTTATCCCTGAACCCGACGAATCAGTTTATGAAGACGAACAGGAAGGGGAAAGCGAGGAGATTACACCTCGTCAGACCGTTTCCAAGCCCAGCCTACAAGGAGAAATGTACGAGTCCTGGACGGCGTTCGAAACCGAGTTCGCAGCCTACTCTAAAGCAACATTCCAGGTAAAAGAAAAGTATGTCCACTGTCGTGTTGCGCTGGTGGTGGCCTACTTACTTTGCTACATTTTCAAATGGTAGACATTCTCGAAGAGAACATCGACAACCCGCTCGGCTCGAAACAAGGGCATCAAGGACGGCTACGCAAAAAGAAACAAAGAAACCCCGGAATATGAGCTTTTCCTGGACGAGTCATTCCCTTATTATCTCGTTTCCTATGAGTGCACTCATGCTGGCAAACACCGAAATCGTGGAATGGGTAAGCGCCCTCGCCACACGGTTCGTTCAATCGATTGCAAGGCCAAGGTACAGCTTATTCTCATTTGGTTGTTCATCAATTCTTACCTAATGAGTGACCTTTGGTGTTGCCTTCTAGCTTAACGTGTTGCTGCAACGTGAAGGGGATCGTTACTTTATGAAGGTTTCGCTACACCATTCCACGCACAACCATCGTTCAGGGAGAGACGAATACGTTAACCTATCCGAGAACCGTATGCAGCTCCCCAAAGCCGATGTTGCAAACGTTGACATGCTTCGCAAGGTCGGCGTCTCCAGGAAAAAGATTTTGAAGTATATCTGGGATCACACTGACTGCGAGCCCAACATGGTGGACGTTCACAATCTGTTGGCCAAGCTGAAGCGAAAAGAGGAAGCCGGGACGACTTTGTCTGAGCGAGTATCAGAAACTCTGGATCGGTTTTGCGAGAATGACCAACTCGCTGTTGCTCATGTGGATATCGATCGCCAGGCCAATGAGGTACATTATCTGCGACTAGAGCTCAATTGACTTAGTACTAATCTGTTATATCGGCGCTGTAGTACATCGCACGTTGCATATCTATCCAGACATCGCATATGCGCGCCGTATTCGATGCTTTTCCGGAAGTTCTCCTGGTGGATGCCACACACGATACAAACGCATCAAGGTACAAGCTTTTTTCATTCATGGTGCACGATGCTTTTGGTCGCGGACAGCACGTACAGGTATGTAAATCCGCCGGTGTGCATGACATCTTAGATGTACTGTGTTTATAGCTGGAGTGCTGCATGAGCAATATTGTGACGTATTTATACCATATTGTGGTATCTTGTACACTGGCTTGTGGTATATTGTGTCATCTTGTGTGTTCTGTCTAACGTGACTCTGTGCATGTTGTCTATGTTGGTGGGGTGTCTATCAGCATGCTCTTCTCACAGACGAGCGCTCTGATACACTACGCCATGCGCTTAAGCGATTCAAGCTTGTGAATCCTTCCTGGGTGGAAATACGCTGCGTTATGGTGGATAAAGATTTCACTGAGATTGGTGTGTTCACGTCAGAACTACCCGAAGCTCGGATTTTACTCTGCCAATTTCATGCCATCAAGTACATCCAAGAGCGTGTGAGCAAGACAGAGTACGGTCTCGATGCTGTACAGCGCTCGCGATTGAAACCGGTTGCAAGTTTGATTGTACGAGCTGAGTCAGAGCAGGTCTATGACGGTTGCATTGAATTCATGAAGCAAGTTCTCCACGTGCCTGAGCCAGAAGATGGAGTTATTTTGGACGCTCCGCCATTCTGGGCGTACTTCATGCAGAATTGGCACGCTTGTCGCTCTATGTGGTGTTCTTATCTTAGAGATAACGTCGTTCACCTGGGGAACACTACGAACAATCGATTGGAATCCTCCTGGCAAAAAATCAAGACCGTTGTTGACCGAGACGTGGAACTTGATGAAACTATAACCAGCTTGATATGGTGGGCAAAAGTAAAGCAAAAGGAGTTCACCACCGAATTAGGCCGCGTCGGGTACGTGTTTGATGCCGTAAATCAGACAACTCCCGAACTGTCCAATCTGGCTCAAACTGTGAGTAAGCACGCGTTTGGCATCATCAAGGACCAGTATGACGTCGCCGCTAATGGAACTGCCTACTATGACATACGAGACGATGGTGACGATATTTTTGTACTCTCGAGTGACGCCACAACTTGTAAGGTGGACGCATCGACATGGAGTTCGTATTGCATGTTAGGGCAAACTCGAAAGCTGCCGTGTCGACATCTCATGTATTTGCGGAAGGTGCAGCGCTTTAAGTGCATCATTCCGTTTGGCTACATCGCAGACAGATGGCTTCTCAACTCGCCTTCCATGATCAGTCAGTTCCGTACAAAGGAGGTAGACGTAACCGGGTATTCAGAAGGCGAGTTCACTGTGATTAACAGATCGCGTCCGAAGTCCCAGACAGACAAGTACAAAGAGGCCATGGTGAGTGCCAAGCGGTTTGCCGAGATATTGAGTACGTACGGAACCCCACAATTCAGCAAAGCCCTCTCGTTGATCGATGGATTTGTGCTTGCACTGGAGACGTGCAACATGCGAGCCTTGGAACGCGCTTTCCATGCGGCGACAGAAGTACAAAATAATACTCCAGACGGGGAACAACATGTGTCCCCACAGCCGCAGCATTATCTACAACATGAGCCACAACATGAACCACAACAATCACAACATGAGCCACAACATGAGCCACAACATGGACCACAACATGAACCACAACATGGACCACAACATGAACCACAACATGAACCACAACATGAACCACAACATGAGCAACACGAGCTGAATCGAACAGACTCATCTAGTGGAAGTGGTGGCTGCGTTGAAAGACCCAACGAAGAGTCAGACAATGATGAAGTCATAACGATTATCGACGATAGCGGGAGTGAACCAGAACCTACAGTACGGGCTGATCCATCGAGTGCGAGTGAACCCATTACTTGTGATAGTAAAAGAGGACGAAAACGCCTTCAAATGTGGACAATAAGCAAAACAGTGAGACCTCCCGGTCGACCGCGCCAAACATTACGGCAGCGACAATTTGCAAGGAAGCAAAAGTTTGATTCAATTAAAGCTTTGTGTCAACAAAGCAAAGCATCGTTTGCGGATAAAGACAACACTCTCGCGGAGTTGGAGATTCGATTGAACGGTCGTGTTACCTATCACACCTTGTCCGCTTTCGCAAACAAATTTACCGTTGTGTCGCGCATTCCTACTGTGGAGGAGGCCCCACACCTGTGTGTTGCAGTCCCAGTCGCAAATTCTGTTAGTGTTCGGAGAAACGCAGAGCTGTGCAAAGTTATTCTTCCGCGCGAGTGGGTAATGAAGAGTATTCAGTTGATGTCAACATGCCGACAGTCCTACCGTTCTCAACACGGCGGTGAACTAGCTGATTCTGAAATACTTCTCAAGTTCCAGCGGGGCCGAGCATCGTTGTTCCCTAAAATAACTGGAAACTACATACAATCTATGCGGGTGTGGTTTTCGTGTAAGCAAAGCTTTGCGTGGATTGAAGAAGCTATGAACTGGATTCGACAAATCGATGTCAACGAAGCCCAAATGGGATCATTATTTGGTCTTGACGAAATGATCAATGCTGAGGAGGTGTGTACTTGCCTGCAGCATATCAACATCATGGATGAAGAAGAGTTTGCGGTACTAAATCTAGTCTACAACTCCGAGCTGGATGACGTTTGTATGACTGCAGCTATAGCCGTAATCTGCGCAGATGCCGACAGCAGACCAAAGGAGATGAAGACCAATGTATTTACGACACATCTGATGGCCATGCTCACTGATAGCGAGAGGATGAACTGGCTTATGGAGAATGCTGTGGTCAAAGAGGCCGAAGACAAAATAGTGGGGACGGTGTGGATCGACCAGAACCACTGGTGTGGTCTTTGCATTAGTGTGAAGACATACACGTATACTGTCATGGATCCGCGCAACAATAAGGATACCATCACAGCGGTAGACAAATTGTTCAAAGGATCGTTCCTCCCCCTTTTGAAGCAAGACAAGCGGTGGAGACGAGATGTGAGCCGGTACTTCCAGCAGGAAGATGGAACAAGCTGCGGCGTGTTAGTGTTAGCTTTCATCGAAAGTTTCGTCTTTCAGACATACGACCTCCCTTCGGATTCTAATCTGCTTAGATTCCGTTATCTACTGAAGCTCCTACTTGCGTAGCGCGTAGCTGAAATATAGGAGCTCGAGAAATATCCCTTTGCGTTCATCCGTATGACCACTCGTACGAGATCTTCGCCGTATTCCATTTGTACAAGTAAAGCGCAATTGAGATTTGTGGGCGAAACACAAACTAACGCTTCGCCTGCTAAGCTGAAAATAACGGGTGCTGTTGTTTATACGTGGGCATGAATTCGGATTTAGTACGAGTAATATTGTGTGTATTGTGGCAACATTGTTCCAATTGCACAAGATGGACCGAGAACCGGCTCTCTATGTTGTGGCAGTATTCTCTGCCCATTGTGGAAGTCACCCTCCACAATAATAAAAAATAGACTTGGACACCTGCGATTTTTGCATTTTAAACTGTTTTTTTTTATTAATCAAGTTGAGGTTAGTTATATCAGTACTCGATTACCAAAAATACGCACGTTTGTATAGGCAAAGTTGAACTGTGATAACCAAGGCGCATTGAAAGATACAGTAGCGCGTCTCGAGTCTCTTCGCGCACGAGGTCTTTCAGCTTGCAAGATGATTGCTGGCCGCTTGGATGTTAACGTTGATCTCCTAGCTGAGCAGTACGCTCGCTACGCTTCGTGTCGCTAATATTGGTGCAACGGCTAGTCCGCTGAAATCGCTCCTGCACTGAATTCGCTGAAAACCGCATCTGCTGGCCGCGCTAATTTGTCTATTTTGCTTATTTTTGCCGCAGAATATGAACGATAACTCGTCCGCACGCCCTACAGTCTTATATTTATCTGTAAACGCGCTTACAGCCGCCTTATTGCCCAACTAACAAAGGCTCTTCCGCGACCTTAGATCGGATCTATGAGCGCAGAATCTCAATGGATTGTGATAGCATTACTAGGCGTGCAGGACCCCAGACATCTTGTAGCAGCCGATCAACTGTTGCAATTTTAACGCTAGGGCTGATTCCTGACGGCCAGCCTCTGTAAGTAGCTCGCTGTCGTTCGAATCTTAAGACGCAGCCGCTGGTTTTCCTTCTCCTTGCCTGCTAACTGCGTCATGAGGTCGCTGTTTTCTCTCTCTGCATTAACCAGGTCCTCCGTTAGCTTCTCCACTTGACCCTCCATGCTCCCAACTTGCTCTTGATGGAGAGTTTGCACTCTAGCCAACTCATCTTCCCATTCAGCAGTCGTCCTCACACGTCTGCCAGCTTCGATTGCGCGCAGCTCCATCAGCGCTTCCCTCAATTCAACAACGATATCCTTTTCCATGGCAGCTAGCATTTGTGCGTGGTTGCAAAACGTGCTAAAATGGCAAGTTTTAGACATGCGAACGTAGTCAACTGGTCTCTCCTCGTTTCGAGCGGCTTTGTAGCAGTTCACAAAGATAATCTTCTGCGAATCGGATAGTCGGTACGGCTCCGACAGCATCGCCTTCCGTGCTGCCTCCTCCCTTGCTTCTCACGGCGCTGTTTAAGTCGCAGAGCAGCACACGCTTGTTTTACCTCCGCCTTCGTTAGCTCGAGGATAGCTGGCGAGGATACTGGATGGATCATATCTGTATCGGTTTTTCTTACAACTGCTTGTGAATAAGTGGTCTGGTTGACATCTTCATCGACTTCACACCTTCACTAGACCTCCTTGAAGACTTTCGTCCGCTCACGGCATCTGTGTTTTGCTTCGTGCCCTGGCCCTCGACTGTTCTCTCCACGAGATGTTTGCGCTTCATCATAACACACGATATACCCGAGAACCTCGCTTCGCGTTGAGGCCACTGCAGATTTTCAAGGAAAATGTGTTAGTAAAATTTCTAGTGTAAAAAGAAACGTAAAAATTACTTTTTACGCAACTTGCAATTAATACCCACTTGTGATAGCTGAACAGGATAGGTAGTGTAGTCATCTAAGGATGCTGTTTAGCCTTCCACTGGTTAAAGTCCGCGACTTCCTCTGCAGATGTATATGGAGGCATTACGACCAACTGAATGAGACGGAGAATCTCGCTCACTGTCGCGTGGTTTGGTTGGAAGTGCTCTAGGTATTTTCGCGTGATTTCCTCAGTCAGCGTGAGGCCCTCCAAGATCGTCGCTCTTGATAGAGCAACATACAGAGTTTGTTTCGGCGATCCCGTTCTACGATCCAGCGGTGTCACGACAACTCCGTCATGACAGGTCTGGCCTTGTAATTTTTCCGTCGTGCAAGAAAAAGCGGGCACCACCGCAAATTGATCCACGGTGACAGTTGCTTGAGTAAGGTTCGGGACCCGTTTTAGCTGAAGGCATGCGTGCAGGGGTGGCAACCCAATAACACCTTCAGGAACCCTAGCGACCAGCGTTCTGTGACAACCACGAAGTTTGATCAGCAATAACTCCGGATGCCACAGAAATCTATGAACTGCAACGCCGTCCACGCTGTAAAGAGTGAACTCGAGCTCGTCGGGTGGAGGATGCATCCCCTCTATGGTGCCAATGACACCGTTTGCAATGATTTCAGCTTCGAGAAGCTTAGGGTGCGTACGCGTAGCCATCACCGGCATGCCAATGTAAAACAGCAACTTCATCGGGACTCGATTTGTGATATCGTCATTCACATTTGCGAGGTTGCTGACAATTATTTTGGAACGTGACGTCGGTAATGCCACACCGCCACTTTTCGAATTTGAGCAATCTTGAAAAGCATTAGGTGGTTTATGGCACACCGAAGATTGTTCGTACAAACGACAACGGGGCGATAAAATTCATCACCAGTCTGCACCGACGGCACTTCCACTTGACTTACAGGTTGTAAACGCGAATTCAAGAGTTCAAGGTGCTCATCCGAAACCCGGCCCCATCGATGGTTACCGAGGATATTCGCATACACAGGATCTAATCGCGCCCGCATGTTTTTAGTTAGAAATACGACAAGTTTAATAGCTGAATAGAGAGCGTAACCAGCATGACATAGCCGATTAACAGAACAAGAAGGAATTTGGTAACCTATAAGTCCACAACAAAGCATAATTAGTTGCTCGCTTCACTGGTTGGGCATAACAAACCACCACCAAACTCACATGGAACTCCTCCCACCGGTGGAAGCTGAAGAAAATCACTGATGGGTAGTACATGCTTGCCCCCCATGAACTTCTGGGGACTCGTTGACATTGAGCGAGACACAATATCAGTGCCGCCTAGGAGCGCTTGGTGCGTAATAGAAATTTCATCAATAACTACCAACACAACGCGACTGAATCGGGCCTTCATCTCAATCGAAGGAGCCGTATCAGGGTCGGCTCCATTTAGCTGCAGAGTACGGGCACTGTGTAAAGTTTTGCCATGAACATTAATTGCTGCAGCACCTGTAAAGGCTAGCGTCTCAACGCTTCCTTCTCGTTCCCATTTTTGGGCCATGGCCAGATGTGCTTCAACGACTGTGGACTTACCAGTCCCTCCTTCTCCTCCAAGATAAGCGATGAGTTGGGGTTTGATGTCATAGGTACCGGCGCTATCCTGTAATGGGGTAACTCTCCCCAGCAACGTCTCCAATATCTATAGCGTAAGCAAATAAAAGATGTCGAGCAGAAACCTGGAAAATCACATGCAGCCAAAAATTCATTTTGAACGCCTCGGACATCATCGCGACAGTTGGAAAAGACGGTAAGGTGTCAGGGGTCCACCGGGGTGTTGGAGGTGGTGGTTGGTACGGAACGGGGCCATAGCATTCGCTTAAACGCTCTACGCGAGTTCGTGTGGAAGAGAACGTTTCAATAAATGCTTGGATCCCAAACTGGGCGTTGTCGTCGACAGGCTTGATAATCTGTGATGGGTAGGAACTAGTCGTAAATTCAGCACGTATCGAAATGCTACGAGCCGTCCTGTACTTGCTGCTGGACGCCAATATAGACGCGCCAACATTTTTTACTCCGCTAACAATGATCGCAGCATCCTCAGACAGCTTAGCCGTTGACGTATCCGGTAATTCGACGCTAGTATCTCCGAGAAAATCATTAGGAATAGATTCAGGCGTAAGCTCGTCAGCATATCCACTACCAGTGGAACCAAGGTCAGGTACCCATGAGGAAGTAGAAGGTGCTCTGGTTCTCACCAATTCTTCCTCAGGAGATATGTTTTCATCGTTACTGTTTCGTTGAGCTCTGTAGTAGTCCTGCCACTGTGCCTCGTACTGCGTTAGTATTTGTACATGATCAGCATCGCCAGATAATAGGTACGATCGATAGCTAGCAAGGGGAGTCTGGCCTTCCAACAAAGGTGTAGATTTTCGATGAGGTTTGAATAGCGTAAGTAGTAGTAGTCCGAGCGGTCCTTCTCCAACTGTGCTGTAATATCAGGAATCTCATCCCCACACAAAACGAACACCTTTGCCGAATTGAGCCTAGAATACGACACGGGTTGCGTGTTGATGGGGACGAATTTGTTTTGCTTACCAGAACATTCAAACCTCTCGTAAATCTCAATAAGCGGAATGTTTTCCCGCGATGCGTGGCTTTTCCAGCATCGTTACAGTTGCATTAAGGCTATCATATTCGCCAGGTGTCGGTGCACTATGGGGAGAGACCACATCAGGCACTCGGGGGGTTATTCGGAGAACAGGACGACGTACATCACTTTCTCGAAGAGAAACACTTAAGGTGCGGCTAGGTCCTGTTAGATGCGCCTCGTCAACTGACTTCGTTTTTTGTTTCTTCGATAGCATCTTTCGTTGCGGAGCAAAATCGAAAGTGTTGATCTACACAACCCGTTGAGCTCGCATTCCTCCATATGCACCCACTACTGCGATAAAACCTATAGAAAATCATTAGGCATAGTACTCCCATACGTGCGTCGACAAGCTCGTCTCCTAGACCCACCAAAGCTTCAACGACACCATCGATATCACGAGAACAAATTTGCTCTTCCCATATCAGTCTTCAAGGCGATTTTCAATGCATTTCACATGCATCGGCATGATTATTACCCTCACAATCCTCAATCTCCAACCTGGCGGAGCCTGAAACCCAACCCAACAGATAATTGGAGATATGAAGCATAGCACGCTTTTATCCAGGCAAAGCTGGAACGTTCGACACAGTCTGACGATGGTCTTACGATTACGCTATCTGCTCGGCCTGCTGCATGCCACACCGAAGCTAATTGCTGCTTGCTGCAGCTCGATCACTATAGCGCGTGACATCCTACGAGGACGCGTCTGGCAGCTCTGCAATTGTAGCGGGGCTACGCATTCGGTTCACCTCCTACCTTAGTGTAACACGCACTAAGGGATACATTCAGGTGACCACTCCACAGGGTGGTCCACATTCATAGCAAAAGCATATGACTGGTAGAAAGTAACATCTTTCTACCAATGAGAGTCATTCGATAGATAGGGGTTCTGCCAGCCATCCAATGGCAGAACCTCTCATTAGAAATATCAGTTTTAGGAGGAAACCCCATTTACAATCAATACGGTTCTCATTTAGCACCAAAGCTATCGTTCGGTCCCTTTGTCTTAGTTTAAGTATACTTGCGGATACAAGTATACTGAACTTAATTTAAATACTCCTACGCTTCCTCATACGCGTGCGCACACGTGTAAGCTTAAATAGTGGGTCTAAGCAGACCCATTACACCTGGTAGCACTTTGTAGTCCGTCCAACGACCGACTAACACGTTCGTGTGGAATACGAACGCGGGGCTGAGAACCTGCCCTCGGACAGTAACATGTCCGTGGGTAGGCCAAACACGTCTGCAACGCATGTTGCGCGTGCAGACTGCCCCCACCTGTCGGAACCAGAGTGGGAGGCCCTCCAACGACTGTCAACATTCATTGGGGAAGCGGCGGTAGCAACGATGTTGCGAACACTATCGCCGACGGAGCAACACGGTGTTGCTCTGGGTTTCATCGTGAAGGAACAGCGTGAAACCGCTGCTCGAAATTCGGTGTCGTCATCGGCCACACCGCGCGTGGAGTCATTGAAACTCCACGTAAGCAGCTACGTTGGAAGAGAGGGGGAACCTCTCCTCCGTTGGCTTGTCGAGGTCGACACTGCCGTTGCGGCTCGACGTATCGTCGACCCGTTGTCGAAGGTTGCGTTCGCCATGTCATGTCTTGGCGGACGAGCAAGGAGTTGGGCGTACGGACGCCGACTCACGGACCCTACGTGCTTCAGCACGTACGAAGAGTTCAAGGAGGAGCTCAAACTTGCGTTTGATCCCCTGCAGAACGAGTTCCGATCGAGGGCGGAGTTCCTCGATCTGCAACAGGGCAAGCATGACGTACATGCTTACGCCCAAAGGGCACGGTACTTGGTCTCGAACATCGTGACCAACCCGATTGACGAGGCGACAAAGGTCGTCACGTTCATGAAAGGCCTTAGAGATGGGCCTGTGAAGACCTATCTCTTCCGAGAGTATCCAAATACTCTCGAGGCTGCAATTGCGCTCGCAATGCAAGAAGAGTTTAGCCTGCGGCAGGCTAAACTGCATGTGAACGCCCCACGGCTGATGCCACGACCGGTGGTAAGGCCGTCGGGAGGTCCCGAACCAATGGACCTCTCGAGTGCGACCGCTGCTGGTTCCCAGCAGCGTCGTGGATCAACGAATGTGCGTTGTTTCCGCTGCGGAAACATCGGTCACTATGCCCGCGAGTGCACAGCACCTGTGCACGCGGCGAGAAGCCGTCGTGGCGATACTGGGTATCGGCACGGGCAATCAAAAAACTAAAGGGACCAGCAGGCGCGGGGCGCCCTGCTGGTGATGCGATCGAGCGTGTCGACATCGGACACGCTGCAATGAAGATCGCTGCCCCCAGTGAGAGTCAATCTCACTGCAAGAAGCAAGATGACAAGCCAAACCTTGTCATCCTGAAGGTAAGCTCGAAGAGAGAGAGGTCTCTTCGTGCTCTAGTGGACTGTGGTGCGTCGAACAACTTTGTTCGACTGCAGAGCCTTCCAAGGCTTGACTTCGAGGAGGTGAAAACACCTCGAAGTCTATTGGAAGTGAGACTAGCAACGGGTGTCGTTGTTAGAACCGAGAAGCGTATCGTACGCGTACGCTTCTCTTATCAAGAGAAGGAGTTCGTCGACGAGCTTATCGTCCTGGAACTGGACGATAAGTTCGATATGGTGTTGGGCATGCCGTGGCTTGCACGGCATGATCCGGTGATCGACTGGATGAAGCGCACGATCGTGCGCTTCGGGAGCAGCAGCAGCAGCAGCGCGACAGAGAGCGATGGCCCTGTCGGCGCAGCACATGCACCACGTGGTGCATGCGGCCCTCCATCAGAGACAGCGCGGGATGTGGCTGTCTCCGGTCACCCCAAGCGAACGCCAACGACTGCGAGAGTCGTTGGAAGAAGATGTGAAACGAATCAGCAGGGCCTGGTTCAATCCGATTCGAGAGGGTCTCGAAGCGTCCGGGGCGACGCGGTAGTGTCGACAGGTAATGTCGACACACAATTGGTCGAAAGACACTCCGCCGTTAGGCGTAGAGGTAAAGAAGACGCGTCGGCTCTGGGAGCCGACGCTGCAAGCAGTGCGGACGGTTGCAAACGTCCCGCACCGGAGATGCTTGCGAGCTCGCGTGCAGCCGGGCTGCACGACGAAGCGGTGCGCGATCAAGCCGGGCTTGAACGCGCGCGCCCGCGGGTAAAACCCGCCGGCGAATACAAGGAACAACTGTCCACGGCCGGGCCTGGACAAGAAGAAACTCGCGGAGCCGGGCTCCGCACGAGAAGAGAACGGCACAAGCGAGAAAAGCTGCGCAAGTATCGGTCAGGGACCGAGACGCTACAAGCAGTGTCTGCCGGGCAGACACAGGAGTTGGAGACGACCGTCGAGACATTGAGTGTCTTGACGCGTACGAGTATTGGTCTCCAATACAAGAAGATGAGGCTGGAGAATCCTCCGACGTTAGCGTCGGAGTTGATGCCGCTCCCAGTCACAAGCTGGAAGCGTTTCGCTCGCGACCTGCACGGTGGACGCATCGAGCAGATCTGCATCCTCTCGGACGTCGAGAGGATGACGTGTGAAGCAGAAGAGCTGAAGCAGCTCATCTATGAGGGCGCGGACGCCCTCAGTGCGAAGTCGAAGAAGGAACGCTTCGACGAGCAAGGCTGGGACTCGCTCAAGGCGAGCCCCTTTTACAAGGTCTTGCGTGAGTACAAGGATGTACTCCCGGACGACATTCCTGCGGAGTTACCGCAGGACAAGGGTGTTCAGCATGAGATTGATCTCGTGCCGGGAACGAAGTATTGCGTCACGCGACAGTGGCCACTGCCGCGTGAGCAAGTCAAGGCAATCGACGACTTCTTTGAAAGTGGTCGCAAGGCAGGACAAGTGCGGGAATCGAAGTCCCCGCACAGCGCGCCTACGTTCTGTGTGAAGAAACCACAGGGCGGGTGGCGCATCGTTCATGCGTACAACAAGCTGAACGATGCGACGGTACCGGCACAGACGCCGATACCTCGAAAAGATGTGATCATCGATTCGATGACCTCGAGTACTATCTTCAGTACTCTGGATCTGAGAGACGGGTTCTACCAGATCCTCATGCGTGAGAGCGATATCCCTCTCACAGCGGTAAGCACTCCGAGCGGCATGCTCTGGGAGTGGCTCGTGATGCCGCAGGGGCTGAAGAACGCCCCAGCGACGTTCAACAGGTGCGTCACGCACTTGTTGCGCTCGGTGCGCGACTTCGCACCGAGCTATTTCGACGACGTGTTCATTCACAGCCGGGCTGTGAATGGTAAATCGGATGTGGAGATGCATACAGAGCATCTCCGCAAGTTACTTGAGCTCATGCAAAAGCACAAGCTCTACGCGAACCTGAAGAAGCGTATCTTCGGGGCGACCGAGATACCCGTACTTGGGTGTCTCGTGGGGAAGAACGGCGTACGCCCTGACCCAGGAAAGGTCAGAGTGATCAATGAATGGCCTACGCCTTCAAACGTAAAGGAACTGCGGCAGTTCCTTGGACTCGCCACGTACTTGTGCAAGTACGTGAGCAACTACGCGGGCAAGATTCGCCCGCTGTCGCAGCTCTTAAAGAAAGAGGCTGCATGGGAATGGACTGCTGATTGTCAGCAGGCCTTTGAAGCAGTCAAGCAGGGCTTGACTGAGGCGCCGATCTTGGCGGTGGCCGACCAAGATCGCCCATTCCACGTGGTGTGCGATGCATCCGATTTCGCAATCGGATGTGCACTGATGCAGCTCGATCACGAAGGTCGTGATCGTGTGGTTTACTACCAATCGCGTCAGCTGAAGTCAGCTGAGCGCAATTACCCGGTACATGACAAGGAACTCCTTGCCATGAAGTATGCACTCGCAAAATTTCGAGTGTATCTACTTGGGAGTAGACCATTCGTGGTCTACACCGACCACGCATCGTTGCGTACGGCGATTAAGTCGCCGCACATATCCCAAAGAAGGGCACGGTGGCTGTCATTCTTGGCGGAATACAACTTCCAGGTTGAGTACAAACCTGGAAGGTTGAATGTCGTGGCCGACGTGCTTTCGCGTCGACCAGATTATGCGGTGCAAGAGGCCGACTATTCCCTCGTCGTCCTTGTTGGATGACGTGAAGGCCGCATACGCACATGATGCGGATGCGAAGCAATTGTTGGAGTACTTCTCCGCACCTTCTGACAAGTCTCGTCAGAAGCTGGCCAAACACCTTCGTGCTCGTGTACACCGTTATCGTGTACACAATGGTCTGCTGCTTTACAGCGCAGTCGACGACAACGCAGATCGCATTGTCGTGCCGGATGATCATGAGTTGAAGATCAAGATCACGTACGAGTACCACGATGCCCCGACATCGGGACATCCTGGCCGTGAGAAGACATACTTGCTTCTCACGCGTGACTTCTATTGGAGTCACCAGTACAAATGGGTACGCAAGTACGTTCGTGCTTGCGAGGTATGCCAGCGCGTGAAGCCTGCCCAACTCGCAGGCTCCGCTTCAATCACTACCGACTCCGTCGGAGTGCTGGCAGTCCATTTCAATGGACTTTGTTTTTGGTCTTCCGCAAGACAACAAGCGGAGGACTGGTATAGTGGCGCTTCAGTAAGATGGTGCATCTTGCTGCAGGTGATAGTCAAACAGACGGCATGTCTGTTTGTTGACCTGGTGTTTAGACACCATGGTATGCCACTCGACATCGTGTCGGATCGGGATCCGCGCTTTACAGCGCGATTCTGGCAAGAAGTGTTTACACTTCTTGGGACGCAGTTGTCCATGTCGACTGCGGATCACCCGCAGACCGACGGACAAACAGAGCGTGTCAACCGCGTGTTGGTTGACACCATGAAGAGCTACGCGCACTCGTTCCATCAATAGAGCGACTGCTTACCGATGGCGGAGTTCGCCATCAACAACTCGGTGCATGTCTCGACAGGACACACACCGTTCTACGTGAATGCCATGAGGCACCCACGCGTACCGAGCGTACTCGGTGCGGTAGCTCCTTCCTTAAGTGGGGGAGGATATCCGGTTAATTCAAAACAACCGGATAAGCACGCTGATACAAGCAATGTATCAGCTGTGACGACTCGCGCACGTACTGCGCGCAGTCATGGCAACGACAACACAGTGTCTACGCCCGTCGTAGACACTTCAAACGACAACGAACACCACGCGCAGGCCGGGCCTGCTGCGAACAAGGAGCACGAAGTGAACCAGGGGTTCAGCTCGGATGCAATGGACTTTGTCCAGCGCCGACAAGCCGTAATTCGGTTTGTCCAGGATGCAATAGCAGCTTCTGTCGATCGACAGAAGCTGAATGCTGATAACACCGGCAGGGGAAATACAAATAAATTCAAAGTTGGTTCATTAGTTCTGTTAGCTACTCAGAACCTAGCTAAACATGCAGTTTCCGATTTCGGAGCAAGCAAGCTTGCTCCGCGCTTCATTGGGCCATTCTCCGTGTTGGCGAAGCATGGCAACGCGTACACACTGGACATACCGTCCAGCATGCGCTTGCACCCAACGTTTTACGTTGGGCGACTGAAGCCGTACGTGCAGCACGAGTCACCTACGTCTGGTGACTCGCCAAAGCGCTCTCGAGCGCGGCGACGCGCTTCAAGGCGCCAGAGAGCCTCGTCCCGACCTCGACCTTTACGTTCGAGGTCGTCTGCGCAACCTCCGCGAGCTGATCCTTCAACAAACTCATCTCCTGACGCAGAGCAGCGAACTGCGACGCTTGGAGACGCTCAACAGCCTCCAAGCGAGACTCAAGGTTTGGTTGACCAAACCCGGGGCGTCTTCCCGCCCCCACCCCACCCCCGTTGCGAGACGCACGCGGGGCAACTCGCTGGATCGTCCAGCGAATTGTTGGTCATCGGAACCAGACCCAAGGTCCGGTTCATTTTCGAATTCGTTGGAGAGGATTTCCTCCCCAACACGATACGTGGGAATCACGGAATGTCCTGATGGAGGACATTCCGGAAATGGTGACGGCGTACGAAGGCCGCCACCGCCACCTCCGCCGAAGGGCGTAAAACTTGGGCGAGCGCTGTAGTCGCCTACAGCACTCGAATAAGTGCTGCGAATATCCGCAGCACTAGAAGACGCCTGCGCCTGAAAACTAGCGCGCAGGGTCTTGAGGTCGTCAGGTACACACATGGACGTGTACCCGTTGATGTCCCGTTCGGTGATGCGTACTGCTCCGGGGTAGCAGTACTCACAAGCAGTGTCGTAAGGCACTGCGCAAGGAAGTCCGATACCGACTGCACCATGGTGCAGTCGTTCAAGTTTACCACGCTTCGAGAACTTCTCGTAGCGCTCCCGCGCCTGGCTAATCCGATCGCAATAGCCAGCGCGGTTCTTGTTGAAGTTTTCAACAAAGTCACTCCAACTCTGACAAAGTGTCTGCCACTCGGGCACTTTGCTTCTGCGAGAAGTCTTCTTGCTCGCAAACCATCGGAGCTCATGGAAGAGTCCGATGTAGTAATCGCGCCTTTGGTCCGTCATCGGATCAAAGTGCAATCGCTTCGCAACGTCATCGTCAACGATGGCGTTACACGAATACAGCGCGTACAGATTCGGTGGCACAGTCGCACCGAATCGGCTGCTGATCTCAAACTGAGACGGCATCCACGGCTCGCGCACTGAGCCAGTGCGCGAGGCCGCAACAACAGCGGATGGAGTGGAGTCATCTCCATCCCGCGGAGTCGTTAAGGCTCCAGCGGCAGCGAGCGGTGTTCCACTGCCGCTGCGCGAACGCTTCGAGCCCGAAGCGTTCGAGTCGTCCTCGCGTGGACGACGCAGACCCACATTGGGGTCAGTGTGGCCCGGAGACAAGGTATCCTTGTCTCCCTCGAGTTTCCCCTCCTCGACTTCACTTCCGTAGTCGAGGGGAACTCCCTCTCCACCAGGAGAGTAGATACCCACTCCGGTTTCGACAGCAATGATCTTGCCTGTCTTGTTTCGGATGGCATGTTTCTCATGCCATCTCGAGTGGTATCCAGCAACAGAGAGGCGACTCTCTGTTGCCGCGCTTGTCGACATCGCCGTCGAGGCGATGTCAGTAGCGGTCGTGGCTGAGGCAGCGGCCATCGTCGCCTTGGAGGCGACGACAGCACTTGCTGTTGCTGAAGCGGCCGGCATCTTAGACGAAGACGTCGTTGGCGTGCTCATTCCCAATGAGCACGTGTTCTCCCGAAGAAAATACGGATTGACGTGTCGAGACCGGCACGTCAAATCCTAACGGGGGGATGGTGTAGCGGGGCTACACATTCGGTTCACCTCCTACCTTAGTGCAACATGCACTAAGGGATACATTCAGGTGACCACTCCACAAGGTGGTCCACATTCATAGCCCAAAGCATATGACTGGTAGAAAGTAACATCTTTCTACCAATGAGAATGATTCAATAGCTAGGGGTTCGGCCAGCCATCCAATGGCAGAACCTCTCATTAGAAATATCAGTTTTAGGAGGAAACCCCATTTACAATCAATACGGTTCTCATTTAGCACCAAAGCTATCGTTCGGTCCCTTTGTCTTAGTTTAAGTATACTTGTGGATACGAGTATACTGAACTTAAGTTAAATACTCCTACGCTTCCTCATACACGTGCGCACACGTGTAAGCTTAAGTAGTGGGTCTAAGCAGACCCATTACACTTACTGTAGAGCTTAAGTAGTGGGACTAAGCATACCCATTACACTTACTGTGAGCACATTGTGTAGCGAGGAGCACATGTAAAACACCAAACCGATAATGACAACGCCGCGCCGTTGCCACAACGAAGACCTTTAACATGGCGCAGCGAACAGCGCATACCTGGAACACGGTAGAAGGAACTACCAACGTCACTCGCGGCTGCTAGTGGAAGGTATCATTCCATAAGCAAATAATGGAAGGGTCGTGTGAGATTTAAGTGGCAGTGAACGATTAGTGGAGGGCTATATTTGTGAGACTGTTATCAGATAACTAGACCTACTACCATCAGCATGAACGGAGATCACGGATGGCAAATATGGATCGCAGATTATTGGTGTAATGGGTCTGCTTAGACCCACTATTTAAGCTTACACATGTGCGCACGTGTATGAGGAAGCGTAGGAGTATTTAAGTTAAGTTCGGTATACTTGTATCCGCAAGTATACTTAAACTAAGACAAAGGGACCGAACGATAGCTTTGGTGCTAAATGAGAACCGTATTGATTGTAAATGGGGTTTCCTCCTAAAACTGATATTTCTAATGAGAGGTTCTGCCATTGGATGGCTGGCCGAACCCCTAGCTATTGAATCATTCTCATTGGTAGAAAGATGTTACTTTCTACCAGTCATATGCTTTGGGCTATGAATGTGGACCACCTTGTGGAGTGGTCACCTGAATGTATCCCTTAGTGCATGTTGCACTAAGGTAGGAGGTGAACCGAATGTGTAGCCCCGCTACACCATCCCCCCGTTAGGATTTGACGTGCCGGTCTCGACACGTCAATCCGTATTTTCTTCGGGAGAACACGTGCTCATTGGGAATGAGCACGCCAACGACGTCTTCGTCTAAGATGCCGGCCGCTTCAGCAACAGCAAGTGCTGTCGTCGCCTCCAAGGCGACGATGGCCGCTGCCTCAGCCACGACCGCTACTGACATCGCCTCGACGGCGATGTCGACAAGCGCGGCAACAGAGAGTCGCCTCTCTGTTGCTGGATACCACTCGAGATGGCATGAGAAACATGCCATCCGAAACAAGACAGGCAAGATCATTGCTGTCGAAACCGGAGTGGGTATCTACTCTCCTGGTGGAGAGGGAGTTCCCCTCGACTACGGAAGTGAAGTCGAGGAGGGGAAACTCGAGGGAGACAAGGATACCTTGTCTCCGGGCCACACTGACCCCAATGTGGGTCTGCGTCGTCCACGCGAGGACGACTCGAACGCTTCGGGCTCGAAGCGTTCGCGCAGCGGCAGTGGAACACCGCTCGCTGCCGCTGGAGCCTTAACGACTCCGCGGGATGGAGATGACTCCACTCCATCCGCTGTTGTTGCGGCCTCGCGCACTGGCTCAGTGCGCGAGCCGTGGATGCCGTCTCAGTTTGAGATCAGCAGCCGATTCGGTGCGACTGTGCCACCGAATCTGTACGCGCTGTATTCGTGTAACGCCATCGTTGACGATGACGTTGCGAAGCGATTGCACTTTGATCCGATGACGGACCAAAGGCGCGATTACTACATCGGACTCTTCCATGAGCTCCGATGGTTTGCGAGCAAGAAGACTTCTCGCAGAAGC
The DNA here is from genome assembly GCF_020800215.1 of Phytophthora ramorum. NCBI lineage: Eukaryota > Oomycota > Peronosporomycetes > Peronosporales > Peronosporaceae > Phytophthora > Phytophthora ramorum. The sequence continues at coordinate 3,488,755 of NW_027150648.1, read as the reverse complement.
AAAGTGCCCGAGTGGCAGACACTTTGTCAGAGTTGGAGTGACTTTGTTGAAAACTTCAACAAGAACCGCGCTGGCTATCGCGATCGGATTAGCCAGGCGCGGGAGCGCTACGAGAAGTTCTCGAAGCGTGGTAAACTTGAACGACTGCACCATGGTGCAGTCGGTATCGGACTTCCTTGCGCAGTGCCTTACGACACTGCTTGTGAGTACTGCTACCCCGGAGCAGTACGCATCACCGAACGGGACATCAACGGGTACACGTCCATGTGTGTACCTGACGACCTCAAGACCCTGCGCGCTAGTTTTCAGGCGCAGGCGTCTTCTAGTGCTGCGGATATTCGCAGCACTTATTCGAGTGCTGTAGGCGACTACAGCGCTCGCCCAAGTTTTACGCCCTTCGGCGGAGGTGGCGGTGGCGGCCTTCGTACGCCGTCACCATTTCCGGAATGTCCTCCATCAGGACATTCCGTGATTCCCACGTATCGTGTTGGGGAGGAAATCCTCTCCAACGAATTCGAAAATGAACCGGACCTTGGGTCTGGTTCCGATGACCAACAATTCGCTGGACGATCCAGCGAGTTGCCCCGCGTGCGTCTCGCAACGGGGGTGGGGTGGGGGCGGGAAGACGCCCCGGGTTTGGTCAACCAAACCTTGAGTCTCGCTTGGAGGCTGTTGAGCGTCTCCAAGCGTCGCAGTTCGCTGCTCTGCGTCAGGAGATGAGTTTGTTGAAGGATCAGCTCGCGGAGGTTGCGCAGACGACCTCGAACGTAAAGGTCGAGGTCGGGACGAGGCTCTCTGGCGCCTTGAAGCGCGTCGCCGCGCTCGAGAGCGCTTTGGCGAGTCACCAGACGTAGGTGACTCGTGCTGCACGTACGGCTTCAGTCGCCCAACGTAAAACGTTGGGTGCAAGCGCATGCTGGACGGTATGTCCAGTGTGTACGCGTTGCCATGCTTCGCCAACACGGAGAATGGCCCAATGAAGCGCGGAGCAAGCTTGCTTGCTCCGAAATCGGAAACTGCATGTTTAGCTAGGTTCTGAGTAGCTAACAGAACTAATGAACCAACTTTGAATTTATTTGTATTTCCCCTGCCGGTGTTATCAGCATTCAGCTTCTGTCGATCGACAGAAGCTGCTATTGCATCCTGGACAAACCGAATTACGGCTTGTCGGCGCTGGACAAAGTCCATTGCATCCGAGCTGAACCCCTGGTTCACTTCGTGCTCCTTGTTCGCAGCAGGCCCGGCCTGCGCGTGGTGTTCGTTGTCGTTTGAAGTGTCTACGACGGGCGTAGACACTGTGTTGTCGTTGCCATGACTGCGCGCAGTACGTGCGCGAGTCGTCACAGCTGATACATTGCTTGTATCAGCGTGCTTATCCGGTTGTTTTGAATTAACCGGATATCCTCCCCCACTTAAGGAAGGAGCTACCGCACCGAGTACGCTCGGTACGCGTGGGTGCCTCATGGCATTCACGTAGAACGGTGTGTGTCCTGTCGAGACATGCACCGAGTTGTTGATGGCGAACTCCGCCATCGGTAAGCAGTCGCTCTATTGATGGAACGAGTGCGCGTAGCTCTTCATGGTGTCAACCAACACGCGGTTGACACGCTCTGTTTGTCCGTCGGTCTGCGGGTGATCCGCAGTCGACATGGACAACTGCGTCCCAAGAAGTGTAAACACTTCTTGCCAGAATCGCGCTGTAAAGCGCGGATCCCGATCCGACACGATGTCGAGTGGCATACCATGGTGTCTAAACACCAGGTCAACAAACAGACATGCCGTCTGTTTGACTATCACCTGCAGCAAGATGCACCATCTTACTGAAGCGCCACTATACCAGTCCTCCGCTTGTTGTCTTGCGGAAGACCAAAAACAAAGTCCATTGAAATGGACTGCCAGCACTCCGACGGAGTCGGTAGTGATTGAAGCGGAGCCTGCGAGTTGGGCAGGCTTCACGCGCTGGCATACCTCGCAAGCACGAACGTACTTGCGTACCCATTTGTACTGGTGACTCCAATAGAAGTCACGCGTGAGAAGCAAGTATGTCTTCTCACGGCCAGGATGTCCCGATGTCGGGGCATCGTGGTACTCGTACGTGATCTTGATCTTCAACTCATGATCATCCGGCACGACAATGCGATCTGCGTTGTCGTCGACTGCGCTGTAAAGCAGCAGACCATTGTGTACACGATAACGGTGTACACGAGCACGAAGGTGTTTGGCCAGCTTCTGACGAGACTTGTCAGAAGGTGCGGAGAAGTACTCCAACAATTGCTTCGCATCCGCATCATGTGCGTATGCGGCCGTCGGCCTTCTAAATATTAGAAGCGTTGAATCTTACAAAATCGGACTCTAATCGGAAAGCGCGTTTATTCATCATCGTGCAGAACACCAATCTCGTCCAAGGAGTCGTTTAGCTGTTGGGCTGTTGCCTTCCTCTTCCTCGCCACTAATGTCCACTCGATGACCTCCGGTTTTCGTCCAGTTCGGGGTGGATTCGCGGCAGCCAGCCATTTTGAAGAAATGACAAGAATGGCTCGGAGTTTTGCACTCAGCACTAGGGGACACTATTAAGAAGAGGTCTTCTATTTTTTATTAGTGACTAGACCAGAGAGCAACAGGACTCTAATCGGGTCAGGTCTTTAATCGGGCATTCCGTTAGTTGACGGCCTAAAGGAACCGACTACGACTTAGACGGAAGGTTAAAATCTGAATCTATTTATAGGTGAACCAAGCTTGATCCATACAAATACTTTAAGTCAACTATAGTAAAAGCAATGCAAAGGTCCAAATTGTTGGTTCACAGCCAACCTGTACTACGTACCATGATATGGGGCCAACTCTCTTTTGTAACTCTTTTATCCTTAGACCAACTATTTGGTTAAAGCCAGGTGATGAACCTTACCGGTACCTGAAAATCAGCCAAAAGATTTTGGGCAGCGCCAGAATATGCCCCCGGGTAAGGTTTAGGGCTCGGGTGTAATAAAAAAAAGTTGCTCGTAACCTTTTACAAACAGGTGTACCGTAGTTTGCGTAGCGAGTGCCCAATTATTATAGGTACTTAGTAAATGTGTTCGTACTTAAACGAATCATATCAGTACCAGTTAGTTTGCTGATTCCCAAATGAGTCGAAAATTAAATGCGATGGGTTGACCAGCGAACCGTCCAGATTGGCCGGAATTCACAATATTCGGTCAAATGTCGATTGTCGAAACCGGCATCGAGCAGGACATGAGGTGCAGTCACTGCACTGCACTGCACCTGGTGCACAGCTTTTCCCATCTTTACCATACTCCTACGATGCGATGAAGCCTGCTGTTTTCCAGCACTTGTTCACTTGCTTGAGCTTTGATCGAATTGGTGGTGCGTAAAGGACACTTTTTACCCCCAACCCACGATCTCGACGAATAACTGCGCGCGTATTAGCTAGCGCCACAGCTTGATTCGAGCACCTTCCGGCTTGGCGGATAGCCTACCGGGATGTGGTCGTCAACGGCCAGTTTGGCTTTATCCGCCCTCGACCTTAGCGCTGTTCGAAGGAGTAAGTCCACACCTTACTGAAGAATGAAAATCGTACAGGTTGGCGCCTTCGCCGCAACGTTGACGACCCTGTCGACGTTAACGCACGGCTACTCGTTTTCTGACGCAATGAACGATCAAAAAGAGGAAAGCACAGATTTGACCACTAACGAAGAGAGCCGCATTTACGGCGGAACGGAGGCGAACATCGACAAGTACCCATTCCTCGTCAGTCTGCGCGACCCGTTCTTTGACGAAACATTCTGCGCTGGAGCTCTGATCGCACCCCAGTACATTCTTACGGCTGGCCACTGCATCAAAACTGACGAAATGGACATCGTCGCCACCTTCGGAACGAACGACAGCACCGGCTCCGGGTCGGGTGACGCCAAACAATTCCCTGTGATTCAAGGCTTCCGCCACCCCATGTACAAGAAGAAAGAACACCTCTACGACGTAGGCTTGCTCAAGTTGAAGACGCCTGTGAAGCGCAAAACGGCGAAGCTTTGTGCTGTTGATGGGTCTGACAACGAAGTCGGCACCATGGCCACCGTGCTCGGCTGGGGAAAGACGGAGGACAGCTCGGGTGCGGCTAGCCCGATCCTGGAGCAGCTGACCATTCCTGTCATCTCGAATGCGCAATGCGGCAAGTTTGAGAAATACGTCGGTCGTGTCACGGAAGGCATGCTGTGCGCAGGAACTGGCAATGGCAAGGACACGTGCAATGGTGACTCTGGTGGCCCGCTACTCGTCGACGACGACATCCTCATCGGCTGCGTGAGCTGGGGAAGCAAGTGCGGTGAGCAGGCTGGTATCTACACTCGCCTGACGTACGTTATGGATTACATTGAGGACATTTTGGGTGGCGGCGATGGCAGCAAGTTCAACGTTACCTCCTCATCCGACTCATCCATGGAGGATGTATCGTCTTCGGATGGATCGAACTCGGATGCCACGATGAACCCTGTCAAGGCGACTAAAGCCCCGAAGGAGGAGGGACCGTCCGAGTCGGCCTCGGGTTCTTCGTCCATAGTCGATTTATTCGACGGTTTGTCGAGCTCGTCGCTTGACGCCATGCTTGAGTGGTTGTTTAATTCCGCCTCGGGATCTGCAGAGGAAGAGACGAAGGCCCCTACTACCAAGACGACCAAGACGACCAAGGCCTCTAAGAAGACGTCGTCGGAGTCCACGACGGGATCGTCGTCCGAGGCTCTCTTGGGCTCATCGTTTGAGTCTAGTTTGGGCTCGCAATCCGAGTCTGCCTCGGACTCGTCGGAAGCTCCTGCTACCAAGGTCACTAAGGCAACGAAGGGAAGTACGCAGACGACTGAGTTTGCTTCGAGTTCTTCTGAGGAGGAATCGACCAAGTCACCGGTCGCTACGACCTCGAAGGGTACCAAGGCAACGAAGTCCACCAAGACCGTCGAGGACTCGGCTTCTGCGAGCTCGGAATCCGACTTGGTGCACCAAAGCGACGTGGTGCAGCAGGAATCCCAGTAAGCACCCATTTTTCGCCTTGAAATCACGAAATCAGGTAGTTCGAGTAAAATTACCTCTATCTTTTGGTTTCTCACTCTCAATAGAAGGCTGCATCCTTACATTCTCTGATATAAAACCGGTATCAATACATATCCCGCGAAATTTGCTGCAACGTCGCTGTGTAACGCTCACTGGCAATTTACCCAAACGCGCTTTTCATTCGGATACCTGACACAGGACCATGGGGCAGGCCGGCTCCGTACAGCAGAAGAGCGCGCTGCGCGACGTGCTGTCGCTGCGGCGGCCTAACGTCACAGCTACCGAGCTCGAAGAAGTCCTGCGCACCTTCTGCGCCTTGTTCCCACTCGAGGTGCGCAAGAGCATTCCCAAACTATTTGGTCCCCAATATTGGCCCCAAAAATGACCTTTTTCGCGCATGTCACACATTTTGTTTTTGAGCAGCTCCAAGTGCCCGACGCGCAGCTCATAAGCGGCGTCGTGGGCGTCGACGTCAAGGAGCGGAAAGTCTTCGATGTGGTGCACGCGCTGCTGCAGGACCAGACGGAACAGAGCCGGCTCAGCAATGCGCGGGACATGACGGAGCTGCTGCTCACGAGCTTCCGCCGCATCATCCGCTGGCGGGAGCTCTACAAGCTCTGCGCCAAGTGTTCGCTCAAACCTTTTCTCACGTGTCTCTACCGCCCGTCGCCCAACCTCGTGCTGTCGGTGCTGGAGACGCTGGAGCTCATCCTGTCGCCCTGTCCGGGCTTCGAGTCCGGCGACAAAGCGGCGGAGCGGAGCGAGGCAGCCAATCGACGCAACTTTGGCGATGCAGGAGGGTTTGAAGTGCTGCGTTCGCTGTTGGTGCAGTACGGTGCTGCCGTGGTGAAGGAGGAGCAGAAACGGAGCGCGGCGGCCGTGTTGGAAGGCGTGCTCCAGATTTTCCACTTGACGCTCGTGACCCGTCGAACGACGACGGATATGATGACGGTCTCACAAGCTGTGGACGCGTTGATGAATGCGCGCGTGTCGCTGCTGGATTTGTGTCATTGTCGAGACAGTGAGCATGAAGTCGCGCAACTCGCTATTGGGCTAGTGAAGGAACTCTTTTGCATTGTGGATCTAAACCAGGTGCATGAACTGCAAGAATCGGCAAGAGAGTACGGAGCTCTTTTGTATGCTCTGGAGCCTGCGGTGCAGCAGGACACGCATTTGAAAACGATAGAGAATGGAACGAAGGTGGAAGAAAGCCGTGAAAGTGCTATTGAAATGCGGGAAATGTGCGCGGACCTTGTTGAAGTGTTCTGCGCCGGCAACACGCGCTCCAAGAAGGCGATGTACCGTATCTTTCCCGTGGATTTATTTATTCCAGCGAAGATTCGCGTTGACCTTATATCACGCCACACCGCGGCATCGCCTTCTCCCACAGTGAAAGCCAAGACAGTAGTAGCAGGAGCACGAAGTGCAAGGACGTTGCCACATTTTTCGTTTGATTTGGAGCAACCCAGGCGCACATCGATAGCAACCTCGAATGCTTATTCGACTAACGGAAACGTCGAAACCAAACGTAATCGAGTGGTAGCACTCGCATATAACGCCATAAATTTTGGTGGAGGCGCCTTTGAAAGGTGGCTTGGTGACGCGCGCGAAAAAGGAGAGCACTGGCGAGAAATTATTGAGGCTGTCCGACGAACGCATGAGAGCCCAGAACTCGTATGGCGAGCTCCTATGCTTGCAGAGCTACATGAGGCTTTGCGAACAGAAATTGAGACTCTTGAGCGACGACGGCGCTTTATGGCAGAAGATGAGACGTCACAGTCTGGGGAGCAAATTCCACGCTGGGATCATGAAATGTTTTACGTGGAGTACCCGTCGATACAAGCCGAGCTTGTAGTAAATGACTACTTTGTTGAGTATTTGATTCCACGAATAGCGGACCTGACAACAACTTACGAGATTGCTGAGCCCATAGTACTGGCGTGGCACCTCTCAGATCAGCTTGCAATGGAGCACGATGAGAAATGGGCACTTTTGTGCGTGCGATGTCTGCGTTTGGTTATTAGACGCTATGCTATGCTGTTTCATGGCCAACTTCCAATGCAATATGTGCTGTCATTGCTGAGCGACCACATGAACCATTCCTCTGCTTTCGTGCGCGAATGTTTTCTTCTACTCAATACTGCGATCATTACGACTCGCAATGCACCTTCGGAAAGTTTTAATCAGCTTTGTTTGACTGTGACGCGTACAATCGTGGGTGTGCTCGCAGATCCAGTGTTTCTGGCGAGTGTTTCCATGCCTCTTGAATCTGACGACGAAACAGACCATGTGTCTGGCATACGGTTAGCCGAACCTGAAGATGAGGCCGTTTCTGTGATCAACGAGCGCGACGCATTGATACGAGCCGGAATTTCTCTTTTGCTTGCGATTGTCCGCCGTGCCAAGTTCGTTCTACGGCTGGTCCGCCCTAAGCGCATGTTCTTGTGCCGCCTTCTAGCAGTGGAGACACTAGACCATGTGACGATCACTCGACTCCTATTTGTATTGAAGCAACTAGCACTTCAAGACAACAACAACGACTCTAGGGTTCCTGGCGGATCTGGCGCTGTATATAACCAATTGTCATCTGCTTCATCTTCGTCAGTGGCATCGCACACAAGCTCAACATCGGACTGCAACTGGAGATCTCTCACGGTGGTATACGTGCTGCTAGCAAGCTGTGATCCAAAGGGGATGGGGATGTGCGTGGCCGCTGCTGAGTTTCTTAAGGAGTCATGCGCGCAGCCTCCAACCTCACGCACTACGGATGGGTCAAAGAGCTCTCCGTCGACACTCTCATCCTGCGAGTTTAACGATCTGCTCAATGAAGCACTAGGTTACGGTGGCTGTGGCATGGAGCGACTGCTTAATTCTGTAAATGCTGAAGTGTTTGCGGAAACCTTCAATGCACCTGAGAAACGTGCAGCGGATGTGAACTGGGGTCGGAAGCAGCGTGTGCGTCTGTATCGATACTTGAAGCACAAATACTTAGGTTCCAGTGAAAAGGATTCGTCCACAGCGTGGAGTACACTTGTCAATGATGATGCTGACCACCACTACGAGGATGATGATCTGTTCATAGGCAACATATTTTTGCGGTCGTATGTTGAGGGCGATGGAGAGTTTTTGAACGAGTGGACACCAGAAATGTACAGCGAGTTAATCAATGCGCTGTTCGAGAAATTGGTGCTGCTTGGCCGCAGAAAGTCTGCATACGCCGGAACCGGAAGTGCTGGCTCTTTACCAGCCTCCCCTCTGCAGCAGCTTTCTCTGGGTAAATCTTCGATCGGCAGTGGTGGATCATGTGCTGCCGAACCGTGGGAGGTCCAAGTCCTGATTCTCAAGGCCCTAGCACGACTTGTTCCGTCTCATTGTGCTGAGGTCAAAATCAAGGCAGATTTCTATGAGTCTCTGTTGGCTCCTCTGCGTCGCTCCATGCTTAGCGAGGTCGACCAAGTGCGGGGTATTTTGTCGTTGGATCTTTTTGTGGCTATTCTCTCAATTCCCGACGATCGTAACGCCAACACAGCTGCGTGCCGATCTTTCCTCGAGGATAAAGGCCTGAGTGCGCTGGCTGACTCTCTGGAGCGTATGCGTAGTCCAGTGTATCAACAGATATTGCAAACGGTGGAAGTATTCGGTCCTCGGCGGCGGAGCAATTCAACTACCCAGAACATGGCGCGCATACTTTTATATCGCTCAACAGACGTGCTATCCATCCTGGCGAACCAAAACTCCGCAGGAATTCGCGCGATTACTAAAAATCCGAAGGTGGTAACTGCATTGATCGAATTGGCATCACGCCAGATCATTACGCAGTACGCGGATATTGACGCAGCAAGTGTATGCTTGAGTTGCCTTGGGGGACTATGCCACTACGAAGAACTACGTGCACTTGTAGTCAATACTGGTGGTTTACTATCGCTATTAGATACTGTTGTATTCTGTCCAGCAGAGGAGCTTGATAAATCTGCGGCAACGGACCCTCAGGTAACGAGCGACCGGAGTGAATCGGATACATCGGATGCTGAAGATAGTCAACAAGAAAATGCGGAAGGAGATCAAACGAGCGAACATTCAGCCTTAAAAGCCGTCGGGAACTCAATTGAGGAGCCTCAAAGGATTCCATCGCGATTTTTCGGCGCAATTCGAAGCGCTGCGTTGGTGTTGCGGGCGTGCATGGGACCGAAGAATGTCTCCACGCCCACATTACCGACTCAAGTGCTTCATCAGCTGCTAACGCCAAGCTTCGTTAGGGTAAGTTGATACATAGGCTTGGTCTGATGCAGATAGGCTCTGACCACGTACTACATTTTGTAGGTGCTGCGTGCATCTCCTGATCAGTTCATTCTCGAGCTGCAAACCGCCGAAGATATCAGCACAGCGACGCTAATCTGGACAGTTAGTATGCGGCAGCGTCTGCAGAAATGTATCACAACCGAACTTGGGAAAGTGAAAACTGCAGCTTCAGCAAAGACTTGGCCACGCTGGGATCCTGAGCACTTTGTCGCAGCTGACTCGTTCCGGTATCAGTACCCTGAACTCACTGACGTCCTCGTCTTGCACGACGTGTATCTTGCCAACTTCGTGGCGACACCAGTCGAGGATTTGGACTTGGGTGACATCGACATGGCGTCCTTTTCGGAAGCACTGCTGATTTCTATTCAAAGTCATGAAAACGTGCTTCGAATCTTGCGAGAGCGAGGGTCCATCGACTCTGCAAAAGAAGCTGCTGTCCGACTCATGCGGCAGGCCATGGAGAAGCTCGTGAGCACGCACCCGCAGCACAACCTCGAGGTGGCTGCGAGTCGCGACGCCCCGCTGTCGGACAGCTCCCCCGCCATGTCACCGACCACGTCCAGCATCTTTTCAACCGAAGTGATTGCAGTAAGCAATTCGTTTTCCCCAACTGACGACCGAGACTGGGACATCACGCGGATCGAGCGCTGCAGCTCGTCCGGAATCGAAGATTTGACCGTGTAGCGGCGGTCTGGAAGTCGCCATGGATCTACGTATTGTTACAGTAGCGTCGCTGCCATCGGCTGTGATTAGAGGAAGTGAGCATCAAGAATTGCCAACATTCGCAGTCCTTATTAGTTTTGAAGTGAAGCAAAGCAAGTGGAGGCTGCCTGTTCATGTTGCCGTTCCGAGTGACCATCATTCCCTGAGTACGTCATCATGCCGTTTCTCTGGACCAATCAGATCTTGGCAAAGGCGAGCCATGCAACTGCCGGCGCTTCAGTTTCGAACTTGCCACGCTGAGCTCTAGTCTCCACGATGACGCAGAAATCGGCCCAAGAGGCCACCCCCCTACTGAGTAAAGTGACGGAGCATCTGGATGCCAAAGAGAAGCAGAAGACCTACTCGCGCTGGCGGGACGACGATGTGGATGACGAAGCGTCCGGCGTGGACCCTCTGTCCCCCAAGAGGAGACGCAGGTCGACCCAGCGCCAAATGCTGTGCATGCAGTTCAGCTTACTGCTCCTGCTAGCCTGGGACCTAGCTAGCCTCCTGCTTGTGTGCAGCTTCAGCCTTGGCGGTGCTGCCTTCACCCAGCTGGGCTGGCTACTGGACGTGCACCAGACCCAGTGGCGCTTCTGGGGGCTTCCCGTGTGGGTCACAGCCGTCAAAAGCGTGCTTTTCCTTCTGGCTACGCGCTGGCCGGACGCCCGCGTCGTCACGTGGGTAGTGAACCTTTTCTGTCTTGGGTTCTTGGGTGTGTTGGCGGTGGACGCTTTCAAGTTGGACGCCATTTCGCGTCTTGACGAGGAGAAACAGGCCCTTGTGGACGCTAATGTGGCCAATTCTTTGCCGCTGATTTTCACGGTGCTCGAGGTCGTGAACCTGGGCTTCTTGCTGGACTCGATCAGGACTCCGCCACCCGCGGAGAGTGAGGCGCTGCCGCAAGTGGCTGCGGATAACCCGACGGAAGCTCCCAAGCCTCGTGGGATTTCGTTCGTCAAGCTCGTGTACATATTGAAACCCTACTTCTGGCCGCACGGGCTCGCCAACAAGCTGCGTGCTGGTAGCACTTACCTGGTGCTGATCTTGAGTAAACTGGCTAACTTGGCCGCGCCCCTGTTTATGGCGTCTGCTACAAACGCACTTGTGGCGAAGGATGTTGGTGGCGCTATTCGGGATATCGCCGTCTTTAGCGGTCTTACGTTGGTGTCGAAGCTGTTCAAGGAATTGCAGTCGTTGATTTACCTTAAGGTGAAGCAGACGGCGTATATTGAGCTAGCCACGCTTACGTATGAGCATGTTCACTCGCTGTCGTACGACTGGCATGTGCAGAAGAAGCTTGGTGATGTGCTGCGCTCAATGGATCGTGGTGTGGAATCGGCGAACAGCGTTGTGTCGTACGTGTTCTTGTATCTGATTCCGACCTTAGCCGAGTCCGTGGTGGTGATCGTGATTTTTGCGATGCACTTTGAGTTGGCGGGACTGAGTTTTGTGGCATTCTCAAGTCTCGTGGTGTACGCCTATTTGACCATCAAAATCACGCTGTGGCGCAAGAAGTACCGCGAAGCGTCGATGCGCCACGATAATGAGTACCATGACAAGGCAACAGATGCACTCCTAAACTACGAGACAATCAAATATTTCGGCAACGAGCATCATGAGGTTGATGAATACTCCAAGGTGATCGAGAAATATCAACGCTATTCAGTGTCGGTGCAGGCCTCGCTTGGCGTGCTTAACGGCGCCCAGGCTGTGATCATTCAGGCTACTGTCTTGGCTGCACTTGCGCTGGCGGCCCCGCACGTTGTCAACGAAGATAGTGGGCGCAGAATTGACATTGGTGCTTTCATTGCCATCTCAGTGTACCTCACGAATCTTTTCGCACCGCTGTTTTTCTTGGGTGGAATCTACAACATGGTTATCAACTCAGTGGTCGACATGAAGAAGCTAAGCGAGCTGCTCTCAGTGGAGCCTGATATTCTGGACGTTCCCGATGCTGTCGAGCTGGGCGTGTGCAAATACGATACTGAGAATGGAATTGACGTGGTTTTCCGGCATGTGTCTTTCCACTACCCGTCTCAGCCGGCCACGACAGGCGTCAAGGACTTGAACTTTACCATTCCGCGAGGCACAACTACTGCGCTCGTAGGTGAGACTGGTGCTGGTAAAACCACCATTTCACGCCTTCTTTTCCGCTTCTACGAGTGCAACGCTGGCAAGATTCTCGTGAACCACCACAACATTGCCACGGTGACGCAGCAGTCACTACGCCAAGCCATTGGCATTGTTCCTCAAGATACCGTACTTTTCAACGACACCATTCTCCGCAACATCAAGTACGGGAACTTGAACGCTACCTTCGACCAGGTCGTCGACGCGGCCAAGGCTGCTCGCATCTACGACTTTATTATGAAGCTCCCGGATCAGTGGAACACCAAGGTTGGCGAGCGTGGGCTTAAACTTTCTGGCGGCGAGAAGCAGCGTGTTGCCATTGCGCGCACGTTGCTGAAGGACCCGCCTTTTGTCATTTTGGACGAGGCTACTTCCGCACTGGACACGGTGACGGAGCAAGAGATTCAAGCTGCACTGAACCGCCTTAAAGCTAACCGCACCATGCTTGTGATCGCGCACCGCTTGTCCACCGTACGCTCCCACATTTGCTGCCTTGCATATAACGTACTCACTTCCCTTGTGTATTATTCATGCAGATTCGCAATGCTCACCAGATTATCGTGATGCAACACGGCGTGATTGCCGAGCGCGGCACTCACGACGAGCTACTGGCGCAGCCCGACAGTATTTACGCTGGAATGTGGTATGCCCAGCGTAAGCACGAAGGTGAAGAATCGGCTGATGTTCAAGAAGTAGCTTAGATAATCATGATTAACTCACACGCACGATAATCCCTAGCTGTCTGTTGGAGTGCGGCGCTGCTGGTTGTAATGATGGTGCGATGGCGTCGTCTGTGCGAGGTTGGCAAAACTGCGAGTTTGATGCAGTGTCAGTGGCAGCCGGAAAATCGGATATTCTAGCGGCATGTGCGGATGCTGCGGCTGCCACGCAGTACTCAACTCCATCGAGTCCGTCCTAGCGAGCGACGACATGGGGCTCACGTGGTGCGGCGTACCGCCCTTTGTGTAGCTGTTCATTTTTGTAAGCAGCGAGCGCTCCTGTTGCTGCAGCATAGCTCGAACAAACAGTACCTTTGAATCTGGCAATGCAACCTCGTGCTTCTGTAGAAACATGCCCCGCGGAATACCTGGAGTCCGTCGGCGGCTCGTGGTCACGGCGTTGGATCCGTTCGCACCACTGATACTGTGCCCAGCGCCATTCGCTGCGCGGAACTCGTCTTCCATGTAGTAAATGGTGATGATCTGTTCTTTGGGTGTCCTCGAGCAATCCACCATAACGACTTCCTCGGCCAACAGTTCCCACTCCACGTCGTACTTGGTTGTTTGTGCTGACGCTTTTCCCTTTACATTCAAGAATAAAATTCGCTTGCGTGTGACCAGAAAGCATTGGTGGGTCGTTTTCAGGTCGACGTGACCTACATACCCATCAACACGGTAGCGACCACCACGGATTTTGCCTACGATTTCTTCGCCCAAAGACTCCACGTACGAATAGACCTTGAGCCTCTTCGTTCGTAGATCAATGTGCCGTGGTGGTCGCACACGTACTAACAGTGCCTTGGTATTAGGGTCGACTGCGTCGCGAAGCGTAGAGGCGGTTGTCGCTGTAGCTAATGAAAAGCCCAGCAACGGCTTCAGAACAACTCCAAACGCACCAGCTACAATACCTGGCAGCACTCCGCGTGCGCCGTTGACCTCAAACGAGTGAATTGGCGCCACCACGACACCCGAAACACCTTGCACAAGGCCTTGGAAAATATGCCGCGTCGCAGGGTAGCCTGTGTAGTCATCCAACTTCAGACACGCCTCTGAAAGGCCAAGAGAGAAGGCCGTAAGGATGCGGGTGTTGAAATCCAGGAACGTATACACGGAGGCACGCACAAGTGACAGTGAACCCCGACCCACACCAAAGGCAAAAGCCTGGGGGCTTCGCTGCGAAAGCCCATGCGCTGGCTCTGCGATAAAGTCTTGGAAGCCACTGCGCAGATTCTTCCATGCAATCATTGGGTTGCCAAGCACGTCGACACTTCCCAGGATAACATAAGCCTGACGTAGCGCCTCGCTCTGGTAATGTGATGCCAGTCGTGTAGCCAAAACATCAGGCTGCACGAACGAGTTGTGAATGTGTAGTGCCTTCAGTTGGAACGGAGCATTTGCAATCTTGGTCAGACTGGTACCGATAGCATTCAAGATCAGTCGTAGAGGGCCGACCGTGATAACGGGTGACTCTCGCGACGAAGTCGGATCCGTTAGTGCCGCCGCATGCGATAATGAAGACAGGTGTCCGTCCACAATAGCGCCCGCACTATCACCAAACGAAAAGCTGACGGTGGCGCGGATGGGGTCGATGTAAAACTCTTCAAAGTAAAGTTTTTTCTGCTCGTCCTTTGCAGCAATGGCGCTAATACTTCCGTATTTGGCTGCCGAGTAGCGCTGAATCTCTGTAGCCAGAGCGGTATGCTGCTTCTGACGTGGGCTTATCAGTTGCTGCTGATTACTGTTCCTTCGAGCGATAATTTTCATCGTCGGAGTGGTGGGATCAGAAGTAGGTCCAGCCGACGTGGTATTGTCTTTTTGAGCCGCCTCCAGCACCTTCACTGAAACCTCCAGACTGGCGTTGAAGTCCGCCAGCAGCAAATGGCTGTGTGCAGCTCGAGTTGCCTCATTGCTGCTACTGTCACCGTTTACGATCACAACTGCTCGCTTTTTGATTGCCGCCCCATTAATGCCACTGCTGCCATAGATTTTGGCGTGTACCAAAAGTGGGAGTAGCTGATAGAGCAGCGCACCATCAACTCGAATGTGCACTGGCAAAACACTGACGCTGAAATGCCGAATGAACTCGATGCCGGCGTACTCATCATGCTTCACAAGTCCAAGTTGTAGCACTGGAATACTCACAGTTTGCCCGTTCACAATTCGTGATCTGCCATTTGGATTTGAAAAGCGGAGTAGCACAGGGTATGGTGTCACCTGCAACTGGTTGTCAACTTGCACGTCATTTACTTCGAGACAGCAAGCAATAATCCGAGGACGCGTCTCGCGTTCAAGGCGCGACAACGATACCGCATTTTCAGCAATTGATGCACCACTGTTGCTGCGACCATCATCACTGATAAGAATTTCTAGCGCAATTCCAGAGATCGACACGTACACCAGCTCCTTGGGTGCGTTATCGACGATTGAAATGCCCACACCCTGGAGATGCAGCGCCGCATGCACTGTAGGTGCAGTCACAAAGCGCTGCAGAAGCTGCAAGGCACCACCCTGGCTCACTTCAGACTTCGCTGATTGATCATTAGATACTTGTACATTTGCCGATGCATTCTTCTCTCCGCGCAACCGTGTGTCAGTGAATCTTAACACGCGTGTCGGTCCGTCAGTTGAGATTTCAATGCCCAATGTGCCACCAAGTGCATCAGGATACCGTTGAATTTTATCCAAATCAAAACTGCCGATGCGCAGAGGCCGACTGTTGTCACCAGCGGCTGACGGGAGCATGTCCACCACTAGCAATCGCTCTTCTGTAGGCTCGTCCCACGCATAGTCCAGACTGTGATGTGGCAGTAGAATTTCACTGCGACGCACGCGGTGTTGGTGCGTTCGTAGCGTTTCCAGCGAGTAGTTCTCAACTCGGTATGGAGGCGCAGTTGTACGCTCTTCGCGGAAATACACGCATACACAAGATGAGTCTAGCTTAAGCGTCACACGTACGAGCTTGCTTTCCCGCGTCGATTCGTGGCGCATGCGAACAGCATACTCGCCAGACTCGACCAAAGGAACGGCACCGCTCCAAGACCACCCATACTCGGTAAAACGGCACCGGATCGTGCGTGTCTTCGCGAAACGAAGTGTCCAATGAAAATCGGCAAATGCGCCAGCGTCCAATTGGACCACAGGATTTACAGGTGACATCACTCGCGAATTGGGCATCGAACCACTCGCGTTAGCTATATCGATAACTGATGGAGTCACCATCTTCGACGATGAATGGCACACCTCAATGGCACTACTCATTGTGTTGATGAGCATAAACCGCGGCGTCAGCATGATCACTTTTGTGCGTGAATATTGTCCCTTTGCTGGAATGATTGAGTAACCGATGCTAAATTTTCGGTTTGCCCCAAAGTCGTCAGCTTCGATCTCACCAATAGTACCCGCTTGATCCAATACAAAGGGATCAGACCACTTGCGCTGTCCACTCTCCTTTCGCGCTTCCAGGGTTGCTAGATCCCTTTCATTACTTACTCGCAGACGTACACACCCACGATCTGTTCGATAGTCTGAATGACAAGCCTGAAGAACTTCCAGCTGGCCAAGGCTACGCGGATCATACTCAATCGTTTTCGGGAGCAAGTCTAGCAGACCCTTCACAGGTGGCACGCTCGGAAGAAGTCGAGGGTGGCGTCGTTTGCGCTCACTCTCGCGCCGATCGGGAGAGGTTCTATGAGCAGCAGTGTTGTTTTGCTGTACGATACCCTCCACTTCATCCGCAAACTCTTCATCTTCAACTGGAACAGGGTGGAGTAGATGAGGATTGCGTTCTCGACGACCCGTCTTGGCTCTTTGGTTTTCCTTTAGAAGGAGTTCATCACGGTCCAGGCGTTTTTGTCCTGCCAGCAATCTGTTGGCGTAAGCAGCAGTAAAACAAGAATGTTAGATATCAATCACGAAACCGGTATCCATGTTCTGGGTGTGCCTGAATACGTACGTGGTCTTATGTTCGCCCCCCATTCGCTCTTCTTCGTATTCATACTCCAACTTGAGTCCCGTCAGATTTACAATCCAGTACGGCACGTAGAGAAACAACTCGCGACAATGACCTTTACTCATCCGAATTTCCGCAGTAATATAAAGGTACGCGTCGCTGACCAAATCTTTCATCTTGATTCGCACAAGATCGCCAAGATCTTCCTCGAGCTCGAGCGGTTCACTCCAGTCAAAGCCTTTCATGCGAACACTTAATTCGAGAGGTGTCTCCTCACTTGACAAATGCCAAATAAGCGAATCGGCCACATTGATTGTTCCTCGCTCACGCAGGCGCTGCTCGCGAGTTTCCCACCCTGCATTCATGCTCGAGTTTGTCAACGTCACAGCTTCCACCGCTGGCGACCAGTCACTTGGCGTTGCCAAGCAGAAATCTAGAGGCCCAGCAGTTAGATTGTGCACGATCAGTAGCGGGTGGAAGGACAGTGTGCGGTGGTACAGAGCACTACTCGCGTTTGACAGGCAAATGTTCATCATGAATGGACGGACGGGCCGATCACTATACAGTCGTCGGAATTTGATTGTACATTGGGCTTGACCGAACTCATCTGTCTCCATGTGCGTAACGTTTTCGTTAGCAGAAGAGCTTCCTCGGTCGAAAAGTGGAAGGTGTACGCGCTCTTTGGCATAGGCTTTGGGCAAAATGCCGTTAGTATCTGCGTCATCGGCGCCATTGATTTCAGGAGGACGCACCATCACGTAGCCTTCGCCGGAGGAAACGATATGCACCGGTACAGGAACAACAGAGGAAGCTTTGACAATCTTCTTCCAAATTGGGATGATATGCCCTTGTGGTGTATTTCCCGATCTCAAAGAGCGTGACATCGAACGTCGTTGAGGAGGCACAAATTCAACTTCAAGATCTGACGAGGTTTGATTCTCCAGAATCAATGTCGATCGCACCACAAAGTACTTGCAACCGCGTTCCACGAGCACATCAATCACACACTCGCATTTCCGCATTCGAGTGGCGGTAACGTCTGCTTCAAAGTCCACGAGGGCATACATACGCGAATCAACTTGGTCGACTGGAATGGGTGCTTCGCTTTGCCACTTTCTTGGGATGTTAGAGAGACCGTCACTCGGGTATTCTTCTTCAACAGCAATGAAGAGCTGGCGGTCGTGCACAAACGCATTGTGCCGGCCCCTCTTTCGACGTTTCTCGCTGGTGTCTCCCTTGTTGCTTTCTGACTCTTTGTTGAAGCGAAGTGGTTCTTCTTGGCCGGGCGCGAGAGAGTGTTCATTGTAAGAAGCTCCCCAGTACCGTAGAGGCATTCCAGTGTTGTTTCGGATCCAATACGTAGAGTATTCTGTCATTTCGCGTGAATCGCCGCCAGCATTCACTACCCATCGCCACGCTCGATCTGCAGCCACTAGGTTCGCAATCAACGCATCTGTCAAATTGAGTTGTAAAAAGACGTCTGACGAGATGTTTAACTTCCAAGGTGATACAGCTAGATGCCCTCTATCATCCAAACCACGTTGGCGTGAGTGCTGCTGAGAAAGTGTCATCTTGACACTCCACGGTTCTATAAGGGGTTCCATTGTCACAAGACGCAGATTTTGATACTTGGCTTCAGCTCTGCAACTTGCGATGATATCTATCATCGATTTTGACTCGGATCGCAACAAAATTTCGATGGCCTTTGTGTCGAACTCTACTACTGGCGACGACTGATCCACGATATTATTGATCAATCGGAACTGAGCCCCGCTCACAACTAGCGACGCGCGTATAAGTACATCATGCTGGGGAGCAAGTGTCCCTTGCTTCGATACTTGGTTGTCATCTACCCCAAAGTAGTGAGCGTACTCAGAATAATCCCCTGGCGCATCCGGTAAATCGGACCAATCGAGATCATCTGCTGCTGCTTTCATCCGTGCAATGAATGCATCTCGAATTTTCTTTTCGGCGCTAAGCATGCTGGATAAACCTGCAAATATTTTTAGCAGCAGTGGCAAATCTCGGTAAGCGATATGCGAGATGATCTGGTTAACACGCACAGTGGGCTCACTAAGAATCCATTCCTGCCACTCCAGCGGAACGTCTCGAACAAATAGCTCTGGCAAATCCATTCCTGGGCTATCACCCTTGTCCCCAGTAGGGGTGTTGATCCACGGAGTTGCTTTTACGTCTTCATCACTAGTCTCAACCCCGCTTTCAGCACCACCGCTATTCGAGTCGCTGTTTTGGTCACTCTTTTCCTCGCTGCTTTCTGGGTCGATAGTTTCCTCAAGCACGGGTCGAAAGCATTGGCGCAGTACGACTTGCGCATCCACTTCAAAGCTTTCTACAAGCGTTCCCGTATGATGTGTGGGCTTTGGTTGTGGTTCAAGTGTTCCATCTTCGTTATCACTGACCTTTGGAGAGCCAACTAATACCTCCACTTTGCTTAGCATGACTGACGCTGATACAAGCTCACTTTCGTCGAGAGAAGCAGAAGCTTCTGCCCCGCCAAGTGCGCTATCGAAGTTCGCAATCAATTGACTCGACAACACGCACCCTGCCACATCCGCTTTCCGGTCCGTTGATACAACCCACATCTGCAAGTTCACGAAGCGCGCATCGACTTTCCACTGAGGGATCACAACCCGCTTCCTGTCCGCAACATCTTGATTACCCGATATAGAATCCTTAGTTTTAGAGTTCACCGACGCTCCGCTTCCAGTTTCTTCTGCAATCGCACGAGAAGTAAAACTCCCAGGGGCTCGTCCTTCTTTCGCACTGGCCGAACTCAGCATGCGCTGCAACGGAGACATAAATGCTGATCGAACCGCATTGAGGTCATCCTTCAACGACTCAGATATGCTGTCACTTCGTTGACGAAGGGGGGGGACAGTAAAGCGCGTTTCATGGCGTTCACCCCGGCTGTCATTGGGATCAACCCCCACATCAACATATGCAGAGCTGTCGACGCCAGGAGGATTGTTCGCAAGTGCCTCATCACGTTGGATTTCCAATTCACTTCTTTTCTTGCTTGCCGCCAAGAACACATCCAACACAAAGTGCTCCAACCGAAGCAGAGTCCGTGGTAGTAGAATAAACCTAGCAGAAGACACAGACAAATCAAGCGAGTTTATAGTAACAGTAGATCCATCTCCAGTTTGTTTGCTTGTCAGCCGTCCACTCAGTTGCGAAGACATGTCTAGCCTTGACGACCGTGATAGTGACGGTCGAAGCAACGGTGGCTGGATGTCGTCTCGAGATAAGAACGAAAATGACGAGCTGTCGGACGAAACAGAAGTTCGAGATTCCATGCGCTCCAAAACAGGTCCTGGGACCGGTCCAAACAGCTGAGTCAAAAATTCCTGCAAGACACCAAAACAGAAGTATCATCGTCATAACCAAAAGTATCTACACAGCTCAACAGCAGCTTATCGTACCGTAGGATCAGCGATTTTGTCACGGATCACGGCCTCTCGCAAGGAAAAATCACATTGGAAAGTAACTTCGCCGTCCGCGAAATCAGAATCCTTTAATCCAATAGCAAGATCTGCTTCCAGCGCAACCATAACTATTTCGCCGATTACACAGCAAGGAATCTCGCTAGGGAAACTTCCTCGGCGCCCCATAAAATGTTGAGGATATGATCGTCCCTGTGCAGTGGATGAGGCTCCGCCACTGCTTTCGCGAGAAGAAAGTTCATCTGGAATGTCAATTGCACTTTTCATCCACGTCTCGAATTGGTGAGGCGCCTCAGAATAAGAAATAAGTGCGATCTTGAACTCCTCAAGCATGAAGTGGAGTGTTAGTTGCCCCCACTTTGCACTTCCATAAGGCAATGCAGACTCCAAATCGCCCTCTCCTTGTAGACCACCGGTTAGACTGGCAGAGTCCACTACCGACGTCTCTTCATAACTTTCAATCTGGTGGGTCACTCCTTGGACTGTATCAAGGATGGGGACGATCGCCTCGTAGAATACTTCCAGTGCCAAGCACACGTTGGTCTCGCTAATGTTAAAGCAAACGGGGTAAATTTCTACGTCCAGTGCAATCTCTGGTAAGGCTATTCCTCCATCGCTGTGTTCAATGTTGGGTATTTGCGTTGGTATACTGCATCGCATCTGGAAACCTGATCGATCGAGAATAGCAGTTTGGTCTGCCAGGGAAGTGATCTGCAAACTTTCAACGATCACAGCGGTCTGGTATGGCGAGCACCCAGGTGCTCCTCGCAAAGCGTCCGATGATTCTCGCCGTAGCGTGACAGATATCGTTCCAAAGTCTAACACAATTCCCCGGTACGGTTGTGACTGAAGAGAAACTCGAATATCTTTCAGAGGTGTAGATGGCAGTACAACACACGGATGAAAGAGCTTGACGTCCAAGTCAAAGTTGTTGAAAATATGTGCGAGAACCAGGGCCACGCCGTCTCCTTTTGCAGAGTCATTAGCTTGGCTACTCTGGTTTTCAGGTGTGCCATCGTCTCCAATACTTATAGAAATATCTTGGTTGAGAAGGGTCCAGGGGCTTGACTCGTCAAAATTAAATTGTTTCGCCTCTCTGTTTGACGTATCGACAGCATCGAAAAACGGCGTCAAACTCTCGGGCGGACGGTCAACAAGCGGGGAGAATCTGGGAGCTAATCGAAGTTCGGAGCCTAAAGATCCTGCGTGCTTGTGTTCCCTTTCCATACCACCTTCACTCGACGTAACACATTTTGATAAGAAATGGGTTCGAAGCGGACCATCAACAACATAATTGGCCAGATTTTCCACGAATTCCGGTTGAGCCAGTAATCGAACAGGTTGTACACACACGCTAACACTCGATTTAATTCCTTGCTGCTGCATATCTTCTTCGTCATCCGAAGGAGCCAGTGACTTCGATGTCAACTCTGCCGAGATCAAGCATTCTATACTCAAAATGTGCCGAGAATCGTCTGTCGAAAAGGTAGCAGAACTGTCCAATCCAAATATTTCGATATAGTCCGAAGAGGAGACTCCAAGCCCGCGCAACGAGGCACCGCTGATGCCGAGTCCATCCTCTTGATGTTTCTTCGAAGATAAGTCAAACACCTTCACATCACCAACCAAGCCAGACACGTTGACCTGGCCTGGGTTCGTAGTATCAAGCTGAATTTGTGAGTCGAGAATCGCCACTGACACTACCGATTCACCACGATCAGAAAAACAGAAGGAAATAGAGTGCAGTCGGACCCCAAGCTTTAGCGCGACAGAAATAGCATCATTTCCACTATCGATCGATGAGTTCTTCGGAGCGTCAGATGCCTGCTCAAATAAATTCCTTCTCGCGCGCTCTAAATCCGCACGAACAGAATCCGTAAGATTTACTGGCATCAAATACTCGTGCTTAATGGTGGGAGTGAGCTCGAAAGGGGGAGGTTGGTCATCATCGGCGTCAGCGTTCATAATGTCACCACTAACACCTTGTGAAGAAGTTGGAACCAGTGCAAGTTGTGAAGATGATTCTTCAAACAGCTCCAGCAAAGAGCAGACATATGACTGGTCAAAGTTAAACTGCACCGATCCAAGTTGCAGATCCACGTCCCGCAACACCTCTTTTCCAGTTTTTTTGTCATTCAATGAGTTGAAACCAAGTTCTAACAGCGTCTCTGGTGGTGCGAAGACTTTCGATCTAGATCCATCATTGCTTTTTGGGCCACCAACTTGGAAAGAAATCACTCGTTCGCGTTGCCTGTTTAGTCGCTTGCGTTGGGCAGAATAACCAGGAACTTTCCCCCCACGGCGCAGCGGAGTTTTGATTGAGAACGGTGCCGCGATAGTCGGGCACGAAAATAACAGATACTGCGTCGAGCGTCCACTGGCATCTAGAAAGTCTTCAACTTCGAGCGACATAAGGCTCACATTTACTTGGGTTGACAAAGTTTTTTGTCCCACTCGAATACGAAACCCTTGTAGCTTCACCAAAATCGTGCTGTTGTCTGTAGGGTCGTCATTAAAATCGCTCGTATCGTAACGGTATGAAGCATACGAAGATACTACCGAAGACCGCGGCTTCTTTAACTGCACCGAAATTAAAGGAACCGTGAAGGAGCAGACCATAAGCCTTCGATCTAGCAGCTTAGTAGTTCCGCCTGGGGTATATGGTCGCAGTCTCTTTCGAGGCCTTCTCTCAGGACGTGTGCTCACACTTATGTGGTCCTCCGTCCCTACTGCATCAATAATATCAGATAGAGAGAGGTCGCACTCCAGTTCGCCAGTGATATCACCACTCTGTGTCGATGCACTCACATCTAGGTTACCGCTCGTGATACTAAACCACGTATCATCACTTTCAACACTCGAGTTTCCATCAGAATCCCCTGGGTCATCAGGTAGCGCACCGGCTGCCGAGAGAGGTCCGGCGCTTTCGTTATCGTTAAGCATGAACTTTTTCAATGCGGACGTGCTGAGAAAGCTTCCCCTTCTCATAGCTTCATACCTATCATTGGAATCTGCCACACCAATATCAGCATTTCCGTACGCACCGTCTGGGGAGTAAAAATCTCCATCTGAGTATTTGCGCGTTTGTTTCGGTGCCTCGGCATTTGCCACACTAAATCGATCCGCCAAGGCAACCAACTGGAAGTACTTCTCGAGAGACAGATTAAACGTTAGTGCAGGGAGATCTGCATGAACGTAAAACCTCGTTAACGTCGCATCAAGGGGTAGAATCGACATGCGGACGGTGACGTTGATGTTGAAGCGCTCGACCAGTTCGTATTCTTGCTCTTCGTCATAGATATCGGTAAGATACGGCGGGAGGGACACAGACGGATAGTTCAAACCACTGCTTCCTGTATCATCGTCTTGAACTCGGCTTGTCTTCCCGTACGGAATCAACAGAACATGAATATTTGCTATTGAGAGGCTGAATTTGTCGTAGAATTCTTCTTTCCAGCGGATCGCCCCCTCTCCTCTCTCCGCTTCATCATAAAGCTGCTGAACAAAAGACGTATTCGGGTTCACGCCCCGAAAATGGGACGGGCTCTGGACTGCAAGTGACCCCGGTGCAGATCTGTTCGACGGTGGTCCACCAGTCGAACCCAAACTTATGCTCTCACTGTCCATTTGACTGAGGCGATTGGTTCGAAAGTTAATTCGTCCCAGATCAACAACGAGCCGTGCGCAATTGTAGTCCGTGTCGCTCTCTGGAATAATGAGAACTGGTGCTTGAATACGGAGATCCACAGCGAGTGCAATTCGGTTCTCCATCACGTAATCCAGTTTAGCTTCTGTTCTCGCTTTTAAATTAACGATGTCGTTGAATGAAGCGACTTCGAGCTCCTCCCACAGCCCCAAATTCGCAGGAGTATCCATGAACTTTGCCAAACGGCCCCAACATCGTGCTGTTGGCGAGAACACAATTTCTAGTGGTTCCATGTGAACAAATAACGACGCATCCGCGCTTGAGTTTGGTGGATTCATTTCATAGCTCATCAAAAACACGACACCAGAGAGTTTGTTAACATTGACGTCATCTGTATCACCTGTAGGACGTATAGTCTGCTTTCTGCTCAGAAGGCGGGAAAATGCCGAGCTTTCAGCGCTTTCATCAAACGCTTCAATGGACTGCAACGATACATCCACCACCACTGTTTCGTCCCTTCCTACAGCAGCCACTTGCAGTTGAGAAAATGTTCCAAGCAGGAATTCGGTTGGAGCATACTTCCGCCCGTAGCTAGGGTCATTGCGAAGCAGCGTTTTGTTAGTTTCTGGATCGCTAGCTAGTGTCAGTGAGCCCCTCTGCAACGATACTGTAACGCGATAAAGTTCGCTTAGCTCTGTTTGAGACTCATTGTCAGAAGCGTCATCTTTCCCACCAGCGTCACGATGCTTATGATTTCGTTTCTTCGACCGTCGAGACGGTTCCTCTAAGATTTTAAAAAGCTCACGAAGCTCCACTTCTGGAATAATACGATGGGGGGTTTGACTAGATTCTCCATCAGGGGTTGGAGTTGCAAGTTTCGACGTCCAACCAAACATCCATGCGCCCCACGATCGATACCGCACCTCGGCAGGCACGCTAGACTCAGTGACTTCTGTATCCACCGATTCAGAATCTGAAAATGCTGATGATTTGTGCGGTGGGGGCGTCGGCAACCGACGTCGCACACGAGGCGCTCGGGAAGCCTGGAACTTCCGGACTTCGAGATCACCTAGGTAACGGAAGAATAGCACATCCTCCACACTCCGACGTCGTTCGATTTCTTCCAGCCCGAAATCAATTTCCAAAGATGAGAGCTTGGGCACATTAGCGTGATCCAGCGGAGATGAACCAATTCCTTCCCGCACGTCACTTTCATCTGCAGCTTCATCATTATCTTCACTATCAGAGAGCACGTAATCAACATTTGTAAGCTCCAGCAGCAAACGAGATTTCTGGTGCCATAAGCTCACGTAATGCTTGCGATCCTCGCGCCGATCCTTCATAAAACCCCATGTCCATTGCTGCTTTTTTGTTTTCAGATCCTCTTGCACCGATGTGATGGCATATTTCCACCAGTCCGCAGGCTCATCAAACACTGCAGCCCGGGGCCTAAATTTGCGATACCGCTGGTACTTCGTGTAGTGCTCCGGGATCTGCAGCGCCGATGCAAGATACAGTATATCACAATACTGAGACTCCTCCAAGCGAAACGCCACCTCCGAAATATTCACATCGACCTCAAACTTGGGCACATTCGCGTCAAATACGTCTCGATTCACAATCAGACGCGCGCTCGCGTCAATCGGTTTGAGCAGAAAGTGATGCTGCTGCTGTGACGGGTACAGCTGCATGTGGTGGTAATGCCTTTCGTCAAAGCGTTTGGGGATGGCGCGACTAAAGGCGCTGGAGAACTGCTCGGCCGAGCACGTTTCAAAGTTCAACGGTCGATCTCGCTGCAGCTCGCAGTCCGGGTTACAGTACACGCTCAAGTGGTTGAGCTCCACGATCTTGAAGATCCTCGGCTCGTTGCTCTTGGACGTGTCCACGTACGACGGCTGCCAATTGGAATTGGTCGACTGCACGTGCACCGACTCAATCGTGATCCCCATGGCGAAGGGGTGATCCCCCGAACTGTGGTCCTCCACGCGGACGTGGATGCGTCGGATGTGCAGCTCCAGGTTGTCTATGATCTTGTTCACGAGTCTAGCGGTGAACCCATCCTCGGAGCTGGCGGCCGCGTCCTCCTGTCGCTTGGCCTGAACGTACAGCTCCTCCAGCAGCTTCTTCTTGAGCGTGAACTCGTCCATGGCGCGCATGACGGCATCAATGTCGTCCTCCGTGCGCAGCAGCAGGTACACGTCATCAACGGTGGCCACCACCGAGTCGGACTGCAGGCGGTTCCACGGAATCTTGAGCTCGATGGAGCCCACGAGGCCGCGCACGAGCCGCACGGCCGGCAGGTCCGCCACCACCTCGGGCTTCACCTCGAGCTCCGTGAGCACCACGTAGCCCGACCAAACCGCCACATTGATTTTGTCGCTGCTGAAGCACTTGGGTTCGATGTAGTTGCCCAGCGCGCTCGTCAGCAGCCCCGTCACCAGCGTCTCGAACATGGCGCCGCGCGAGTGCGCACTCGAAGAGTGTTTGTGGAGGTGAGGGTGGTGTGTACTTACACAGACAGCTGTAGTCGGTGGTATAGTATGTACCGGTCGTCCACTTCAAGTACAGACCGAGGTTCTGAGGTTTTAAAGTCGCTCGATTCGGTGGCAGCAGCACAAGCAGGCGTCAAGGGGGACTTTTGCAGTGCCAGAAGAAACTTGCAGCGGACATGGAGAGCGTGGACGCGGCGCTGCGCTACCTGCAGCGGCAGTTCGCGGTCGTGGCTAGCGACGAGGCGCAGTGGAACGAGGAGCGCCAGAAGCTGCAGCAGCACGTGCGCGAGCTCGAGGACCAGCGCGGCGAGCAGGAGCAGGCCTACAAGGACGCCATGCTGCGCGTCAAGATGCTCGAGTTCGCGCTGCGTCAGGAGCGCGGCCGCTACTTAGCGTCTCCCGCCGCGGTCAGCAGCGCGGGGGGTCCGGCCACCAAACCCCGCTCCGAGAGTGCCGAGATCTCGCGCGGCGTGACAGTCTCCCGCTCCACGGAGCGCTCCAAGTCAGCGCGCACCGTTGAGCAGCAGCCGTCGCCAGCGCCGTCGCCCGCGGGTAGTCCCAAGGCGTACAGTCTATATAGAACAGATAGTAGGAGCAAGAGTGCAGCCAACACGCCCAAGAACTCTCAGGGCAAGGGCACGGAAATCTCGCGGCCCCGGATGATGTCCAGGACGGCGTCCGGACGCGAGGTAGAGCGCGAGCTGAGCAGGACAGCCTCCGGCCGAGAGGTGGAGCGGGAAATGACCAGGTCGACCTCAGGTTCAGGACGCGAAGTAGAGCGAGAGATGAACAGGACCGCGTCCGGCTCAGGACGGGAAGTGGAACGTACGTGGACGGTTTGAATTTTGTGGTGGGCTGCAATTTGCTGACAGCTTGCTGCAATTTTTTTGTAGGTACTGTTGAGACTGCAAAGCCGCTCAAACCTGTTGTAATCCCGCTTGCACCGAAGGGATCTTACCGACCACACAAGCTGAAGCTAAAGTTGTCGGGACACATGGTACGGAGATATCGTTTTTTGCTGTGATTCTGAATGATGGGCTCAAAATGCTGCTGGTACTGTTACTTTTTTTACAGGACGGAGTGCGGGCGCTTGCATTCCATCCGACAGAGCCGCTGTTGGTGTCCGGTAGTGAAGATTGCACCGTGAAGGTGTGGAGCCTATCGAGTGTGGCTAATGGTCCGCCATCGCAGCGGGCGACTGAGGTGGACTCACTCGTGACAATGCGGACGCATACGCAAAGTGTGCTGGCGTTGGCTGTGTTCAGTACGGAGAATTACCCGGATTGCCCGCCTGGACGAGCAGGTGCATTCGCTTCTGCTGGGCGCGATGGAGCATTGCACTTGTTCCAGCTGCCGAGCACAGAAAGCGATAAACCTGAACCGTACACGTACGGAGAGTATGAAGACATGAAACTGCATTCTATCAAGGATGCGCATGACGACGCAATTTGGGACTTGCACGCACATCCACTATCAAACGCTTTGTTCTCGGCCGGAGCAGATGGCGTCGTTCGGATGTGGGGCGTTACGTCAGGTATGTCACTGCACATTACCACAATACTTTTCGCAGCTTTTTTGGCGTTGCTAACCCCCATGTTTGCTTGCTTTGACACGACAGAGCTCAATTTCCAGGGTGAATTGCGGTGCGCCACTAAAACCAACACGAACGGAACTGGTAAGCTGAAGTCTTTGTTGCTCATAGATAATGATTGACGAAGGTTATGAGAAGCAAGCTGGTGAACTAATTTGTTGCTCCTACGTGTAATTGCGCTGGCAATAAACAGGTCCCCACGTCCGTGGTTCTTTGATACCTACTTCGGTGTGTTCGATGCTACCGGATCCGAAGACGTGCGTGGTTGGCTACACAAATGGTGCAATTGCCCAGTTCGACTACGCTGCTGAGCGCGTAATTCAGCTTACACGGGCGATCGACGTTGACACCAAGGGACGAGGGGGCCAGGTGAACAAGGTTCGATCTACCTGCTTTCCCATTCTGGGTCGACATTGTAGTATCTAACTGTTTTTCTGCTATTGCATTTTTAAGTTGGCCGTGCACCCTACCATGCCGATTGCTATTGCAGCCCACCAAGACCGAAAAATCCGAATGTATGACATGCGAGCAGGCGAATGCGTTGGGTCTCTTACGGCTCACCAAGACACCGTCACATCTCTTTCGATCGACGCCGCGGGGCTCTATCTTGCTTCTGGAGGTACGTGGCTTTAAGTTCCACTTATGATGCGGTGTCGCCCATTTATTGATGAATTACTTGTTGCACCATGCTTCAGGCCATGATGGTTCCTTGCGTGTTTGGTCCGTTGGGGACCGGCATTGCGTATTTGAACAAACGGTGCGTTGTGTTGCAATTACTGGGCTTCAGTGGTGTGACGACTAACACTATTGTGGTTGTTTCTAGGCGCACCGGCCAAAGATGGGAGAAGCAGTGCACGCAGTGAGTTATCACCCGTCGCGCAACTTCATCGCGACTGGCGGTGCGGACAGTACAATAAAGATCTTCCAGTAAGCAGCAGCTGAAGATATCACCGCTCTTTCACCAAGCGCCTCAAAATTGGCAAAGTGATGGAGCTATAGCTGCGTGTTGCACGACTGATTAGCGGAATAGAACTACACCTAGCTTGCCTGCTCTTTACCTGCGTATTTGATGTCGATACAGTTCACACCAACCACCCAGACCATCCACGCGATGAACACACAAAGGTATTTTAGCATACGCAGGCCCGCTCCCTCACCCTTTCGGCAAGAATGCGACGGCCGTGTATTATTCTTATTTCTTCAAGATGGCAAAGAGCGATCCGCGTCACGGCTAGACAGCTAGACAGCTAGACAGCTTAGATCACGCCAATGCGGTTGGCCACGTCCAAAGCGTCGTAGTCAGCGGTCAGGCGCACGTACGCCTTCTTCTGGCCATCGGGTCTGCAATATTACAACAACAACAACAACATAATTCACACCATCAGCACACGATGCTCCAGATCATCCTACAATCCAGTCTTGGGACGAAGGGCGGCGTCGCCTAACACAACGCCGCCCCTCAAAACCACGCCACCGCACTTCCCTATCAGGACTACGGCAGCAGCAACTTAAGGGGGTTCCGACTGGTCCCTCCGTCCCTGCAACTAAGAGCTCGACACGATGTGGTGTACCTGATGAGCGTGTTGACCTTGGCGACCTTGATGTCGTACAGCTGCTTGACGGCATCCTTGATCTGACGCTTGTTGGCCAGGAGGTCCACCAGGAAGACGAGCGTGTTGTTGTCCTCGATCTTCTTCATGGCCGACTCGGTCGTGAGCGGGGCCTTGATGATGCGGTACTTGTCGAGCTTGTTGCGCGACGGCACCGACTTGCGCGCGTAGCGAGGGGCGCGCGCCAGCTGCAGGGTCTTGGGCTTGTAGAAGTGCACCTTGGTGCGGATCTTGAGCACCTTGCCGTGCGAGCCCTTGATCACCTTCTTGGAGAGCTTGGCAGCCGACTTGCCGGCCGCGGTCTTTTGGGTAACCTTCGCCATCTCTGTTTGCCTCTTTGAGAAATGAATCGCCCGGATGTATGGCCAGGAGCAAAAATCGAGGAGCGCCAGCCAACAATTTCAAGGTGCAATTATCATCCAATGCCAAGACGGGATATATGAGTTTTTCGGCGAATCAGCGTGGATCGTACTTTTTGCGGGAAACCGCACTTTACGTGGCGCCCGAAAGTGCTGGCGGCATCGATGGCAACGTTGGCATGGCGGATCGACTGTATCACAGTTGCCTGACTTTCTACGGCCAAGTCTTAAGACGACGCCAGCACTCGGCACGCGATCCTTGTCGACATGATTTCATTCCAACAAATCCACCAACAAGTGCAAGCCCCTTCGACGCCCATGCGTTGCGCTTGTTTGATGGCATCCGTGACGCTCGGACTCTTCGCTTCAACGACTTCAACTGCGTCCGTTGACTTTACTACGTTGGCTGAGTCGGATCATGACAACGCCACAAGCGCCACCAACGAGTCCGTGGTCGTGACGGTCCGACACATTTTGCACTTTTCGGACGTGCATCTCAACATCTCCGAATCGCTGAACGACAGCGACTCAGAGACTATCCCTGCTGTCTATGGTGACGACGCGCCCATCAGTCTCTTGGTGTCTGCGCTGGACTACGCCAAAAAGGCGCTGCCCGACCCGGATTTCTTCCTGTATACGGGGGACCACGTGGTGCACGGCGAGCTGTCGGGTGAATACCTTGCTGCAGCGGTGGAGAAGAACGTCGAGATTATGGCGAAATATTATTCCGCAGCGGACAACGGCACGGCGCTGGACATCACTGCGATCCTCGGCAACGCCGATACAAGTACGTACGGGTGCGGTGTGGTGTTGCAGAGTGGAAAACTGACTTCTGGTGATGTTAGGTCCTGACTACACCATGAATGTGACGGACCCCGAGACAGAGGAGAATCCATCGATCGCACTCATTTCAGGAGCATGGGAAGACACCATGTCGTCGTCAAACCTCGACTGGTTCAATCACCGCGGGTATTTAGCGTACGCCCTAGACGAAAACCTCATCGTGATCACCTTGAACACTCTGCCTTACTCGGTGAGTTTTCAGCAATTTTTGCCTGCATTTTATATGACTGACAGGTTTGTTGTCTTTGCAGCCGAGCCACCTGCCGGATACGTCAAACATGCCGGATCCGTTCGAACAGTTTGAGTGGCTGAATGCCTCGTTGGCAGAATTGCGCACTAGCGGCAAGCTAGCCTACATCGTTGGCCACATCCCACCAATTATTGATTCCTACAGTGGCGCACCAATGTGGAACGAGACGTATATCAAAACGTACAAGCAGATTGTCAACGAATTCACGGATGTCATCAAGGCGCAATTCTTCGGTCACGTGCACAGCATCGAGTTCCGATTGCCGCTTTCCAGCAGCCAGGATGCACTGTTTGAGAAGAACGGGATGACGGCCGACGAAGACTACGGAGACAGCTCGGATCTCGTGCCGCTGTTCATGGTAGCGGCAATTTCGCCGATCTTTCTGAACAACCCAGCGTTCATGATCTGGGACTACGATGCCTCCACGTACGACATTCTCGACTTCGCGGTCTACGGTGGCAACATCTCTTCCGCTACTCAAAACGTCGACTGGAAGCCGCTCTTCAAGGCGAGTACAGAATACGACGTTAGTTCGCTGAATACTTCTGAGATCACCAGCTTCGTGGAGCGTGCGGCGGCAAACGCACAACTGCTTGAGCAGTACTACTACAACTCGAAGGCTCAGTCACGGCTCCAGTCGTCATGCATGGGAGCCACATGTCAGGCTGAATGGCTGTGCTCGTTGTATTGGTGGTCTACGGTTGCAGACTACGATGCCTGTGTGGCATCAACTGAGACGGCAAAGTCGAAAGGTTCTTCTCCCACCCAGCTTTCAATCTCGTCGTCGGCCGGATCGTTGTTGTATGCTTCGGCCGCCATCATTGTTGGAGGCATGGCAGCTACCGTTGTCTTTGTGCTCATTGCGTCCCGGATGTGTCGATGCGGTGGTGATCAAGAAGCTGCCAAGCTCCTGCAACGGCAACGTGTTCATTTTGCTGCAATGGTGTGACAGATTCGTACGTGTATTAGACGAATATTAAAGGGGGTCGCTTGCTCTGGTATGCAGAGAGTATAGTTGGAAGACCTATGACGCATCAAAAACTAATTTGTGTGGGTGAATCATGCTTTGCTCGCTTTTTTCTCCGTATCATATGGAAGAATGATCGAAGGCACACACCAACACGGATACAAACTTTACTACAGAACGAAAGTCAAACTTAGTACACGCGTTGTACGGTGATAGAGGAAACGCGGTGACGATGCAATGAAGTTTACCCGGTAAACTTTACCACGCAGCTGTCTGGAGCCACAAGCTGCAACAAGTAGATCCTTGGTCCGTGCATGCCTGAGTCGCAGCCTTGTCGGCCGCTCGACATGTGTGGTTGCAGCAAGCAGATTAGAACGGCTCCTGCCACGAAGTGCTGGACGACTGCAGCAACATCAACCGGCGCGACCGGAGCGAAAAGGTTCCCCGATAACATACAGTGCGTACGCAGGTTGCACTTGTACTGCGCTGCAAGTTGCAGCGGGAAGATGATATGCGTACATGTACCTAACTGGAAGGAGCTGTTGCACCGAGGTGGCCAACAAAGTTGTAAATTCAGCTTTTAAACAGGCATACATGAATCACTTGGAAGACCACCAAAACAGGAGAAATGAAACTTCACTTGCCACCACGCTGACTGACTGAAAGCGCTTACTGATGCGCCTCGTGAGCAACCACGGCAACGGTGCTCCGCGGGAGCTCGGCGTTATAAATCCAGTTGCGAAAGAGATGGTCCACGATTATGATTGTGTTGGGATGCCGAGCAAACTTGCAGTGGCAGCACAATCAACGTGTTAACTTCAATGCGCAGCAGCTTCTTTGTCTTGCACGGCTGCATCGCGAGAGCCAAGTTCGGCTTTGAAAGTCCTTTATGCCGGCCTTCGCCCCAGCCAAAAGAAATGCATTGCAGCACCATTTCGCTAGGAAGCACCGTTAATTCCTGGGCTTGACGGCGGCGACAAGGCAGTGGCGGAAGATTTTAAGTGACGGACGCCTTCGACTAGCAACTGCAACCATCTGTGGTGGTGAACCGGATTCTCCGATCACGATGCGTAGCTGCGCACGCATCAATGTTTACATACTGCAGAGCTGCAGAAGGGCCCCGGGAGAAAACGGAGCCCGCGACGACAGTACCGGTAAACTCACGCACGAATGATGCCGTTAATCTAGGGACGCTTTGGCCACACATACCAAAGGCCCTTCTCAACCCTGCCGGTCAACTCGATGCGTGACGCGTATTCCCGTATCGAGCAGAGAAGAACCGCCGCACAAACCGACAGGAGAGAGGTCCAACGCGCTTCACTCACTCTCGTTTTCGAACCCATCCACGCATTCACCCCACGAAAAGCGTGGTGTCCATCTCGGTTAGGAAGAAGTTGGCACTATGGAGCCGTCTCGAACTGCACTCCCTCAGCTTTCGTCCTACCTCCCAGCACTGTCTTCCGACACGCCTGCTGTCAGCATGACCACCACCGGCCCCAGCAGTACCATGGCAATGAAGAAACGACGAAACAGCATCGAAGGTGCGTTTTCAGCAGTAAGTTCTTGCCCTCCGACTCCCCAGCAGCCTAAGCACGATCAGCGCAAGAGGAAGCAAACCCCAGTCGAACTCTCAACGAACACCAAGGGTTCAAAGGTGGTGTCTTTCTCGCGGCTCGACAGTATTTATCAATCTCAAGGACAGGCGGCTAGCCCTGTCATCACTCCCGAGGGGAGTTCATTTTCGTCTACAGCGTCCTCGCAAGATGGCGACAGATCGGGCATCGAGACCACCAGTTATTTCGCGTCACAATCCCAGACGGCTACACCCCGACGAGAGCGCACATCAAGGTACCTTAGCGAGGCCGACCGCCGAGAGGTCATAACGCGGATCGACGGTGGCGAAAAGCAAGTGGCACTTGCAAGGGAGTTCAACGTTAGCCGAGCTGCGATCTGCAACCTCTACAAGAATCGGTGGGAGGTGCTTACTCGGGGGAGCCGTAACTCTGAATCCAAGCACCCGAAGAAGGCGCGCAACAAGAAGGCGAATCCACGGCTAGTGCCCCGGCCCTCAACAAATGCCGAAGCGAGCATTGCTGTATCTGAAGTCATCTACCCTGACGTGTCCACGATATCGATTCATGCAGAGGGAACCCCACGCGATGACAACGTAGATTCAGCGATGAGGGAATCTACGCTGGAGCTGAACGAGGACGGACCCTACCAAGACACCACCCTACCTTCCGCTGAAGCTTCGGATCACGGAAACTCTTCTCAGGACCATCAGGCGGAGAATCTGCAACACCACCATTATCAATTCCAGCAGAAAGAAGAGGGTGAACAGCGACCCGGCCGACAGTCTCATTTCAAGGAACGAGTGAGCAGCCCAGTGACATCCAGGGCATTCCTCGTTCACGAGGCGTCTGCATACTCGTATCCTTGCAGGAACTTGGTCGCCGCTCTACGAGACGAAAGCATCAGCACAGTAGTGTTCCAGCAGCGAGCTACGCGCTTGGTGCGTCTGCTGATTGAGGAGGCGCTAACTTGCTTACCCCATGAAGACATTCAGGTCAAGAATCAATTTGGAGACGTATGCCACGCAGCAAAGTCGCTCGATGAGCGGGACATTTGCGGCGTCTCAATGGAGGACAAGGGCATGGTGCTGCTTCGTGCCTTCTCGACGATCAGTCCGACATCGCCCACCGGCGTGATCACAATTGAAACCAGGGCAACAGGAGACGATACAAAGGACCTCACTACACCACCGATCCTACACGCACAGCTACCGTGTGTTAGTTCTCACCAGGCTGTGCTACTCCTTGACATCAAGTGCGCCACAGGAAATGAGGCATGCGCAGTACTGCACCACCTGGTACATGAGAGGAACATCGCGCCAAAAAGTATTTATTTTGTGACGGTCATCAGCTCCTTTGAGGGTCTCCAGAACGTGTTCAGGCACTTCCCAGGTGGGCGTCCGGAATCAACCGTACCTATCCAGCAAATTAGTCTCCTCATACTAACATCTTCTTGCTCCACACAGACGTCACGCTCATTGCAGCCCAAGTGGACACCGTGCTAGATTTGAACGAACGTATCCGTCCAGGCATTGGAAACTTCATGCAGCGCTACTGGAACGTCCACTCCGACTCTGGTGCTCCTTGATACACATACGAGGTTCCGTACATGAACTATTCCATTCACAGGGGTGAACCCGGAGCCGAG
Source organism: Phytophthora ramorum (assembly GCF_020800215.1). Taxonomy (NCBI): domain Eukaryota; phylum Oomycota; class Peronosporomycetes; order Peronosporales; family Peronosporaceae; genus Phytophthora; species Phytophthora ramorum. The sequence continues at coordinate 3,453,475 of NW_027150648.1, read as the reverse complement.
AAGAGATACCAACACTATACAAGAATCCCCTCCAGTAGGTGTATCGTATCACGGCAATTTTCAGCGAAGACTGCATCTCTTCCAACAGCATTGCTCCACTCGCTGCTGTCGTGCAGTACAAATAACTGTCCTGCCACTACTCCGTAAAACCAAACCACACTACGTAGTAGTTTGACGCTAGGATCAGGCACTTTTTTGTGTATTGTTATTTTTCAAGGTCGTAGAGGTAGTTGTACTCTATGAGGACGTGCTAGGCAGCGCCGAAACTAGGTGAGTGCGGTTGGCTTCACAAGAAGTCTCCACCACCGCAAGCCCGTCGCTGCCATTTAAGCGTGCGCAACGTTCTGTGTCGCCGCGAGTGTGCTACACGTCCCGCCAATGCGCCATCATTGGAGCCTGTCGGTGCCGGCAGACGACGTCTACAGCTCCTTGAACTGGTGCACGTCCAGGCTCTCCTGGCCGTTCTCCAGCAGCGCGATCAAAGCACCGGCGAACGCCTTGTACTCCGGGTTCTCACGGTGGTGCACCACGCTCTGTTCAGTAGTATCGCCGCATGAGCATTGAGCAGAAACAAACAAAACAGGCAACAAGGTCAGTCGCAAGTCACGTCTCGACCGAGACCGAGACCGAGCACCTAGTGCACGGTATCACTGTAATGGAGCGGGAGTGATCGGTAGTGTACGTACGCTCTCCTGGTCGTAGCGCTCGATGATGGTCCACTTGCGCGCGTCGCTGGTGTTCTGCATGGGGTGCCAGCCGATGACGCCGGCATCCTTGGAGTAGGTCTGCGAGGCCTCGGCCAGCTTGACACGCAGCTGCTCCTCGACGTCCTTGCCATCCTTGGCGTGCAGGTTGACGACAATCGTGTAGACCATAGTTTCTTGGTGGTGGTGGTGATGGAGTGTGAAGTCGAGTGTGAATTCGAGAATGAGTGAGGAGACGGCCGCAGTTGTCCTCAAGCCGTCAAGCAGTCGTAGTCGATGCTGTGCGATGGGAGCTAGGCCTAGGACCCGTCCGTCCGTCCTGCTGGCACACCGAAGATACGTCGCTTCACTCTGCGCTCTGATAACCAGATTACGAACAGAGCGGGGAGCGAGCTTCTCGGTAATCCACGTTCGGTCTGTCGGCTGTCGACTGTCGGCTGTCGGCTGTCAAACATCCGCTGGCGAGGCAATCGGCCACCGATCCGGCGGCAGGTGGATGTTCACGTTTATAGAGCTTTGCTCGTTACCCGCAGGGTTTGCGAAAAGGGATCGTCAAGACGATTAAGTCAATGCCAAACTCGAGCACCAGCAAGGGATATCTCTCCCTTTTAAAGCTGGATGCTCGGTGACGAGCAAACGATCGGGAAACTTGAATCCACGCGCAAGTGACGAAGGTGGCCCCTAACTGTAGACTCTAGACTAGAACCCGTGCAGTACTTCGTATGTTTAGATTCTGCTTCTAGTTTACTAACCCTGCTTTCGAGTCGTCGTATTTGGGAGAAATGGGGGAGAGTATACACATGTTCATTGTCTTGGCATGCACACGGGTACGCTCACTATACATGCACTCAATAACATTTAAGCTAACCTTGGTCTGAGCAACGGTAGCAGAGAATCAGTAGACCGGAACAGCAGACACAATAGCCGACTGCTCGCTGTTAAATACTGGCAGTCGCCGTCATACGTCAAAGGCTTCAACTTTGATTAAAATGGCATGGCTACGGTATCATGCAGAGCCTCCTCCTCGCTGCCACGTCACTCGGTCCTGATTGCTCTTTCGCGAGCTCCTCGACACAGGAGTCAACCCATTTTAAGTAACAGATGCCTCAATCGTCAATATCCAGCAGCAGCATGCCCGGGATCAAGTACCGTACCGGTAGACGATCTCCACTACAAATCTCTCGCGTCTACCTTCTGGTGTTGCCTGTTCGGTCGCCACCGAGGTAGATTACCGAGAAGCTCGCTCCCCGCTCTGTTCGTAATCTGGTTATCAGAGCGCAGAGTGAAGCGACGTATCTTCGGTGTGCCAGCAGGACGGACGGACGGGTCCTAGGCCTAGCTCCCATCGCACAGCATCGACTACGACTGCTTGACGGCTTGAGGACAACTGCGGCCGTCTCCTCACTCATTCTCGAATTCACACTCGACTTCACACTCCATCACCACCACCACCAAGAAACTATGGTCTACACGATTGTCGTCAACCTGCACGCCAAGGATGGCAAGGACGTCGAGGAGCAGCTGCGTGTCAAGCTGGCCGAGGCCTCGCAGACCTACTCCAAGGATGCCGGCGTCATCGGCTGGCACCCCATGCAGAACACCAGCGACGCGCGCAAGTGGACCATCATCGAGCGCTACGACCAGGAGAGCGTACGTACACTACCGATCACTCCCGCTCCATTACAGTGATACCGTGCACTAGGTGCTCGGTCTCGGTCTCGGTCGAGACGTGACTTGCGACTGACCTTGTTGCCTGTTTTGTTTGTTTCTGCTCAATGCTCATGCGGCGATACTACTGAACAGAGCGTGGCGCACCACCGTGAGAACCCGGAGTACAAGGCGTTCGCCGGTGCTTTGATCGCGCTGCTGGAGAACGGCCAGGAGAGCCTGGACGTGCACCAGTTCAAGGAGCTGTAGACGTCGTCTGCCGGCACCGACAGGCTCCAATGATGGCGCATTGGCGGGACGTGTAGCACACTCGCGGCGACACAGAACGTTGCGCACGCTTAAATGGCAGCGACGGGCTTGCGGTGGTGGAGACTTCTTGTGAAGCCAACCGCACTCACCTAGTTTCGGCGCTGCCTAGCACGTCCTCATAGAGTACAACTACCTCTACGACCTTGAAAAATAACAATACACAAAAAGTGCCTGATCCTAGCGTCAAACTACTACGTAGTGTGGTTTGGTTTTACGGAGTAGTGGCAGGACAGTTATTTGTACTGCACGACAGCAGCGAGTGGAGCAATGCTGTTGGAAGAGATGCAGTCTTCGCTGAAAATTGCCGTGATACGATACACCTACTGAAGGGGATTCTTGTATAGTGTTGGTATCTCTTCTCGGCTCCGGGTTCACCCCTGTGAATGGAATAGTTCATGTATGGAACCTCGTAGGTGTATCAAGGAGCACCAGAGTCGGGGTGGACGTTCCAGTAGCGCTGCATGAAGTTTCCAATGCCTGGACGGATACGTTCGTTCAAATCTAGCACGGTGTCCACTTGGGCTGCAATGAGCGTGACGTCTGTGCGAAGCGAGAAGAAGACATTAGTGTGAGGTACTAGTACAGAGTATCATGCCATGCTTTCTATCTGACGCCGGTCTCTTTGTCCTCAGGACCTCTGACGTCGAAAGGTGTCAGAAGCATGGCTCACTGTTGATTGTCAGTGTGCTCAGTGTATCCAACGCACAGGGCCGTGGATATCTACTGTCCGCTCTTACTACAACCAGCACAGGGCAAAGCCATTTTCGACTACTCCTTCGTCACCAACACAACCCACCATGACAAGCCAACAGTTTTTGACACGCACGCAGAAGCACGACGTCGCTTCACGCTATAATATGGACAGGCATTTGTTTGTGTATTGTTATTTTTCAAGGTCGTAGAGATAGTTGTACTCTATGAGGACGTGCTAGGCAGCGCCGAAACTAGGTGAGTGCGGTTGGCTTCACAAGAAGTCTCCACCACCGCAAGCCCGTCGCTGCCATTTAAGCGTGCGCAACACTCTGTGTCGCCGCGAGTGTGCTACACGTCCCGCCAATGCGCCATCATTGGAGCCTGTCGGTGCCGGCAGACGACGTCTACAGCTCCTTGAACTGGTGCACGTCCAGGCTCTCCTGGCCGTTCTCCAGCAGCGCGATCAAAGCACCGGCGAACGCCTTGTACTCCGGGTTCTCACGGTGGTGCGCCACGCTCTGTTCAGTAGTATCGCCGCATGAGCATTGAGCAGAAACAAACAAAACAGGCAACAAGGTCAGTCGCAAGTCACGTCTCGACCGAGACCGAGACCGAGCACCTAGTGCACGGTATCACTGTAATGGAGCGGGAGTGATCGGTAGTGTACGTACGCTCTCCTGGTCGTAGCGCTCGATGATGGTCCACTTGCGCGCGTCGCTGGTGTTCTGCATGGGGTGCCAGCCGATGACGCCGGCATCCTTGGAGTAGGTCTGCGAGGCCTCGGCCAGCTTGACACGCAGCTGCTCCTCGACGTCCTTGCCATCCTTGGCGTGCAGGTTGACGACAATCGTGTAGACCATAGTTTCTTGGTGGTGGTGGTGATGGAGTGTGAAGTCGAGTGTGAATTCGAGAATGAGTGAGGAGACGGCCGCAGTTGTCCTCAAGCCGTCAAGCAGTCGTAGTCGATGCTGTGCGATGGGAGCTAGGCCTAGGACCCGTCCGTCCGTCCTGCTGGCACACCGAAGATACGTCGCTTCACTCTGCGCTCTGATAACCAGATTACGAACAGAGCGGGGAGCGAGCTTCTCGGTAATCTACCTCGGTGGCGACCGAACAGGCAACACCAGAAGGTAGACGCGAGAGATTTGTAGTGGAGATCGTCTACCGGTACGGTACTTGATCCCGGGCATGCTGCTGCTGGATATTGTCGATTGAGGCATCTGTTACTTAAAATGGGTTGACTCCTGTGTCGAGGAGCTCGCGAAAGAGCAATCAGGACCGAGTGACGTGGCAGCGAGGAGGAGGCTCTGCATGATACCGTAGCCATGCCATTTTAATCAAAGTTGAAGCCTTTGACGTATGACGGCGACTGCCAGTATTTAACAGCGAGCAGTCGGCTATTGTGTCTGCTGTTCCGGTCTACTGATTCTCTGCTACCGTTGCTCAGACCAAGGTTAGCTTAAATGTTATTGAGTGCATGTATAGTGAGCGTACCCGTGTGCATGCCAAGACAATGAACATGTGTATACTCTCCCCCATTTCTCCCAAATACGACGACTCGAAAGCAGGGTTAGTAAACTAGAAGCAGAATCTAAACATACGAAGTACTGCACGGGTTCTAGTCTAGAGTCTACAGTTAGGGGCCACCTTCGTCACTTGCGCGTGGATTCAAGTTTCCCGATCGTTTGCTCGTCACCGAGCATCCAGCTTTAAAAGGGAGAGATATCCCTTGCTGGTGCTCGAGTTTGGCATTGACTTAATCGTCTTGACGATCCCTTTTCGCAAACCCTGCGGGTAACGAGCAAAGCTCTATAAACGTGAACATCCACCTGCCGCCGGATCGGTGGCCGATTGCCTCGCCAGCGGATGTTTGACAGCCGACAGCCGACAGTCGACAGCCGACAGACCGAACGTGGATTACCGAGAAGCTCGCTCCCCGCTCTGTTCGTAATCTGGTTATCAGAGCGCAGAGTGAAGCGACGTATCTTCGGTGTGCCAGCAGGACGGACGGACGGGTCCTAGGCCTAGCTCCCATCGCACAGCATCGACTACGACTGCTTGACGGCTTGAGGACAACTGCGGCCGTCTCCTCACTCATTCTCGAATTCACACTCGACTTCACACTCCATCACCACCACCACCAAGAAACTATGGTCTACACGATTGTCGTCAACCTGCACGCCAAGGATGGCAAGGACGTCGAGGAGCAGCTGCGTGTCAAGCTGGCCGAGGCCTCGCAGACCTACTCCAAGGATGCCGGCGTCATCGGCTGGCACCCCATGCAGAACACCAGCGACGCGCGCAAGTGGACCATCATCGAGCGCTACGACCAGGAGAGCGTACGTACACTACCGATCACTCCCGCTCCATTACAGTGATACCGTGCACTAGGTGCTCGGTCTCGGTCTCGGTCGAGACGTGACTTGCGACTGACCTTGTTGCCTGTTTTGTTTGTTTCTGCTCAATGCTCATGCGGCGATACTACTGAACAGAGCGTGGCGCACCACCGTGAGAACCCGGAGTACAAGGCGTTCGCCGGTGCTTTGATCGCGCTGCTGGAGAACGGCCAGGAGAGCCTGGACGTGCACCAGTTCAAGGAGCTGTAGACGTCGTCTGCCGGCACCGACAGGCTCCAATGATGGCGCATTGGCGGGACGTGTAGCACACTCGCGGCGACACAGAACGTTGCGCACGCTTAAATGGCAGCGACGGGCTTGCGGTGGTGGAGACTTCTTGTGAAGCCAACCGCACTCACCTAGTTTCGGCGCTGCCTAGCACGTCCTCATAGAGTACAACTACCTCTACGACCTTGAAAAATAACAATACACAAAAAGTGCCTGATCCTAGCGTCAAACTACTACGTAGTGTGGTTTGGTTTTACGGAGTAGTGGCAGGACAGTTATTTGTACTGCACGACAGCAGCGAGTGGAGCAATGCTGTTGGAAGAGATGCAGTCTTCGCTGAAAATTGCCGTGATACGATACACCTACTGAAGGGGATTCTTGTATAGTGTTGGTATCTCTTCTCGGCTCCGGGTTCACCCCTGTGAATGGAATAGTTCATGTATGGAACCTCGTAGGTGTATCAAGGAGCACCAGAGTCGGGGTGGACGTTCCAGTAGCGCTGCATGAAGTTTCCAATGCCTGGACGGATACGTTCGTTCAAATCTAGCACGGTGTCCACTTGGGCTGCAATGAGCGTGACGTCTGTGCGAAGCGAGAAGAAGACATTAGTGTGAGGTACTAGTACAGAGTATCATGCCATGCTTTCTATCTGACGCCGGTCTCTTTGTCCTCAGGACCTCTGACGTCGAAAGGTGTCAGAAGCATGGCTCACTGTTGATTGTCAGTGTGCTCAGTGTATCCAACGCACAGGGCCGTGGATATCTACTGTCCGCTCTTACTACAACCAGCACAGGGCAAAGCCATTTTCGACTACTCCTTCGTCACCAACACAACCCACCATGACAAGCCAACAGTTTTTGACACGCACGCAGAAGCACGACGTCGCTTCACGCTATAATATGGACAGGCATTTGTTTGTGTATTGTTATTTTTCAAGGTCGTAGAGATAGTTGTACTCTATGAGGACGTGCTAGGCAGCGCCGAAACTAGGTGAGTGCGGTTGGCTTCACAAGAAGTCTCCACCACCGCAAGCCCGTCGCTGCCATTTAAGCGTGCGCAACACTCTGTGTCGCCGCGAGTGTGCTACACGTCCCGCCAATGCGCCATCATTGGAGCCTGTCGGTGCCGGCAGACGACGTCTACAGCTCCTTGAACTGGTGCACGTCCAGGCTCTCCTGGCCGTTCTCCAGCAGCGCGATCAAAGCACCGGCGAACGCCTTGTACTCCGGGTTCTCACGGTGGTGCGCCACGCTCTGTTCAGTAGTATCGCCGCATGAGCATTGAGCAGAAACAAACAAAACAGGCAACAAGGTCAGTCGCAAGTCACGTCTCGACCGAGACCGAGACCGAGCACCTAGTGCACGGTATCACTGTAATGGAGCGGGAGTGATCGGTAGTGTACGTACGCTCTCCTGGTCGTAGCGCTCGATGATGGTCCACTTGCGCGCGTCGCTGGTGTTCTGCATGGGGTGCCAGCCGATGACGCCGGCATCCTTGGAGTAGGTCTGCGAGGCCTCGGCCAGCTTGACACGCAGCTGCTCCTCGACGTCCTTGCCATCCTTGGCGTGCAGGTTGACGACAATCGTGTAGACCATAGTTTCTTGGTGGTGGTGGTGATGGAGTGTGAAGTCGAGTGTGAATTCGAGAATGAGTGAGGAGACGGCCGCAGTTGTCCTCAAGCCGTCAAGCAGTCGTAGTCGATGCTGTGCGATGGGAGCTAGGCCTAGGACCCGTCCGTCCGTCCTGCTGGCACACCGAAGATACGTCGCTTCACTCTGCGCTCTGATAACCAGATTACGAACAGAGCGGGGAGCGAGCTTCTCGGTAATCCACGTTCGGTCTGTCGGCTGTCGACTGTCGGCTGTCGGCTGTCAAACATCCGCTGGCGAGGCAATCGGCCACCGATCCGGCGGCAGGTGGATGTTCACGTTTATAGAGCTTTGCTCGTTACCCGCAGGGTTTGCGAAAAGGGATCGTCAAGACGATTAAGTCAATGCCAAACTCGAGCACCAGCAAGGGATATCTCTCCCTTTTAAAGCTGGATGCTCGGTGACGAGCAAACGATCGGGAAACTTGAATCCACGCGCAAGTGACGAAGGTGGCCCCTAACTGTAGACTCTAGACTAGAACCCGTGCAGTACTTCGTATGTTTAGATTCTGCTTCTAGTTTACTAACCCTGCTTTCGAGTCGTCGTATTTGGGAGAAATGGGGGAGAGTATACACATGTTCATTGTCTTGGCATGCACACGGGTACGCTCACTATACATGCACTCAATAACATTTAAGCTAACCTTGGTCTGAGCAACGGTAGCAGAGAATCAGTAGACCGGAACAGCAGACACAATAGCCGACTGCTCGCTGTTAAATACTGGCAGTCGCCGTCATACGTCAAAGGCTTCAACTTTGATTAAAATGGCATGGCTACGGTATCATGCAGAGCCTCCTCCTCGCTGCCACGTCACTCGGTCCTGATTGCTCTTTCGCGAGCTCCTCGACACAGGAGTCAACCCATTTTAAGTAACAGATGCCTCAATCGTCAATATCCAGCAGCAGCATGCCCGGGATCAAGTACCGTACCGGTAGACGATCTCCACTACAAATCTCTCGCGTCTACCTTCTGGTGTTGCCTGTTCGGTCGCCACCGAGGTAGATTACCGAGAAGCTCGCTCCCCGCTCTGTTCGTAATCTGGTTATCAGAGCGCAGAGTGAAGCGACGTATCTTCGGTGTGCCAGCAGGACGGACGGACGGGTCCTAGGCCTAGCTCCCATCGCACAGCATCGACTACGACTGCTTGACGGCTTGAGGACAACTGCGGCCGTCTCCTCACTCATTCTCGAATTCACACTCGACTTCACACTCCATCACCACCACCACCAAGAAACTATGGTCTACACGATTGTCGTCAACCTGCACGCCAAGGATGGCAAGGACGTCGAGGAGCAGCTGCGTGTCAAGCTGGCCGAGGCCTCGCAGACCTACTCCAAGGATGCCGGCGTCATCGGCTGGCACCCCATGCAGAACACCAGCGACGCGCGCAAGTGGACCATCATCGAGCGCTACGACCAGGAGAGCGTACGTACACTACCGATCACTCCCGCTCCATTACAGTGATACCGTGCACTAGGTGCTCGGTCTCGGTCTCGGTCGAGACGTGACTTGCGACTGACCTTGTTGCCTGTTTTGTTTGTTTCTGCTCAATGCTCATGCGGCGATACTACTGAACAGAGCGTGGTGCACCACCGTGAGAACCCGGAGTACAAGGCGTTCGCCGGTGCTTTGATCGCGCTGCTGGAGAACGGCCAGGAGAGCCTGGACGTGCACCAGTTCAAGGAGCTGTAGACGTCGTCTGCCGGCACCGACAGGCTCCAATGATGGCGCATTGGCGGGACGTGTAGCACACTCGCGGCGACACAGAACGTTGCGCACGCTTAAATGGCAGCGACGGGCTTGCGGTGGTGGAGACTTCTTGTGAAGCCAACCGCACTCACCTAGTTTCGGCGCTGCCTAGCACGTCCTCATAGAGTACAACTATCTCTACGACCTTGAAAAATAACAATACACAAACAAATGCCTGTCCATATTATAGCGTGAAGCGACGTCGTGCTTCTGCGTGCGTGTCAAAAACTGTTGGCTTGTCATGGTGGGTTGTGTTGGTGACGAAGGAGTAGTCGAAAATGGCTTTGCCCTGTGTTGGTTGTAGTAAGAGCGGACAGTAGATATCCACGGCCCTGTGCGTTGGATACACTGAGCACACTGACAATCAACAGTGAGCCATGCTTCTGACACCTTTCGACGTCAGAGGTCCTGAGGACAAAGAGACCGGCGTCAGATAGAAAGCATGGCATGATACTCTGTACTAGTACCTCACACTAATGTCTTCTTCTCGCTTCGCACAGACGTCACGAATACACAAAAATTCCTCTGCAGTAAATTGATCCTAACGTTATGATTAGACCACGAAACGACGATATCCATCCAGGATACTTCCACTTTCCATCTCGCAAGTCATGGGGCAAAGAAATACATTTGTTTGCAGCGATCAAACCGGAGGGCGTGGTAAGCGGCCCCAATTGTGAGTTTAGAGTTGACTTGGCACGCGCGACGGCTTGGCTCGCTGCACCATTCTTCGGGAGAGCCCCATTGACTCCGAAGCTGCTAATCGTAGGTATTCCTCGTAACAATTGGATAACCATCGACCGAGAAATTTGATTGCGAGCTTGTCTGCCCACCCGCTGCTAAGGCTGTAGCACCGCCGATTCTGATCGAGTGAGATGAGTAGTTTGCTGCTGGAACTCCTATCGTTCGCGCCGTATTCTTGATAGCATCTACAACTTCACGGACTGTTAACGATGCACAGAGGTGCCGCTTGAAAGTACACTTGAGCTGTCTTCGTGCTGCAAGTATGTGCTTGAGACCTTCGATCGGGCATAGCAACTTATCACCGGATGCGCTCATCGTGCGCCACGCACCGCGGCCGTACTGGTCATTCTTTGCTCCTTCTAAGCTGATTGTCACGGATGTTGCTAGTCTGCACTTCACACGTCTGCCGTTGCCGTCCGAGAAGAAGGCGTTGACCGTCTTCAAGTAGACAAACCGGCGGGGTTTCCCTACTTTGAGGAATTCCGAGCGGCGAAGAAGAAAGAAATAGCCGATGATGACGCTCCCCCACAGCAGGTGCTGTCTTGGCCTGGAGAGATCAAGAGAGCGGTACAACACGCGGAGAAATGGCGGGGTCAGCGGTTGTTTCTTTCGTCGAGGGTCAGATAGTCGTTTGATCCCTTGGAGTAGTAGTTCAAGTCGGGGGCTTGTCGAGAGTGATAGATTTTGTGTCGTCGATGATACCAGCGGATACTAGCCAGCTTGAGCTTAATTGTTGAATGCTGATTCCTGTTGTGTTGAGTATTCCAACCACCCGTCCAGCAGTATGTGGCGAAATACTCCAAACGTCGAGACGCTGTTGATGCTGTTAACCATTTCGACCAGTTCATTCGTGCAGCGAATCGACGCCACTGTTTCCAGTGGCGAGAATATGTGGCACAGGTAAAGTTTGCCAGGGCATTTCGACGGAGCATTGGCCCCAGACGTCGGATAGATTGTCGAAAGGCTCTTGTATTTGAATCTGTGTCGACACACACGACATGTTAGACCAGATTTCAGCGAGGGGGTGGCGTGTCGACCTCGCCCGAGATCCAGCATCGGCCATCACGTTGAGCTTGCCGGGAATATGAGATGCAGTGAACACGAGGTTGTACTTAAATTCAGCCAGCGATAGAAGACGGTTGTACATCCTGGCAATAGGGTTTCGGCTCGAACGTCGATTTGCCCACGAGACAGCACTAGTGTTGTCGATGTGAAACTGGACATGAGTGCGAGAATGGCACCCGGCTCCAGCCCAGTATGGACCCCAGTGGAGCGCTGCAAGTACCGCACTTCGTAGTTCTCTCACATTGATCGACGAATCCTGCGAGTCCGCTGTTGAAAACTTTTGACGAATAAATTGCTGTAGCGTTGGTTCGAGTGCACAAAGTCCGTCGTTGCTAACGTCCATGAACACGTGAAACTTAGGTTCTGACACCTCAGCGAAGTGGATGACGGGTATACCATTGAACCGAGTATGCTTTTGTAGAATCGATCGAAACCAGAGTAGATCATCGATGGTTGCAGTTGATAGCACACGAGTGCCGTGCTTGGGAATTCTCGACGCTGATTCTTGTAGACATTGAATAAAGGCACGGGCTGGTGGAAAGCAACTGACGACGTGACACAAGCTACCAATCGTCTTGAGCAATATACTTCGAGATGCGGCTTTGTGTGACAGCAACTGCTCAACCCGATTGAGAGCCTTGACGAGTTTTTCCGTTGGAATTGATACTGTCGCCGTTGTAGTGTTCCACAGAAGCCCCAATGCCTTGCATTTAGTAGACCATGCTGTAAATTTCTGCTCGTTGATCGCTGTGGGTCCCAAGACGGTGGCCTTTGCACGCCGGAGTGAGAGGTTAGCGTCGAAGCAGACTGTCCCTTTGTCGATCTCGATGCACGTGTGGTCGTCGCACCACACATTGCCGGAGAATTGGCGAGTCAACTTGTTGCCGTGTTCGTACAGAGCGTTAATGATCGAGCCGGCGATCGAGTAAAATGCCGGTGACCCGCACCAGCCGAACCCGCAGGAAAGGTCGATGACGAGGTAGTTTTCGAAAACGAAAGCGAACATGTGAACATGTTCCGAATGAATTGGGATGTGCCCGAAACATCCCCGAGCATCATTAACACACACCTTCCGATGTGAGAAGTGGTGAGATGATGGATTCGAGTGGCGATATCTCGAGGGGGGTGTACAAGATCGAAGGAAAGTTTTCTCGGTCTGTGTAGTCGTTGACCGCGTACCCATCAGGGATCGAATAGTCGTTAATTAGCCGAATATCAGCTGCGGGTGAGCCAGATTTTTCGACAGCTCCGAGTGGACTGATGAATACGTCCGGCCATTGTTCGAGCAACCGTGACTCGACGATCAGGTAGCGTCCTTCAAATTGACCGCGACGCAAATGGCGAAGTATTTGCGGTGCCATAGCCTGAAGTCCGGCATGGTTTTGAGGGCGTGTGGTCTGCTTTGCTGGTAAGTCGGTTGACCACTGAGGCCGTACACCTTCTCTAACGATTTTGTTCCACTCGAGCACAGTGGGCTTAAGAGCAGGGTCAACGGGCATCGGTATTTCGTAGAGATCTTTGTTTGGTCGAGGATCGGCTTCTGTTTGACCCCGGAGAAGACGAACGACCTGTGGTAGACTCCACTTGCTATGCTCAGCGAGATCAGACCAGAAACGAACCTGATCCTTGTCGATATCGGCGACCAAGTCCGGCCGCTCTGGTGGTGGCTGAAGCCCGATCTCGTTATTCTGGAGATTTTCAGAGATTGTCGCTTGGTTTAGCTCATGAAGTCGATGCAGAGTTGACATGAATCTGTTGTGGCCCATAGTTTCTTTCTCCTCATGCCGTTCTTGCTGAGTTGGAGAGTTGGCGCTGTCCGAACAGAGTCATAAGTCGCTAAACGAAGTGCCAAGACCACCCCATCGTTCCATGACAGCCGTTTTGGCTTCCGCTGAAAGTGACGTCGGGCGGAAATGGCCATACGAACAATTTGAGAAGTGGCATCCGGTCTTGGACAGGTACTTGAGGCACAGAGTCTTTCCGTCTTCCCCACGTGGCAACGTGGCGTAATTTTCCGGAGGAATTCGGTTAGACCCGGGTGTGCGGCGTGCATTTTTGGCATGCTCAACTGGGCGAGACCGGGTGCTTGGTGTTGACTTCGGCCCATCGCAGGACTCTCTTAGAGCAGCAAGCCTGTCGTCGCTACGCTGAAACTGGGTCGAAATCTTAACGGCTGTTGCTAGTCCATCCGAAAGAACTGTGTTGCGGAAAAACTGAACTTGGTGTTAATCGAGAAAGCAAGCAGACGCGGCATTTGAGAATCTAGGCGAGCGTGATCGGAATAGCAAATGACGAAAGCTTTCGCTTCCGAGATGAAGTTGGAGGTCGGCTTGTTGTAGAAATGGTGTCCAAACTTATCTAGTGCGTCAAGAGCGCAAATGATACCAGCGAAGCTAGAAACCCTGGCAGGCTGCGAGTAGCCATTTCTGGGTGAAAAATCCCTCAAATTGGTTCCCTTTTCCTCGGCGGCGACCTCGTCGTTCCTCAACGCTCTCTTACAGTGCATGATAGAGAGTTCGAGACCGAATACAAACCACGTAACACTGCTGGGCTGGCTACAAACTCCACGTGTGGCGACTGCTGAATTGATTGAAGTAGTGTTTGAGGGACCTTACCTGTGTGTCGCCGGTGAACGATTGCGTCGTGGATGCGTTGATCGGTAGGAGACGGGTGAAAACCAATACCTTGGTGCTGTCGCGGATGCCGACCGGCTGAAGAGTCATCACTTCTATCGGAACTCGAGTCGTCATGGTCTACACGTCGACGCTTTTGTAATGGTGCGTTCATGTGTCGGACTTCGCGGACATCTTCGTCATCATCGTCGTTGGATCCACTAGAATTGATATCATCGTCTGAGCTATCACTACACCTGTGTTGGGCGTTAGTTCTGTTGGGGCGTCGAGTGGGACGGTCCGTCCTTCGGTTGTCGGTGTGACTTTCTACTGCCGGGGGGGGGGGGGGGGGGGGGGGGGGCGGTATTGGAACCGCTGTTGGCTGCTGGTAGTAAGGTACTGTTGAAATAGATATTGTCAGGGCGACTGGCGCGATTGCCTGTTGCGAAATCCACAATGTGCTGACGCCGGACGTGAACGAGTTGAAGTGTGGCAGGTTTTAATAGAGGAACGACTGCCTCTGGAACGTACGGAATTGATAGGCTTGACATCACCGATGAGGGCACGCCTGCTCGGCGCTTACGACAGGCGGCAACGATGGCGTCTTGTTGGCGTAGGAGCTCTAATGGGCTGAGTGCCACCACATTTACTCCAGCACCCGGTTGCAGGGCGTAGTTTAGCGAATCCACTTTTATCACTGACTGTGTGTTCGTTAAGGGGAACCGTGTAGGCCCTTCGGCGCTGGCGATATGTAGTAGGTGGGTGGTTTCAGAAGCCGTGTACCCTGAGACGACTCCATAAGACCATGAGTCGACACCTGAGTGCGCCGTCTTCACAAAGGCGACTGGATGAGCGAGATAAGAACCAGGCCAGAGCTGTCGTTCATATTCCGGGACAAGCCGTAGCTCAACGATGTCTTTGGGAACTTCGAACTCGCTGCGCTGGTCATCACCGTCAGGATCAATGGCCTACACCGTGACCGTAGCCTCTGCTGCCGACACTACTGAAACTCTTGTAGCTGCTTGGAATGGGTTGGGCCGAGAAGGGCAAGCGCTCCGGTGACGGCGTTGCCTGTCATTGCGACTTGGATGGCGGAGAGAAGGCTAAGAGTTCGCTTGTTGCGAACTGAACGAAATGAAAGTGAGCTACTCCTAATGCTGCGGTGCCTCGGAGCTTCTTCTAAATGCGTCTCGGGAGTCTTGTCGCTGGCTGGGATGCAGCAGCGCGTCTTCATTCCTTATGCTTCCAGAAATAGGAGTATCCATCCAGGATACTTCCACTATCTGCATTCCAAAGTAGTTTTAGACAAGTGAGCACGAATTGTGCATGGAAATGAAGAACCATTAAGCTTAGGTCTAGTGCATGCAGCCCAAACGCGGGCGGCGCTCAGCACAACAGCGCTGTGTGAGGCACTTCTCATATTGTCAATTCCACACAAATTTGCCGAACTCGGGAGATTTGTAGCCTTTGTCAATCTCGCCGGCCAATCTACCACCATCGGTTATTGGTCAAAATAGGACGCATTTCTGATTTTGTACCCTATCACCGGACGGCAACTTCTAAGACAAACTCTCACTGAACGGAAGCGCGAGTCTAGCGCAACGCGAAGGCGGTCGCAGTGGCCAGAGCAGTCTCAAGAGTCTACCAGGTGAGGGTATCTGCTGTCGTTGACGGTGGTTGTCGTACTAACAAGTGTGATATTTGCTAGGTTGCAAGAGCTGTCATACAAGGTGAGATATTTGAGCTTGATTTTTCTCTTATTGTTGTGATGCTTGCTGAATGTACCATTTAGTGCTCGCATCAGTTGTTCTCGTGCGTGGAGAGCTTCTCCATCGTGCTGTGGGCAATATTGCTGTGGCTGTGCGATTGTATTCACGGCGTCGACGACGTTTTCGGGTCCACGAAGTGGTGGCGACACTCGCTTCGGAGGTTGTGAGCTGCCCGCTCGAAGAAGCAATGGAAGAAGCCGCTTCGAGGCAGCATGCGCACCGAAACACGGTATCTCACTGTTTATACGGATACTATCATCTTGGGTATTCCGTAGGTGAGCTCGCACACGTCTACAATAAGTCCGATAAAACTGTTAGAAACTGGATACGAGTGTTGGTTGTGCTTGCCCTACGTCAGGTACAGCTGAGTCAGGTTGTGGGGCACCTCTGGCAACAACAGAGGGGGGAGCAGCCGGAGTCGTGGCCAAACGAGGTGATCTTTGAATAGTCCTAGGAGAGCTGGCGTCACGCGACGATGGCTGAGCTGACTGAGAGAGTCGTGTCTTACGTGAGCGTGACGACGTAGACGACGATGGCGTTAAACGGGGCGATCTTCTTGTAGCTACCGGGGTATAGGGAGAGCTGCGTTCACGCCGGCTACGCGATCGCTGGTTCGCAGTCACGCCTTCCTCGCTAGCGTCCATGTTGCTCTTGGACTCGGATCTGATCCTCTCTCGCCTCTTAGATAGCATAAATTCATTCTGTATAACAGGTTTGGAGATTCAACGGAGGTTCAGCTCGGGAGATTCAAACGCGCCCATTCGGAAAGTTTGAGAAGAACACACAATATCTACCTTCGTAGCCCCCCCCCCGTAATCTTAAGGAACTATTTTACCACAAACTGCTTACTCGACGTGCACGGGCTTGCTCGTGTCGAGCTCATTAAACTGGTAGATCTCCAGAGGCTGATCCAGAAGCGCACCCATGTAGACTCCAAACTCGGCGTAGTACGGGTTCGCCTGGTGGATCTCCAGACTCTGCTCAGAAAACAACAACAACCAATGAGCCTCACCTTACCACACACTACGTTCCCATCAATGCACCACGTACGCTCTGACGCTCGTAGCGCTCGACGATAGTCCACTTGCGGGTGTCAACGTGGTCCTGCATGACGTGCCAGCCGATGACCTCGGCGTCCTTCATGTAAGTCTGCGAGGCCTCGATCAGCTTGTTGTGGACTTTCTCCTCGATGTCCTTGCCTTCTTTGGTGTGTAGGTGAACAACAAGCGTGTAGACCATTTTGTAGTGATGGAGGATACCCTCGGTGGTTCTTGTGAGGAAATTGAGGAATGACGTAGCAACTGCTGTCGTGGTTGAACTGCGGCTGGATGGCGCATACAATCCTGTTTACGCGTCCATAATGCATGTACCTGTACCAGTACAGCATGAGACACATCAGTTGCTGAGTGTCAAGGACGAGCTGTTGCTATCGCCACTTTTTTCTGATGAATTCGAGCGCACTTGTTTCAAGGAACAAGGCAAACTTACTTACACGCAACAGTATCCGGCAAGGTAGCCTCCATCGTGACGAAGTAATACAGCTTCTCCAGCGCAGTTCACAACGTCGCCGCACACCCCGCCAGAAACAAACGCTTTTGCAACACAAACGTACGTGTGACTCGGTTTTTTTTTATCGTATTTATCTACCCGCATGCGCTCGTGGCCGCACACAAAGGGCACTAGGACTCCACTAAGAAGGTCCCTCCAAACGCCAGCGACTGCACCAAAACTGACTGCACCGACCGCGAAGACTCCTCGTCCGGCAAGCACTATTCGACTCGCACTTGGCAGACGACAAGCTCCGCATCCCGAGGCCATCTCTGCAGCTCACTTCGCCTCGAGGGACCGCTACTCATGCGTCCGAAGACGTTCACTCGACGTGCACGGGCTTGCTCGTGTCCAGCTCGTTGAAGCGGCGCAGGTCCATGGGCTGGTCGAGCAGCGGGATGACGTACGGGTCGAACGTCTTCCAGTACGGGTTGCCCAGGTGGTACTTCTGGCTGCTCTCGTGCTCGTAGCGCTCGACGATGCACCACTTGCGCGGGTCCTGGTGGTCCTGCATCACGTGCCAGCCGACGGTCTCGATGTCCTTGGAGTACACCTGCGAGGCCTCGATGAGCTTGTTGCGCAGCTTCTCCTCGACTTCCTTGCCCTCCTTGGCGTACAGGTGAACGACGATCGTGTAGACCATTGTGGCTAGGTGGTGGTGGTGGTGGTGCTTGTGAACTTGACAGGAAAATGAAAAGTGGGCGGCGGAAAGTCTCGCGGTGTGTGTGAAGGATGGGGTTCCGCTTGGGCCTGCTACGTCATTGAAGTAGCGAGGGGGGAATCGCGTGGATACGCAAAGGTATCCGGCTCATATTTTGAGTTAACTTCAGACTTGAGCTTCGGAGCCCTCTGTATTTTGCAACCTGTCATAGCTGCTGATGTGAGTGCAGAGGTGGTATAGTATGCAGACGTTACACTTGCTGTTCTGCATCTTGAAACACGATGTGGATGTGCTTGATGATCTGCTTTATACCATGCAGGTACAAAGGTAGATATAAATCTAAATTTACAGATCTGGAACGATCTGCTCCGAAGCAGACCCTTGACCTCCACGCGCCAAGCAGCTGTGGGCAGGTTGTGGCTGCACCACGACACGACTCGCATGAATTGGCACTTTGAAATGTTGCAAAAGAGTACAGCCCTGACCTGCAGGGGTCACAGTGGAGCTGCGGGAGCTCGTCATGGCGTCCAAGAGCCCGCCAGGCCCGCAGCTCCTACTGCTGGAAGCTCGCGCTGAGTCACGGCACGATGCCATGGGTTGAAGTTCGTGTGGCTCTCCTTTCTCTGTCGAGCAAAGTCCACTCGCCCGATGTTTTAACACACAAGGAAATCAGACAATCCCCGACATTACAATTCAAATGTCCGACGACTCGCAGGACAAATGGCGGCACCAACCCCCTCTCAACCTTGCAGGTCAGGGCTGTACTCTTTTGCAACATTTCAAAGTGCCAATTCATGCGAGTCGTGTCGTGGTGCAGCCACAACCTGCCCACAGCTGCTTGGCGCGTGGAGGTCAAGGGTCTGCTTCGGAGCAGATCGTTCCAGATCTGTAAATTTAGATTTATATCTACCTTTGTACCTGCATGGTATAAAGCAGATCATCAAGCACATCCACATCGTGTTTCAAGATGCAGAACAGCAAGTGTAACGTCTGCATACTATACCACCTCTGCACTCACATCAGCAGCTATGACAGGTTGCAAAATACAGAGGGCTCCGAAGCTCAAGTCTGAAGTTAACTCAAAATATGAGCCGGATACCTTTGCGTATCCACGCGATTCCCCCCTCGCTACTTCAATGACGTAGCAGGCCCAAGCGGAACCCCATCCTTCACACACACCGCGAGACTTTCCGCCGCCCACTTTTCATTTTCCTGTCAAGTTCACAAGCACCACCACCACCACCACCTAGCCACAATGGTCTACACGATCGTCGTTCACCTGTACGCCAAGGAGGGCAAGGAAGTCGAGGAGAAGCTGCGCAACAAGCTCATCGAGGCCTCGCAGGTGTACTCCAAGGACATCGAGACCGTCGGCTGGCACGTGATGCAGGACCACCAGGACCCGCGCAAGTGGTGCATCGTCGAGCGCTACGAGCACGAGAGCAGCCAGAAGTACCACCTGGGCAACCCGTACTGGAAGACGTTCGACCCGTACGTCATCCCGCTGCTCGACCAGCCCATGGACCTGCGCCGCTTCAACGAGCTGGACACGAGCAAGCCCGTGCACGTCGAGTGAACGTCTTCGGACGCATGAGTAGCGGTCCCTCGAGGCGAAGTGAGCTGCAGAGATGGCCTCGGGATGCGGAGCTTGTCGTCTGCCAAGTGCGAGTCGAATAGTGCTTGCCGGACGAGGAGTCTTCGCGGTCGGTGCAGTCAGTTTTGGTGCAGTCGCTGGCGTTTGGAGGGACCTTCTTAGTGGAGTCCTAGTGCCCTTTGTGTGCGGCCACGAGCGCATGCGGGTAGATAAATACGATAAAAAAAACCGAGTCACACGTACGTTTGTGTTGCAAAAGCGTTTGTTTCTGGCGGGGTGTGCGGCGACGTGGATTTTTAACAACAGTGAAGGCGAAATGGCATGTGTTGACTGCACACAACTCTGCAGGCAAGCAACTTTTTGTAAGTTAAAAGGGAAAAAATGCTCGAACATCAGTCATTCTGGGTTTTGAGCGCCTTGAATGCTGGCGAGATTCTCTCTCACAGTAAAGCACCCTCGAGTTGACCGAGATCGGATGCGCTGATGTTGAAGCTGCCAATAAAGCGTCGTCGTAAACATTTTGCATACAGCCCACTCGCCCTTCTCGGTCTCCAGGTCACTTTACAATTCTCTGCCCAGTTGTCAATCACCGCCAAGGAAATCGGGTCGAACATGGTCTACACCATCGTCTGCCACCTATACGCCAAAGAGGGCGCGGAGATTGAGGAAAAGATCCACAAGAAGCTAGTCGAGGCCTCGAGCGTTTACACTAAAGACAAGGGAACCCTCGATTGGCACGTGATGCAGGACCACGCCGACCCGCGCAAATGGACTATCGTCGAGCGTTACGAAAAGAAAAGCGTATGATACGTTGTGGGTTTCTGCTTTTGTACTTTTGTGGCGTGACTGGCGACTGTTATGCTGTGAACAGAGCTTGAAGGTTCACATTTCCAACTCGTTCTACGCCGCGTTCGGTGCCTACATGGCGCCGCTCCTTTCCAAGAAGCTGGAGATTCGTCAGTTCAACGAGCTGGACAAGAGCCGCCTTTAACCAGTTAAAACACACAACCGCGAACGTGGAACAAACGCACAAAATCAACGCAGAGATAAAAGTGATAACTTTCACTACATATACTCACGTTTGACTGCATGCAGCCAGCAGAGGCACATATGTATCCTGTGTTAAGGCGGGCTTTAAGCATTGAGTGTATTCTGCTCCCGTATAGGAAATACTCGTAGTACAGGCACTACAGCCTGGATGTTTGTGGATCAAGATGAGCAGGATCTGCCTTTCGTGCTATACTGTGACAAAACTCAGTACTGGTGTAGCATATAATCGACAACAAATTGGTTGGTGAGATGTCTGCATCAGCGCTTAACTTGTTCAATGTTCCCACGGTGCCACCGCGTAGTCCTCCGTGTGCCTGCTGCCCCGCTCATGCAACAGAAAGAAAAGAGAAATGATGCACAATACTTCCGCAAGGACGAGGCCACTTGAATCTAACGCATCATCGCCTGGTCGTTGGGATGACGCTCCTTGCCACACTTGTCCTCGAAGTTTGACTAGCAGCGACAACCGAGAGAATCCCATCTTGCACATAACTAACTTGTAAATAGACCGACTGAACCTCTCTCACGACCGAGAGAATTCCCTTGCGTGGTTTGCATTGCGCGGTTTGTGTTTGTGTAGACGCTGCAAAGTGCTTTGGGTTCCCATGAGCTGGGCTACAATCACGCGTATCACCAGGTCTTCTGCATTTACGTCAAGTTACCATACAAAACGCATCTGCGCTTGGCAAGCACAGAAGCCGAGCAGCTTTCTAGTCGTATCCGTACGAGCAATGATCATTTGCAGCTTTTGGCGCAAACTCTGCCTCCGCTCTTTCTTCACGCTGCGTAAGATGACCAACTGAAAAGCACACCTGGGTTTGCACCACCACCGCTGAATGCAAGTCAGGACAGGACCCACCAAAGTATGCTGCTGGTTCACGCAGTACACTCGTGATAGGCACTGCACATCGTAATGAATCTCTTCGCTTGACTGGCTGTTGGCTGATTGACGCCGACGGGATCACAAGTTGCCCCAGCGCATCACGTTGACATGGAACTTGCATACGGGGCAGTTAGACCAAGCCCAGCTCACTCCCCAGGCCATGTCCATTAATATCCCGGGCTAGTCGCGGTAGTGCCTTTATCATTAGCCTTGATCACCGATCTAGCCAGACACCACATCCCAATTTTCCGTGCTGGAAGCAAGCATTTCGATCACCGAGAAACCGCGAGTTCACCACGGAGGCAGCATGCTCGCGAGTATTCTATTAGCTGCGATCACCTTTGCTGAACTTGACATCGCCTCGTCGACGAGTCTTCGATCGTCCGGAGATTCTCCACGAGCTCTGTCAAGTGCGGCCAACGTCAAACACATCGTGCACTTTTCCGATGTTCATCTGAATATTTCGGAGTCGCTGGATGCCACAGAGTCCGTGGAGATTAAGCTCACGTATGGAGACGACGCGCCAATTACGCTTTTGACGTCGGCACTCGCGTTCGCGAAGGAATTGATGCCCGACCCGGATTTCTTCCTCTACACGGGCGACCACGTCGCACACGGTGACCTGTCCGAAGAGTTCGAGGCTGAGACAGTGGAGACAAATGTCGAGACCATGGCTCAATACTACGCGACCAAGGATAACGACACAAAGTTGGACGTCACTGCCCTGATTGGCAACGCTGACACAAGTACGTCTCAATGTATCACATGCGCTTCGGGCGATGACCACTAACACATTCCGTTTTCCTCGCAGCCCCCGATTACAACATGAACGTGACCGATCCAGAAACGGAGGTCAACCCGTCCATCGCACTCATCTCAGCAGCCTGGGAAGATACGCTGTCCAAGTCCAACCTCGACTGGTTCAACCGCCGCGGCTACCTGTCGTATGACCTCGATGACAAGCTTGTTGTCTTGACGCTCAACACGGTGCCCTACTCGGTAAAGAGCTGCTGTATATGTCCTCCCGGTGGTGTTACCATCGCGCTATATAGCAGCCTATCTGACTGTCTTGGTATCATGCGATTCAGCCCAGTCATTCCCCAGACACGACGAACATTTCGGACCCGTTCGGGCAATTTGCATGGCTCAACGAAACTCTGCTGGAACTTCGAAACGCGGACAAGTTCGCGTACGTCGTCGGCCACATCCCGCCCATCATTGACTCGTACAGCGGCGCGCAAATGTGGGAACCCGAGTACATTGTCATCTACAAGGAGATCGTGCACCAGTTCGCAGATATCATCAAGGCGCAGTTCTTCGCCCACGTTCACAGCATCGAGTTCCGTGTGCCACTAACATCAGAGCAGAAGGTTCAACAAGAGGCCGATGGTGCGGAGCTGGTACCATTATTCATGTCGGCGGCGATCTCACCAATCTACAACAACAACCCGGCGTTCATGGTCTGGGACTTCGACGCCACCACGTACGAGGTGCTGGACTTCACCGTGTACGGCTCCAACGTCTCCACGACCCAAGAACTCGACTGGAGGCCGCTCTTCAAGGCCAGCACCGAGTACGGCGTGAGTTCACTGCGCACGTCGGAGCTCAACGCGTTCGTGGATCGAGCTGCGTCGGACCCGACCTTGTTGGAGCAGTACTACTACAACTCGAAGGCGCAGTCGTACCTGCAGTCGTCGTGCGTGGACGTCGCGTGTCAATCCAAGTGGCTGTGCACGACGCAGTGGTACACGACATCGGAGGACTTCGACGCGTGCGTGTCGGAATTGGAGGCGGGCCGCTCGATTTAGGGAATTCAAAGCACAACCAGCGACACCAAGTTGAAGTGTGTCCCTCGTTTGAACCCGAAAATGGGACATTGTGTGTAGAAACACTAATTTAGTATCAGCCAATGACCACTCTATCATTTTGCAAGCGCGATGGACGTGGCCTGGAAGTGCACGGCGGCGTTCGTGCTGGGCGCAGCGGCGCACTATTTCGTGTCCTCACAAGTACTGGGCGATGCACCATTCCTCAAGACCCCAAGTAGCAGCATCAGCGACAAGGAGGAGACCCCCGAACCCCCGTCCAGGTCCTCGTCAGGTTCGTCAGACGACTGGGAGGACGAGGGCGAAGCCTCTTGGGTGCCTCACAAAATGGTCATGTGCGTGCGCACCGACCTGAAAATGGGCAAAGGTTGGTACCCACATGGATCAACTTTTGGGTATATCATACTGACGCAGTTGGATTGCCAGGCAAGGTCGCTGCGCAGTGCTGCCACGCGACACTGGGCGCGTACAAGCGGGCGGCGAAGCGCACGCCCGACGCCATCCGAGCGTGGGAGATGCTGGGTCAAGCCAAGGTCTGCCTCAAGGTGGACTCGGAGGAGGAGATGCTGGCGCTGGCTGAGAAGGCGGCCGAGCACGGACTCGTCAACTACGTCGTGGTACGGCTCAGTTTCTGTGTTCGTGTGTGGAGACGTGAGTGTTGATGGTTTTTGTGTGAGGTAGATTGACGCCGGTCGGACGCAGATTGCGCCTGAGAGCAAGACGGTGCTGAGTATTGGACCAGCGCCGCTGAAGGCAATTGACGAGATCACGGGCCACCTCAAGCTCATGTGAGCGTGAACTGAATAGGGATAACCCAGGAAGAGAGACATCAACTGTGTCGGAGTGAACTGATGGTGTTTGTATTTAGCCTTTTCCTGTCTGCTGTGATGGCAGAGTGGAGGGCGGTCGCTAGAGCGTAGCCACGGGATCGTACTGCGTGCGGCTTTTAAGGATGCCAGCGCGCCGTAGGATGTAGACGGCCACAGCAACGCACGTGATGGCGACGACAGTTGCTAGTGCAGTCGCTCCGATTGTTATGTACACATCTGTCGCTGCCAGATCGTAGAGCGAGGAGCTGGACCCGGACGAAGTCGCTGAGTCCACGTCAGCCGGTGACTCGGAGGTCGGATCGTTGCTATCCACGCGAGCGGCAGCCATCGTTTGGATAGTGTCTACACAGGCCAGGAACTCGCCCTGTGTCGTCCACCATTTGAGCGTGCACAGCGTTTTCGCGTGGCAGACTGCGTCTTTGCAGGGTCGAGCATTGGGCGAATGGGCCTTCATATTCCAGTAGTAATCTTCCACCAAGGTCGCGTTCTGCTCAACGCGCTGCACAAAGGCCGCGAGCTCGGACGTAGATAGTGACTTGAGGCCGTAGGCCTCACTCGCTCGGAACAGAAGCTTCCAGTCAAGCTGCGGGTCGCTCTCGGCGATAGAAGAGGCATACACAGCGTAGTCGAGCACGTCGTACGTCTCGGTGTCGTAGTCCCAGACCATGAAGGACGGGTTGTTGCCGAAGAGCGGCGAGATGGAGCCCGTAATATACATAGGCAGCAGCTGGAAAGCATCATCCTCACCGTCGAGTGACCCCACAGGCACGCGGAACTCGATACTGTGGACATGGCCGAAAAACTGCGCCTTGATTACGTCGGCATACTTGCCAACGATTTTCTTGTACGCCGCGATGTACTTGACGTGCCACTGCGGGTTGCCTCCGTACGAGTCCACAATCGGAGCGATGTGGCCAGCAATGTACGCAAACTTCCCAGCGTCCTGCAGCTCAGCAAGGGTCGTATCTAGCCACTCAAACTGTCCAAACGGGTCTGGCTGGTCCGAAGTGTCCGGCAAATGACTCGGCTGCACAGCAACAAAACCCATCAGTCCCAGCCCAATCTCCAAACTTGCAGAAACCTACCGAGTAGGGCACTGTGTTCAATGTGACCACGTGCAGCTTGTCATCCAGTGGGTAGCTCAAATATCCTCGTCGGTTTAGCAGGTCCATGTTCGCAGCCGAGAGCGAGTCCTCCCACACGCCCGAGATGATCTCAATGGATGGGTTTGTCTCCTTCTCCGGGTCCGTCACCTCCATGTGATAGTCTGGGTCTGCACCCGCATCAAATCACAACAATAAGGATCTCTCCACAAAAATACCAACAAGAGTCTCCTTACTCGCGTCTGCATTGCCAATGATGGCCGTGGCCTCGAGTCGCCCGTCCTGATTCTTTGGCGGGAAATAATTCTCCATAACGTGGACGTTAGTCTCCACTGCTTTCGTAATGTATTCATCGCTGAACAGCCCGTGGGCTGCGTGGTCCCCCGTGTACAGGAAGAGATCCGGGTCGTCCACCACATGCTCCTTGGCGAAGACCAGCGCAGACTCGACAAGGGCCAGTGGGGCGTCCGCGAAGTAGCGGATGGGGACGCGCGCGTTGTCCACCGAGGAAAAAGACGAGGAGATATTGAGGTGCACGTCCGAGAAGTGCAGGATGCGCCCCGCAGACGCCGGCCAGAGCAGCAGCGCCCAAGCGAGTGACGTCAGCCCCAACATCTCTAAATGTGAGGATCAGAGACTTCCGATTGGCGAGAATGGGTCGAAAGGTATTTTGTGGGATTTTCAACAATTCTGAGATTTTCAAGCCAATTTGCCCCAAGGCGCTCCATCGTACAGAACGCATTTCCTTTTCTTGAAGAAGATGTTGTACGGGAACGCGACGTGGCTGACGAGAAACAAGAGAATTACAGGTGCGGCGTATCGGACACGCAATCGAATTTCCTTTCGCATTGTTGGTGTCAATAATGCATCTGGGGGGGAGAGCCCAATGAGCCGGAAGAGGAAATCGAACAAGGAGACCAACAGTCAAATCAAACCACGGCGGGACTATAGAGCGCCTCTACGAAGACAGCAGCGCAAGTCAGAGAAGCAAACAACACTCCACTTGTATAGAAATTGGAGCCCCTCCCAACAGGGGGACAGAGTGGCAACTAACACGCCAATGACTCATACGGCATACGACAGATCTATCTGAACTGCATTTGCTGAATAATGGCTGGACAAGTTTGTGATAGCATTCATCAAACGAGGACAGCCAACGCGAGCCTCTTCGCTGCGACATCTTCCGCTTGTAATACATTTTCGCGAGCAACAGCAAGAGCGTGAGAAGTCCATGGCTCACCATATCCAGGCCATTAAGATGCATTATGAGTTTGGTACTCCACCACAGATAAATTTGCACCACGATACGCCTTGTGTTGCACACAAGCATCAGGAATATTGCCGCCGCTGCACAAACTAAAATGATAGTGTAGTGGCCTTTGAGTCACCAGCGCATGCCTCGCGACTAGCCGTTATCAAGTCCGACGCACTGAGCTAATAACACCGGACGTAATTCAAACAACGGTAGTTGAAACTCACAAAATTACGAGTGAGCTACACCTTGGTCATGTCGGTGCCACTAAGCATAAGCGTCTGTTTACCCACTGCAATCTCCAGTTCCTCACGACAAAGTCCGTCTAGGTTGCCCTCGCGAGGGTAGCAGACGTGCTCGTATATCTCGTCCAACTCCAGTGTGGTAAGATCGAACTTGTCCGACGCGAGGTCAGCCAGTTCTGCAGCGTTTACTTTCATATGTTGCAGCTTCTGACGTTCCATGTAGCGGACCTGTCGGCGATCTCGATACGTTAGAGGGGAGTCCGTCAGTAGAGGCCGTTGTCGTGGTGAACCAGGCGGCGTTGAAATGGGGGTTTTCATTTTCCCGATCGTCAGGAAGAGATAGCAAGACTCGTTTAAACGCCTTTGGGATGAGACCCCCGTCGACTTTACGGGGTCTTACTGCTCAAATTGCAATGATGTTCTTCTCTAACGGTGTCATGCAACTAACAGCGTATCAAAAAAAAGCAATTAAAAGACTGGTCAACTGGAGCCGGTAGTGCGTCGTTGTGCACTCACGTATATTTCTTGATACTGTCAATCATGCAGACGATATAAAGTCTACTGCTGGCATGATACGAGACGCTCCAACAATAAGGTTTGACGAAGATGTAGTGAGAAATAAGTGAGAGTGATTGGGTCCAGTGCTGATGAAATAGTTTTCATAGCTAACTCTAGCTCGGATCAGCGCCACTCCATCTTCAGATGCCCTCACAAGACGCCACATTAGGCGAGAACTCCAGAGTGATAGTGTCGCGACACGGCTGAAGTAGTATGGGAGTACGCAAACTTTCACTTGATGGCGCCAAATTGTGCCATTCCAAATGATAACATCGGGCACACCTCCACTGTTACTGGAGAGGATGCTGCAAGTGGAGGCAGATAACTAATGCGACAACTGGGGCAGCATACTGAATACGCAGACGCAACTTAGTTCGGACGATTGGCGTCAATGCATCAAGAGTGAAAGCCCAACGAGCCCAGATCCACCACACGAGCATCAAAACAATATGCGAAATATTCCAGCGATACAGCAATTCAAATATTAGCCGACGTAATCTGAAAGCTGTAGAAAGCGAAGTCGAAGATAAGGATTCGAAGCAGCTTGCGATGATAAAGAACCCAGCATGGTAGATTGAACGCAACGGTGCAACGCAACGGTGCAGAGCAACGATACCCAGACACATACCGATGATTGCAGAGAGCTTGCAGTATTTGAAAAGTATGGGTTCTATTCCAATACGAGGGTCACACAGGCTAGTGTTAACCCTACGACCCCAAAGAGATAGAGGAAGAAAATACCATGCGCTGGCACCCGCAAACTTTCGACCGATTGAATCGGAAAAATCACATTATTGGCGGTAAATCTCAAGTTTATCTGGACTTGTTGCATTTGCTGAATGAAGACTCCGGAGGATGGTGTTGCGCTTGCGTTGGCGTGTGACCTTATACGTCTCTCAAATGTATCGGAGCTCGATGGGCGTCGAGATCGAGAAGCCGTTGCCTCAACCATTTCCAACTTCAACCCTGTTTGCAGGATGGCACAGTCAACTCGAGACATATTGGCATCCAGCTGTCACGCCACCCGCTTCCTGTAGCCAATTTTTACGAAGAGTAGTATGAGCGTGACAAGTCCATTGCCCATGATATCCAGGGTGTTCAGCTCAAAAGTATCAGTTTGATTTTTGCACTGCAGGATAGTAAAGCTGTTACCACCGTAAATTCGGCCCAGCATACTGGTGCAATGGCGACAAGTACGCTAATGGCATGGTGGCGAAGATCGTGTACCTGGCTGTCCAGGAAAATCGCAGCAAGACACTCGATCCAGTCAAGAAGAGCTCGCGGAATACGTAGATCGCTCACGAAGGCAGTGTACATCAAAGGTGTCACAGTTAGTATGGTGAAAAAAGACCAACATTCGAACGTGTGCAGTGCCAATCGGACAATGTCGTAGCGGTACGTACAAATACTCCCGATTATTATTGGTAGACCCAGAACAGAACTTGCAAGCGACAGAAACTGGTCAATTGACTGCTTCAACACTATTACCGCGAAATTGAAGCACAGTGATAGCACGGATGCTAGCTGTAGTGGCTTGATGATTCTCTCCAAACAGTAGAAAATGAATGCATCGACTCGTTTCGGTAGAAATTTTGCCCCGACGGACTTGGATAGGTCCATGGTAAGCAGAGGGCTAATAGGGACCAACACGTATGTCGGCTCCGGTTTGGCGTCCTCTACACTTATTACCCTCATTGAATTGTATCACCAACAACAACCTCATAGTGCTTGCGACTCGCTTGTGCTGATATTTGAAATGTATTGATAGCCTATTTCTAGGTTACGAATTCCGAAGAGTAAGGAATGCTCCTAAATAATCTATCTATTTATTTATTTCATGCTATCCCACAATAATTTTCGTCAATGCCTCGACCGAACTCTGGCGCCACGCAATTCCTGACGGTAGCAATGGGATTCCAGGCATCACGATCATGAAGGCCACCAGTGACAATCTGTCCAGGGAGAGACTTCTGGTTGCAGTTGCAGCGCCAGCTCCAGCTGGGCAGCAAGTCGAGATCTGTTGTTGAAACCTTTGTGGCGCCGCTGCGATTGCAGCGCAGTTGATTGCCTCTGCTCCAACCATGATGGCATCGTGGTTAGGACAGCTTAACCATGGGCTTGATCCTCAAGCACCACATCACATGTACTATACGAAGGAACACAACACGAAAGTTGGGGGATTCGACCAAAAAGAAAGGCAACCAACAGACAGGACATCATCGCGAATGCCACCTCGAGCTTGTCTCGATCATAGAGTGAGCGGTAGCAAGTTACACAAGCAGCAACACTTTCGTATTTCAAGTGAGAATAGGTCGCTGTTCGAGGTCGGATCCCTTGGAAACCGAGGTTTGGACTGAAGAATCGATTGGACTATCGATTTTCTCGGTGTACTTGCCACAGACAGCTTGACAACTTTGTGTCGACTCAGCAGCTGTGGTGCCTCATAGAAGAATGCAAGTACTGGGAGCGTGAGCAGCTTCGTGCTCAGAGCTAAGTGTTGAAACGAAAAATGAAACTGTAGCCATTCTGGATAAACGGTCGTACACACCAAAGGACGTTGGCAAAGGATCGCGGACACCCACGTGCCATTGCCACCAAGAAATGCTACAAGAAAGCTTAGGTGGTGGCGGGGAGTCCGCTGCTAGCGCGAAGAAAGCGTTGACACAAGCCCAGAAATTGGTGCACCTTGCTTCAGTCAGACCCAATGCGCTGACGCTGCGTGAATATCGCGAAGGACTGGAGGTTAGTTGATGAGGAGGGGTCGGTGACTCGAATTTATCATCCTAATCACTTGCGGTATTGTGTTTAGGAATGCCTGAAGCCGGAAGGCAGTACGGTGATGAAGGTTCTGGGATTTCAACTGGCTGGTACTGCTCCGGGTTGCTCGACCAACGAGATCTGGAAGTTTGTGTTGGAGGCAATCGTCACGGAGCTTGGTAACTCCGAGAATCCGTCAGCCTTAGCCGCTGCAGTTCCTGTGCTTGGGCTCATTCCAGTGCCTCTTGTGCTGGGCTTTTTGCTTTCTCCTGAACGGGAGCCCATGAACAAGCTGCGAACAATACTGACGCACGAAGACGTCGAGACACGCTGTCGCTCGATCGAGATGCTATCCAAGCTAACGCTAGATATCGCCATCAGTGTTACTGGTGATGGTTTGTTCGTCTTTCCATTCGAGTCGCACGAAGCGCGAATTTGCTGCCAGCAAGACGTCGAGACCATGGTAATCGACTGCTGGAAACTGATTTTCCACACCCTTTCTTTCGATGAACAGTCCCAGACTGCGGCGTGGGCTGCCGGCACTGCGTTTACAGCCTTGACAAATCTATTTGCTCGATGCAGTACGATGACAGCGTTTTTTTCAAGCACTCGAGAATCTACCCGAGCGCAAGCTCCTATAGACGACGTTGCCTCTGTGATGTACAAGCACGCATTTCCTCGAATTCGAGCGTTGGTTGTTGTTGCGCGCGCTCTTCCCATGAAACAACAACCGGATGCCATGCTCTGGATCTCTATGCTGCTTTACACTATGATGGAGCGTAGTGGTGCGAGATGCCCTAGCATCAGCGTACCTTACGTTGAGATTGATGCTGATAACAACAATGTCGATGGTGCCGATGAAGACGATGATGAATCTCACGCGTCTACCGAGCCTGTTCGAGTGGATGAACTGGTGAGTGATTTGCTCGAGTCCTGGGCATTTCCTACGATATCGAGAAGAGTATCTCTGGCGCAAGCGTCCAGCATGTGCCGCGCCATTTTTATTCTGCTGGCGCACCCTCTTCAAACACTCACCCGCATGCGATGGGGTGCGCAACTGACCAACCATCTCATTGCCCAGTGCTACCTTGCGAATAAGAGCTCAAGCAGCACCAACGGAGTTGACGTTAAACGTGAGCTATGTGTGATGCTCGTGAAAACATTTGCGTGGCTGTCCGGAGTCAACTGCCAATCACTCTTCGTGCGTACAACTGAAGCTATCTACCTCGTCGACCAGGACAAAGACCGCCGTGATCTTGTGCAGTCCCTAATGGACACGATCGCTGCACACATTGTGGCTAATCGAGATTTTCAACTGCTCCAGGGGTTGTGCACGATGACTTTCTTCAGACAACCCAGGGGCTTCTCCAGATTGTCACCACGTACCAATGGCTCAGAGGTGTTTCGAGCACTTTTTCAATCTCTCTCCAACACAGCAGACCTACCACCTCGGCGCGGGGCCATTGAGCATCAGGTGTCCCAGCTGATTGCCTTGAGGGTCTTCAGAGGGCTTTTACTATTGAAACTTGGCGGGTCGGCCACGACTTCGCCCAAGGCCTATCGACGGTCCTGCGAGATCAGCGAGAACATCGTTTACTACACGGGCTTGCTGACATCGCACTTCCAGGGCATGCTTGCATGTCCCGAGCTCACCCTTCGTGAGTCGCTCGACTTTTTCCAGCACGAGCTATTCCCGACAATGGACCAAATCGCATCACAAAGTGCTCGTCTTCAGATACTTTGGATTGGAGTGCGTCTTCACCGCAATTACGCGGCGCACGTACCTTTTGAAGTTCTGGTTCGAGAGCTACAGCACGAGACTGGTCGCCTTTTCACTGCTATCTGGAACGATGACGACGAAATGGAGGGAGCGACTTTCGACAATGGATTGCTGGGATGCGGTGACACTGGCGAGGACACACCTGCGAACCGTAAACGTGCGGGAGATGCTAACACTGTCGACACATTGATGGTGCTTGGTGACTGCATTACACTGCTGGCACAATTCCAGCCCAACACGCAGCCCCAGTTTATCCAGATGTGCGAGAAAATGATCGCTGCGCTATCGGCTTCAGGAAGTTCACCGGCAGCAACATCTCAGCAGTATCGAATGTACGTAGACCAAACCGAATTATTCCTTGCCATCGACAAGCTTTACTAATCATGACCACATTTGCAGCATTGAGGACGTTGTAGCTCTCCTTTCGACTCCTTCGACAACGGATCTTGCACCTGAAGACCCGTATTCGACAGAGATTTTTGACCCGCAAGACATTTTCCTGCCACGAAAGCATTTTGACGAGCATGGCGACACGACTAACCCGGAACTTCCTCAGGATGAAGAAAATCGGGAGCCGGTCACTGTCACGGGTAGTGCTGACCCC
Source organism: Phytophthora ramorum (assembly GCF_020800215.1). Lineage (NCBI taxonomy): Eukaryota > Oomycota > Peronosporomycetes > Peronosporales > Peronosporaceae > Phytophthora > Phytophthora ramorum. The sequence continues at coordinate 3,421,198 of NW_027150648.1, read as the reverse complement.
GTCTCCATTCGGATTTCTCATCACCACCCGTTAGCAGGAAAGGAAGAAGTGATCTCTCTCGAGGTCAGCTGCTGCAACCTCACTACATGGCCCCTGAGCGACCTGGAAATTCAGCTTCATCCGCTCGGAGGTGGGGGCGTTGTTCAATGTGTGGACAAGTCCAAGGAATTAAAACTGCGTTTGCTACGTACCGGTGAGACTGCGAGCGTTGGTACAAGCGGAGGCAGTACCAGCTTGCCGCCGTTTGGCGTGATCAAAGCGGAAAAAAAGTTCCGTGTGTGCAAATTCACTCAGCCCAGCTTTCTGGTGCAAGCGGTCTTGGTCCGAGAACCTAGTCAAGACGGTGAAGATATTGGTGGCAATCCTGCAGAGGAGGCGTTCGCTACTCCAATTCGTTTGGCCTTTAGTAGCCCCTATGTGGTTCACTTCGACACACTCCTTCGACTGCCCCAGTCCCAGTTTGCTACCGCTGCGTACTTCCAACATTGCTGGCAAAGGTACGACTTGACTGCAACTCTTTTTATTGCTCAAAGGTTCCTCAGTCGCCTATCGTTCACGTCTGCGTTCTAGTTCCAACGCGAGCGTTCTGTGGCCCATCAGCGCACAGACCTCACAGGAAGTCGAACTAAGTGTTTGCCAACACACGCTCCACTACATGCATGCTAAAGTTGCAGCGGCTCCCGAGTTGCAGCTCGAGCTACCCATGCACTTTCACGTACGTTCTCCGCGTCATTCTAAACTGTTTCCAACCCCCGTACTCATCTCTCGTAATTTGTAGATTGCCATGCTCACTCAGACGAGATGGGGCTCCTATGTGGTGGCATCATTGACCATGAGCCTAGACTCGAATTCGTCATCTTCTGCTTGGTCGGGCGATCTGGAAGTCCGGTCGACTTGTGAAAACATCCGCGAATTTGAGAAGTGGCCGAAGGACGCAGTTCGTCTCTTTGCTGGGGAGATCGTGCAGCTCTGCAGTAGACCGGCATCCGCACTTTCTACTGCTTGTGAGAGTGCAAACTCGTCCGATCAGGCCAGCAATGCTGTCAGTGCAACGCCCTCCCTTCCAAACCCACCACCTCTGATCTCCAACGCGTTGCCAGCTGCAGCCCCGGCCCCAATGCAGGTTGCAAACGGAATGCCGTTCACCGCGGCAGACCCCGTACTGCCCACCGCCTTCGCACCGGACGTGCGGTCCACCACGAGTTTCCACAAAGACGTGGGTGCTCCCAGTGACCGAAAGACCTCATTCACTCGCTCCGAGCAAGTCCGAGCGCCAGAAACATCCGCACAAGGCGATCAGTGGGGGACCTTCCTCTGAAGTTGAAGGCAGCTTCAACTTGATGTAGCACAACACCAAATTCGCCGGTCGGAAGATCATCAACCCGCTTTTTCATTGGCTAAAACTCGTATTAAATCACTTTTTCTCGCATCAAATCCAAGATGCGGCCTTCGGAGCACCAGCGCGGTACTGCCGGTGCGTATCGAGGGAGCGAACACGCGAGCGAGGAACGCGTATACCGCCCGCTGCTGTTCCAGTCCACGGGTTATGCGTCTTCGGAGCTCTTCCGCGACTCGTATGAGATGCACTCGCGCCTGCCGACCGCGCCTCTATTAGGAGTAGAGACTAGTGCCGCCGAACCAGAAGAGAATCAGAAAAAGCGTCATGTGTTCGAGCCACAGATCCGACTCGAGACGCTATCGTCGCGGGCTGCTACAGCAGTGCTTTGGGTCACGTATTTGGTGTTTTTGCTTGCGATGGCACTGCCGTATTTGCAGAGCAAAGGGTACCTGGAAACGGTGAGGACTATTTTTTAGGACTATTTCTGATTCTTGAAGACTTTTGTGACGCTTTTTGTGATTTTCAACATAGGCGGTGGAACTGCCGGGAGGGGTTTGCCAGACAGAGAAAAAAGTGGGAGAAGAGCCGTGCATTCAAGTGGACAAGACGAGGAGTATTGCTCAATGGACAGCGTACGTGACGAATGTGTCGCGGTACTCTGGTTCCATTGAGATAAAGCTGGACGTTCGGGAGCAGGTGAACGCTTCAACCTCGGTGGCTTCACTTGTGGAGAGCAACACGTATCAGGAGCTGGAACGTGTGGGCACAGCGTGGAAAATGGATCGAAAAGCAAACAGAGGAAATAGTAATTTAGAGAACGAAGCCTCGAGCATTTCGGAGGTTGCGGAAGGGGAGGTTGACCAAGAGGCAGGATATGTATTGACCTATGACGCCAGGCTGTATGGTATTGATCACGAGGTGACCCCTGCTACGAAGGATCTTGTAACAGATGAACGGAATCAGAGTATTTGGATCGAGTGCCGATCTAGCGAACCGTGTGAAGTTGTTCAACTACTGGAGATTACGCAAGACGTTGATCGACTGGTGAGAACACTAAGGGAGATGAATCGGATATTATTTGTGTGATTGACCTTTTGGTTGTATGATATCTTTAGGGTGGAAGCGGATACGACGCGTATTTTGTCATCGTGTCTTTTAGAGGGCTGTATCCAAACGTCTTCGGCAAGGATGTGGTTTATCAATTCGCGTACACGTACGTACAAATTGTTGTTGCTGAAGTGAGTTACGCTTATTCGGTGAGCACTAACTTGCTAAATTATGTTATCCAGTAAGCCAGCTATTCACGTTGGCGAAGTTATTGTGCGTGGAGTAATGGTGTTAGCATCCATTTTGGCGCTCCCTTGCTGGTTCATTTCAGTTCTGAATTTCCACGGTGGATCATGGAGCCAAGTGCTTACCGTACAAAAGTGGTTACTGGGAATTGGCGTCGTGCTCGTACTCTGGCAGAACCCAGTGTACGCAGTGTCTCAACTGTACACAACCGTGAGCATGCGCACGCGATTTGTGTCGATCACTAGTCAATCACTTGCGGAGGCTTCTTTCTACGTGTTCTGGCTGAGTCTCATGGACCTACACAGCGGTGATTTCACGTCTCGAAGATGCGCGTTTACCACGAAGCTGATATTTGGTTTGGTACTTTTCGCGGTAGATACGGCTATGACTATGCTACGATTGCCCAAATTATTTTTTGGGGCAGAGGGAGCGTCATCTGCGCATGATTTCCAGCACCTAGAGATCTATGTTCTTCTCGGATTCATTCGTACGGGATTAATTTTAATTTGGCTCGTGTGGATCATGAAAGTTGGTGCACGATCAGGGCAGCATTTGAAGGCGCTGCCGTACATGGCAACTCGCTTCAAGCAACTGTCGTACCGATTTTTGGTGCTCGAGACTCTTTTAATTTTTTTCTACATCTTCGTATTGTCGGCTCTTCAGATATTCTACCTAACGCAAACGTGGTACTTCGTTGGTTACGACGCATTTATTCAAGACTCTATGCACACGTTTGCCAAGATGCACACTGGCCATCCGTCTCTGGGCAAGTTTGTGTTCTTGTCGGTGTACGTGTACCTGGTGATGTTTGTACATTTGCCCCCGCTAGCGGGCAACAGTACGGGTCTGCTAGCATCTACAGCTTTTCACGTCGACGAAAAGCCTCGCGTGGATTCGTATGGCTTCCTGACCCCCGACTCGAATTTATTTTGCGTTGAAACGGCTGGCTGGTTGCTGGAGTTGGCATACCAGGCATACTTTGACCCTCCTGGATGCCCTTCATCGTCTGGATATGGAGAGCTTACTCTTGAGCGATATGGCTTCGAGCTGATCACTCATCTAAGGAGCAACTTAACGGATACTCACGTAGTTGTTGCGTGGAGTCAAGAGGATCATCGACGCTTGGTCATTTCGTTCCGTGGTACAACGAGCAAGGAGAACTGGAAGAGCAATCTTCGAGCTGACCAGCACGTGCTGTGGATAACATCCCGAGGACTTCGCTGGAGGAAGACGTGCATCGAAAAAGTGAAGGACACTGCGGCAAAGATCCCTTTGCTGAACATGGCACTGCCGCGAGTTCATCGAGGTAATTACGCATATCTAGCTTTCCTTACCACAACGCTCGGGCATTTTGTTTATCTAGCGATGTTTGTTTTGCTGTACAGGTTTTTGGATCGCATACGAGTCAATCCGAGAAGAACTCAAGGAAGTGACACGGCTCATATTAGACGAAAACCCTGGCGTGTCAGTGTATATCACGGGCCACAGCATGGGAGGTGCGCTGGCAATCATAGCTGCCTACGACCTTGCGGTGAATTTCAGCATCAAAGTTAATATGTACAACTTTGGAGGGCCTCGTGTTGGCAACCCAAGCTTCCGCCAGCACTACGATAGCTGCGTCCCAACAAGCTACCGCGTCGTCATGGACGGCGACATCGTTCCGGGATGGCCAAAATTTGTACGTACGGCATCTGCTATTGCGTAGATGTAAAAACTAACGATGCATTCTGCCTATGAATTGTGTACGACTGCAGTGGGGACTTTATCAGCATGTGGGGACTGAGATCTCACTCGATGTCGCAGGCAACCTGATCGTCGATCCGAGTTTCGTGGAGCGCCACCTTCATCACTCATCTCGGCGCAAAACGACAATGCACGGCACAAACGTCTATCGCGTGTCAATTGCCAAATGTCTCGAAAATCTAACTACGTCGTAAAAGGCTCACAGACCCCTATTGAATATCTATTGACGCCACTCTATTCGATACACCTCGAGCTGACTGTGATGGTGTCCTCTTTGCTCGAAGCGTCGCAATCCGTTTCAACATTTTGGAAGAGTTTGCTTCTTCCTAGAAGACAAGCAGCTAGTGCGCCACCATGGATGGAGACGACCAACAGGCCCAAGAAGGAGTGATCCGCTCGCACGTGGATCTTGCGGAGGCGGCAGCGAACGGCTCTCGTGCCATGGTATGTGTGCGGCAGAATCTGCAGCTTTCGACATCGGCGCAATCTTCTAACATGATTTTGCTTCACCGCAGGTGGAATTCCTACTGGACAATGGAGTGCACATTGATACACCTGGAAAAGGTTTGTTCCACACTTGCATGGAGATGTTTCGTTGTACATGGTATATGGAATTGACAACCTTTTCACCAGATGGAACGACACCACTATGTGCTGCAGCTCTGTGGGGGAACGACATGATGGTCACATGTTTGCTTGACAAAGGAGCCGACGTGTCGGCCAGGAACGAAGGTAAGCCAGACTTCTTGTTACAGAACAACGTGATTCTCGAGAGAAGGCTAACACACCAACACCTCGACAGGCACGGGGTGGACAGCTCTGCATGCAGCCTCATTCCAAGAGCATGGGAAAGTCGTGCGCATCTTGCTGGACAACCAGGCCGATCCTAAAATGGTCGACGCGGAGGGGCGGAGGCCGGTGGACTACGCCAGCATCTCCGAGGCGATTTGGCCCTTCTTCTCAGGTAGGACTGGTCACAATATGCTCCAGACCTCGTCACACTCCTGACTATTGCTCAACTTGTATAGCTAAAGGTTGCAACAAGAGCCTCAAGTCGGAGTTGATCGCAAAAGGAATCATCCGCAAACTCCCGGACCAGCCTGAGCAGACTCAGCAAAACGACATAAAAGCCGACACGGTACGTCTGTAAATGCCTCGCGCACGGCAAAAATCTGTTCCCACCTGCTTTCTCTTCGCTTCTGGCAGATCTCGTCATTCTCACGCCCTGGATCCGCTTACACCCGAGCACAAATGTACCCGCCGCTGGCTCGCCGACAGAGCCCTGCAGTCAAGGTGGGCCCCTTCTGTTGTAGTTTTTCTTTTGCGACTGCAGTTAGCTAACATCTTTGCTTTCATGTCGAATGGCAGTCACGCGATGGTCGTATCCTCACGGGCCCCATCGATCCGCTCGGTGACATGCCAGCCGACTCTGACTCGAACCAGCGGCGTCCGTCCCTGAGGAGAATGGGGCTGTAGCTGCTGCACCTCAGAACCAGAACAGCCTTGGCGGACAAGGCAAGGCACACAAATTCTAAAAAGGCAACTTGAAGTTGCCTTTTTCCACCAATAAAAAATAGCTTGCTGCATAAAAAACGAGATATGCCATACGGCAGGTCTTTCATTCTGTATCACCGGTTTCAGTGTGGTCCACAGTGTCTGCGCTATAGAAAAGTGCCGTTCCGTGGCCGCTCGTTTGGAGCCCCCCTCCCCTCGGCCGCTCAGTTCTTGTATCGCTCCGGGCCCAGCACGTCGCTCTACAATGGTGAGTCCTGCACCGCCGGAAGCAGCAACCAATATACAGACATAGCTAACCTTCTTCCCCGTCAAACGCCGCCCACAGTCGCTTCTTAACAAGGGATCGCGCGTCATGACCCAGTCGCTCCGCGCTGGCGCCCGCAACATGTCGAGCGCCACCGAGCAGGAGGCCAAGGGTGCGTTGCGTCTTCTTCTCTCGATTGCTATTGGCGGAATTACTGACTTATTGTGTTCATATCGGCAGAGCAAATGCACCGATGGAGCACCATCTCCAAGGGCATGATCGGTCTCGTGGGCGTCTACACGGTGTACGCCATCGGCGACCATCTGAGCCACGAGCACCACGAGGACCACACGCCCGCCTACCCCTACCTCAAGATGCGGACCAAGCCCTTCCCGTGGGCCGAGTCGAACTGCGACCTCCTGGACTCGGAGTGCCGCGCCAAGGCCCGTGAGGCCAAGAAGGCGCTGGAGTAAGCAGCTGTTAGTGTCGCAAAAAGCATTTAGGGGAGGACCCTCTCCTGTATTTGAACTGACGCCTGCTATTTCGCTGTCTTCGTGTTCGTTCGGACCTCAACTCCGCACACAACCAATTGAAGAAAAAAAAAAAATGAAACGGAGTCTTTGTCGTCTCTTATTAACCAGCCTTGATTCACGAGTCTTCCTTCAAGGAAGTTCCTTGACAAGCACCTTTGCAGCGTTTTAACGCTTTTAAAAGTAACAACACAAATAACGAAAAACAAACATGGACGACTCGCCAGTAGTGGAGGTGTCCGCTCTCCAGCGCCTGCCCCAGCCCGGCGAGCCTATCTGCGTGGTAAGTCTCTTGCGTATCCCTTTAGCGCAACTTTCTTACCTCAACTTCCTCGCCCGCCTGCAGATCTGCGGTCGATACGGCGCCTATGTGTGCGACGCCACGGACGAAGACGTTTGCAGTCTCGAGTGCCGCGACGTCTGCGTGTCCAGGCAAAAGCAGCAATCGCAGCAACAATTTCAACAATCCGAGCAACTTCGCGCCAAACTGGGCATCAATGTCTGCTGTGGATCGGCAACTGAGACCATCAACAACGGGGACCTGGAGCCTCGATGGCCGACCCCATTCGTGGACTTTGCGCAAAAACAAGAAGGCGTTCAATTGCCTGAAGAGTTGCTGGTTAACTTGAGTGCCAACGGCTTTGATAGACCCACGCCCGTGCAGATGCAGACGATCCCTTGTGTGCTGCAGGGGCATAATGTACGTATTGCGGGGTTGGAGGTTTGTGGCGTTGCTGATATTTTCTTTTCAGGTGCTGGTGAGTGCGCCAACGGGTACGGGGAAGACGGCGTCGTATTTGATTCCAGCAGTTGCGCAGGTTTTGCGTGCGCGGGAAGAGCAGGAGGAGATTTTGACGCTAGTTGTGGCTCCTGTGCGAGAACTGGCAATTCAGATTGAGACGGTGGCAAAGCTGCTGGTGAGAGGCATAGCTGACATGAAGACGGCGCTATTGGTGGGGGGATTCCCTGTCCCCACCCAGCGCTATCGACTACAAGGTGGAGTTCAGCTTATTGTGGCGACACCGGGGCGCTTCCTCGATATTTTCATGAACTACAGTGGCGGTGATGCTATCCTGGCAGCTATTCGCATGTGTATTGTTGATGAAGTGGACATTATGCTGGACGCTGGCTTTCGTCCACAGATTTCTCAAATCGTGGCTTTATTGGTAGCATTAGCTGGGAAAAAGAGCGTCCAGATGCTGTTTTTCAGCGCCACCGTCGCTGGCGAGGTAGAAGAAATGGTGCGGCAAATCTTGCAAGTTCAAAGCCAGCAAAATTATATTCGCGTCGACGTTCGTCGCAGTGATTCGAAGACAACTGGGACACCGAGTTTCGCACTCAACCCTCGTGTTAAACAACAGGTTCGATGGTCGGACGACAAGGTGAAAAAGAGTGAGTTGTTTGAGTTCTTGAAAGGGAAATACGAAGAGTCAACGGTGGGTGAGGTGATTGCATTGACTCTTATGGAATTTCAAGCTAGCTGACATCATTGACGGGTGGCTGATACTTTTTGTGTTGCTGGCGTTGTAGATTGTCTTTGTCGGATCGAAACTTGGCGCGAGCATGCTGGCTGAAGCCATTGAAAAACGCTGTCAAATTGGTGCAGCAGCGATTCATGCAGATAAAACTCAAAGCGAAAGACTTCATCTGCTGGAGGCCTTTATTAATCTAGAGACCCCTGTCCTCGTGTCTACAAACGTGCTGAGCCGTGGAATGGATCTGCTGCACGTTCAGAATGTTGTGATCTATGATTTTCCCAAGAAAGTGTCAGACTACGTTCACCTCGTTGGGCGTATCGGGCGTGGAGATGATTCGACCGGAAATGTTTTGACGCTTGTGAATAAGGATGACCAATCAGTTTTTTGGGACCTTGTATCGCTGTTGCGGCAAGCTAAAGTATCGGTGCCTCACGAAGTGTACCAGAGTATTCACACTGAGAATGCCAAGTTGCGCGCTCGCTCCATCGAAGTCGTGATCGATGAATCTAAACGGGCTTTCCGAATTCGGAAGCAATTGGTTAAGGAAATGGGTACGCACGCATCAGAATGGAAGAACTGGGACAGTCAGAAGAGTAAACGGCGGCGTACAAGGCCATGATTTATTCGTTAAACTAGTGTCAGCAAATTCATTTCGAGTATCCGGTGCGACTGGCTATTGATTATTCAGAGCGGTTAGCGTTGATAACCTCGACCACGATTCCTGTTTTGCCACTGGATGTGATTCGGTCTCATGATTAACTCGCTCTCGTGGTTTATCACGCCTTTGTGCTATTGTCCAGAGGGCTCAGGAGGGGCCCTCCTGAGCGCTATCGCCTTTGCTCGGAACAAGCATCGTTATAGCACTGCTTTTGACGCCATAATCAAACGCGGGCACAAACCCGCAATTCGACAGAAGTACTTAAATACATGGAGAAGGGCATGAACACCACGGGCTTCCTCGCTACCAGAACGGTTGCTCCAATAAAAATGTAACCAAACCGCCGACCTCGCTGCTGAGAATTTGCTTCAAGTCAACTATCGCGCCCTGCATAACCCAACGATGACACGCAGTAGTGCTGCTCTTGATACTGATCTAGATTAGAGGTGGGGCTTCATGGTGCCGTGGTGTACCGCACTCAAACACAAACCCGCCCGATGTGTGATTACCCGAGACGTTACCTCCAAGCACTTGTGCCAGTCCGGGCAACTGTCGAAGAACGCTTCGAGTTTTATGATGGGCCAGATACATTCGAACTTGCTCGCGAGGACTTGGCTCTACTGACTGCGGTCGCAGACATGGATTACAAAGGATGGAGATACTTATTCGAGAAGCATTGTGCGGTGCCATTGGGTCACGAAGGGGATGAAATGTACGAGGGACACTGGATCGGAATGCTGCGAGGCGTGGATGGTACAGGCACCTCAATATGTTAATCAAGGACGAGCAGTGGTGTGCCGAAGAAGAGTGCCGCACGCGACGGTAAACTGAAGATATCCTCCAATTTTTTGTTTGTTTGCACCACCAAGAGAAACACAGTAGAGCATGCGTGCACTATTTCGCACAAATAACAGCAATGAGAACTCTCTTGCAGGGCAACAAACCAAGGCTCAACCTAAATATTCCTGTTCACGTGCACTTTGTTGATGGGTTTGCCGATTTGACAGTGCTAGCGGATATTATGAGGGCAGAGAGAATGGTCGAGGGAGAGTGATGAGCAACCTGATACTTTTGAACCCCTCACATGCACCGTTATGTTGAAACCGACCTTGGTGGATTGATCAAGTGGTGGTATCAACTCGGACACATCTGAGATTTTGCGGACTATCGTGCATGATAAGGTGTCACCTGGTTATGCAGTCGCTTTGTAGTATCCGGATCGCCGTATTGGCAATTTGATGACAGATCGAAGTGATTAACTGGACATCCTACATGCAGAAATATGTTGGGTGTCACATTAGGCTTGGATCTTGGTGGAACGACATAGCAGGCGATACTCTAGCTCGTCGAGAGAAAGCTGCTGCTGATGTCTTGGCTTCGACAATATGAGCAATCTGCGAAAATTTTCGTCTTCCCTTCGCGAAAACGTTGTCGTAGCAGACAGTTCCACGAAGAATAGTGACATCGTCGTTTGATGCTGAGCCAAGCCGGTATACTAAGCGAGAGAACCACAACATCAATGTGAACGATCGACTGACGTAAAAAGGTATCACACGAAAGCTTAGTTGCTGACCCCAAATAGTGCCCTCAAAGATGACCGAGTCTTGGAGTCGTAAATCTCCTGCGAAGAAGATCCGGCATATGATTGCGATGTGGTCAGCGAGCAATAAGCATAATATGGTTGCGGCAAACCAACTACGAAATCGAAGCATTTCCCGCATGACTGGAGTTAACGCGTCTAAGGTGAATACCCAGTGTGCCCAAAGCCACCACGAAATCACCATCAAGCTGTGCGCGACGTCCCAGCTGTACAAGACGCTCACAGAGATACTTGCAGACGTGACTTGAAAGGAGTAAAACACGAAGTCAAACGAAGTAAAGAGCAACTTGAGTAGTTGGGGCTGGTAAAATCCAGCAAATAGAGATGTGAACACGCCTGTGCACAGCAGTGCGCTTGATGATACCATCAATATAAAATCTTCGTGTGCTGTAGGATCATCATGTGATTCATTAAACTCGTGTGCAAGGGCGACGTGAGAAAGTATCAGTCCAGCTGCTCCAACTGAATACAACACAACCATTGACCACAGCGGAAAGCGACGTTTGTTTGCCGTTAGCCAAGGAAGCAGCGTGTTACTCGCGGCGAAGGTCTGAGAAAAGTTGACAAACATTAAATGTTGCACGATATCAGTGTCTCTCAAGGATGACATCTTTGCTTTGAACATGGAATCATTCGTTTCCCACGCGGACGATTCTGCTGGTGCTTGCACTGGTTGCAGCTTTAGTATGGCGCGATAAATGACACATTCAACGATAGCTGGTCTTTTGGGATGAGAACGCAAAACTTTGCGTCTCCGAAGCACAATTTTTGCAAGCAGAAATCCAAGTGATACCAGTCCGTTTCCGATCACATCCAGCCCCGAGAGCTCAAAATTGCCATGTCTGGTTTGATATTTGAGAATTGAAAAGATTGAGCCACTATCCACGTGCCCAAGCATTATCCAAGCAAGTGCAACGAACACCGAAAAAATCGCCGCGATCAGAAAGCAAGTGAGACTGCGGAGGCCCAGAACATGAGCATCAACACAAATGACGTGATGATATCCTATCCAGTCGATCACCGTCCGGACCGAGCGCAAATCTCCAAAGTACATCGACATCGTAACTACAATCACGCTTGTGACAACGGAGAAGAACCAGAAGTCGAACGTTCGACACACCAAGCGCACGATATCGTATCTCAGTGTCGTCACACTTCCCAACCCCATAGGGAGCCATAAGAGAACGGCCAATATCGACATCACGCAGCCCACTGGAGCCTTGACCATGGGCACAATGGCGTTGATGCAGTAGGATACTGCTGCGCAAAACAAGATTTCTCGGTAGTACTGGTAGTATCGGCGACGGATGTATGTGTGAACGCTGCCAGGAATAAGCCGGCCTCGAAACGTCTTGGATAGGTCAACGACTGGAAGCGGCTGGGCTGGTACTAGTGAGTAGATGATGTTGCAAGATGTAGTCGAGCCTCTCTTCTCTTGGGCGGACATTGCTGAATAGCTCACGAGGTCTTGGTCTGATGTGCAGTACTTCTACATGTAGTTGGCACTGTAGTTGAGTCGGCAACTGGGGATCGCCTGCTGAGACACTGAACAATGATGTCTGTGCACTGGATGCTATCTTTGTTGACCTCACGACCTATTTGTACCGAAGTCTCTCCACCTGTTTTGATGGCTGGAGGTACTATTATTTAGCGGTATATTGTATCACCCATCGATGAAATACTCGGCTTGATTGAAACGCGCACAATAGAAGCAGCACCCAAGGCGCCAAACCATTTTTCACTTACTGCGGAACGAGATAGTTTTCTAAAATGCATTTCCTCGATGGAACGATGCATCAGATGACATACATTTTCGTTCAAAGAGATACCTGCTGATGACTTGGGTAGTCCGCAACCTTTCTAAGTTGTCGCGTTTGCTACCAATTTCTTAACCCTTTCGTGGTAAAAGGAGGCATTTTGCTACCTTTAAGCACTTTCACAAAAGTAGGTGAAAATGGACCCCCTAAAAGGAAGCATTTTGCTTCCTTTTAGCTTTTACCAGGGTTTCAGTAGACCGTGTTTTGTGTAAGCCAATCAGATCTTTAGATGCGGGTGGGTTAGGTGTTCCCACTCGAGGATTTGAGGCCGACTATCAAAATTTAAATGCTAATTTTGCACGAAAGCGCCCTGTTTTCACCCCATATCCCGTGATTTTTGTGGTTTTGCGGTCATTCACATGAAACGCAATGAGGAAATGGTGGGTACAGGTGGTGGAAACGAGGTGGACCCATCCCAAATTCTATCCTGGACCCGCGTGATGCTGCGCCACCAGTTCGGGCGTCCAAACCTATCTCATACAATACTGAGGTGAGATGCTCGCCTTCACTCTTTCATTTATCGTCAGTTTCAGATGCGCACAAGTTTTTCCGACGCAGAAGACAAGAAGCTCGTTGTTCGTGCCCTCGAGTATGAGTCCCACGGCAAGCGCGTTGTCTGGCAGGACATCGAGCTCAAGATGCGCAGGAAGCGTCCGGCAGCACAACTCAAGATGAGATTGCGCGCTCTAAAGCGTACCTACAGTAACGACCTCGGGCGTTTCCCTACCTGTTTTTTTTCCACATGTTCGCCAACGCCTCAATATGTGAACAAGTTTTGCCTCCTGTCCCCAAGCCAGGCTGAAAGAGCCATCCGTGAGATTTTTGGAGCTGTTTCGGCTGCTGATGTGCGCCAGGAGGCAGGTAAAACTGACGGAAATGCCGGGGAGATGATTCTTGCTGCGGTGTCGGGTATCATTCGAAGTATTGGAGCGGTGAAGCCAGATGATGTCTTTCTAGACATAGGCGCTGGTTTGGGAAATGTTGCTGCACAGTTCGCGTTGCAGACAAAAGCTAGACAGTGTTTGGGGATCGAGAAAAGGGTGGATATTGCTCGCAGGGGGTATGAGTGCGTGCGATCATGTGCGTCGCGACTAGTGCTTCTGCACAAGGTAAGTCTGAAGTCTGGGGACGTACGCGATACGCCGCTGTGGTCGTCCGCACCATTTCACGATGCAACCATCATTTTCCTTAATGATTTCCTGTTTGATGAAGCCGCCAAGCTCGTGGTGCAACAAGAGCTTACTCGCATGCCAAGAGCCCGACTGATAGTATCCACGTCTAAGTATTGCCCCCGCCACCGTGAATCATGCCGCAACAGCTTTTGCGCGAGATGGAAATTGACGGCAACTACTTACGGCCGCGGCAGTTGGAAGGCACTACCACTTCCAATATACATATACAAACAATGCTAAAAGCCTGCAACGGACTTGCGCGACTGGACTTGACGCACGCATTCACAGCGGCCATGGCGCGCTGGACATCGTACACGGCAGCAACATCGCGGTCAAGGCGCAACTGGACTTGGTGCAAGCGGGCACGGCAACTACGGCGCGCTGGACTTTGTGAACGACAGCTTGGATATGGCGCGCACGGGCACGGCTGGATTAGACGACAGCGGGCGGCGACGGGACTTGGCGACTGCGAGCGCAGCTCAACAGGACTAAGCGAACACGGGCATGGTGGCCACGGCACTCCGAGCTGCGTGCACGGCGGCAACATATCAGGAACGTCGGCCACGGGACGCTGAACTTGGTGCCGGGCGGCAACAGCGTGTGCTGGACTTTGCGCACATGTTTACGGCGTCCACAGCGCGGGCGCGACGCGAAAGGACTTGGCGCACGACAGCTGCAGCTTGGGATGGACTGGGCGGCCGCAGTCTCAGCGCGAATGGACTTGGTGAAGGAGGGAACGACGGACACAACGCGGCTGGCGGCGGCTGTCAAGGCCGTGGTGATGCCCAGAACGGCGCAGTTGGCCTACCACAGGAACGTCGCGGGCACTGAGCTGCAGTTGGAGCTGACGCTGGCGATGATGGCCGAACAGATCCCGCGGCGATGGCCGTGGGTGCAACGCTGCCACTGTGTTATTTGGGACGAGAAACACTTGTTGATAATGCTAAAGACATTGACCATAGTTTATTCGATATATATTCGGTCATGTTGCTCTGAAGGCATTAGCATACTTTAATCAAGATAAATACCCTCTTCTTTGCCTACAGAATGCGAATCATTGGAATATCTGTCGCGCATCTCTGCTGTCTTGACTCGCTGAATCTTCGCTGAGCAACTCTGCACAATCACTACTGAGAAGTAGGTCGGTTTCGTCGACAGAGAGTACAGAACTGTCGCTCTGGGTCTCATAAGAGAGCACGACACTATCGCTTTCGGGGATAGGGAGAACTTTATCGACGGGTCTCGCGGCGCTACTTGCCTTCAACTTAGCCAGATGCGATGACCTGTTGACATTTCCATTGTCACTGAAGAGGCCATTTGGGAGATAGAATCTGTGAAACTTATCCCAACAAGTTCAAGTGCTCTGTGGGCACGTGTACGGACTCTCGATGTATCCATGCACAGTGCTACAAAGACAAACAGTGTGCGTGAGGCAATAATCCGTCACCTCTGTAGGATATCTGCCCTCGTAGCGACACACAATGCACTGCCGACGTTTCCGCCCACTGTCCTTGAACATTTGTTTCGAAGGCATAGACTGACATCGCTTCAGGGCGCTGTGCGGGTTTGGCGAAGTGTACACTTTAGGAGTTATACCAGTTGCATCCACTGCTGCGGTTTCATCAGCAACACCGCTTCCAAACGCCATTTGACTATCGCTCGGGGCTTCTTGCCACCTGCCAGAAATTAGCTCAGATACTAATTCAGTGACAAACGTCCTGTGGGGATCTCGATCTCTGGAAGTGTCGATTGCCATCCGTCGAGTCAGGTACGCGTTGGACCGTGCAATATCCACTATTGCCAAAGCCAATTTTTTATGCCATTTTTTGAACGAATGACCATCAGCTAGTGAAAATCTAGCTCGTATCTGATCCAAACGATCAACACCTTGCATGCGTCGATTGTATTGCAGGATACAGCTCGGAGCAGGAAACTCATGAGTATTTTTACCAACCCGCCGCGTGACTGTCGCGGCAGTAGATGCATCAGCATTGGTAACCATCATCACGGTATTGCCATCGCACCACGACGCACCGAGCAAGTTGTGCTCCAGGGAGACAGACTGCTGATAGTCACCCCTTGTTGAGTGCTCCTTCTGGAGAATAGTGTGCTTCGGATAGTGCTTACTCCTTCCCCGAACAGTTCCCCGCCCATACAACCCCTTCAAACGCAAATCCAACAGCAACTGGACGCTTGTGTAATAGTTGTCCATATTGATGATTCGTCGAGAGTAAAAGTAGGGCCTCACGACCTCTAGAACATGCTTACGCACTTGTTTGACATCCTCGAGCTCCTCACGAAGCTGCTGCACCTCTTCTAGTCTCACCACGTTTTGCAGGCGGTCCGCGATATCACTATTATTGCAGTGGAGGCGATAGTTCAAAGCGATCCACGTGGTCGAGCAGCACAGCACGTACATACGAAAATGATACTTGCCGCCAGGCTTTTGGGGATTGAACACGATAAGATGTCGTCCATGGCGGGACCGGCATGCGATACTGGCTTCGTCAAGAGCCAAGTCACGGCCAGGCTCAACATAGCGACCACCAGTGCATTTGAGCAAATTCAATAGGGGCCTAATTCGGGCTGCTGGGTCTCGTTCCACAGCCGATCCCGGATCAGCGCGAAAGCTCAAACAGCGGCGAAGCAACTTGAATCTATTTAGACTCATCACATTGTCCAAGCTGGTAGATGCACCACCAAAAATCGCATCTTCAGTCTGTGGCCCCCAGTAGTTAGAGTACTCCCCCTTGTCAGTGAGGGTCAGATAAAGCATGATGCCGAGGAAGATCATCAGCTCTTCCATTGTAAACGGCGTGGTGATTCGAACATTCTTGAGGGCTGCATATCGATTCGTCTCAAGAACCACTTGTTTCCAGAAGTAAATTGGAATGTAAGCGAAGAAGCTCGAAGAGGCTGAGTGTGCAAACAGGTGACTGTACTCGGGTAGTAAGCGTGTACTAGTGCTCTCGTCCGTGTGTTCATACAGATCCGTGGGGCCATCCATATCCACATCTGGCTGAAACCGCATACTTTTCACCGCTTCCACCTCCGCAAGGCTCACGGGCAAAAATCGCTCTGGATCGTACATTTCCATACCGTCGTCGTCTGACGCGACTTCAAGTTCATCGAGCGGTTCCTCCATCTGCAGCTCCCCTTCCACCACTGTATCAGTCAATTCACGCCACGCCGGCTTGTTGGGTGAGCGCGCGAGAGCCTGGTAGTTCTCGATCCCGCGCTGAATTACTGCCACACTCAGAGTTTCAACTGCATTCTGGAACTGCGTATCTAGCCAAATTACTTGTAGTACCCCTCCCTTCTTCGTCTTTTTGACCTGACGACACACACGGCCGACAATAAAGGCTGTGCCCACGCATCTATACATATTTTCCTTCATCCACAATTCCTTTGACGGTGAAAATGCCACCAGCTTCTTTAGGAATAGATGCTCCATCAAAGGGGCAGGAGGAGTACGTCTCTGCGGCGTACTGCGCGTGGGGACACTCGTTGGGGTTTCTAGGTTGGGTTCAATCACCAAGCTCGCTTGCCGTCTTGAAGTCTCCGCCCCGGTAGCTGCGGTAGCCGCCTCTTCCATCACGCTCCTGACAATTCGATCTCCGCGACCGCTTCCGCGTCCGCGGCCAAGACCACTACCGCGCCGACGCCCACACCCACGAACTCGAACACTACCGCGGGCACTACCGACAGGTCCCGCTGCCACAACGCCGCCACCATCGTCGCAAAGCCCTTGCGCGTCAACAACTGCTTGCTGCCATCCGGTTGATGCCGCGACAACACCATCGTTGCCAGGCTCACGTGAATAATGGCTTGCTGCCATGCGGCAGACACCATTGTCACCAGGTCCACGATCACCGCCATCGTCGCCGGTCCCACCGCATCCGCCGTCACCATCGCCAAGTCCACGCGCGCCACCGACTGCTTGCTGCCGTCCCGCCGTGGCCGTCGCCGCGCCGCCATCACCGCCACTTGAAGCACTGTGTTGAATGAAGTACCGAAGTACAGTCTCCTCGCCTAGCAGGAAGTCCTCGCCATCCTTTCCATTGGCAGAGCGACCAGGTAGCACGTACCGATACCGGTTGTCAAGACCGCGTGGCAGTTTATGCGTCCATCCAGCAGCCTTCAGCTCCTTCCACACGCCGTTGAAGTCGAGCACCCTCGTTAAACGTGCCGTGTCATTGTCCTGGGACGCTGCATCACACCGCGGTCGCCGCCGCTTTGGCTCGGCTGGCATCTCTTCTCCGCGCGCGTGCTTTCGCGCCATTTCGTACAGGGAGAAAAAAATCAGGAAATGAGCGGTTTGCACAGCCTTCAGAGTGGTCGGTATAGTTTAATAAAGACAAATGCTCCACATAATTGCTCCCGGCAGATGCACGTCTATGCAAGGATACCATATGCGATGGGAAATTTACGTTGGGGGGCCGTGGTTTTTGTGGTGTTTCATTGGATCGTTTGGACCAATCACTGAAGAGGAGTCGAATCTGCCCAATCAGGTACATGCCGACGCAGTACCGTGTCTTCGTAAAAGGAGGCAAAATGCCTCCTTTTACAAGAGCCCTACCGCAAAATGTAACTACAGGTGTCGTGTTGTCTGACTGCGTACTTAGCTGGAGAGCCCATCACCACCTCAAAAGGAGGCATTTTGCCTCCTTCTACAAACCAGTATCTTAACTTTGTATAGTATAGTTAAGGTAGGTGGCTCACGAAAGGGTTAACCCCCCTACGCCCACACGTTGTATTTGACAACATGAATCATGTTGTACGTACAACATGTTTGAATAGGGGTTGGCTCGGAAAACGGCTAAGTATAGTGAACTCAAATTTAATCAAATCCTGACAAAGCCGAGACTTTCCCGCAAATGCACAGGGGTAGGCATAAACCGCTCATAAACGAAACTGGCATCGGTAGATGGCTGGTGTTCATTTGAAGAAAAATAAAAAGAACGCAAGAAAGCAGGAGACGCATGGCGAGGAATAAGGCCCGGCGAGAATCCCGAGCTCAGCACCAGCGCGTTCTGGAACGTCTGGGTGGTCGTAACCCAGAGGAGCGGCAGCATCTTGTGAAGGAACATGCTGCCTATTTGGCCGGAGAGCGCGACACCGACGTTGACTTCAGGGACGACAACCAGGCGCCATCAGCGGCTGAAGAGCCGCGCACTGCCCCCCGCAAGACCTGGAAACCTCCGGCAAGACCTCCGACGGGTAAGGACGTTTCTTACCTTAGGGCCCAGAAGCGTCTAGTCTCCGAGCAGCGCCGAGCTGTTGCCGCGAAGACGTCCGCTGGCTCTGGAAAGAAACTGGCTGTCACGAGAACTACCAAGGACGACGACAGCGACTTTAATCCCGACGAAGTAGATGATGATGACGACGAGGAAGTGGAGGAGATGGATGTCGACAGTGTTGAGAAGGAGACGGAATCGAGGGCGGCGAAAAGGAAGGCAAAGCCTGTGGCATCGACGACAGCGAAGAAGAAGGCAAAAAGCAGCACCAACCCTCGAGGGAAAAGTGGTAAAGGTATGTCATGTTTGATGTTGTATGATACAGCAAGTACTTACAACTAGCTCATACTGGATGAAATGCAGGTGCAGCAAAGCCTCGAAAGCCAAGTGCTGCCCGCGTGGCCAAGGAGAAGGAAGAGAAGAAGGCAGCAGCTAAGAGTCGGTGTGCAGCCACTGCAGCTGCCGAAGAAGCGGGTGCTGCAGCGCACGAGGATGCGAGAACAAAACTGGACAAGAATTCTCCAGCTGCGAAGAGGCGTCAGAAGAACGTAAGTGTCGCGGTGGTGCCGAAATGTAGCGGGGCTACACATTCGGTTCACCTCCTACCTTAGTGCAACATGCACTAAGGGATACATTCAGGTGACCACTCCACAGGGTGGTCCACATTCATAGCAAAAGGCATATGACTGGTAGAAAGTAACACCTTGTTACCAATGAGAGTCATTCAATAGATAGGGGTTCTGCCAGCCATCCAATGGCAGAACCTCTCATTAGAAATATCAGTTTCAGGAGGAAACCCCATTTACAATCAATACAGTTCTCATTTACCACCAAAGCTATCGTTCGGTTCCTTTATCTAGGTTTCAGTATACTGAACTTAAGTGAATTACTCCTACGCTTCCTCATACACGTGCGCACACGTGTAAGCTTAAATAGTGGGTCTAAGCAGACCCATTACACCTGGTAGCACCTTGTAG